>NC_143425.1:2497500-3697500 GCF_059467195.1 Physcomitrium patens | reverse complement strand
CGACACCCCCTCGTATCTAAAGTTTCATCCTTGTCTCCTTCTCTACATCTTTTTATAGGAACATCATCTAGAAAAGGCATAGTCTTCTCTGGAATAAAATCTCTCAATACCTTATTCATCCCATTCATCATATGCGCAACTGAGTTGGTCGTGCTTTCAGGAATAATACACATTCTAATCAATCCGAGTGGTGTCCTCATCGTTGTCATATCTCTACTTCCTTCAGCAAGTTGAAATTGATCATAACCTGAATACAAGTCACCCATTGAATATATCGCCCTTCTAGCAAACGCCTCAGCAAATTCATCCACAATAGGTCCAATTCCTGTATTCCTGACAGTTATTGCATTCATCGGTTGCATATCTTGAATAAACTATAGTGACCCATTCTTCTTAGGTACCGTAAACCATCGACTAGAATACGGCGCAAACGAGGGTTCCAATATTTTCATCTTTATCTTTTCTTTTAATAGCTCAACTAATTTAGGTAAATAAGCCCTCGGTACTGAAATCGGTCTTAGATTCCAAGGTACATGCGGTACAGTGAAGATAACCATAGGTGTTATAATATTCGGATCCACACATCAAATTTCATGAGATTCGAAAGCAAACGATCTACCTTTTTTAGCCAACATCTTTTTGAAGCAAGTAATTTCCTTCGGCAATAAAGAACCATCAAAACCAATCTTCAATTCTTCAAAAGTCTCTTTAGTAAACTGATGTCCAATACTCATTGGATCTCTTAAACTTACTTCTTTTGATGATTCTCCCATTTGTTCCTTCAAATCTTCTAGTAATGGTCCGGCAATAGGCTTTACCTTCTTAACTGCCGTTTTATATCTCGTCTATAAAGTGACTTCTGGTGCTTGAAAAGATTCAAGTATGGTATAAACCTCTCTTGAATGAATCTCAACAATCTTATCATTATCCCCTAATCCAATAGATGTAATCAATTCCAATGAATCTTCTAGTCCATTTTCTTCATAAACACCTAAAATCCTCTCATCATCTTGCAATGTACCTAACTTGCAAAATTCTCTTTCAATATTATATAATCTTTTTCTTTCTTATCTTTTAAAATCATCAACTTTCTTATACATAATATTTCCATTCTCCAATATACCAATAAAACTCGCATCAAAGGCACCTTCATCTCGCGAGAGTACCTCCTCTTTTGTACCTCCATAATCTCGCTTTACAGTGGTACCTCTCCAAAATCCTTAAATCCTTCAACAATCTTTGGCAATGGTTTCTCTCTCAACCTATCTCGATTTCGTTCATGGTTAGGAGGTACTGTTAGAAATTATACAACTTTCCTCCCATCCTCGCTACGTACCCTTGCATAAGCAGAACCATCGTCAAGTACTTTTGTTTCCATCCGTGTTGCCATAAAATAAGGTTGTCCTAAAATCAACGGATAAGCCGTTGTATCTTGAACAAAGAAATGTTGCTCCGTCGCAACATCCCCAATCTGAATTTTGACATTTGGACAAGCTCCATATAATTCGCCCCATGTGTTATTAGCTGCTCGTATTGCCCATCCATGTTCCATATCAATTGGCTATTTTTGCTTCTTATAAAGTTCTTTAGACATGAGATTTATTTTAGAACCATGGTCGACTAAAGCAACAGTTGGTTCTTTTATATCTCCTATTTTCACCAATACCTCAGTAGTTGCCCTTGTCCAATGCTTTAGAGTATAATGGCTCAAAGTTTTCATTTCCTTATGACTAGAATCTTCAAAACGTATTCGTGGATTATACTCATTCTTTTCATTTGTTGGTTGCTTATAACCAATATCAACCTTTTCTCCATCTCTAAATATTCTTCCATCAATACCATGACTCATTCCAGTTTCGCCCATTAATTGCCTCTTTCGCTAAATGCTGTCAATGATAACATCATGAAACTCCTTCTTTGTAATTTCCAAAACTTCTTTCAATGTGAATTCCACCTTAGCATTTAATATACGTTCTTCCAACACCCCTTTCAAATTTGTTGCCACTTCAATGTTAGAAAGTATCTTATAAGCAATTGATTTGCCCTTATCTTTTGTGTCTTTTGTTTTTTTCCCAATGATGCTAAGGTATCCTTTACAGGCAATTCTTGTGAAGCTGCCTCTCGAGCCTTGTCTCCTCAAGTTTGCCTCTTAGAAGAATTTCCTTCTCTTGTATCATCAAAATTTCCTCGTCTCTTTTCTTCCATCAAAGCTTCATGTTGGCTCTTAGCAATATATGCATGAACTGAAAGAAACTCAACAGGATCCTCTCAACCTGTTGCACCTCGTATTGTAGCTGCAGTCCTCAATAACGCTTCTTGAGGTAATTTCCCTTCTTGCATTGTAGAAGTGGCAGAAGCCCAAAACTCACTAGTTTTCGTACTTCCACCAAGGTCATCATCTACTCTAGCACCATAACTTGCACTTTCTTGTGCTGCTGTTTCGTGCTCTTTTAAATAATCTTGAACCAATTCTCTCATTCCTCCCTTGCCAAAATTGGTTTGAAGAAGATCATCCCTATTTTTAAATGCTATCTTCCTATCTTTCCAGCAAATAATTTCTTGTCATATCATATTATTAAATTCATTGCAATCTTTCCTTGAATGTGAAGCATCATCACACCAAATGCATCTTTGTACATATCCTTGTTTTGAAACATTCTTCAAATTATTTGTAGAAGTATTCTCTTCAAGTCTTGCCAATTTGATTTGAAGATCTCGCATTCCTCGTATAATTTCTTCCATCTCCATATCTGCCTTCTTTGATAAGGATGTCGAAGGTTGAACTGTAGGCATTGTTGGTGGTGTTGTACGTACTGGAGCTTTGGGTGCTTGTACTATTTTCGGAATATTGCTCCTATCCGTCCTCCTTTCTCTTTTTGTAAGCAATCCCACCACATCTTCAATGTTCTTCGATTTTGTTGTCAATCCTTTATCTTCTTCTTTGTTTTCAAGAAGGAGTTCTAATTTCCCTTGCAATTCTCCATCAGCAGCTTGAAGAAATAGATCAACTTTGTTCGGCTTTAATGTCAATTTTTCTACCTTTGATAATTAAGAGTACTGCCTCTCAAATTCCCTTAGTAGCTCTATTGCTTGCAAATTCTTATTTGGCTGTTCAATCCATTCCAAAAACAACTTCTTAGTAATACGATCAACATCTTCCAAGAAATATTCATCTTTCAATGCATGTGAAAAAACCTCCCATGAATTTTCATAACGATCCGTAATCGATGTAATATAATTTCTTATCTCCGGTATCATGGCAAGTCCAAATAATTCAACCATTTTCTTCTCAAAAACCCGATTTAATTCCATTTCACGAACATAACATCTTAAATACCTTGAAATATTCCTTCCATCAAATTGATCAATTTTATTGACCACTGCTTGCAATGCTTTGGTTGCCAAAGCTTCCTTTCGATCATTGCTTTGCTGTTGCTGCATTGATAATGAGAAGGCTTGAAACATACTAGCAATAGATGGATCCATGTGCATACCTTGTCCTTTAGAAGAATCCTCACCAGAAACTTCTCCCAAAAATCCTTTAAAATTTTTACTTTCGATTTCCATAAAAATAAAGATAAAATCAACTGAAATCCAATACCTTCCATCCCAAGCTTTCACGTCGGGTTCACCACTTTTGTCGTATTACATGCTTTCCTGCTCGAGAATGCGTCGGGCATGTGGCTGTTGAAGGTAGTATGGAGATTCGCCAATATTCAAGCAGTTTATCGGTTATTGACTGTTGGAATACTAACAACTGCAAGAATACACCGTAAATCTATACGGATGCCCTTCGATTGCTTGTCGAAGTCCTTTTTGTCCCAGTCGGTAGGTCTCTAGACGTTACAGAGAACCCCGAACAATCCAAACTGCAAATCTTCGATATCGCTTTATACTCACGATCTTGTATCCACTGACTGTCTTGTTAGATTAACCAAATAAATTTCATTCACTCCGCATACTCAATCCTATAGACATCCTTTTAACTCTTCATCACAGACGTAACTCGATTTCATAAAACAGTCAAGAGTAATCAAACCCACTTCATTAAAAATCCCGATTCACCATTATAACACTGACTTCAGCAACGATTGCCTCAGTCTTCCCAAAATCCTATAAAGAAAAAAAAATCCAATTCTCTGTCTTCTTTCCTCGCCCGAAGCATGAAGCTAGCTCCCCTCCTATCTTCAAAAACTCCCCCAAACTTATATTCTCTCCCCTAATCTTATCCTCTGAATTTCTTCAATCTTCCATCTTGGATCCGAAATTGGCTCCCACCGTGAGAGCTTGGATCCAAAATTGGCTCTCGCCGTCAGAGCTTCTCTCCCGTTTTTACCTTTAAGAGATCCTTTTACCAAAAATAATGTTCCCTGAAATGACACAGAGAATAGGACAACCTGAAACAGAATCGAAACCCCGTAATCAGGATCACATTGAGTCGCCCGACCAATTCAGGTCTCATATTGGCAAAGAGTCCAGTAGTAAGACCTGGATGTCCCCATAATTGGATCAAATTGGTCCTTCGCATCAGATTGGCTGAGGCCCATAGTAAGACCTGGATTTTCCCGTAATTAGACTGCATTGGGTTGCCCGGCCAATTAAGGTCTCATATTGGATAAGAGGACTCGGATTGGATTCTTGAAATTGGATCCAATTGGTTCTTCGAACGAGGCTCATCCGTCGTGTGAATTGGTCCTTTTTCTTCCTGTTGACTTCCGTTATTGGAATCGAACGGAGCATTTGAGTATGCCCCGGCTGACTGTAACGGGGTGACCTAACTTGGCCACTCAGTGTTTGCACTGGAGTTGGTCGTTGCTCCCAATATTTGAGGTAACTGAACATTAATAAAAGTCCCCTTTCTTTATATTTTTACGATATACTCGTGTTACAACACGACAATGTCTATATGATGAAAATATAAATGAAGAAGATTTATTAATATTTAGTCACCTTGGATGTTAGAAGCACTGGCCAGTCTAGTGCAAATATTGAGAGACCAGGTTTAATCACCCCGTTATAGTCATCCGGGGCAAACTCACCAATAACGAAATGCTCCATTCGATTCCAGTAACAGGAGTCAACAAGAAGAAAAAGGACCAATTCAACGTCGAGTGAGCCTGGTTCGAAGAGCCAATTGGATCCAATTTTAGAAGACCTCAAATCTAGGTCCTATTACGGGCCTCTTACCCAATATGAGACCTGACTAGGTCGGGCAACCCAATGCAGTCCAATTACAGGGCTTCGATTCCATTTCACGATGTTCCATTCTTTGTGCCGTTTCGGGAACGTCCTTTTTGTAAAAGGATCTTTTAAAGGCAAAAATGGGAGAGAAAAAGTGGGGTCGGTTGTTCCAATTCGGGAAGTCCAAGGCGGGAGAATAGGATCTTCTCAGGATAAAAAGGGAGGGTAAGTTACGAAATGGATATTTCGAGAATCAAAATTTTAGGTCGGAGAGCTAGCTTCATGCTTTCACAAAAAGACGGAGAATTGGGATTTTTTTTTATATATATAGGATTTTGGGGAGACTTAGAGGGGGGTTGCTGAAAGTCAGTGTTATATTGGTGAACTGGATATTTTCGTAAGAGAAGAAAGGCTAGTACTCTTGATTGTTGATGGAATGGGAGATACTTCTGTGGTTGAAATTCAGAGTTGTCTAGAAGGTTGAGTATGCTGAATGCATGCATGGTTGTGTTAATCTGACTGTACAGATAGAGGATATCTGCCAACAGTTTAAAGAGGTTTTGAAAGTTGGCAAATCGGGGGTTGTTTAGGGTTTCTGTGATAACTAGGGACCTATTGACAAGAATAAGAGGAATATTGACGAGTGCCCAAGGGACATCAGTGCAGATTGCAGCATAGCCCCACAATCTCTAAGCGGGGTTGAACTAGAACTTCTTGTGCATTCGAAAGGGCTTGCAGAGACACTAGCGATAGATATTTCACAACAAGTCGGAAGGACAGATTGAAGATCACAGCTTGTCGAAGTTCACGGTCTAGGATTAAGGTAATTAATGATAAAGATAAAATAAAAAAAATAAAATAAAAAAAATTAAATTAAATTAAAAAAAGAGATTGAAGTTATATAGGGTCTCTAGGCGTTTCATATTAGAATTAAGCTTTTACATTGCAATTTGATATAGATTGTATTTGGGTAGTCAAGAACACGATAGACTGCTTGAGTACTAGCGAAACACCATACTATCGCCGTTTGGCTGTAGAAGGTAGTATGGAGATTTGCTGATAGTCAAGCAGTCTATCAGTTTTTGACTGCTGGAATATAAACGACTGCAACAATGTACCGTAAATCTATACGGATGCTCTTCGACTGCTTGTCGAAGTCTTTTTTTTTTTTGTTTTTTTTTTTCCAGCCGATAGGTCTCTAGACGTTACAGAGAACCCCGAACAACCCAAACTGTTAATCTTCAATACCCCTTTGTACTTACGATCTTGTATCCACTGACTGTCCTGTTAGATTAACCCAATAAATTTCATTCGCTTCGCATACTCAATCCTATAGACACCTCTTTAATCCTTTAATCACAGACGTAACTCGATTTTATAAAACAGTCAAGAGTATTCGAACCTACTTCATTTAAAAATCCCGATTCACCATTACAACACTGACTTCAGCAGCGATTGCCTCAGTCTTCCCAAAACTCTATGAACAAGAAAAATCCAAATTCTATGTCTTTCCTTCCCCGACCCGAAGCATGAAGCTCCTCTCTGTAATTCCCTTGATCTTCCAAAAACCTCCAATGAAAAACCGAACTGGTAACCTTGCAAAAGCTTGAAAACTCGCTGCCCCCCCGATTCCCCCGAAAAAAAAAACCTCCCCCCTCAAAACTATATCTCCCCCTAACCTTATCCTCTGAATTTCTTCAATCTTCCATCTTAGATCCATAATTGGCTCCCACCTCAAGCTTGGATCCGAAATTGGCTCTCGCCGTCAAGCTTTCTCCTCCGTTTTTACCTTTAAAAAATCCATTTATCGAAAACAACGTTCCCTAAAACGGCACAGAGAACATGACAGCCTGAAACAGAATCGAACCCCGTAATCGGGATCACATTGAGTCGCCCGACCAATTCAGGTCCTATATTGGGAAAGATGCCCGTAGTAACCTGGATGTTCCCATAATTGGGTCAAATTGGTCCTCGCGTCAGATTGGCTAAGACCCGTAGTAAGACCTGGATTTCCCGTAATTAGACTGCATTGGATTGACCGGCCAATTCAGGTCTCATATTGGATAAGAGGACCCAGATTGGATTATCGAAATTGGATCCAATTGGCTCCTCGAACCCGTCGTGTGAATTGGTCCTTCTCTTCCTGCTGACTCCCGTTATTGGAATCGAATGGAGCATTTCAGTATGCCCCGGTTGACTGTAACGGAGTGACTGAACCTGACCACTCAGTATTTGTACTGGAGTTGGTTGATGCTCCCAATATTCGAGGTAACTGAATATTAATAAAATTCCCCTTTCTTTTTATTTTCACTATATACTCATGTTACAACACGACAACGTACAACACGTCCTCAAGCAAGATAGCACATAATACGACATAAGTGGTAAACTCGTGGAAAGCTTGAGGTGGAAGGTATTGGATTTCAGTTGATTTTATCTTTATTTTTATGGAAATCGAAAGTAAAAATTTTAAAGGATTTTTGGGAGAAGTTTCTGGTGAGGATTCTTCTAAAGGACAAGGTATGCACATGGATCCATCTATTGCTAGTATGTTTCAAGCCTTCTCATTATCAATGCAGCAACAGCAAAGCAATGATCGAAAGGAAGCTTTGGCAACCAAAGCATTGCAAGCAGTGGTCAATAAAATTGATCAATTTGATGGAAGGAATATTTCAAGGTATTTAAGATGTTATGTTCGTGAAATGGAATTAAATCGAGTTTTTGAGAAGAAAATGGTTGAATTATTTGGACTTGCCATGATACCGGAGATAAGAAATTATATTACATCGATTACGGATCGTTATGAAAATTCATGGGAGGTTTTTTCACATGCATTGAAAGATGAATATTTCTTGGAAGATGTTGATCGTATTACTAAGAAGTTGTTTTTGGAATGGATTGAACAGCCAAATAAGAATTTGCAAGCAATAGAGCTACTAAGGGAATTTGAGAGGCAGTACTCTTAATTATCAAAGGTAGAAAAATTGACATTAAAGCCGAACAAAGTTGATCTATTTCTTCAAGCTGCTGATGGAGAATTGCAAGGGAAATTAGAACTCCTTCTTGAAGACAAAGAAGAAGATGAAGGATTGACAACAAAGTGGAAGAACGTTGAAGATGCGTTGGGGTTGCTTACAAAAAGAGAAAGGAGGACGGATAGGAGCAATATTCCAAAAACAGTACAAGCACTCAAAGCTCCAGTATGTACAACACCACCAACAATGCCTACAGTTCAACCTTCGACATCCTTATCAAAGAAGGCAGATATGGAGATGGAAGAAATTATACGAGGAATGCGAGATCTTCAAATCAAATTGGCAAGACTTGAAGAGAATACTTCTACAAATAATTTGAAGAATGTTTCAAAACAAGGATATGTACAAAGATGCATTTGGTGTGATGATGCTTCACATTCAAGGAAAGATTGCAATGAATTTAATAATATGATATGACAAGAAATTATTTGCTGGAAAGATAGGAAGATAGCATTTAAAAATAGGGATGATCTTCTTCAAACCAATTTTGGCAAGGGAGGAATGAGAGAATTGGTTCAAGATTATTTAAAAGAGCACGAAACAGCAGCACAAGAAAGTGCAAGTTATGGTGCTAGAGTAGATGATGACCTTGGTGGAAGTACGAAAACTAGTGAGTTTTGGGCTTCTGCCACTTCTACAATGCAAGAAGGGAAATTACCTCAAGAAGCATTATTGAGGACTGCAGCTACAATACGAGGTGCAACAGGTTGAGAGGATCCTGTTGAGTTTCTTTCAGTTCATGCATATATTGCTAAGAGCCAACATGAAGCTTTGATGGAAGAAAAGAGACGAGGAAATTTTGATGATACAAGAGAAGGAAATTCTTCTAAGAGGTAAACTCGAGGAGACAAGGCTCGAGAGGCAGCTTCACAAGAATTGCTTGTAAAGGATACCTTAGCATCATTGGGAAAAAAACAAAAGAGACAAAAGATAAGGGCAAATCAATTGCTTATAAGATACTTTCTGATATTGAAGCGGCAACAAATTTGAAAGGGGTGTTGGAAGAACGTATATTAAATGCTAAGGTGGAATTCACATTGAAAGAAGTCTTCGAAATTGCAAAGAAGGAGTTTCATGATGTTATCATTGACAGCATTAAGCAAAAGAGGCAATTAATGGGCAAAATTGGAATGAGTCATGCTATTGATGCAAGAATATATAAAGATGAAGAAGAGGTTGATATTGGTTACAAGCAACCAACAAATGAAAAGAATGGGTATAATCAACGAATATGTTTTGAAGATTATAGTGATAAGAGAATGGAAACTTTGAGCCATTATACTCGAAAGCATTGAGCAAGGACAACTACTGAGGTATTGGTGAAAGGAGATATAGAAGAACAAATTGTTACTTTAGTCGACCATGGTTTTGAAATAAATCTCATATCTAAAGTTCTTTATAAGAAGCAAAAAATAGCGAATTGATATGGAACATGGATGGGCAATACAAGCAGCTAATAACACATGGGGCGAATTATATGGAGCTTGTCCAAATGTCAAAATTCGGATTGGGGATGTTGCGACGGAGCAACATTTCTTTGTTCAAGATACAACGGCTTATCCGTTGATTTTAGGACAACCTTATTTTATGGCAACACGGATGGAAACAAAAGTACTTGACGATGGTTCTGCTTATGCAAGGGTACGTAGCGAGGATGGGAGGAAAGTTGTATAATTTCTAACAGTACCTCCTAACCATGAACGAAATCGAGATAGGTTGAGAGAGAAACCATTGCCAAAGATTGTTGAAGGATTTAAGGATTTTGGAGAGGTACCACTGTAAAGCGAGATTATGGAGGTACAAAAGAGGAGGTACTCTCGCGAGATGAAGGTGCCTTTGATGCGAGTTTTATTGGTATATTGGAGAATGGAAATATTATGTATAAGAAAGTTGATGATTTTAAAAGATAAGAAAGAAAAAGATTATGTAATATTGAAGGAGAATTACGCAAGTTAGGTGCATTACAAGATGATGAGAGGATTTTAGGTGTTTATGAAGAAAATGGACTGGAAGATTCATTGGAATTGATTACATCTATTGGATTAGGGGATAATGATAAGATTGTTGAGATTCATTCAAGAGAGGTTTATACCATACTTGAATCTTTTCAAGCACCAGAAGTCACTTTATAGACGAGATATAAAACGGCAGTTAAGAAGGTAAAGCCTATTGCCGGACCATTACTAGAAGATTTGAAGGAACAAATGGGAGAATCATCAAAAGAAGTAAGTTTAAGAGATCCAATGAGTATTGGACATCAGTTTACTAAAGAGACTTTTGAAGAATTGAAGATTGGTTTTGATGGTTCTTTATTGCCGAAGGAAATTACTTGCTTCAAAAAGATGTTGGCTAAAAAAGGTAGATCGTTTGCTTTCGAATCTCATGAAATTTGATGTGTGGATCCGAATATTATAACACCTATGGTTATCTTCACTGTACCGCATGTACCTTGGAATCTAAGACCGATTTCAGTACCGAGGGCTTATTTACCTAAATTAGTTGAGCTATTAAAAGAAAAGATAAAGATGAAAATATTGGAACCCTCGTTTGCGCCGTATTCTAGTCGATGGTTTACGGTACCTAAGAAGAATGGGTCACTATAGTTTATTCAAGATATGCAACCGATGAATGCAATAACTGTCAGGAATACAGGAATTGGACCTATTGTGGATGAATTTGCTGAGGCGTTTGCTAGAAGGGCGATATATTCAATGGGTGACTTGTATTCAGGTTATGATCAATTTCAACTTGCTGAAGGAAGTAGAGATATGACAACGATGAGGACACCACTCGGATTGATTAGAATGTGTATTATTCCTGAAAGCACGACCAACTCAGTTGCGCATATGATGAATGGGATGAATAAGGTATTGAGAGATTTTATTCCAGAGAAGACTATGCCTTTTCTAGATGATGTTCCTATAAAAAGATGTAGAGAAGGAGACAAGGATGAAACTTTAGATACGAGGGGGTGTCGCAAATATGTTGTTGATCATATACAAGATTGTGAAAAGATTTTAACTTGGCTTGGAGAAGTTCATCTTACATTATCGGGTATGAAGTCCGTATTTGGAATACAAGAGGTTGTGATTGTTGGATATTTATGTGGATCTTACGGAAGAAAACCAAACCTGACTAAAGTTGATGCAATTGGAAGGATGAAAGAGGATTGTGATTCTTTAATAGAGGTTCGCAGGTTTTTAGATGCATGTATATTTTATCGCATCTGGATCCCTCATTATGCTTACATAGCAGATCCATTATATGAACTGTTATGCAAGGGCTACCGATTTAAATGGGAAGAAAGGCATATTCAGGCAATGCAAAGATTGAAGAAATTATTGATGTCACCTCCAATATTGAGGAAGGTTGATTATAAGTGCAATAGACCAGTAATTCTTATTGTGGACACTAGTCCAACTGCCATTGGATGGGCTGTAGATCAAGATGATTCAAGTGGAAATAGATTTGTAGTTTGATTTGGAGCTAAAGTTTTAAGTATTCGTCAGCATGCATATTCGCAAGACGAAAGAAAACATTGGGGAGTTGTTTCGGCTATGAAAGTTGAAAAGGACTATTTGATTGGGGCAGTAGTAGTAATTGAAACAGATTGCTTGCCATTGCTTAGAATGATTACTAACTGTTCAACGCCAGATATTGCAATGTTGAGATGGATTGCTTATATTAAGTCATTAAAACCAGAATTTAAGCATATTACTAGGAAGGACAATTTAATAGCAGACATGCTATCTCGAGCAAAATACGAGAAGGAGGACGAAATGGTTGAAGACATTGATGACGTCGGATTGAAATTCTATTCAATATCAAATCTCAACAGAGAAGACAAGCTATTTCTTGAAGAATCTTATGAAGGAGAATTATTGGATATTGGTCATTACTTGAATACCTTGACTAAGGAAGAGAATTGGTCTAAAGAAAAATTCAAACAAATAAGAAAAAAAGCATATGGATTTTTACTTCGAGATGGATTCTTATGGAAGAGACCGAAGAAAGGAATTGGGATGCCACGACGAGTGATAGGCAAAAGGGAAGAAAAACTAAAATTATTAAAGGAGTTTCGTGATAGTTTATGGGCAGGGCATAGAGGAATTTGGGCTACTTTTGCTAAACTCAAGGAACGATATTGGTGGAAAAATATGTCTCAAGATGTGCTCTCATTTGTAGAGTCATGTAGAATCTGTCAATCGTATTCTAATATCCGACATCCAGATGGTCTTCATCCTACGTATCCTCTGGCTATTCATTTTAAATGGGTTGTTGATTTGGTTATTATGCCAGTTGGATTATGGCAGATGAAATATTTGGTTTTAGCTCTTGAAGATTTATCAAATCAAGTAGAAGGAAGAGCATTGAGGACAAAATCTATAGAGGAGATTTGTAGGTTTTTGCTTGAAGATGTCATTTGCCGCTACGGATGCGTAGGAAAAATCACTGCAGATCATGGAGAATTAAATGCAGAAGAAACTCGTAAGTTCTTTGAAAGATGTGGAGTTAAACTATCACTGACTATTACTTATAATCCAGAAGGGAATACAAAAAGTGAATGTGGTCACCCACCGATTGTGAAAGCATTAGTTAAAGCTTGTAATGGGAAAGTTAAAGAGTGGCCACGGCTTTTGTCATTTGTATTATGGGCTGATCGAACAACACATAGTTCGGTGACAGGATATATGCCAGTAGAACTTATGACAGGTCGAAAACCAATTATGCCGATTGAAAAAAATGTACTTACTTGGAGTATGCTACCATGGGAAGATGGATTGACAAGAGAAGAACTTTTGGCTATTAGGATTCGACAATTGGAGCAAAGAACGGAAGATGTCTAGATAGCATTGAGAAGGTTAAAAAGAGCAAGGTTACAAAACAAGGCGTGATTCGATAATCTACATCGATTGAGACCAAAAGCAATCGAGGAAGATGACTGGGTACTTGTTTATGACAATAGTCTGAATAATCAACATGGTACTTTGCGAAAATTTTCAAAACGTTGGTTTGGACCATATGTAGTAACAACTGTTCATGATAATGCGACTTACTCATTACGGGAGTTAGATGGTACAAAATTGAAAATACCAATTGCAGGGAAGCGAGTAAAAATATTTAAACGAAGAGATGCGGAGATGAATATGAAAAACCTTAATGAAGGTATAGAGATTCCGCAGCAAGAAGATGAAAGTGATTTGGATAATGAAGGTGACGAAGACGAACTGGACGAAAACATAGAGAATATATTCTAAATCAAACAGCAATTGGATAAATTGGTGCATATCGGAGGATGCATAGGTTTAGAGGGGGTGGATGTCGTATTGTAACACATCTATATGATGAAAATATAAATGAAGAAGACTTATTAATATTTAGTCACCTTGGGTGTTAGAAGCGGTGGCTAATTCCAGTACAAATACTGAGAGGCCAGATTCAGTCACCTCGTTACAGTCAACCGGGGTATACTCACCTGTAACGAAATGCTCCATTCGATTCTAATAATGGGAGTCAGCAGAAAAGGAAAGGACCAATTCAACGACGGGTGAGCCTGGTTCAAAGAGCCAATTGGATCCAATTTCAGAAGACCTCGAATCCAGGTCCTATTACGAGCCTCTTATCCAATATGAGACCAGACTTGGTTGGGCAACCCAATGTGGTCCGATTATGGGCTTCAATTTTGTTTCAAGTTGTTTCGATTCTTTGTACTGTTTCGAGAACGTCCTTTTGGTAAAAGAATCTCTTAAAGGTGAGAATGGGAGGGAGAAAGCTCCGTCGGCTGTTCCAATTCAGGGAGTCCAAGGTGGGAGAATAGGATCTTCTCAGGGTTAAAGGGGAGGATAGGTTACGAAATGAAGAAGGAAAAATCAGGGTTTTAAGGATCGGAGAGCTAGCTTCACGCTGAAGAAAAGACAGAGAATTGGGGTTTTTTTTTTTTTTCCTTTATAAGGTTTTTGGAAGATTGAGGCAATCGTTGTTGAAAGTCAGTGTTATATTGGTGAACTAGATTTTTTTTCCGAAAGAGAGAAAAGATTGGTACTCTTGATTGTTGATGAAATGAGAGATACTTCTATGGTTGAAATTTAGAGTTGTCTAGAAGGTTGAGTATGCTGAATGCATGCGTGGTTGTGTTAATCTGATTGTACGGATAGAGGATATCTGCCAACAGTTTAAAGAGGTTTTGGAAGTTAGTAAATCGGGGGTTGTTTAGGGTTTCTATGATAATTGAGGACCTACCGACAGGGATAAGAGGAATATTGGCGAGCGACCAAGGAACATCGGTGCGGATTACAGCATAGCCTCACAATCTGTAAGCGGGGTTGAATTGGAACTTCTTGAGCATTCGAAAGGGCTTGCAGAGATACTAGCGATAGATGTTTCACAACAAGTCGGAAGGACAAATTGAAGATCACAGCTTGCCGAAGTTCACGATCTAGGATTAAGGTAATTAACGATAAAGATAAAATAAAAAACATAAAATAAATAAAATAAAATAAAATAAAAATAACAAAAGAGATTGAAGTTATATAGGGTCTCTAGGCGTTTTATATTGGAATTAAGCTTTTACATTGCAATCCGATATAGATTGTATTTGGGTAGTCAAAAACACGATAGACTGCTTGAGTACTAGCGAAACACCATACTACCTCCCAGAGCTAGACGCCCGGCGAGTTCTCAAGCAAGATAGCACATAATACGACAGCGTCCAGCTGTAGGAGGTAGTATGGTGTTTCGCTAGTACTCAAACAGTCTATCGGCTTCTTGACTACCTAAATATAATCTATATCCGATTACAATGTAAAAGCTTAATTCTAATATAAAATGCCTAGAGACTCTATATAACTTCAATCTCTTTTGTTATTTTTATTTTATTTTATTTATTTTATGTTTTTTATTTTATCTTTATCGTTAATTACCTTAATCCTAGATCGTGAACTTCGGCAAGTTGTGATCCTCAATCTATCCTTTCGACTTGTTGTGAAACATCTATCGCTAGTGTCTCTACAAGCCCTTTCGAATGCACAAGAAGTTCCAGTTCAACCCCGCTTATAGATTGTGAGGCTATGCTGCAATCCGCACCGATGTCCCTTGACCGCTCGCCGATATTCCTCTTATCTTTGTAGGTAGGTCCCCAGTTATCACAGAAACCCTAAACAACCCCTGATTTACTAACTTCCAAAACTTCTTTAAACTGTTGGCAGATATTCTCTATCCGTATAGTCAGATTAACACAACCATGCATGCATTCAGCATACTCAACCTTCTAGATAACTCTGAATTTCAACCATAGAAGTATCTCCCATTTCATCAATAATCAAGAGTACCAACTTTTTCTCTCTTTTAGAAAAAAAATCTAGTTCACCAATATAACACTGACTTTCAGCAACGATTGCCTCAGTCTTCTCAAAACCCTATGAAAGAAAAAAAAAAATCCCAATTCTCTGTCTTTTTTTCAGCGTGAAGCTAGCTCTCCGATCCTTAAATCCCTGATTCTCTCCTCTTCATTTCTTAACCTATCCTCCCCTTTAACCTTGAGAAGATCCTATTTTCTCGCCTTGGACTCCCCAAATTGGAACAGCCGACGGAGCTTTCTCCCTTCCATTTTTACCTTTAAGAGATCCTCTTACCAAAAAGACGTTCCTGAAACCGTACAAAGAATCGAAACAACTTGAAACGAAATCGAAGCCTAAAATCGGACCACATTGGATTGTCTAATCAAGTCAGGTCTCAAATTGGGTAAGAGGCCTATAATAGGACCTGGATTTGAGGTCTTTTGAAATTGGATCCAATTGGCTCTTAGAACCAAGCTCACCCGTCATTGAATTGGTCCTTTTCTTTTCTGCTGACTCCCATTATTGGAATTGAATGGAGCATTTCGTTACAGGTGAGTATGCCACGGCTGACTGTAATGAGGTGATTGAACTTGGCCTCTCAGTATTTGTACTAGAATTGGCCACCGCTTCTAACACCCAAGGTGACTAAATATTAATAAATCTTCTTCATTTATATTTTCATCATATACACGTGTTACAACACGACAACGCCTGGCGCGTTCTCAAGCAAGATAGCACGTTATACGACAATGTGAGAATAAGGTAAAATGAATTAGATTTTTTTGATTCGGACCCTGAATAAGCAGTTAGGAGCAGGGCACTCATAGAAGGTTTTGTTGTTGCAAATTTTAGACATTCTGCTTTGAACTGTAAGCTTTACAACAGTAATTAGTAATAGTATTAGTGCGAGGAAGTATTGAGAGTTTGATTTTTACAATGTCGATAGAAAGAGAAAAGAGAGCACCGGAACGATCGAAAAGTCATCGTAATGTGAGGTCTAAGTGGGATCTGGGATTGCTGTCTCTTGTAGTTATCACTAATATGGAACCGATGAAGTTAGATATATGTTGGTCATTGAAAAGGCAAAAAGATTTTAAAAATATACAGTTATTTACGTTTTTGTGAGGATCGAATAAACTACCACCAATTCATGTAGAACGAGTGGCGAAATATATAAAAAATTATGATCCAAAGGATGGTTCGAGTGTGGTAAGAGGAATCCTGATTGGGATAGATGAGAATATCTTACACAAGATCTTACATTTACCAACCAGAGAGCTTGAGGTGGGAGGAGACGCGTTGTCGTATTACATGCTTTCCTGCTCGAGAATGCCCCGAGCGTCTGGCTGTAGAAGGTAGTATGGAGATTCGCTAATATTCAAGCAGTCTATCGGTTTTTGACTGTTGGAATATAAAAGATTGTAAGAATATATTGTAAATCTATACGGATGTCCTTCGACTGCTCGCCGAAATCCTTTTTGTCCCAACCGGTAGGTCTCTAGACATTACAGAGAACCCCAAACAATCCAATCTGCTAATCTCCGATACCGCTTTATACTCACGACCTTGTATCCATTGATTGTCTTGTTAGATTAACCCAATAAATTTCATTCACTCCGCATACTCAATCCTATAGACACCCTTTTAATTCTTCAATCACAGACATAACTTTGATTTCACAAAACAGTCAAGAGTAATCACACCCACTTCATTAAAACCCCGATTCACCAGTACAACACTGACTTCAACAACGATTGCCTCTGTCTTCTCAAAAACCTATGAAGAAAAAAAACCCAATTAGCTGTCTATTTTCTCCCTCCAAAGCATGAAGCTAGCTCTTCGACCCTTCAAACCCCTATTCTCCCCTCTTCATTTCTTAACCTATCCTCCCCTTTAATCCTAATTCTCTCCTCTTTCAAACCCTAGCCTCTGAATTTCTTCAATCTTCCGTCTTGGATCCGGAATTGGCTCTGCCATCAAAGCTTTCTCCTCCATTTTTTGCCTTTTAAAAGGTTCTTTTTCAGGAAACAATGTTCCTTGAAATGACACAGAGAACAGGATAGCCTAAAATGGAATCGAAACCCCCGTAATCGGGACCACATTGAGTCACCCGACCAATTCAAGTCTCATATTCGCTAAGAGGCCTATAGTAAGACGTAGATGTTTCCGTAACTCGGTCAAATTGGTCTTTCGCATCAGATTGGCTAAGAGGCCCATAGTAAGACCTGGATATTCCCGTAATTGGGTCAAATTGGACCTTCGCGTCAGGCTCGCTCAGTCATCGATTTAGTCCTTTTGATTTTGTTGATTCCCACTATGGGACTCGAACGGAGCATTTTGTTACTAATAAGTGTGCCCTAACCGACTGTGACGGGGTGTCTGAACTGGCCCCTGAATATTGGCACTAGAATCGGTCGTTGCTCCCAATATTCAAGGTAACTGAACATTAATAACAGTCCCCTTTCTTTATATTTTCACAATATACTCGTGTTACAACACAACATCCACCCACTTTGAATTTGTGCATCCTCCGGTATGCACCAATTTATCCAATTGTTGTTTGATTTATAATATATTTTCTACGTCTTTGTCTAGTTTGTCTTCGTCACCTTCATTATCTAAATCACATTCATCTTCTTGCTCCGTACCTAATTTGCATAATTCTCATTCAATATTATATAGTCTTTTTCTTTCTTTTCTTTCAAAATCATCAACTTTTTTATACATAATATTTCCATTCTCCAAAATACCAATAAAACTCGCATCAAAGGCACCTTCATCTCGTAAAAATATCTCCTCTTTTGTATCTCCATAATCTCGCTTTACAGTGGTACCTCTCCAAAATCCTTAAATCCTTCAACAATCTTTGGTAATGGTTTCTCCCTCAACCTATCTCAATTCCATTCATGGTTAGGAGGTACTGTTAGAAATTATACAGCTTTCTTTCCATCTTCGCCACGTATCCTTGCATAAGCAGAACCATCATCAAGTACTTTTGTTTCCATCCATGTTACCGTAATACAAGGTTGTTCTAAAATCAACGGATAAGATATTGTATCTTGAACAAAGAAATGTTGCTCCGTCGCAACATCCTCAATCCGAATTTTGACATTTGGACAAGCTCCATATAATTCGCCCCATGTGTTATTAGCTGCTCGTATTGCCCATCCATGTTCCATATCAATTGGCTATTTTTGCTTCTTATAAAGTTCTTTAGACATGAGATTTATTTTAGAACCATGGTCGACTAAAGCAACAGTTGGTTCTTTTATATCTCCTATTTTCACCAATACCTCAGTAGTTGCCCTTGTCCAATGCTTTAGAGTATAATGGCTCAAAGTTTTCATTTCCTTATGACTAGAATCTTCAAAACGTATTCGTGGATTATACTCATTCTTTTCATTTGTTGGTTGCTTATAACCAATATCAACCTTTTCTCCATCTCTAAATATTCTTCCATCAATACCATGACTCATTCCAGTTTCGCCCATTAATTGCCTCTTTCGCTAAATGCTGTCAATGATAACATCATGAAACTCCTTCTTTGTAATTTCCAAAACTTCTTTCAATGTGAATTCCACCTTAGCATTTAATATACGTTCTTCCAACACCCCTTTCAAATTTGTTGCCGCTTCAATGTTAGAAAGTATCTTATAAGCAATTGATTTGCCCTTATCTTTTGTGTCTTTTGTTTTTTTCCCAATGATGCTAAGGTATCCTTTACAGGCAATTCTTGTGAAGCTGCCTCTCGAGCCTTGTCTCCTCAAGTTTGCCTCTTAGAAGAATTTCCTTCTCTTGTATCATCAAAATTTCCTCGTCTCTTTTCTTCCATCAAAGCTTCATGTTGGCTCTTAGCAATATATGCATGAACTGAAAGAAACTCAACAGGATCCTCTCAACCTGTTGCACCTCGTATTGTAGCTGCAGTCCTCAATAATGCTTCTTGAGGTAATTTCCCTTCTTGCATTGTAGAAGTGGCAGAAGCCCAAAACTCACTAGTTTTCGTACTTCCACCAAGGTCATCATCTACTCTAGCACCATAACTTGCACTTTCTTGTGCTGCTGTTTCGTGCTCTTTTAAATAATCTTGAATCAATACTCTCATTCTTCCCTTGTCAAAATTGGTTTGAAGAAGATCATCCCTATTTTTAAATGCTATCTTCCTATCTTTCCAGCAAATAATTTCTTGTCATATCATATTATTAAATTCATTGCAATCTTTCCTTGTATGTGAAGCATCATCACACCAAATGCATCTTTGTATATATCCTTGTTTTGAAACATTCTTCAAATTATTTGTAGAAGTATTCTCTTCAAGTCTTGCCAATTTGATTTGAAGATCTCGCATTCCTCGTATAATTTCTTCCATCTCCATATCTGCCTTCTTTGATAAGGATGTCGAAGGTTGAACTGTAGGCATTGTTGGTGGTGTTGTACGTACTGGAGCTTTGGGTGCTTGTATTGTTTTTGGAATATTGCTCCTATCCGTCCTCCTTTCTCTTTTTGTAAGCAACCCCAACGCATCTTCAACGTTCTTCCACTTTGTTGTCAATCCTTCATCTTCTTCTTTGTCTTCAAGAAGGAGTTCTAATTTCCCTTGCAATTCTCCATTAGCAGCTTGAAGAAATAGATCAACTTTATTCGGCTTTAATGTCAATTTTTCTACCTTTGATAATTAAGAGTACTGCCTCTCAAATTCCCTTAGTAGCTCTATTGCTTGCAAATTCTTATTTGGCTGTTCAATCCATTCCAGAAACAACTTCTTAGTAATACGATCAACATCTTCCAAGAAATATTCGTCTTTCAATGCATGTGAAAAAACCTCCCATGAATTTTCATAACGATCCGTAATCGATGTAATATAATTTCTTATCTCCGGTATCATGGCAAGTCCAAATAATTCAACCATTTTCTTCTCAAAAACCCGATTTAATTCCATTTCATGAACATAACATCTTAAATACCTTGAAATATTCCTTCCATCAAATTGATCAATTTTATTGACCACTGCTTGCGAAGACTCTTTGGAAGAAAAGCTATATGACCTGCGATTGCTACCGCATAACCTCCTTTGACCAAATTCAAAATAAACCCTTTGATCAAATTCCGGTCACTTCGCCAAATTTTGGTTAGTTCAGTCTAAACTAGTTTGCTTTTACATTTCCTTCCTAGCGGTTTTGGCAAAAGCATTTTTGGTTCACCAAACACTTCCACATCTTCAATTCCCAAAATAAACCTCGTTTGCTTGGTGATTGGCATTTTTTCAGCTCATGTTAGAAACAATGATTTGGTTGCCAAAGCTTCCTTTTGATCGTCGCTTTATTGTTGCTGCATTGATAATGAGAAGGCTTGAAACATACTAGCAATAGACGGATCCATGTGCATACCTTGTCCTTTAGAAGAACCCCCACCAGAAACTCCTCCCAAAAATCCTTCAAAATTTTTATTTTTGTTCTCCATACAAATAAAAATAAAATCAAATGAAATCCAATACCTTCCACCTCAAGCTTTCACGTCGAGTTCATCAATTTATATTGTATTACGTGCTTTCTTGCTTGAGAATGCATCGGGCGTCTAGCTATACAAGGTAGTATGGAGATTCACTAATATTCAAGCAGTCTATCGGTTTTTGACTGTTGGAATATAAACAATTATAAGAATATACCGTAAATCTATATGGATGTCCTTCGACTGCTCGCCGAAATCCTTTTTGCCCCAACTGGTAGGTCTCTAGACGTTACAGAGAACCCCAAACAATCCAATCTACTAATCTCCGATGCCGCTTTATACTCATGACCTTGTATCCACTGACTGTCTTGTTAGATTAACCCAATAAATTTCATTCACTCCGCATACTCAATCCTATAGACACCCTTTTAATTCTTCAATCGCAGACGTAACTTTGATTTCACAAAACAGTCAAGAGTAATCACACCCACTTCATTAAAATCCCGATTCATCAATACAACACTAACTTCAGCAACGATTGCCTCTGTCTTCCCAAACCCTATGAAGAAAAAAAAATCCAATTCTCTGTCTATTTTCTCCCTCCAAAGCATGAAGCTAGCTCTCCGATCCTTCAAATCCCTATTCTCCCCTCTTCATTTCTTAACCTATCCTCTCCTTTAATCCTAATTCTCTCCTCTTTCAAACCCTAGCCTCTGAATTTCTTCAATCTTCCGTCTTGGATCCGGAATTGGCTCTGCCGTCAGAGCTTTCTCCTCCATTTTTTGCCTTTTAAAAGGTTCTTTTTTCAGAAATAACATTCCCTGAAATGGCACAGAGAACAGGACAGCCTGAAACGGAATCAAAACCCCCGTAATCGGGACCACATTGAGTCGCCCAACCAATTCAAGTCTCATATTGGCTGAGAGGCCCGTAGTAAGACCTGGATGTTCTCGTAATTGGGTCAAATTGTTCCTTCACGTCAGATTGGCTAAGAGGCCCATAGTAAGACCTAGATATTCCCGTAATTGGATAAAATTGGTCCTTCGCGTTAGGCTCACTCAGTCATCGATTTAGTCCTTTCAATTCTGTTGATTCTCACTATTGGACTCGAACGGAGTATTTCGTTACTGATAAGTATGCCCTGACCGACTGTGACGGAGTGTCTGAACTAGCCCTTGAATATTGGCACTGGAATCAATCATTGCACCTAATATTCGAGGTAACTGAACATTAATAAAAGTCCCCTTTCTTTATATTTTCACGGTTTACTCGTGTTATAACACGACAGCGTCAAATGATTTCAGGCCAAGAAGCTACTTCAAAGGAGAAATGTTGTCTCTTGAGCAAAATCAAGGATGGAAGGTATAGGAGGCACTTACATCCAAACTTATGGAATGGATGTGGTTCGTTCAGAAGTGGTTAGCATTGAATCGACATACCACCTATATGGCGAAGCGATTACTATTTTCCATGATAGGAATACTGAAAGGCATGGTATTCAATTGGATAGCTTATGTGGCCACAAGGATACATACAAAAATGGGAGCTAAGCGAAAGACGGAGAAGTTTGCTTCACTATTATGTTCCAATTATGTAAACTCAGTGATTGAATATACATTGAAACAGGAATCTCAACCAGTAGTTCCAAGTTTAAAAATGGAAACAGTTAGTCCAAGGGTAATGGTCTATGAAGTGGGAGAATCTAGCAGAGTAGCAAAATGGGAAGCAAGACCAATATCTATACTAGAGTGTGTTTCAATTGAGGCGACAATAGAGATGACGACACCAATACCAGTTCCAAGGAAAAGCAACTAATTAGGATTTCAACGGGGTGTAACGGAAGGGTGGAATCTTAAGGAAGTTATATTGGGTCAAATTTCTCAGCTGCAACTTACGTTGAGTAAGTTCGAAGATGAGGGTAGCTTAATAAGACAAGTAAAAGCAAGCAAGAAAATAATATTGAAATAAAATTATAAAATTAGGGAATAGGAACAAGTCATCAAGGTAGAATCAGGATCCAAGATATGAGTGAAGCGTGAATTGGATGAGAAAGTGGAAAACTGGTCAAAGGAGAAACAGAGGATTCAGCATGTCTTGAAAAATCAAAGGCAAGAATTACTACAAACTCGCAAATCATATAGATTGGAACATGAGAAGATGAACGCTAAGTTGAAGATGGAATAAGAGAAGAAGGAGGCATTGGAGCTTGAAAAGAAACAATTGGGTGACCAATATCGAAACAAAACGGATGAGCTACAGGCAAAAATTGTTGTTTTGAAGGAAAAAATAACGAAATTGGAGAGTGATTTGGTTAGTATTGGTCAATCACGGACATTTGCCTCAACAAGAGTAAGAAGTAGAAAATTGGAGGAGAAATTGCAATAGCAGCAGTGACAACTGGAAGTTAAAGATGTTAGAATCGTCCAATTGGAAGCTCAGGTTCGAGAATTGGGAGCGTATAATGAAGATTTAATAGCTCAATTAAGGGCAGAGATTTAGGACGAGTCGGAGGAAGAAGATATACTGTTGGAACAAGACCAAATGGAGCCAACGCTAGAAATTGAAGAGATTGAACAATCCAATTAAAGAAAAAAAAAAGATTGATTTTTGTTTATCAATACTATGTTTGCGAAGACGCTGCACAGTTAGGAGCAGGGCTATGTAGAATAAGTAGTTATTTTCAGAATGTAGATATCTAATGTATAGTGTAAACAAGGATAGATAACTGCTGAAAAGGTGGTTCAGTAGGTAGAATGGATGAATAGTCAGGAAAAGTAATTATCATCTATAGTATAGGAGTTGGTATCTTGAGGTAGTATAAGGAGGATGGGAGAGGAGAAGAAAATACCAGACTACGATAGTACTGAGCTGGGGATAAACTTGGTGCTATCTCTTCTTCTTAGCTTTCTTATTTTTTTTGTGTTAGTGTTGATTCTAGTGAAGAGGATCGATTTAATGAATCAATGTTTGATTTACGAAGTTGTTTATGGATCACTGTTTATCAATTGTTGTCAAAGATTGAGGATGTATGGAAGTTTTCAGTCACTGTTTATCGCAAGGTTGTAAGTTCAGTGGAGAAGAATTGTAATCGAAGGAATTATCTTGATTAGATTTTGTAGATTGAAAGTTGTTCGTTCCAGGGTTTGGGATATGCTTGTGTGTTTGTGAATTACAAAGGGTACTGAAATTGATGTCTTTGATGTTATTGTATTGATATGAGAGAGTGGACAATAGGAAGAAAAGTTAAGTGTTCTTCGGTATAGTAAGTATTCAGCAGTAGCGGTTAATTGCGTGATCCTAACAATTGGAGCTCATATACATGGTCTTTCCTTGTCTTCGAATTCTCCTATATGGGTTTATTCTAGGAGGTTTCTTTTGAAATAAGTAAAACGATAACCACACATCACAAATATAAAATCATATGATTTTGAGACTCAAAGATCTATGATAAAATCCATAGAAATAGAAAACCATGGTTGTTCTAGAATAGGTAATGGTTGAAGAAGTCTATAAGGTCAATACCGAGGAGTTTTTGACCTTGAACAAATATCACATGATTAAACAAAGTCTTTTACAACCTTCATTTACAACCATTGAAAATCTCTAGATATTAGCTTCAAAGTCTTATTGTATCCAAAATGTCTTGCTACTAGAAAGTCGTGACGTGCTTGAAAAATACATAAATGTGCTTCCCTTTCTAGCATATATAGGTATCCTTCAAAATAAAGTAGGTTGTTTTTAAACTCAATCTTAGAAGTATCATGAGACTTAAAAGAAGTATTCTTGATATCACAAATAAGAGGAATAGAGGACATACTTGATTGAATTTTTTTGAAAAAAGTTGAATCAATAATCAATGTTAATTTCACTGCTCAAAGATCGAATTATTTTGGCTTCAATAACATTCTCTTTTGTTGATCAAAACCTACATCTCCTTCTTTAGATGTAAGATAAGAACATCTAGAAAGGGCATCAAATAAACCTTATAGTTTTCTCGACCGATAAGTGATATTAAACTCAAATCTTGACAAAGATATGTTCCAACAATCTTGGCAACGATTCAAAACAAGAGTTGGTATGAAATACTTGAGGTTCTTGTGATCCATATATATAATGACTGAATTGGAAGCATCTTTTAAATAATGATTTTATTCTTGGAAAGAATCTATAATTACAAGAAGCTCTTTATTATAGATTTCATAATCAATCTTGGTTATTGAAAAATTTTTGGAATAAAAAGCTACTAGGTGAAGTTTATCATCTATTTCCATTTGTGATAATATGGCACTCAAAGCAAAATCTGATGTATTTTTTTCATAAAGAATGCCTTAGAGAAGTCAATGCAATAAAAAATTCATACAAAAATAAAGATTGTCGTTAAAGCTTCATATATTGCTTCTACCTCTTGATTCTATTGAAGTTTGTTTTTACAAGTCAAATGTGTAAGTAGAGCTACAATTTGAGAGAAGTCCTTGATAAAAATCTAATAGTAATTGAAAAATCTCTAAAAACATTGGACATCTCAGACTGTTTTTGGAACCTTCCAATCCATAATAGTTTAAACTTTCTTAGGATCCATCATAAGTCGATCGTTTGAAATTATGTAACTTAAGTAGTCAACTTGAATAGTTTAGAATACACACTTTTTCATATTGACATATTATTTCATATCTCTTAATTTTTGTAATGCAAGATGAAGATGAAGTTCATATTCTTTTGTATTTTTAAAATAAATTAAGATGTCATTTAGATAATAGACAACAAAATCGTCTAAAAATTCTTAAAAAAATCATTCATAAGATGTTGAAAAGTTCTTGATACATTTGTAAGTCCAAAAGGCATGACATTATATTCAAAATATCCATACCTGGTTTGAAATGCAATCTTTCATTCATCTCCTTCTTTGATGCAAACTAGATTGTATGCTTCTCATAGATCTATTTTTATATAGATCTTAGCTTGATTCAATTGATCAAAAATTTGAGATATTAAAGGTAGTGGATGCCTATTCTTGATGGTGATCTTGTTGAGTCCTTGATAATCAACACACATCTACAATGATCCATCTTTTTCTTGACAAATAGAATTGGAGCTCCTGTTGGAGATTTGGAATGACATATGAAGTTCTTGTCTAGATTTTCTTCAATATAGTCCTTGACTTTAGCCAATTCATTTTGTAATAAATTATGGATTGGTCCAAATGGTGGTTGTACTCCTTCTTGAAGGTCAATTGAATAGTCATAGGAAGAATGTTTTGGAAGAGTATCTACATTCTTTCTTTCAAATACATCTTAAAAATCTTGATATTGGTTTGGAATACCACTTGAAGTCTTTGCACTATTAGAAATGGGTGTGGTATAAATGACACAAAATGATCCTTCTTTTGTAGCATGCAAGAAAGCTTTTGCATATACAGACATATGTTTAATTGTAGTAAATGCAATTAAAGATTTTATATAATCATATAATAATTTTTTAAGATAAAAAAATCTTTATTATAGATCTTACAAACCTCTATAATAATTATTTATATAAGTGTTACGGACATACACATTTATTCCAATTGTTACTTATATGATTAGGTGAAAGTAGATAATTCCAATAGTTATTTATATAGATTAATTTCATAAAGTCTTCTAAAGAAGCTTTCTAGAAGCTTCATAGATGCAGTTTTGATTTTAGATGTACTTCTAGGATAGAAACTTGGCCAACAAGTTAACCACGTGTTGGTAGCTTGTAGAACAAGTTAACTCCGTATAGTAGCTTGTAGAACAAGCTAACTATGTGGCGTATACATAAATAACTTGCCTTGTAAATTAAGATATCTGGCTAGTAAAATCAATACATGTTGGAGGACCTAAAGAATATCGCCATGTAGCTCTTAATTAGAGAGTATCTATGGAGCCAAGAGTGAAGTCTTTTTTACTCTTATCAACACCTTTTTAGTCCTTAATCTTATTTCAAGACTTTTTAGTCTTTTTGTTTTTAGCAATAGCCATTCTAATTCAATATTATATCATTTTTAAGTAACTTTCTAGCTCCTTTCAATGATATATGAATATAATAAGGATTTTTTTTCTTCAAGATTCATGTCCTTGATTGTTTGACAAGAGTGCTAACATATTGTTTCTATCTTGTTTTACAAGAGAGTGGATTGTTCTACTTCAATTATTGTGTTTTGAAGGTTGTCGACTACCTACTTTTAAACAAAAAAATCTTATTTCTTAACATTGATCTTTTTCTTAAAGAAAGTAGATTATCCCTCTTTGTAAATTTTTTTTATTAGAGGTTGCGGATTATCCTCCTCTAATTTAACTTTTTAAATTTGTTTGAATTATCTATAGAGGGAAATATTATAGATACTATTTTTAATAGAATTAAAAATAGATTTATAACTATTTTAGATCTTTATGAGCTTATCAACATTCTAAGACTGGAAATCTCATATATTTCGAATATGAATTATAGAGGTACTATACCTATGCCTATAGAAGAAGTTCAAAGTCTATGGTAAGAAGTTGTGCAGTTGAAGGAAGTAAGTAGATTAACTTCACAACCAAATCCAAGTAGTTTTGCTCCTACAAATATGACAAGGACAAAGATTAATATGCTTGAAAAGTTTGATGGAACAAGATCAAAATTTCAAGGATTTTTACAACAAGTCAAGCTCTATCTAAGGTTGCATTCTTTCCAATACTCTAATAGATTTACTCAAGTCAAATTTATAGGTGCATTTCTATTAGGAAGTGCCTTCTCTTAGTTTGTACCTTTAATGAAAAATGATTTGTGACTCCTTTATAATTTGAATTCATTCCTAAAAGTGTTTACTACTACATTCGAAGAAAGTGATTAAAAAATAATAGGAAAAATCAAGCTCTTATCTTTATGGCAAGGATTACGATCAGCCACCATATATGCTACTGAATTCCAAAATCTTGCTTGTGACATGGATTGGAATGAAAAAGCCCTTATCAATCAATTTTGATATGGGTTGAAGAATAATGTTAAAGACTTGTTATTGACAATGCCAAAAAAAAAAAACCTTTGGAATAATTTATTGCTCAAGCCATTGCATGTCGTAATCAATTATTTGAAAGACATTAAGAATAAAGATATAGATGGAGAAGAACAAATCAAATAATGATGGCAGCTCCTAAGTTTGTAGAAACTTATTTATCATAACTAGAACTAATGCAAATTGATATGATACATTTTAAATCTTTCATAGAATAGAAAAAGAGTCAACAATGTTAAGAGGGCTTATGCTTATATTATAGAGAAGCTAAACATATTGGTCAATATTGTCTAAAGAAACAATGTAATTATAAAATGAGAAGCACAATTGCTAAAGAAGACAATGTGTCAAAAAATGAGTTGTTCCAACTACAATAGGAATTGTGCAAATAAAATCATGTGTAGCATCTAACAAAGGTCTTATTCTCTCCTCTGATCCCTCACCTTGTTTTATAATAGAAGTTTGTTTACGACCAAAAAATCACAAAGTCTGAGCCTTCTTGGATTCATGAGCCTCAACTTGTTTTATAAATGAAGACTTTGTCAAAAAATAAGATAAATCTTTAGTTAAGAAAATCAAACCTATGCATGTAGAAGTAATAGATAGACATTCATTATCTTTTGGAGATGTTATACATGAAACTATTCTTATAGAAGTAGTATCTAATAGTCACAATAGTTTAGTAATATTTGATATGATTAAATTTTTTTCTAATTTAATTATTTTAGGATTATTGTGATTAAAAGATATAACCCTCATATAGACTAAATTTCTTGCAATCTTGATTTTTCTATAGTTTAGCCTAAGATCTTGCTAAATAAGTAGAAATCCATAAGTCTAGTATATCCAAACCCTTATTGGTAGATGCAAAAGCTTTTATGCATGCTGCAAATAAAGGCCCATCTTTTGCTATATATGCCATATCCATTATTGATAGTGAGGAGATATCAAGTGATATTCCTAGCCAATATCAAGATTTTCAAGAGGTTTTTGAAAAAAAAAAATATAGATATTCTTTTAGAGTATCGTCCTTATAATTGTACCATTGATCTTCAAGAAAGAACTCAACCACTATTTCGACCAATCTATAGCCTATCACCAAATGAATTGGTTGTACTCAATGACTACATCAATGAGAACTTAGCTAAAAATTTTATATGCCATTTTAAATCTCCAGCCGACACTCCTATCTTATTTTTGAAGAAAAAAGATAAATCTTTGTGGATGTAAGTGGATTATCGAGGACTTAACAAGATCACCATTAGGAATATGTATCCTCTATATTTGATTTTAAGTCTTCTTCATTAATTATATCAAGCAAAAATCTATATAAAAATAGATCTATGAACAACATATAACCTAATCTACATCAAATAAAGAAATGAATAGAAGACTGCTTTCCAAACTAGTATGGACATTTTGAATATAATGTAATACTTTTTGGACTCACAAATATACGAGTTGTTTTCCAACATCTACTGAATGATGTCTTTTGTGAGTTTTTTGATGATTTTATTGTTTGTTATTTAGACAAAATTTTAATCTATTCTAAGAATATAAAAGAGTATGAAGTTTATGTTCATCATGTATTACAAAAACTAAAAGATATAGGATTATATGCAAAGATAGAAAAGTGTGTATTCTATACACTTAAGTTGATTTTTTGGGATACAAAATTTCCAATGAAGGCCTTATGATGGACTTAAAGAAGATCCAAATTAATATAGATAAGAAGATCTCAAGAATAGTAAAAATTGTGTAATACTTTTTAGCCTTTGCCAATTATTACCATATCTTTATCAAGAAATTTTCTCAAGTTGTAATTTCACTTACACATTTGACTTGTAAAGACAAACTTAAGTAGAATAAAGAAGCCGAAGCATTGTTTGTTGCTTTAAAGAAAGAATTTACTTCTGCATCAATATTATATTGCATTCTTTATAGAAATAGATGCATCAAACTTTACCTTGAGTGCACTATTGACACAAATAGAAATAGATGACAAATTCTATCTAGTAGCTTTTCATTCCAAGAAATTTTTAGAAATCGAGATTAATTATGAGATCCATGATAAAGAACTTCTTATAATTTTGGATTCTTTTCAAGAATGGCATCATTATCTAGAAGCTGCTTCAAGTCCATTTACAGTATATATAGATCATAAGAACCTTAAATATTTCATGACGACATGTATTTTGAATCATCACCAAGCCCGTTAGAGCATGTCATTATCAAGATTTGATTTCAAAATCACATATTGACTTAAAAAAAAAACAAGGTTTATCACATGCTCTTTCTAAATGCTCTTATCTTATACTAAAAGAAGGAAACATATCTTTTGATTAACAAAAAATAATTATCTTGAAGCCAGAGCATTTTTATCTTTGAGCAATGAAATCAATATTGACTATTGATTCGACCTTTGTCAAACAAATCCAATCAAGTATGTCCTTCAATCTTCTTATTCATGATATAAAGCATCTTTCTTTTAAGTCTCATCATATTTCAAAGTTTGAGTTCAAAAACAACCTTATTTATTTTGAAGGATACATATATATTCTAGAAAGAGAAGTACATTTACGTATTCTTCAAGCACGTCATGACTTTCTAACAGCAAGACATTTTAGTTACAACAAGACTTTAGAACTTATATCTAGAGATTTTTAGTGCCCACAAATATAGAAGGCTATAAAAGACTTTGTCCAATCATGTGATGTTTGTTCAAATTCAAAAACTCCTCATCATCAATGCTATAGACTTCTTCAACCATTGCCTATATTTGAATAACTATAATCTTCCATTTCTATGGATTTTATTATACATCTTTCTAGTTCAAATTCATATGATTCTATATTTGTAATTATAGGTCTGTTTATGAAAATGGCACATTTTATACTATGTACAAAAATTATTTCAAGTAAAGAAACAATCAAGCTTTTCATTAATAAAATCTATTGCTATCATGGTTTGCCAAAGGATATTATATTAGATAAGGGGATTCAATTTGTATCAAGATTTTAGAGAATTCTATTGAAGATTCTAAAGGTAGATATAAAACTTTCTTTGGCTTTTCATCTTCAAATTGATGGATAAATGGAATGGGTGAATCAAGTTTTGGAGTAGTATTTGAGGTATACCAATAATTATCATCAAGATAATTGAACAACTCTTTTGCCATTGGTAGAGTTTGCATACAATAATTTGGTACATTCTTTTATTCAATATATATATATATATATATATATATATATATTAATTATGGTTATCATCTATGAGTTGATACTCTTGACTTTTTAAAAGTGGATAATCTTCCATTGGAAGATTTAGTAAATTATTTGTCAAAGCTATATACAACAATGAAGATACAATTAAAGGCAAAAGACCAACATTGATGCCTATCACAAGGAATAAATACAATTTAATGTAGGTGACAAGGTATGGTTACTTTGTTGCAATATCAAGACTACTTATTCTTATAATAAGTTGGACTATTGTAGGCTGAGACCTTTTTCTATTTGTGAACAAATCAATCTTGTTATTTATTGATTACATCTACTTAAGTGTATGAAGATCCATCTTATATTTCACATGTTTCTTTTTGAGCTGTATAAGATAGTGAATGTCTCGAAAAGAAGAGAAATGCCACCTCTTCTTTTAGAAGTAGAGAATAATCAAGAATTTGAGGTAGAAGAAGTCTTAGATTCAAGACGGTGGCAAAATATGTTGGAATATCTTGTTTATTAGCATAGATATGATATTAGCAAATATACATGGGAGTCAGAAAAAAATCTTGCAAATGCAACAAAGAAGGTTAAGGCCTTTCATTGAAAACATCCATCAAAAATAAGGTGAAGAATTGCAAAGATCCATGAAAGATGATGATCGCTCTTTATGGAACTTATTCCTAGAAAGAGAGATAATATCACGAGTATACACATTTATGATAAATAGTTACTTATATGATTAGGTAGAAGTACGTAAATATAGATTAATTTCATAAAGTCTTCCAGTGATAGGGACATAGTCCTTAGACCTTTCTAGAGACAAGTTTCTAGAACCTTCTAGAAAGAAGTCTCTAGAAACTTCCAAAAGATTCCTTGAATATTCTCTTAGAATATTCTCCAAAGATTCCCTAAAGATTCTTTTAGAAGGCTCTAGAAGATTCTTAGAATATTCTAGTAGATTCTAGGAAGTTACTTGAGAAGCTTCCTAGCTCTTAGGTAGTTGCTCGAGAAGCTTCATAGTTCTTGGGAAGCTTCTTGATGCGCTTCCTTAGAACCATAGGCCAGTAGTATATATAGGAGTCGAGGCTGAAGAGTTCTTCAGTCTCGACAACGCATCTCTTGAAGCTCTAGCTCAATTCTCCTGGCGTTACTCTTGTACTCATCTGATAATCTAGTTCTTGTCATTTCTTCTTGAACTTCTTGTTTAGATTTCTTGTTTGTATTTTTGGTCCGTGACAGTTTGTCGAGACTACCTTTATCTTAATATCAGAGCTGAATCCTTCTTGTTTGAGAGCGGATTACCCCTCTTCTTGAAGGTATTCTAGCGCTTTAGGGGTTGCGGATTACCTTCCTCTAAACTAATATTTTCTCAATCACAATATCAGAGCTTAGTTCTTTGAGGCAGAGAGTGGACTACCCCTTTCCTTAGAGATACTTGAGCGTTCTAAGGGTTGCGGATTACCCTCTCTTGGACTGATATTAATTCCTTCTTTTTGTTTAGCATAGCTAGTAAAAAAGACTGTTAACATCGATTTCAGAGCTTTGCCTTCTTGATAGAGTGCGGATTACCCCTCTTCTCGAAAGCATTGAGGCATTTTTAGAGGTTGCGGATTATCCTCCTCTAAAACTGAAATCGTTTAGTGTTTTTTTTCTTTTCTCCGAGTAGGTTTTAGTGACAGGTAGTGCTACAATTTTCTCCAAGAGACTTAGCAATTTCTTCTTCTCTCAAAATTTTAATCCATCTATTCTCTAAATATGGAAGTAGACCAGGTCATAGACAGTGCATCTCCACAAGTAGACAATAGAGTGGCAACTCTTGCAGATCTTCAAACTCTTATGAATAGTGTACGAAAGGAGATTGCATTTCTTCGCAATCCAAGTAAAGAACCTCAAATTGATCTAGTGACCGAAGAAGCTAGACGCGAAATTCATAGCCTACAACAAGAGATTATTCGATTGAGAGAAGCAAGACATGTGTCACATACGACCCCTATAGATACTTCAAGGATTAGTACGAAAGAACCAAAAGCGAGTATGCCAGACAAGTTTGACGGAACAAGAGCCAACTTCCGAGGTTTTGTGCAATAAGTACGACTTTATCTACGCCTATACCCTTCTCGTTATCCGAATGGATTTACCCAGGTTGCTTTCATAGGTACTCTTCTATCACGAAATGCTCGCTCTTGGCTTGCTCCACTATTGGAGAAGGATTCTCGAATATTGTACGACCTAGAGGCTTTCATAGAGAGACTTACTGCTGCGTTTGGAGATAGCGATCAAAAAAGAGTGGCTGAAAGAAAGATACAAAATCTGCGACAAAGATCACGTTCTGCTGCAATCTATGCTGCAGAATTTCAACAGCTTATATGTGATCTTGATTGGAATGATAAGGCGTTCATGATACGATTTCGATATGGACTGAGAGATGATGTCAAGAACTTATTGATCACCATGCCTAAGGCGGATACTTTAGAAGAACTTATATCTCAGGCAATTATTTGTGACAACCGCCTCTTTGAATTACGACAAGAAAGACGATCAGGCTGGAGAAATGATGGAGCATTTGCTACATTTTCAAAAGGTCCAGAGAATCACTCCACAGATCCTGAACCCATGCAAATTGATGCGGTACGTTTCAAACCCCTCACAGCTGAGGAAAGGAAGCGACGGTTTGAACAAAACTTGTATTTATATTGCGGAGAAGTAGGCCATAAAGCTGTAGATTGTCGGAAGAAACAGAAGCTTCAAACAACAAGACTCAGGAATACAAGCATGCAGGAAAACAAGGACGCCCAGCCACAATAGGGACCGTGCGGCTGGACATCTCAACATCCAAAATTAATCAAGGTCCCTTTCTCTCAGCTCAACCTTTAGATTGTTTTATGGTACCTTTACATCTGGATATTCAAGAACTACAAGTCGATGCTTTATTAGACTCGGGTGCATCCGCTTGCTTTATAGATGAAGAGTTTGCCAAGCTTCACAATATTTCTCTTGTAAAGAAACTTAAGCCTGTCCATGTAGAAGTCATAGATGGACGACCATTGTCTTCGGGCAATGTTATCCATGAAACTAAACCATTGAAGGTACGTCTTGAAAACCATGAGAGCAATATTGTGTTGAATGTTATCAAGACCCCTTCATGTCCTATCATTTTGGGACTATCTTGGCTTAATAGATATAATCCATTGATAGATTGGAAGTTGCGGAAAGTGACATTTCCAACAAACTCCTTGAAGGTGGAATCTGCCAAGACAATGTCTAGAAACAAATCCTTGTTTATAGGTGCAAGGGCTTTCATGAAGGAAGCCAAGCAAAATACACCTCTTGTCATCTTCGCAACTCCGACTCGAGAAGATGCAACTCCGACTTTGGTTATTCCAAAGCAGTATGAAGAATTCAAAGATGTCTTTGAAAAGAAGAATGCTGATATGCTGCCAGAGCATCGACCCTATGACTGTGCCATTGAATTGCAAGAAGGAGCACAACCACCTTTTGGACCAATCTACAATTTATCGCAGACGGAGTTGACTGAGTTGCGGAAGTACATTGACGAGAATCTAGCCAAGAACTTCATCCATCATTCGAAGTCGCCAGCTGGGGCACCAATCTTATTTGTGAAGAAGAAGGATGGCTCACTATGGATGTGCGTGGACTATCGAGGTCTCAACAAGGTGACAAAAAAGAATCGCTATCCACTGCCTTTGATCTCTGGTCTTCTAGAACAACTTGGGCGTGCAAGGATCTTTACAAAGATTGACCTAAGGAGAGCTTACAACCTTGTGCGAATCAATGAAGGAGATGAATGGAAGACAGCTTTTCGGACAAGATATGGCCATTTTGAATACAATGTCATGCCATTTGGTCTTATTAATGCTCCAGCGGTCTTTCAACACATGATGAATGACATCTTTCGAGAGCATCTAGACGATTTTGTTGTCATCTATCTAGATGATATTTTGATATTTTCTAAGAACGAGGAAGAACATGAGAAGCACGTTCGTCTGGTACTCAAAAAACTACGGGAGCGAGGACTCTATGCCAAATTGGAGAAGTGCTTATTTCACCAAACTGAGATGGAGTTTTTGGGATTCATCGCGACTACGGAAGGCTTGAAGATGGATCCAAAGAAGGTGGAAGCAATCATGTCTTGGGAAGTTTCGAAGACGGTTAGAGACGTACAATGTTTTCTTGGATTTGCTAACTACTATCGGATCTTCATCAAGAATTATTCTCAAGTTGCTGCCCCCCTCACTCGGTTAACGTGTAAGGACAAGCTCGAATAGGGACCTATCGCAGAAAAAGCATTTCAAGATTTGAAGATGGTATTTACTACAGCTCCAATCTTGGTACATCCGGACTTTACAAAGGCCTTTTATTTGGAGACAGATGCTTCGGATTTTGCTTTGGGAGTTGTACTTTCACAGATGGGCGTAGATGAGAAGCTCCATCCAGTTGCGTTCTATTCTCGAAAATTCTCTGCTACTGAGATCAACTATGAGATCCACGATAAGGAACTCCTTGCTATAGTAGATTCTTTCCAAGAGTGGCACCACTTTCTCGAAGGAACTGCACATCCAGTGACCGTATATACGGATCACAAGAATTTGGAGTATTTTATGTTGGCTCGGGTTTTGAATCGACGTCAAGCTCGGTGGAGTATGTTGCTATCCAGGTTCGATTTTGTTATTACTTATCGGCCTGGGAAGCAATAAGGGTTGTCCGATGCATTATCAAGGAGATCATATCTCGCGCTAAAGGCTGGAGATGCAGCATTTGATCAACAGTGCACGACATTGTTGAAGCCAGAGAAATTTCGGCTCAACGCAGCTATTGTACCAATTGATGCTGACTTCCTCGACCAGGTATGGGCCGCAACCATTGAAGATTCTCTAGCCCTTGATATCAAGCAACATGCTAGTGATGATAAATTCAAGATGGAAGGAGATCTAGTATATTTCGAAGAGCGGTTGTATATCCCAAAAGGGCCAACACGACTCCGAGTTCTTCAATCTCGTCATGACTTTCCAGCTGCGAAACATTTTGGATTCAATAAGACCTTGGAACTTATTTCTCGCGATTTTTGGTGGCCTCAAATGTGGAAGGATGTGAAAGATTTTGTTGTATCTTGTGATATTTGTTCAAGATCCAAAAACCCTCGACATCGGTCTTATGGACTTCTACAGCCATTGCCTATTCCGCGCCGACCATGGTCTTCGGTTTCCATGGACTTTATTACGGATCTACCACCATCAAATTCATTTGACAGTATTTTTGTTGTCGTAGACCGGCTTACAAAGATGGCGCATTTTGTCCCTTGCAAGAAGACATCGTCAAGCGAAGACACAGCAAGACTCTTTCTTGATAATGTGTATCGATATCATGGTCTACCAGATGATATCGTATCGGATCGAGGAACCCAGTTTGTGTCAAAGTTTTGGAAATCTCTTTTTGAAATATTGAAGGTGGATATCAAGCTTTCTTCGGCATTTCATCCTCAAACGAACGGCCAAACAGAACGGGTGAATCAAGTTTTAGAGCAATATTTACGTTGCACCATCAACTATCAATAAGATGATTGGGTCGCATATCTACCGCTAGTCGAGTTCGCATATAACAACACCCTTCATGCATCAACTCAACAAACGCCATTCTTTTCCAATTATGGATACCATCCGAAGCTTGACTTATGGAGTTCGTCAACGATTAACAATCCGGCAGCTGAAGGATTGGTGAAGGAGCTTTCGCAGCTTCAAACTACATTGAAGCTTCAATTGCAAACTGTCCAAGAATCTTACAAGGCGTCCGCAGACAAATTTCGGAATCAGGCACCTAAATTCACGATTGGAGACAAAGTTTGGCTGCTTCGACGAAATATTAAGACCAAGCGGCCATGTGACAAATTGGACTATCGGAGATTGGGACCATTTGTTATCCAGAAGCAGATCAATCCTGTAGCGTATCGTTTGGAGTTACCAGCTACTATGAAGGTACATCCTATCTTTCATGTTTCTTTGTTGGAGCCTTATCGAGAATCGTCTTTTCCTGGAAGAGTACAATGTCTACCACCTAGCATAGAAATAGAGAACCACGAAGAATATGAGGTGGAAAAGGTCCTGGATTCACGGCAAAGACGGGGTAAATTAGAATACTTTGTGCATTGGAGCGATTACGATATTAATGAACGAACATGGGAGCCGGTCGAAAATCTCGCGAATGCACCGCAAAAGGTACAGGAGTTTCATCGACGATATCCTGAGAAACCCAAGCCGGTTCGACGATAGCTTCTTACTGAAGCTTGTTCATCCAGAAAACAGAAAAGAGGAGAGAGCACCACCAAAATCCATAGTTGATGTAGTCATTCTCTCCAAGATAGCGTAGAACTTTCTTAGTAGCCCAAGTTTGTTCTTATTGTTTTAGCCTTTGAATATGGATAGCCAAGATACTACACTTGTCATGTCATCTCAAGCAACTAGCTCACAAAGACGACCGCGAGATGAAGAACCGCTTGCACCACGACGACGTCGAAGGATTCCGAGTAACAGATCGCTGGTGATTGTATTTGAGGTCGAGCCTGCCTACAATGGTCAGCCAGAAGGAGTGTTTGCAGGATAATTTCACAATGAAGACACGGAGGTTCATGCTTGGTCAGAAGTTGAAGGCGTGGGCCACTACCGTTGGCTTCAAGGACCATTGAATCACTTGCCTCGTGAACAACAATTGGAGTTCATAGCAGAGGTTATGCGACAGATCTTCATTTTCTTACGTTGGTATTGACTGACGATAACATTGCTTCTCGGAGACCTCGAAGCTAAAGGAGGAGGTGATGTTAGGGACCTAGTCCTTAGACCTTTCTAGAGATAAGTTTCTAGAACCTTCTAGAAAGAAGTCTCTAGAAACTTCCAGAAGATTCTTTGAATATTCTTTTAGAATATTCTCTAAAGATTTCCTAAAGATTCTTTTAGAAGGCTCTAGAAGATTCTTAGAATATTCTAGTAGATTCTAGGAAGTTACTTGAGAAGCTTCCTAGCTCTTGGGTAGTTGCTCGAGAAGCTTCATAGTTCTTGGGAAGCTTCTTGATGCGCTTCCTTAGAACCATAGGCCAGTAGTATATATAGGAGTCGAGGCTGAAGAGTTCTTCAGTCTCGACAACGCATCTCTTGAAGCTCTAGCTCAATTCTCCTGGCGTTACTCTTGTACTCATCTGATAATCTAGTTCTTGTCATTTCTTCTTGAACTTCTTGTTTAGATTTCTTGTTTGTATTTTTGGTCCGTGACATCCAGAAGCTTCATAGATATAGTTTTGACTTTAGATGTATTTGTAGGATAGAAAATTAGCCAACAAGTTAAGCACATGTTGGTAGCTTGTAGAATAAATTAACTCAGTGTAATAGCTTATATAATAAGCTAACTGTGTAGCGCATACATAAATAACTTGCCTTGCAAGTTAAGACATGTGGCTAGCAAAGTCAATATATTTTGGAGGTCCTAAAGAATATTGATATGTAGCTTCTAGTTAGAAAGTATATATGGAGGCAAGAATGAAGTCTTTTTTATTCTTGTCAATGCCTTTCTAGTCTTTAGTCTTATTCTAAGTCTTTCTAATCTTCTTATTTTTGGCAATAGCCATTCTAATTCAATATTATATCATTTTTGAGTATCTTTTTAGCTCCTTTCAGTGATACATGAGAATATTAAAGATTTCCTTTCTTTGAGAGTCATGTCCTTGACAATAAGAATAACCATTGTTTTTTTTTTTTTTTTTTTTTTTTTTTTATAAATTTTATTACAAATCTTTTAGTATCAATTTTTTATAACTTCATTTTTTGTAATAGTAGTTAGTTTCACTTAAATAGCATATTTTATAACATATATAAATTTTATTATAGATAAAAAAGAATAAAATTTTTCTTTAATAATATTTTATGTTATCATAAATTATCAATGGATATTATATTCAATAAAAGAATTTTATTTGTATCAAGTTTTTGGAAATTTTGGAGAATTTAAATGAATTTTTAAGATATTAAAGATAGATTTAAAATTATATTTAATTATTCAGCTTCAAATTAATAGACTAATAAAATAGGTGAATCAAGTTTTAGAGCAATATTTGCAATTTATCGTCAACTACTATTAACATGGTTAGACAAATCATTTACCATTGATGAAGTTTTTTAATAATAACACTATATTTTCTTCTATTTAATAAATATCTTTTATGCTAATTATAGTTATCATCCATGACTTCATACTTTTGACTTTTTAAGAGTTAATAATCTTATAATAAAAGATTTGGAAAATTATCTATTAGATATACATGTGATAATGAAGGCACAATTGAAAGAAGCATAAGGATAACAAAAAACCAATATAGACGCCTATTGTAAGTAACAACCTCAATTCCATGTTGACAATAAGATATAATTATTTTATTATAATATTAGGATTAGCTACCTTTCTAATAGTTGAATTATTATAGACTTGAATTATTTTTTATTTTTAAATAGATCAATTCAATTGCTTATTGATTATATATACCAAAATTTATGAAGATCTATCATGTATTTCATATGTCTCTTCTCAAGCCATACAAAATTATACATATATCGAACAAAAGATAAATGCTAATTTTTTTCTATAGGAATAGTCAATAATTAAAAGTTTAAAATTGAAGAAGTCTTAGACTCATAGTAGCACCAATTTAGATTTATTTAGATTTATTTTATTCATTAGAAAAGATATAATATTAATAAATATACACAAAAGTAAGCCAAGAATCTTGTAAATATAATGTAGAGGATCTAAGCTTTCTATCAATAATATTTATCAAAACCAAGATGAAGAATTAAGAAATTACTTGCTTTAAAAGAAAAAATATTCAATTGTATCCTATTATCATTGACATACAAAAATTATCTAGATATAAAGTATTAGATAGAAGATAAATGTAGAGAGAATTAATAATATCTTATGATGAAGCTTCTTAAAAACATCATAGATGCACATTTGGTTTCATATGTATTTATAGTTAATTAGTAGAGTAAATGTTTTGCCAATAAGTTAGTCATGTGTTGCACATATTCATAGCTTGTGGTACAAGTCGGTCATATGGCATACATATTATAAACTTGTCTTGTAAGTTAGACACATGTCTTGTAAATTGAACATATATTAGATGTCTTATAGAATATTATTATATAGCTTTTAATTAGATAGTATATATGGAAGCAAGAGTGAAGTCTTTTTTATTCTTATTAATGCCTTTATTATTTTTAAACTTATTTTAAAAATATTTAGTCTTCTTATTTTTGGCTAAAGCCATTCTAATCTTAATATTATACCATCTTTAAGTAATAATCTATTCTTTTTGAGTGATACAAGAGTATATTGATTCTTTGATTTTTCATGATTTATATCCTTGATACCTATTTTTTATCTTTGATTTTGATTTCTTTGTATTTGTGGTACTAAAAAAATGAAGAATCAACAATTAACAAATTCAACTTAAGAGCTATCATTTGTTGATTTATTGGACAAGATATTATAATTGTTCCAACCTTCAAGAAAATATAATAGAAATGAAGATCATTAAGAATGACTTATTTTTTTTCAAAGACATAGTAATATATAATATGTTTGGTATGACAACCTTAGAAGAGACTCTCAATATTTAGTCATATTTTTGGAGGTAGAAACAACTCTTGATGGTATTACAAATATTTTCTTTGAAAGAAGTTACAAAGGCCTCAACAATGATTAAATATCAAGATGGTCTTCTTCTTCCTAATATGAAACACTATTAATGGCTAAAAAGATCTATCAATTATCTTTGAAGAAAAAAAAAAGATCAAATTATATAAAAAATATAATTCATTGCATCTTCAGCTTCTTCAACATGTAATCATTACTCTTTATAGAACTCATTCTTAATAAGAAGGATTATATAATAAACATATATATTTAATCCAATAATTATCTAAATAATATGAATATATAGAAGAATGTTAAAGTAAATAAATTTAATAATATATTATAGAAATGTTTTTTAGATTATTTATAGATATAACTTTGCCTATATATTTATCTTTAGATAATTGATAGGTTGAAAACTTGGCCAACAAGTTGGCAATGCATTGCACATATTAGTGACTTATGGTTAGACATGTGGCATATATATAAGAAGCTTGTCTTACAAGTTAGATACATATTAGAGGCCCTATAGAACATCACCATGTAGTTCTTAGGTAGATAATATATACAAATATAAGAATGAAGTCTTACTCACTCTTTTCTATTCTTTTCTTGCTTTTAGTCTAGTTTCAAGGATCTTTAGTTTTCTTGTCTTTTGGTAATAACCATTCTAATTTCTTCTTGAATATATATATATTACTTTTAAAAATAACTTACTTATTTATTTGAAATCATTGAATTCTTATTCTTGAGACAACATCAATTCTATATATGCAAGAAGATATGATTATTTTGTTGTAATATTAAGAATAGTTGTCTTTATGACAAGTTGGATTATCATTGATTTTGATAATTTTTATTTATAAACAAATTAATATAATTACTTATTAATTAAATCTATAAAAGTTTGTAAAGATCTATTCTATATACTAAGTATATTTTTTAGCCATACAAGACAAAAGATATACTAAAAAGAAGACAAATGCCACATCTTCATATAAAAATAGATGATAATTAAGAATTTGAGGCTTATGTAGTCTTAAACTCAAGATGCCACTAAAATAAGTTAGAATATCTTGTACATTAGTATGGATATGATATTAGTAAACATACATAGAAGTTAGCCAAAAATCTTGAAAATTTAATAAGAAAAGTTGATGTTTTTTAGTGACCACATGCATCAAAATCAAAATGAAGAATCAAAGAATTATTTGATGGAAAAAAAAATGAGGTTCAATAAAAATTACATTTTATTATTTATCTTTGTTTATGATTATTGTATATTTATGGCACTAAGAAGATGAAGATGAAGCATCTAACAAATCCAACTCAAAGCTATTATTTGCTAAATTACCAAATGACACATTGAAGTTATTATAATCTTGAAGACAACATAATAAAGATAAAGATCTTTAAGAATAAAATGTTCTTTTCTAAATAGATGGTGAAATATAACATATTTAATATCATGAGCTTAAAAAAAAATCTTGATATTTTATAATATTTTTGGAAGTAGTAACTACCTCTAATGATGTTCCAAATTATTTTACTTGAGGGAAGTTACAAAAGACTCAATAATGATAAAATAACAAGATAGTCTTCACACCCAAGTATAGAACTCTATTGATGGTTGAGAAGATCTATCAAGTATCTTCAAAGCAAATAGAGATTAAAGTTTGTGACAAATATAATTTGTTATATCTTAGATTTTTTTAATATGTAATAAATATTCTTTATAAAACTTATCTTTAAAAGTAAAGGTAATGTTATGGATATATATAATTATCTAAATAAAAAATATTATATAAAAGATAAATATAATTAGATTTGATAATAACTTGTAGATACAAATTTGACTTTATACGTATTAATAATTGATTGATAGATGAAAAACTTTGCCATATGGTATAGATATAGAACACTTGTTTTACAAATTAAGCATTTATTTCATAAGTTAGATACATGTTAGAGGTCTTATAGAACATTGCTATGTATCTTTTAATTAGATAGTATAAATAGAGATAAGAATGAAGCTTTTTTTACTCTTATCAACACTTTTTTTATTCTTAGTTTTGTTTCAAGAGCCTTTAATCTTCTTATCTTTAATAATAATAATAATTATAATTCTTATTTTAATATTATATTATCAAATCTTTGAATGATTTTTAATTCTTTCCTAGTAACATAAGAGTGTATCAATCTTTAGATTGTTTGTGATTCATATCCTTGATGAGAGTATGTAATTTTTGTGATCAAACCATATGTTTTTAAAAGAGAGGTGATTAATTTTAAAAAGAAAACATAATAGAAGCTTCTTAGATATTATAAAACTTATTATTAATTATTTTATGATATCATTATGTTTATTAGAGGATCTAAAAATATTTACATAACTTTATATGTGCTTAAGTTATAATTTTATTTATAATAATTTAAATATCAATATTCTATAAGTTCCAAAAATAACAAACTTTTTCAAAAATAAGAATAGTATACATATATATATATATATATATATATATATTAAATAATATAATTATTATTTGATAAAATTACTGAAAAATATATATTTTTATAATATAAAAAAAATGTTGTCATTTCATACATGTTATTCTTTTATATATGTTGTTCTTTTCCATTATATGTTGTTCTTTTCCATTATATGTTGTCTTATTTTGTATCAAAATATTTTTCATGCCCAATAACAAGGATTTTTACAAGTATATATATATATATATATATAGTTGTTTCTAAAACATAATTTCTAATAAAAATTATTGTTAAAATTTTAAATATAAAACTATTTTTTAAAAAAATTAAAACTAATCCTTTATATTAAATTATGATATTTTAAAAATAAAGTTTTCATAAAAAAAAAGAAAAAAAAGAAAAAAAAGAAAAAAATTATATTCATTTAGGTATGAAGTTCATAAGGTCAATTCTTTAGAATTGTATGAAGATTTTATAGAATATTTTTAATGCATTCTTTTTTAAAAGAATTCCATAAATTTCTGTATTTTATTATAGATATTTACATGTTGTTTGATATTTTTGATACATTTTTAATTTACAAAAATTCTATATAAATAAACATATAAAACATGCATAGCACACAAACTAAACTATGTCAAATACATGCACTGTAGCCAAACAACCATACAAATACACAATTCACATAGTAGTCAGAAACACACCAATTGGTTGTGTGTGTATAAATGTATATATATATATATATATATATATATAATATTTCAAACCTTCATTAATTCAAAAATATGTACATCTCGATAGATATTCATTCAACACGGAGATGAAAGTCCCACCAAAGTAGGAGCCTCAGCCTTGACTCAATGAGCCAAGCCATATAGGCTCTCCCATCCCAAACCCAGGCGCCGTTTTCTGCCAGGGAAGGCACAAAAAGCAGCAGCGGTGCTACGGTGCCGCTGCAGCGCCGCAGGATGATGATGATGATGATGCAGATGCTCAAATCTGCTGCCGAGCCTGCTGGTGCCCGGTACCCCACTGCATCCCCTAGATCATCACCCCTCAAGCACCTCCCCATGTTGCATATCTCCCCATTGCAATCCTGTCTCCACCATCCTGCTCGACCTGGAGTTTCCGGCCTCGCGTTGCCACTCACCCTATGATGCGCTGTGAGCGGTCAGCTGCGCATGGAGACTCTCCCACTGGGTCATGAGCACTCGCTGGAGTCGCTGTGTTGGGGTGCGAATACAATGTTCCGTAACGGCGCCGTGGTTGTTGACGGCGAGATGGCAGGCCGCAGATCAGTTCGGTTGGACTCGATCTGGTGGCGCGGTGGTGACCTTCGCGTGCTCTCCAGGTCTCGTTGCGGTGCGCCTTCTCGAAGGGCAAGGGTAAGATAGTTTCGTGTCTAGTAGTGGAGCTCCGTTTTGTAGCGCTGGGTTGGAATCCCTTCTGTTGATGTAGTGCAGCATCTTGATGACACAGGGATCGGATCCCCCGGGAGCCACTATTGTCTCTATTGATAAGTGTTGGATATGAATCGCTCGAAGTATTAGGCGCTTGACAGTGCCGTGGTGTCTGTTTTTGTGCGTCCGAGGTTCAGTGGTCGTTGCTTTCTCGTACTCTCAAGAGGCGGATCATTGGAGGATTCGTCGAACGTGTGCAGTCACGTAGCTGGAGCATGTGACTGGAAATCAGAGGGAGTACTCGTGTCTCGGGTTTGCTTAGTGCGGCCTTCAGAACTCATCGTTGCGATGTGTAACTTTTGTGGACAGTTTGGTGGGTGCGAAGCGTCAGGTGGGGAGCGTAATGTATTTCTGATTGGGACTTTGTGGAGGTGGGCTCCCATTAGCAGCTGAAATTGGACCTGAGCTCCACGGACACGACCATATTCGCTTTTTTTATTCCGATATTTAACGAAGGTTTTAGGTGACTGGCTCGATGTTGTCTACCCCTAGACTACTGAAATTGGGGGGTTACTATTAACATTAGTAGTGCTGGAGTAAAGTCAACGTTGCAATCTTCAGGAATTTGGTTGTCTGAATTCCTTCAGAAAATGAACTTGCAGACGCTGCGGAGCAGAAAAATGTGTCGGAGGTTGTTTTCATATGCAAGTCTTATGGAGTTACCACGAGCCTTTGCCATTACTCGATATGGACCGGTCTCACTCAATTCCCTAGCTAGTTGATCGGCAGTAGCTTCTTCTAGCAATGTTCACTGGACCTTGGACCCTCTAAACCCTCCAGTCATTCTTTGGCACTTTACTTCGTGTCACTGACCTATCGACTAAAACATTCATTAACCTTTACTAACCAGGTTACTCAGCGACGATCAAGATGAAATTTGGTATTGAAACTACGGTTTCTAAATATGTGGCTTCGGTTCTTCCAGAGGCTATCTACGATCGCCCCACTGACTTGATTCTATGGTCAGGAGCCCACCCTCTACCCATATGCAATGCGGTACGAATCCCAAGATATAGTTATACAATTCACACTCTCAAGCTTATCGCAATTCAAGATCTCGGCACTGGGTCGGTGATCAATTTTGCAACTCCAACTTTCTTCCTCATCCTGATCTGCATCCGATGACAGGCTTATGCTTGGCGCTCATGACCTAGTTGTGCTAGTAAATAGACAACATATCGGAGACTCCTGTGGGGCAATCTAATCAGCTGGAGCGTGAGGCTGATTACCACGCTAGAGGTTTCACTTCCTGTAATCGACGTTTACTCGTGTAGTGCAGTACAGATCCTAAGGTTTTCCAACAAGTGAAAGTTTAGATTTCTTTTATCGTAGTAGCTGTGGTGCTAACTTACTATTTTTGCTCTCATTTGCTGCAGAATCGTCCTAGTGTGTTCATTTCACCTCCCATCTCACCATTTGAAAATACAATTCGTTCTCGCAATTCTTAAATGCTTCAATGTGAGCTCTCTCTCTCTCTCTCTCTCTCTCTCTCTCTCTGTGATCACCCCTATCTTCAGCATTCTCAAAGCAAAGGTTCTTTGTAGAAAAACATGCTTGGGAGTAATCCTGGAGTAGATCAATCGATGAGCATTGGTACTCCATAAAGACATCATGTATCTGGTGCAGTAGCTGGTGTCCGAAGTGCGAAATGGACAGTTCGAATCTGCACTTCTACAAACCTAGCATCAAAAATCTGTTGGAAGTCTCGGTATTGCTTTGAAACGAGCTGAATATGTCCTCATGGCTTAGAGTGGGACGGAAAGTTGCCTGATAATTGCCATTAGGCGATGGTCATCTTTTGGGGACACAATTCAGCGCCGCGGTGTGCGACTGGTTTGTTTTTTTAACATTGGTATTTCCTGCCTGAATACTTTTCTACTTCCGAATTCGTCACCAGATGGTGAATTCGCTTCCCACTTTAGAATTTATGATTAACGAATGCATGGAAGCTCCACTTTGAAAATTTGAACTGAAGAACTCAAGTTCACTTCGTTGTTCATATTCATCCTCTCAATACTGTTCATTCTCTCTAAAATTGAACCATTTCAAGGTATCAAATAGAGCCTTAGCGGAATAGGTACCCAGCTGGCACCTTGTACTGGATGAACAGAAGTTCCAAATGGCTCCTCGCACCAGAACATTTTAATAAGTTTTAAACCTTTAATACTGTCAAATTGCTCTTAAATAATTTTGTGTGTTTATGTTTTTTTTTAAAACCCGAAACCCTTAACCCTGCACCTCCCCCTAAGAATGTTGTAGAAACTCGCAACAGTTGGTTGTCCTTCAGTAAACTGCTCACAACATCTGAGGCAGCTACCGCACATCTATGTCCGTAGATATGCATGTATGCTAGCCAGATGAAGTAAAAACGTCAGAGTGCGAGCTGCGTGCTTGTTCTGCGAAATCGATTCAATAGTAGCAGCTTCAAACCTATTGCATCTATGCATCCGATAACCAAATGTCAACATAATTTACAAGATGTTTAGAAGGGGCAAAAAGATTTGAACCACACCATCATATCACTATGCAATATCCTCAGTTACACAGTGTGAATGTTGTGAAACCCTGTTCCTTGCTACGGATTATTTATTCCCTACAATTTAATTTCCCTCGTCTCTGTTCAGATCAGTGTCAAGAATAAATGCATGAATATAATCGATTTTTTTTTTTTTTAAAATTCATTTACTATTTTCTTCGAAACAAAAAGGGGCAAAAAAAAAGATCTCTCAAATATTCGAAATCGGGGACACTAATAATTTGTCCAGGCTCTCTACGACGGGGACAAGCCTGACATGTCATGAAAGAAACTCGCTACAGAAAGGAGCCATCATGCGCCACATCAAAGCGCCAGCGTTGAAACCCACTTAATTTGTTCGTGCTGAATGGAGCCCTCGTGCAAACGATCTTATTATTACAATACCCACTTTGGCTTTTTGTCGCTAGCTCTGTCCATCCCCGTGCGTGGAGAGGAAAAAAAGGACATTCACGGTAAGGTCGGAACTCACAAGGAGCCACACCGAGCACTCCTTTTTTTCTATCTTTAAATCCTTTTCTCTGGCCCAATACGCAACAGAAGTCTATTTGGCCAGTTGTTCTAGCAAAACGACCAACAAACTCTGATCAACCTCCTGGAAATCCTAGTCTGGGCCAGCATCTACCACGCTTGCGATTCGATGACCAAGGGGGCAGGAGAAACGACCTCGAAGCTTGCAGATTTCAAGCCTATTTTTAAGCCCCCATCTGATTTTCAACTCGGCTTTCTTTATACTCCACTAAACTGTTCGACAAATTCACCAAAGAAAATAAGTAAACTCAACAGCGTGGCCCGTAATCCTCACGTTAAATCAGCCACTCCCTTCTCACTTTCGGCCGAAAGATCACTGTGCGGGTGAACCTGCAACGCTTCACGTTTCAAATATATTTCATGGTGGGCGAATAACGTCAAACTACCGATCTGCCCAGCACGCAGACACCACGTACCGTTATGTGTTGCATGATCCATACGACGAGTCTCGATTTCTGTGCAGCAAGCAAACAGGCATTCTCCTTCCCAACCCTTGCCTGGTACGGCGGATGCCTCGGTTTCTATCTCCTTTTCTATTTTTATTTCGCAGTTGTGAATGAGGATGTTCCACCAAAACGAGGTTACCATGTGTGAATAGGGATATTGTGCCGAAATGAGGTTCCTAATTGAGGTGCCCAAATTTTACGTATAGTCTCCATCGAGTTCATAAACCGAATGCCTAAACCTCACTGTCATGTTGAAATCCATTAGTTTGCTTTCTAGTGTAAGTATTATTATTATTTTTGTGGATCCTACTTGAACAAAACGAAGCTTAGTATCTTTTCATTTCCGTCGATTTGCCTTACTGTTATATTAGGATGTAAGGTAGTGGTTTAAGATGTTGGGTAAATAAGTGCCGTGTGATTCTGATTTTTGGATGTGAAACATTTTGTTATTTTTGGGATTTGGGGAACATATGACTAGAGCTATATCATTGCCTGAGAAATTAAAGAATAATCTTAATCCTAGATATGTCACCCTTATATTCTTTTCAGTCTGTGTATGCTTGTACGTGTGTGTGTATGTGTCTATATATATATATATATATATATATATTGTATTTTAAAATAAAAAATACTGGAGCACATAAAAATTGAAGGAATTCATGATGGAATTTGAACCGCATAAAACACCAAATCTAAATAAATCCATGTAGAAATTCAATATGATTTTGGAAAGTAACAATGTCTATTGAGGAATCAGGAAACCATTAAGATTGAGTTTGGATCGTAAAAATATTGCTGATAAAATAACTTGATATGAATTTGAATGAAACTTTCAAAAACTACACAAGTAAATGCTTGACCAAACTTAAAAGTGCAGTTTCTGGAACTAGATTCTGTTGAGATCATGCACAAGCATCAACTTGTTCCAATGTGGACGTGGGTTCCAAACAAACTTTTTGAATCCAATTTGTGGGTCATAATGAATAAAATCATCTGCATTGTTAAACATCCTTGGACCCCATTTAAGAAAAATTAAGTATCCCCGAGATTAAATCCTCACATCTCAAACAATTCGCAGCTATTAATTTATGGATGTTCTCATCAAGCCCTTAAGAGTTGACTTTTAAGACACAACACAATCAGCAATAAAGAATCATGCAAAGAAAGGCGACACAACAACAAGGATTGTGGACTTGGTTTCGACGCCGAAGTTTTAGTTGAAAGGTTCAAACACACTTCGTAAACTTGACATTAGAGAATCGTTTTTCGACAATCATATCAGAGTGTGTGCGTGTACGTGAGTGTTTTTGGCAATATCTAGAATCGAAGCCTTATGCGATCTCCAGTGAGCTGAACTAAAGTGAGATGTGTAGTCGATGGAAGAAAGCGAAGTACTTCACAACGAAGCTCATGTGAAACTGTGATTGCACTCACTCGTAGCAAGGCAGGCAGCTAGACAGGTGGCCAGATAGATCGAAGTTTGAATGACTTTGTGCAGTGGTCGGTAACAGTTTGGTCAGGTCTGGACTTGTCTGATCAGTTAGATTTACGATGGGGCGGATCTAGTTCCTCAAGGGGAGGGCCCGCACCCCTTCTAATCGGACGAAGCCGGCTCCGAAACCACGGTAATACCTCAGAGCGATCCAGCACGCTTACGACAACCAGCGGGTATGTGAGGCTAGCTGGCTTGTTCGATAGCAATCACTGGCTCCGAGCCACTTCAATCTGCGGCGACCTAATATTGAAGTGGACCAGCAACTGGACTGGGCTTGAAACTATACTCCAGCTGTGGAACCAGCAGATCGTGGCCACAACGACCTCACTAGCTGGCTCGGTCGCTCGAATCCATCGCCACCGTTACCGCCACCGCAGGCGCAGATGAAGGCGGGGGCCTTCGGTTGCACCCGAGGGTCCCGAATCGCCACGGCCTCAGCCAAGTTTGGTTGCAAAACCACATCCCCTCCGCCAAATTTAGCAGCGGCTGACTTGGCACCCAGCCAGCGAGCATTGGATGATGAAGTCGAATTTCAGCAATTTTTAAATTTGCTGAAATTGAGAAGCTTCACTTGGTTGGATCCATAATTAAAAATAAACACAATCATAATATTATATGACGAAAAGGTGAGATAAATTTCATTATATTATTTACGTTTTACATGGTATAAATAGTTTTTTCTTGGAATCTGGACTAGTTCTACCTTGAAAAGTAGCATTTAAAAAATTTTAAGATGCCATATTAAAATTGATATACATAATCATTACACAACATGATTATTTTTTGTTATTATTATTATTTTTTATAATTTTTACAGTTAAGATATAACTTGACATGTTTAGACTTATAATAAAAGCATGATTTGATTCATTTCACGAAGTTCTTTTTTATTCTATATTTTAAGGGCATGAACTTGAAAAATATAATTAAACATGTGAGATGTATCTCAAAGAAAATGACATGAAGGAAATAAAAAAGTACGCACATTCAAGAAGAAACTAGAATGGCTATTGCCAAAGATAAGAAAGTTACTTAGGAACATTTCATGGGTCATTTAATATGGATCCAACTTATGGGATACATTTCTAACTTATAAGTCAAGTTTCTTACATGTGTGCTATTGTCAAGGACATGAACTTGATGAATGCAAATAAATAAATGAGACAATTTTCAAAAAAAGATAACAAAAATAAATAAATAAATAAATAAATATGTATATACAAGAAGAAACCAAAATGGTTATTGCCAAAAGATAAGAAAATTAAAGATACTTGAAACTAAACTAAAAATAAGAAAGAAATTAATAAGAGTGATGAAGGCCTCATTTTTATATCTATGTATACTATTTAATTAAGAAATATATGATAATATTCTATAAGACCTCTAACATATGTCTAACTGACAAGATATGTGTCTAACTTACAAGAAAAGGTTTCTATATGTATGCCACATATTTAACTTGGATTAAAAGTCACCAACATGTGTGACATGTGATAAACTTGTTGGCCAAGTTTTAAACCTAACAATCCTCTATGAATATATATAAAGATAAAGTTTCATCTATCAAGCTTCTAAGAAGCTTTTTTTATAAGATATTTATCAAATTTATCTATTTTCATTAATTTCTACTTACTTATATTAATTAAGTAATTATTATAGTAAATATAAATACCTATGATATTATTCCTTTCTTTTAGGAATAAGTTCTATGACGAGCGGTCATCACATGTTGAAGAAGTCCAAAATGTGACAAGTTATGTTTGTTACATATTCTAATCTTTGTTTTCTTTGAAGGTAGTTGATAGTTTCTTTCAACCATGAGTAGTATTTCATATTAGAACTAGAAGACTACCTTGATATTTAATTATTGTTGAGGCCTTTGTAATTTCTTGTATTACAATCAAAACATTCTTATTTCTATTAGTATTGCCAAACATGAGGAGTTTCTTCTAAAGTTATGATATCAAACATATTATATTTTATATCTATCCGACAAAAAATAAATTGTATTTAAAGGTCTTGATGTCTATTAAGTTGTCTTAAAGATTGTGACAATTGCAATGTCTTACTTGATAAATTAACAAATAATATTTTTTTAAGATGAATTCACTACTTATTGATTTTATTTATTTTAATTTATTTATTAGCACCATAAACATAAAGAAACTACAATCAAGGTTAAAAGTTGGAATACAATTGAATATATATATATATATAGATAACAAAAATTTATTTCATTCTTCATTTTTGTTTTGATAGATGTAATTGATAAAAAACTTTAATCTTCTTTGATATATTTGTAAGATTCTTAGTTGGCTATCATGTCCATTCATTAATATTACATCTACACCAATGAATAAGATATTCCAACCTAAGTTGGCATTGCCTTGAAATTAAGACTTCTTCTACCTTGAATTCTTGATTATTATCTACTTTTATAAGAAGGAGTGGTATTTGTCTTCTTTTAGGGATATTCATTATTTTATATTTCTCAAAAAAAGATATTTTGTCATGTGGTACTATGACTATATGGTGAAAAATAAAAATAAAATAGATATTATTATAGAAGAGCCTAGTAGAAAGATATAGTAGAAAAACAATGATAAATTATAAAAAGGTAGTAAAACATTTAGACTTAATGTTGTCTTTTATAGAAAGGACTTTTATTTACTTTGTAGAGGCATAAATAAACCAAATTAAAGTAAATCAGATCAAAAATTGATACAAACATATTTAGAAGAAAGCTAATTATAGATTAAAATAAAACTTACTTCAAATTATCAAAAATTGATATCCAAAGAGGACTAATTATCAACTTAGATCAAAATCAAATCCCAAGGTATAAAACTATGCACTTATAGTGACTTCAAGGTTCTTTTGTAAGTCAAATAGTAGGATTTGAGAAAAAACTTGATAAGATATTTTTAAACATTAGATTTGGATAATTTGAGTTTGTTAAGTCTTTGTAAAAACTTTACAAAGTCAGGGTTGTCTTTAGTAAATCAGGTTTTATGAAATTAAAAAAAAAGATTATAATTGAAAAAAATTATAAATTTAGTAGTAGATCAATAGATAATTTTTTTTGGATTATTAATTATAGTTTTTTTTATTATATGCTGTAAGTTTGAGCATGATCAAACAATTAGATTAAAGATTATTAAAGTTTAAGTAGGTTGGAGTCTCAAAAATGAGGTTTTGAGGATTAGTGATGATTTCCAAATTTTCTAACAATTTTCCAATTAGATTGAAACAAAATTCATACATATATATATAAAATAGACTTGATTTCTAATATATATGTAAATTTTGAAAGATATTTAATAGTAGAATTGAGAGATTTTAGCTTAAAAAGATTAGCTACAGATTGAAAAAAGTATCAAGGACAAGAACTCGATGAAAAAGCAATTCAAACAAGTGAACCTTTACTCAAAAAAAGATAACAAAATATAAATAAACAAGTATGTATATTGAAAGAGAAATTGGAATGGCTATTGCCAAAGACTAGAAAATACGAAGACTCTTGAAACTAGACTGGAAACAAGAAAGGAGTTGACAAGAGTGAAGAAGGCTTCACTCTTGTCTCTATATATACTATCTAACTAAGGGCTATGTGGTGACATTCTATAGGACCTTCAATATGTGTTGACTTTGTAGGACACATGCCTTGACTTACAAGGCAAGTTTTTCTATGTGTGGGCCACATTGTTAGCTTGGTCTTCAAGCTAACAACATGTCTGGCACATGGCCAACTTGTTGACCACGTTTTTAATCCAAAAAGTCAATTAAAGATACCTATAAAGTCAAAGCAGCATCTATGAAGCTTCTAGGAAGCTTTCATATCAAATACTATAGAATTAACTTATTTTTATCTACTTTTATTTACTTCTATCTATTTATATATATAATTACTGGCTTACATGAGTATGTCCATGACATTATCCCTCCTTCTAGAGACGAGTTCCATGAGGATCGGTCATCATATGTTGAAGAAATCTATGATGTGACGAATTATATTTGTCACATACTCTAATCTTTGTTCTATTCGAAGATGATTGATAGGGCCTCTCAACTATCAGTAGTGTCCCATACGAAGGCAAGAAGACCACCCAATTATTTGATCATTGTTGAGGTCTTCATAACTTCCTTCGAATAGAACATTTGAAACACCATCAAGAGTTGTTCCTACGTCTGGTAAAATCACCAAACATCAGAAGTTTCTTCCCAAGTTGTGATACCAAACACGTTGTAACTTACCATCTATTCGAGGAAGAACATGTCGTTCTTGAAGATCTTCATCTCAATTACGTCGTCTTGAAGGTTGTAACAATTGTAATGTCTCGTCCGACAAGTCAACAAATGAAGGCTCTTAAGTCGAATCCGCTAGTTGTTGGTTCTCCATCTCCTAAGCGTCACAACTACAAAGAAGCTACAAACAAGAATTGAAAGTAGAATGTTATCTTGCCTAGATGTTGTTTCTTTTATAAAGAAGATTTTTATCTTGATTTTGATAGATGTCATCAATGAAAAGCCTCCATCGCCTTTGTTGTATTTACAAGATTCTTTACTGGCTCCCATGTGCATTCACTAATATCATATCCGTGCCAATGGACAAGATATTCTAATTTATTTTGGCGCCGCCTTGAATCTAAGACTTCTTCTACTTCAAACTCTTCATTATTATCCACTTCTATAGAAGAAGGTGGAGCTTGTCGTCTTCTTGGTATGTCCACTGTCTTGTATGGTTCAAGAATAGACACATGGAATAATGGATGGATTTTCATTGACTCTGGTAAATATAAACGATATGCAATTGGATTGATTTGTGCAGAAATAAAAAATGGTCCAAGCCTTCGATAGTCCAACTTGTCACAAGGACAAGTGGTCTTCATATTATGATGAAGTAGCCATACCTTATCACCCAAGTGGAATGGTGGTTGTACCTTTTGATAGACATCCGCATTAACCTTTTGTTGTTCTTGAGCTTCTTTTAATTGCACCTTCATTATTGCATGTAACTTTGACAAATGAATTGCCAAATCTTTTGCAGTAGGATTATCAACTTTTGAAAAGTCAAAAGTATCAAGTCATGGATGATAACTATAATTAGAAAAAAAGGTGTTTGTTTTGTAGAAGAATGTATCTTGTTATTGTAAGCAAACTCTACGAATGAAAATAGAATTATCTAATGATCTTGTTGGTAGTTAATGATACATCTTAAATATTACTTTAAAACTTCATTAACATGCTCCGTTTGTCCATCAATTTAAGGATGGAATGTCAAAGATAGTTTTATATCCACTTTTAGAATCTTAAAAAGAGTCCGCCAAAATCTTGATATAAATTAAATTCTCCTATCTAATATAATATCCTTGGATAATCCATGATAGGGATAGATATTGTCAAGAAAGAGCTTTGTTGTTTCTTTACATGTGATAGATTTTGTACATGGTACAAAATATGCCATCTTGGTAAAACAATCTATTATCATGAATATAGAGACATAAGAACCTGAGATTAGAAGATCTGTGATGAAGTCCATAGAAATAGAAATCCATAGTTGTTATGGAATGGATAATGACTGAAGAAGTTCAAAAGCTCGATGACAAGGAGTTTTTGATCTTGAGCAAACATCACATGATTGTACAAAATCTTTGACTGCCTTCCACATTTGAGGCCACCAAAAATCCTTAGATATCAGCTCTAAAGTCTTATTATATCCAAAATATCATACTGTTGGAAAGTCGTGACGAGCTTGAAGAATACGTAAACATGCTTCTCCTTTTGGAACATATAGGCATCCTTCAAAATAAAGTAGGTTATTCTTGAACTCGAATTTAGAGGGATCGTGAGATTTAGAAGAATTATTCTTAATATCATGAACAAGAGGGTCTGAAGACATACTTAACTAGACTTACTTGAGAAAAGTTAAATCAACAGTGAATGTTGATTTTATTGCTCAAAGATGAAATTGCTCTAGCTTCAAGAGAACCATTCTTTGTTGCTCAAAAGCTGCATCTTCTTCTTTTGGTACAAGATAAGAACGTCTAGACAAGGCATCGAATAAACCTCATTGTTTTCTTAGTCGATAAGTGATGATGAACTCGAATCTTGATAAAAACATGCTCCAATGAGCTTGACGACAATTTAATATGCATGTTGACATAAATTACTCAAGGTTCTTGTGATTCATATATACGGTGACTGGACTAGAAGCGCCTTTTAGATAATGATGCCATTCTTGAAAGAATCCATAATTGCAAGAAGTTCTTTGTCATAGATCTCATAATTGATTTCTGCTACTAAGAATTTTCTTGAATGAAAGGCTATTGGATGAAGTTTGTTATCTATTCCCATTTGTGACAAAATCGCACATAGAGTAAAATTTGATGCATTTATTTTCTTAAAGAATACTTTGGAAAAATCAACACGATATAAGATTGGTGTAGAAACAAAGGCTGTCTTCAAAGATTCAAAAAAAACTTCCGCTTCTTGATTCCATTGGAATTTATCTTTACAAGTCAAACGTATAAGTAGAACTGCAACTCGAGAGAAGTCTTTGATGAAGATCCGATAGTAGTTGATAAATTCCAAAAAGCATTGAATATCTCTTACCGTTTTGGGAGTCTTCCAATCTATAGTTGTTTGAACTTTCTTAGGATCCATCATAAGTCCATCATTTGAAATAATGTAACTTAAGAAATCGATTTGAGTAGTGTGGAATACACACTTTTTTATCTTGGCATAGAGTCTCTCATCTCTTAATTTTTGTAACACATGACGAATATGAAGTTCATGTTCTTCTGGATTCTTAGAATAGATCAAGATATCGTCTAGATAATAGACCACAAAATCGTCCAAAAACTCTCAAAAAACATCATTCATTAGATGTTGAAAAGCTGCTAGTGTATTTATGAGTCCAAAAGGTATGATGTTGTATTCAAAATATCCATACCTAGTTCGAAACGCAGTCTTCCATTCATCTCTTTCTTTGATGCATACTACATTGTATGCTCTCCGGAGATCTATTTTTGTATAGATCTTAGCTTGATTCAACTGATCAAGAATTTTAGATATTAAAGGTAATGGATACCTGTTTGTGATGGTAATCTTATTGAATCCTCGATAATCAACACACATCCGCAATGATCCATCTTTTTTCTTCACAAATAGAATTGGAGCTCCTCCTAGAGTTTTAGAATGGCATATGAAATTCTTGGCTAGATTTTCTTCAATATACTCCTTGAATTTAGTCAACTCATTTTGTGATAAACTATAGATTGGTCCGAATGGCGGTTGTGCTCTTTCTTGAACATCAATTGAGCAATCATAGGGATGATGTTTTGAGAGTGTATCCGCATTCTTTTTTTTCAAATACATCTTAAAATTCTTGATATTGGCTTAGAATGCCACATGAAGTCTTTACACCGTTAGAAACGGATGTGGCATAAATAATATATGGTGATTCTTTTATAGCAGCATGTAAAAAAGCTTTTGCACCTATAAACACGGGTTTAATTGAACTGGACTTATGACTTTCTACTTAATTAATTACACTATTAGTTATACTTTTAGAAAAATTAAGAGTTTGGGAAATCCAATGTATTTGAGGATTGTCTTTTTTTAACCATGGTAAATCTAAAATGACTAGATTAGAAAGAGATCTAATGATATTAAATACTACAAAGCTATTATGGCTATTGATTATTACTTCTATAGGAAGGGTTTTGTGAGTAATATTTTCAGAAGACAATGGACGACCATCTATAACTTCTACATGAACATGTTTAGTTTTCTTTACTAAAGATATGCTATGTCTTTTAATAAATTCTTCATCTAAGAAACATGCTGAGGCTCCTGAATCTAACAAGGTAGAGGCTTTGTAATATTTAGGTCCTAAAATAACATTTAATGTAAAACAAAGAGAGGGCTTTGAGGAGAGAATAGGACCTTTATTAAATATTGTGCAAGGTTCTAGCCGCACGGTCCCTATTGTAGCTAGACAAACTCGTTTTTCAACATATTATTTTCTTTGATAGCCATATTCCTCATTTTGTAGTTGCGTCGTTTCTTTGAACAATATTGAGTAGTATGTTTTGATTCTCCACAATATAAACATAATCCTTCTTGACAACAACGAGTCTTTTCTTGTTTAATAAGAGGTTTGAAATGTATTGCATCAATTTGCATATCTTTTACTTTTGAAGATATGTATTGAGAAGACATAGGTATTGCCATTAAATTGTAATAATGTTGAGGCCTACTTATGTGACTCTAAGATCAAAATTCAAAAAGTCGATTGTCACATTTTATAGCAAAATCAATTGCTTGATTCAATGTTTGAAGATCGGATAATTTGAGCATCAATTTTTTTTATCTCATATTATAGTCCATAAAGGAATTGGCTAATGAGTGTAGCATCATTCTACTTGGTTTCAATCGCAAGTTGTTGAAATTGTGAAGTATATATTATTACAGATCAATTTTTTTGTCACAAGATATGTATCTTATTTGTTGTAACATGAATTATATCATGTTCTCCGTACATAGATCGAAATTTCACTAAAAAAGCTTCTAAATTATGCAATATTGGATCTTGTCATTCAAGAAAAGATAAAAACTATGATAATTCAAAACCAAAAAGTAGTATTCTAGTAAATCTGACTTGTGATCCTGGAGTTGGATAGCTTTGGGGTTGAAGTTCGATTGTCAATTGTACTTGATTGATGAATCCTCAAAACTTTGATCTCGTACCATCAAATTTCTTGGGTAAGGCAATTCATGGTTCTCTAGCATTTGAATGGTGTTCCACTATGGGAGAAGGAATATGATTTAATGTAGATGTTGAGGCAGCTCTCACCATCTCTACATCTCTATTTTCTGTTATTTTTGTTCTTCTTTCTGTTGGTGAATTAAGTTGATGCATTACAATCATTAATTGCCTCAGTTGTTCTTGCATTTGTGTCATTGCACTCTTCAATTCGACAAGCTTTGCTATGGTAATACCTAGAAAAAAAAAATGTCTAATATTGCTCAAGACAAGTAAGAGAACGGACTTGAGAACAAAAAAAATACTAAAAACAATATCAGTTTAAAAGAGGGTAATCTGCAACTCTTAATATGCTTATGTCTTATAAAAAAATGGGTAATCCACTCTTAATCAAGAAAAGACAATGCTCTGATATTATAAGTGTACTCTTATCAATTTGTCAAGGATAAGAATTCGATGAAAAAGTAATTTAGACAAGTGAGCCTTCATTCAAAGAAAGGTTACAAAATATAAATAAACAAGTATGTATATTGAAAGAGAAATTGGAATGGCTATTGCCAAAGACTAGAAAACATGAAGACTCTTGAAACTAGACTGGAAACAAGAAAGGAGTTGACAAGAGTGAAGAAAGCTTCACTCTTGTCTCTATATATACTATCTAACTAAGGGCTATGTGGTGACATTCTATAGGACCTTCAATATGTGTTGACTTTGTAGGACACATGCCTTGACTTACAAGGCAAGTTTTTCTATGTGTGGGCCACATTGTTAGCTTGGTCTTCAAGCTAACAACATGTCTGGCACATGGCCAACTTGTTGACCACGTTTTTAATCCAAAAAGTCAATTAAAGATACCTATAAAGTCAAAGCAGCATCTATGAAGCTTCTAGGAAGCTTTCATATCAAATACTATAGAATTAACTTATTTTTATCTACTTTTATTTACTTCTATCTATTTATATATATAATTACTGGCTTACATGAGTATGTCCATGACATTATCCCTCCTTCTAGAGACGAGTTCCATGAGGATCGGTCATCATATGTTGAAGAAATCTATGATGTGACGAATTATATTTGTCACATACTCTAATCTTTGTTCTATTCGAAGATGATTGATAGGGCCTCTCAACTATCAGTAGTGTCCCATACGAAGGCAAGAAGACCACCCAATTATTTGATCATTGTTGAGGTCTTCATAACTTCCTTCGAATAGAACATTTGAAACACCATCAGGAGTTGTTCCTACGTCTGGTAAAATCACCAAACATCGGAAGTTTCTTCCCAAGTTGTGATACCAAACACGTTGTAACTTACCATCTATTCGAGGAAGAACATGTCGTTCTTGAAGATCTTCATCTCAATTACGTCGTCTTGAAGGTTGTAACAATTGTAATGTCTCGTCCGACAAGTCAACAAATGAAGGCTCTTAAGTCGAATCCGCTAGTTGTTGGTTCTCCATCTCCTAAGCGTCACAACTACAAAGAAGCTACAAACAAGAATTGAAAGTAGAATGTTATCTTGCCTAGATGTTGTTTCTTTTATAAAGAAGATTTTTATCTTGATTTTGATAGATGTCATCAATGAAAAGCCTCCATCGCCTTTGTTGTATTTACAAGATTCTTTACTGGCTCCCATGTGCATTCACTAATATCATATCCGTGCCAATGGACAAGATATTCTAATTTATTTTGGCGCCGCCTTGAATCTAAGACTTCTTCTACTTCAAACTCTTCATTATTATCCACTTCTATAGAAGAAGGTGGAGCTTGTCGTCTTCTTGGTATGTCCACTGTCTTGTATGGTTCAAGAATAGACACATGGAATAATGGATGGATTTTCATTGACTCTGGTAAATATAAACGATATGCAATTGGATTGATTTGTGCAGAAATAAAAAATGGTCCAAGCCTTCGATAGTCCAACTTGTCACAAGGACAAGTGGTCTTCATATTATGATGAAGTAGCCATACCTTATCACCCAAGTGGAATGGTGGTTGTACCTTTTGATAGACATCCGCATTAACCTTTTGTTGTTCTTGAGCTTCTTTTAATTGCACCTTCATTATTGCATGTAACTTTGACAAATGAATTGCCAAATCTTTTGCAGTAGGATTATCAACTTTTGAAAAGTCAAAAGTATCAAGTCATGGATGATAACTATAATTAGAAAAAAAGGTGTTTGTTTTGTAGAAGAATGTATCTTGTTATTGTAAGCAAACTCTACGAATGAAAATAGAATTATCTAATGATCTTGTTGGTAGTTAATGATACATCTTAAATATTACTTTAAAACTTCATTAACATGCTCCGTTTGTCCATCAATTTAAGGATGGAATGTCAAAGATAGTTTTATATCCACTTTTAGAATCTTAAAAAGAGTCCGCCAAAATCTTGATATAAATTAAATTCTCCTATCTAATATAATATCCTTGGATAATCCATGATAGGGATAGATATTGTCAAGAAAGAGCTTTGTTGTTTCTTTACATGTGATAGATTTTGTACATGGTACAAAATATGCCATCTTGGTAAAACAATCTATTATCATGAATATAGAGACATAAGAACCTGAGATTAGAAGATCTGTGATGAAGTCCATAGAAATAGAAATCCATAGTTGTTATGGAATGGATAATGACTGAAGAAGTTCAAAAGCTCGATGACAAGGAGTTTTTGATCTTGAGCAAACATCACATGATTGTACAAAATCTTTGACTGCCTTCCACATTTGAGGCCACCAAAAATCCTTAGATATCAGCTCTAAAGTCTTATTATATCCAAAATATCATACTGTTGGAAAGTCGTGACGAGCTTGAAGAATACGTAAACATGCTTCTCCTTTTGGAACATATAGGCATCCTTCAAAATAAAGTAGGTTATTCTTGAACTCGAATTTAGAGGGATCGTGAGATTTAGAAGAATTATTCTTAATATCATGAACAAGAGGGTCTGAAGACATACTTAACTAGACTTACTTGAGAAAAGTTAAATCAACAGTGAATGTTGATTTTATTGCTCAAAGATGAAATTGCTCTAGCTTCAAGAGAACCATTCTTTGTTGCTCAAAAGCTGCATCTTCTTCTTTTGGTACAAGATAAGAACGTCTAGACAAGGCATCGAATAAACCTCATTGTTTTCTTAGTCGATAAGTGATGATGAACTCGAATCTTGATAAAAACATGCTCCAATGAGCTTGACGACAATTTAATATGCATGTTGACATAAATTACTCAAGGTTCTTGTGATTCATATATACGGTGACTGGACTAGAAGCGCCTTTTAGATAATGATGCCATTCTTGAAAGAATCCATAATTGCAAGAAGTTCTTTGTCATAGATCTCATAATTGATTTCTGCTACTAAGAATTTTCTTGAATGAAAGGCTATTGGATGAAGTTTGTTATCTATTCCCATTTGTGACAAAATCGCACATAGAGTAAAATTTGATGCATTTATTTTCTTAAAGAATACTTTGGAAAAATCAACACGATATAAGATTGGTGTAGAAACAAAGGCTGTCTTCAAAGATTCAAAAAAAACTTCCGCTTCTTGATTCCATTGGAATTTATCTTTACAAGTCAAACGTATAAGTAGAACTGCAACTCGAGAGAAGTCTTTGATGAAGATCCGATAGTAGTTGATAAATTCCAAAAAGCATTGAATATCTCTTACCGTTTTGGGAGTCTTCCAATCTATAGTTGTTTGAACTTTCTTAGGATCCATCATAAGTCCATCATTTGAAATAATGTAACTTAAGAAATCGATTTGAGTAGTGTGGAATACACACTTTTTTATCTTGGCATAGAGTCTCCCATCTCTTAATTTTTGTAACACATGACGAATATGAAGTTCATGTTCTTCTGGATTCTTAGAATAGATCAAGATATCGTCTAGATAATAGACCACAAAATCGTCCAAAAACTCTCAAAAAACATCATTCATTAGATGTTGAAAAGCTGCTAGTGTATTTATGAGTCCAAAAGGCATGATGTTGTATTCAAAATATCCATACCTAGTTCGAAACGCAGTCTTCCATTCATCTCTTTCTTTGATGCATACTACATTGTATGCTCTCCGGAGATCTATTTTTGTATAGATCTTAGCTTGATTCAACTGATCAAGAATTTTAGATATTAAAGGTAATGGATACCTGTTTGTGATGGTAATCTTATTGAATCCTCGATAATCAACACACATCCGCAATGATCCATCTTTTTTCTTCACAAATAGAATTGGAGCTCCTCCTAGAGTTTTAGAATGGCATATGAAATTCTTGGCTAGATTTTCTTCAATATACTCCTTGAATTTAGTCAACTCATTTTGTGATAAACTATAGATTGGTCCGAATGGCGGTTGTGCTCTTTCTTGAACATCAATTGAGCAATCATAGGGATGATGTTTTGAGAGTGTATCCGCATTCTTTTTTTTCAAATACATCTTAAAATTCTTGATATTGGCTTAGAATGCCACATGAAGTCTTTACACCGTTAGAAACGGATGTGGCATAAATAATATATGGTGATTCTTTTATAGCAGCATGTAAAAAAGCTTTTGCACCTATAAACACGGGTTTAATTGAACTGGACTTATGACTTTCTACTTAATTAATTACACTATTAGTTATACTTTTAGAAAAATTAAGAGTTTGGGAAATCCAATGTATTTGAGGATTGTCTTTTTTTAACCATGGTAAATCTAAAATGACTAGATTAGAAAGAGATCTAATGATATTAAATACTACAAAGCTATTATGGCTATTGATTATTACTTCTATAGGAAGGGTTTTGTGAGTAATATTTTCAGAAGACAATGGACGACCATCTATAACTTCTACATGAACATGTTTAGTTTTCTTTACTAAAGATATGCTATGTCTTTTAATAAATTCTTCATCTAAGAAACATGCTGAGGCTCCTGAATCTAACAAGGTAGAGGCTTTGTAATATTTAGGTCCTAAAATAACATTTAATGTAAAACAAAGAGAGGGCTTTGAGGAGAGAATAGGACCTTTATTAAATATTGTGCAAGGTTCTAGCCGCACGGTCCCTATTGTAGCTAGACAAACTCGTTTTTCAACATATTATTTTCTTTGATAGCCATATTCCTCATTTTGTAGTTGTGTCGTTTCTTTGAACAATATTGAGTAGTATGTTTTGATTCTCCACAATATAAACATAATCCTTCTTGACAACAACGAGTCTTTTCTTGTTTAATAAGAGGTTTGAAATGTATTGCATCAATTTGCATATCTTTTACTTTTGAAGATATGTATTGAGAAGACATAGGTATTGCCATTAAATTGTAATAATGTTGAGGCCTACTTATGTGACTCTAAGATCAAAATTCAAAAAGTCGATTGTCACATTTTATAGCAAAATCAATTGCTTGATTCAATGTTTGAAGATCGGATAATTTGAGCATCAATTTTTTTTATCTCATATTATAGTCCATAAAGGAATTGGCTAATGAGTGTAGCATCATTCTACTTGGTTTCAATCGCAAGTTGTTGAAATTGTGAAGTATATATTATTACAGATCAATTTTTTTGTCACAAGATATGTATCTTATTTGTTGTAACATGAATTATATCATGTTCTCCGTACATAGATCGAAATTTCACTAAAAAAGCTTCTAAATTATGCAATATTGGATCTTGTCATTCAAGAAAAGATAAAAACTATGATAATTCAAAACCAAAAAGTAGTATTCTAGTAAATCTGACTTGTGATCCTGGAGTTGGATAGCTTTGGGGTTGAAGTTCGATTGTCAATTGTACTTGATTGATGAATCCTCAAAACTTTGATCTCGTACCATCAAATTTCTTGGGTAAGGCAATTCATGGTTCTCTAGCATTTGAATGGTGTTCCACTATGGGAGAAGGAATATGATTTAATGTAGATGTTGAGGCAGCTCTCACCATCTCTACATCTCTATTTTCTGTTATTTTTGTTCTTCTTTCTGTTGGTGAATTAAGTTGATGCATTACAATCATTAATTGCCTCAGTTGTTCTTGCATTTGTGTCATTGCACTCTTCAATTCGACAAGCTTTGCTATGGTAATACCTAGAAAAAAAAAATGTCTAATATTGCTCAAGACAAGTAAGAGAACGGACTTGAGAACAAAAAAAATACTAAAAACAATATCAGTTTAAAAGAGGGTAATCTGCAACTCTTAATATGCTTATGTCTTATAAAAAAATGGGTAATCCACTCTTAATCAAGAAAAGACAATGCTCTGATATTATAAGTGTACTCTTATCAATTTGTCAAGGATAAGAATTCGATGAAAAAGTAATTTAGACAAGTGAGCCTTCATTCAAAGAAAGGTTACAAAATATAAATAAACAAGTATGTATATTGAAAGAGAAATTGGAATGGCTATTGCCAAAGACTAGAAAACATGAAGACTCTTGAAACTAGACTGGAAACAAGAAAGGAGTTGACAAGAGTGAAGAAAGCTTCACTCTTGTCTCTATATATACTATCTAACTAAGGGCTATGTGGTGACATTCTATAGGACCTTCAATATGTGTTGACTTTGTAGGACACATGCCTTGACTTACAAGGCAAGTTTTTCTATGTGTGGGCCACATTGTTAGCTTGGTCTTCAAGCTAACAACATGTCTGGCACATGGCCAACTTGTTGACCACGTTTTTAATCCAAAAAGTCAATTAAAGATACCTATAAAGTCAAAGCAGCATCTATGAAGCTTCTAGGAAGCTTTCATATCAAATACTATAGAATTAACTTATTTTTATCTACTTTTATTTACTTCTATCTATTTATATATATAATTACTGGCTTACATGAGTATGTCCATGACATTATCCCTCCTTCTAGAGACGATTTCCATGAGGATTGGTCATCATATGTTGAAGAAATCTATGATGTGACGAATTATATTTGTCACATACTCTAATCTTTGTTCTATTCGAAGATGATTGATAGGGCCTCTCAACTATCAGTAGTGTCCCATACGAAGGCAAGAAGACCACCCAATTATTTGATCATTGTTGAGGTCTTCATAACTTCCTTCGAATAGAACATTTGAAACACCATCAAGAGTTGTTCCTACGTCTGGTAAAATCACCAAACATCGGAAGTTTCTTCCCAAGTTGTGATACCAAACACGTTGTAACTTACCATCTATTCGAGGAAGAACATGTCGTTCTTGAAGATCTTCATCTCAATTACGTCGTCTTGAAGGTTGTAACAATTGTAATGTCTCGTCCGACAAGTCAACAAATGAAGGCTCTTAAGTCGAATCCGCTAGTTGTTGGTTCTCCATCTCCTAAGCGTCACAACTACAAAGAAGCTACAAACAAGAATTGAAAGTAGAATGTTATCTTGCCTAGATGTTGTTTCTTTTATAAAGAAGATTTTTATCTTGATTTTGATAGATGTCATCAATGAAAAGCCTCCATCGCCTTTGTTGTATTTACAAGATTCTTTACTGGCTCCCATGTGCATTCACTAATATCATATCCGTGCCAATGGACAAGATATTCTAATTTATTTTGGCGCCGCCTTGAATCTAAGACTTCTTCTACTTCAAACTCTTCATTATTATCCACTTCTATAGAAGAAGGTGGAGCTTGTCGTCTTCTTGGTATGTCCACTGTCTTGTATGGTTCAAGAATAGACACATGGAATAATGGATGGATTTTCATTGACTCTGGTAAATATAAACGATATGCAATTGGATTGATTTGTGCAGAAATAAAAAATGGTCCAAGCCTTCGATAGTCCAACTTGTCACAAGGACAAGTGGTCTTCATATTATGATGAAGTAGCCATACCTTATCACCCAAGTGGAATGGTGGTTGTACCTTTTGATAGACATCCGCATTAACCTTTTGTTGTTCTTGAGCTTCTTTTAATTGCACCTTCATTATTGCATGTAACTTTGACAAATGAATTGCCAAATCTTTTGCAGTAGGATTATCAACTTTTGAAAAGTCAAAAGTATCAAGTCATGGATGATAACTATAATTAGAAAAAAAGGTGTTTGTTTTGTAGAAGAATGTATCTTGTTATTGTAAGCAAACTCTACGAATGAAAATAGAATTATCTAATGATCTTGTTGGTAGTTAATGATACATCTTAAATATTACTTTAAAACTTCATTAACATGCTCCGTTTGTCCATCAATTTAAGGATGGAATGTCAAAGATAGTTTTATATCCACTTTTAGAATCTTAAAAAGAGTCCGCCAAAATCTTGATATAAATTAAATTCTCCTATCTAATATAATATCCTTGGATAATCCATGATAGGGATAGATATTGTCAAGAAAGAGCTTTGTTGTTTCTTTACATGTGATAGATTTTGTACATGGTACAAAATATGCCATCTTGGTAAAACAATCTATTATCATGAATATAGAGACATAAGAACCTGAGATTAGAAGATCTGTGATGAAGTCCATAGAAATAGAAATCCATAGTTGTTATGGAATGGATAATGACTGAAGAAGTTCAAAAGCTCGATGACAAGGAGTTTTTGATCTTGAGCAAACATCACATGATTGTACAAAATCTTTGACTGCCTTCCACATTTGAGGCCACCAAAAATCCTTAGATATCAGCTCTAAAGTCTTATTATATCCAAAATATCATACTGTTGGAAAGTCGTGACGAGCTTGAAGAATACGTAAACATGCTTCTCCTTTTGGAACATATAGGCATCCTTCAAAATAAAGTAGGTTATTCTTGAACTCGAATTTAGAGGGATCGTGAGATTTAGAAGAATTATTCTTAATATCATGAACAAGAGGGTCTGAAGACATACTTAACTAGACTTACTTGAGAAAAGTTAAATCAACAGTGAATGTTGATTTTATTGCTCAAAGATGAAATTGCTCTAGCTTCAAGAGAACCATTCTTTGTTGCTCAAAAGCTGCATCTTCTTCTTTTGGTACAAGATAAGAACGTCTAGACAAGGCATCGAATAAACCTCATTGTTTTCTTAGTCGATAAGTGATGATGAACTCGAATCTTGATAAAAACATGCTCCAATGAGCTTGACGACAATTTAATATGCATGTTGACATAAATTACTCAAGGTTCTTGTGATTCATATATACGGTGACTGGACTAGAAGCGCCTTTTAGATAATGATGCCATTCTTGAAAGAATCCATAATTGCAAGAAGTTCTTTGTCATAGATCTCATAATTGATTTCTGCTACTAAGAATTTTCTTGAATGAAAGGCTATTGGATGAAGTTTGTTATCTATTCCCATTTGTGACAAAATCGCACATAGAGTAAAATTTGATGCATTTATTTTCTTAAAGAATACTTTGGAAAAATCAACACGATATAAGATTGGTGTAGAAACAAAGGCTGTCTTCAAAGATTCAAAAAAAACTTCCGCTTCTTGATTCCATTGGAATTTATCTTTACAAGTCAAACGTATAAGTAGAACTGCAACTCGAGAGAAGTCTTTGATGAAGATCCGATAGTAGTTGATAAATTCCAAAAAGCATTGAATATCTCTTACCGTTTTGGGAGTCTTCCAATCTATAGTTGTTTGAACTTTCTTAGGATCCATCATAAGTCCATCATTTGAAATAATGTAACTTAAGAAATCGATTTGAGTAGTGTGGAATACACACTTTTTTATCTTGGCATAGAGTCTCCCATCTCTTAATTTTTGTAACACATGACGAATATGAAGTTCATGTTCTTCTGGATTCTTAGAATAGATCAAGATATCGTCTAGATAATAGACCACAAAATCGTCCAAAAACTCTCAAAAAACATCATTCATTAGATGTTGAAAAGCTGCTAGTGTATTTATGAGTCCAAAAGGCATGATGTTGTATTCAAAATATCCATACCTAGTTCGAAACGCAGTCTTCCATTCATCTCTTTCTTTGATGCATACTACATTGTATGCTCTCCGGAGATCTATTTTTGTATAGATCTTAGCTTGATTCAACTGATCAAGAATTTTAGATATTAAAGGTAATGGATACCTGTTTGTGATGGTAATCTTATTGAATCCTCGATAATCAACACACATCCGCAATGATCCATCTTTTTTCTTCACAAATAGAATTGGAGCTCCTCCTAGAGTTTTAGAATGGCATATGAAATTCTTGGCTAGATTTTCTTCAATATACTCCTTGAATTTAGTCAACTCATTTTGTGATAAACTATAGATTGGTCCGAATGGCGGTTGTGCTCTTTCTTGAACATCAATTGAGCAATCATAGGGATGATGTTTTGAGAGTGTATCCGCATTCTTTTTTTTCAAATACATCTTAAAATTCTTGATATTGGCTTAGAATGCCACATGAAGTCTTTACACCGTTAGAAACGGATGTGGCATAAATAATATATGGTGATTCTTTTATAGCAGCATGTAAAAAAGCTTTTGCACCTATAAACACGGGTTTAATTGAACTGGACTTATGACTTTCTACTTAATTAATTACACTATTAGTTATACTTTTAGAAAAATTAAGAGTTTGGGAAATCCAATGTATTTGAGGATTGTCTTTTTTTAACCATGGTAAATCTAAAATGACTAGATTAGAAAGAGATCTAATGATATTAAATACTACAAAGCTATTATGGCTATTGATTATTACTTCTATAGGAAGGGTTTTGTGAGTAATATTTTCAGAAGACAATGGACGACCATCTATAACTTCTACATGAACATGTTTAGTTTTCTTTACTAAAGATATGCTATGTCTTTTAATAAATTCTTCATCTAAGAAACATGCTGAGGCTCTTGAATCTAACAAGGTAGAGGCTTTGTAATATTTAGGTCCTAAAATAACATTTAATGTAAAACAAAGAGAGGGCTTTGAGGAGAGAATAGGACCTTTATTAAATATTGTGCAAGGTTCTAGCCGCACGGTCCCTATTGTAGCTAGACAAACTCGTTTTTCAACATATTATTTTCTTTGATAGCCATATTCCTCATTTTGTAGTTGTGTCATTTCTTTGAACAATATTGAGTAGTATGTTTTGATTCTCCACAATATAAACATAATCCTTCTTGACAACAACGAGTCTTTTCTTGTTTAATAAGAGGTTTGAAATGTATTGCATCAATTTGCATATCTTTTACTTTTGAAGATATGTATTGAGAAGACATAGGTATTGCCATTAAATTGTAATAATGTTGAGGCCTACTTATGTGACTCTAAGATCAAAATTCAAAAAGTCGATTGTCACATTTTATAGCAAAATCAATTGCTTGATTCAATGTTTGAAGATCGGATAATTTGAGCATCAATTTTTTTTATCTCATATTATAGTCCATAAAGGAATTGGCTAATGAGTGTAGCATCATTCTACTTGGTTTCAATCGCAAGTTGTTGAAATTGTGAAGTATATATTATTACAGATCAATTTTTTTGTCACAAGATATGTATCTTATTTGTTGTAACATGAATTATATCATGTTCTCCGTACATAGATCGAAATTTCACTAAAAAAGCTTCTAAATTATGCAATATTGGATCTTGTCATTCAAGAAAAGATAAAAACTATGATAATTCAAAACCAAAAAGTAGTATTCTAGTAAATCTGACTTGTGATCCTGGAGTTGGATAGCTTTGGGGTTGAAGTTCGATTGTCAATTGTACTTGATTGATGAATCCTCAAAACTTTGATCTCGTACCATCAAATTTCTTGGGTAAGGCAATTCATGGTTCTCTAGCATTTGAATGGTGTTCCACTATGGGAGAAGGAATATGATTTAATGTAGATGTTGAGGCAGCTCTCACCATCTCTACATCTCTATTTTCTGTTATTTTTGTTCTTCTTTCTGTTGGTGAATTAAGTTGATGCATTACAATCATTAATTGCCTCAGTTGTTCTTGCATTTGTGTCATTGCACTCTTCAATTCGACAAGCTTTGCTATGGTAATACCTAGAAAAAAAAAATGTCTAATATTGCTCAAGACAAGTAAGAGAACGGACTTGAGAACAAAAAAAATACTAAAAACAATATCAGTTTAAAAGAGGGTAATCTGCAACTCTTAATATGCTTATGTCTTATAAAAAAATGGGTAATCTACTCTTAATCAAGAAAAGACAATGCTCTGATATTATAAGTGTACTCTTATCAATTTGTCAAGGATAAGAATTCGATGAAAAAGTAATTTAGACAAGTGAGCCTTCATTCAAAGAAAGGTTACAAAATATAAATAAACAAGTATGTATATTGAAAGAGAAATTGGAATGGCTATTGCCAAAGACTAGAAAACATGAAGACTCTTGAAACTAGACTGGAAACAAGAAAGGAGTTGACAAGAGTGAAGAAAGCTTCACTCTTGTCTCTATATATACTATCTAACTAAGGGCTATGTGGTGACATTCTATAGGACCTTCAATATGTGTTGACTTTGTAGGACACATGCCTTGACTTACAAGGCAAGTTTTTCTATGTGTGGGCCACATTGTTAGCTTGGTCTTCAAGCTAACAACATGTCTGGCACATGGCCAACTTGTTGACCACGTTTTTAATCCAAAAAGTCAATTAAAGATACCTATAAAGTCAAAGCAGCATCTATGAAGCTTCTAGGAAGCTTTCATATCAAATACTATAGAATTAACTTATTTTTATCTACTTTTATTTACTTCTATCTATTTATATATATAATTACTGGCTTACATGAGTATGTCCATGACATTATCCCTCCTTCTAGAGACGAGTTCCATGAGGATCGGTCATCATATGTTGAAGAAATCTATGATGTGACGAATTATATTTGTCACATACTCTAATCTTTGTTCTATTCGAAGATGATTGATAGGGCCTCTCAACTATCAGTAGTGTCCCATACGAAGGCAAGAAGACCACCCAATTATTTGATCATTGTTGAGGTCTTCATAACTTCCTTCGAATAGAACATTTGAAACACCATCAGGAGTTGTTCCTACGTCTGGTAAAATCACCAAACATCGGAAGTTTCTTCCCAAGTTGTGATACCAAACACGTTGTAACTTACCATCTATTCGAGGAAGAACATGTCGTTCTTGAAGATCTTCATCTCAATTACGTCGTCTTGAAGGTTGTAACAATTGTAATGTCTCGTCCGACAAGTCAACAAATGAAGGCTCTTAAGTCGAATCCGCTAGTTGTTGGTTCTCCATCTCCTAAGCGTCACAACTACAAAGAAGCTACAAACAAGAATTGAAAGTAGAATGTTATCTTGCCTAGATGTTGTTTCTTTTATAAAGAAGATTTTTATCTTGATTTTGATAGATGTCATCAATGAAAAGCCTCCATCGCCTTTGTTGTATTTACAAGATTCTTTACTGGCTCCCATGTGCATTCACTAATATCATATCCGTGCCAATGGACAAGATATTCTAATTTATTTTGGCGCCGCCTTGAATCTAAGACTTCTTCTACTTCAAACTCTTCATTATTATCCACTTCTATAGAAGAAGGTGGAGCTTGTCGTCTTCTTGGTATGTCCACTGTCTTGTATGGTTCAAGAATAGACACATGGAATAATGGATGGATTTTCATTGACTCTGGTAAATATAAACGATATGCAATTGGATTGATTTGTGCAGAAATAAAAAATGGTCCAAGCCTTCGATAGTCCAACTTGTCACAAGGACAAGTGGTCTTCATATTATGATGAAGTAGCCATACCTTATCACCCAAGTGGAATGGTGGTTGTACCTTTTGATAGACATCCGCATTAACCTTTTGTTGTTCTTGAGCTTCTTTTAATTGCACCTTCATTATTGCATGTAACTTTGACAAATGAATTGCCAAATCTTTTGCAGTAGGATTATCAACTTTTGAAAAGTCAAAAGTATCAAGTCATGGATGATAACTATAATTAGAAAAAAAGGTGTTTGTTTTGTAGAAGAATGTATCTTGTTATTGTAAGCAAACTCTACGAATGAAAATAGAATTATCTAATGATCTTGTTGGTAGTTAATGATACATCTTAAATATTACTTTAAAACTTCATTAACATGCTCCGTTTGTCCATCAATTTAAGGATGGAATGTCAAAGATAGTTTTATATCCACTTTTAGAATCTTAAAAAGAGTCCGCCAAAATCTTGATATAAATTAAATTCTCCTATCTAATATAATATCCTTGGATAATCCATGATAGGGATAGATATTGTCAAGAAAGAGCTTTGTTGTTTCTTTACATGTGATAGATTTTGTACATGGTACAAAATATGCCATCTTGGTAAAACAATCTATTATCATGAATATAGAGACATAAGAACCTGAGATTAGAAGATCTGTGATGAAGTCCATAGAAATAGAAATCCATAGTTGTTATGGAATGGATAATGACTGAAGAAGTTCAAAAGCTCGATGACAAGGAGTTTTTGATCTTGAGCAAACATCACATGATTGTACAAAATCTTTGACTGCCTTCCACATTTGAGGCCACCAAAAATCCTTAGATATCAGCTCTAAAGTCTTATTATATCCAAAATATCATACTGTTGGAAAGTCGTGACGAGCTTGAAGAATACGTAAACATGCTTCTCCTTTTGGAACATATAGGCATCCTTCAAAATAAAGTAGGTTATTCTTGAACTCGAATTTAGAGGGATCGTGAGATTTAGAAGAATTATTCTTAATATCATGAACAAGAGGGTCTGAAGACATACTTAACTAGACTTACTTGAGAAAAGTTAAATCAACAGTGAATGTTGATTTTATTGCTCAAAGATGAAATTGCTCTAGCTTCAAGAGAACCATTCTTTGTTGCTCAAAAGCTGCATCTTCTTCTTTTGGTACAAGATAAGAACGTCTAGACAAGGCATCGAATAAACCTCATTGTTTTCTTAGTCGATAAGTGATGATGAACTCGAATCTTGATAAAAACATGCTCCAATGAGCTTGACGACAATTTAATATGCATGTTGACATAAATTACTCAAGGTTCTTGTGATTCATATATACGGTGACTGGACTAGAAGCGCCTTTTAGATAATGATGCCATTCTTGAAAGAATCCATAATTGCAAGAAGTTCTTTGTCATAGATCTCATAATTGATTTCTGCTACTAAGAATTTTCTTGAATGAAAGGCTATTGGATGAAGTTTGTTATCTATTCCCATTTGTGACAAAATCGCACATAGAGTAAAATTTGATGCATTTATTTTCTTAAAGAATACTTTGGAAAAATCAACACAATATAAGATTGGTGTAGAAACAAAGGCTGTCTTCAAAGATTCAAAAAAAACTTCCGCTTCTTGATTCCATTGGAATTTATCTTTACAAGTCAAACGTATAAGTAGAACTGCAACTCGAGAGAAGTCTTTGATGAAGATCCGATAGTAGTTGATAAATTCCAAAAAGCATTGAATATCTCTTACCGTTTTGGGAGTCTTCCAATCTATAGTTGTTTGAACTTTCTTAGGATCCATCATAAGTCCATCATTTGAAATAATGTAACTTAAGAAATCGATTTGAGTAGTGTGGAATACACACTTTTTTATCTTGGCATAGAGTCTCCCATCTCTTAATTTTTGTAACACATGACGAATATGAAGTTCATGTTCTTCTGGATTCTTAGAATAGATCAAGATATCGTCTAGATAATAGACCACAAAATCGTCCAAAAACTCTCAAAAAACATCATTCATTAGATGTTGAAAAGCTGCTAGTGTATTTATGAGTCCAAAAGGCATGATGTTGTATTCAAAATATCCATACCTAGTTCGAAACGCAGTCTTCCATTCATCTCTTTCTTTGATGCATACTACATTGTATGCTCTCCGGAGATCTATTTTTGTATAGATCTTAGCTTGATTCAACTGATCAAGAATTTTAGATATTAAAGGTAATGGATACCTGTTTGTGATGGTAATCTTATTGAATCCTCGATAATCAACACACATCCGCAATGATCCATCTTTTTTCTTCACAAATAGAATTGGAGCTCCTCCTAGAGTTTTAGAATGGCATATGAAATTCTTGGCTAGATTTTCTTCAATATACTCCTTGAATTTAGTCAACTCATTTTGTGATAAACTATAGATTGGTCCGAATGGCGGTTGTGCTCTTTCTTGAACATCAATTGAGCAATCATAGGGATGATGTTTTGAGAGTGTATCCGCATTCTTTTTTTTCAAATACATCTTAAAATTCTTGATATTGGCTTAGAATGCCACATGAAGTCTTTACACCGTTAGAAACGGATGTGGCATAAATAATATATGGTGATTCTTTTATAGCAGCATGTAAAAAAGCTTTTGCACCTATAAACACGGGTTTAATTGAACTGGACTTATGACTTTCTACTTAATTAATTACACTATTAGTTATACTTTTAGAAAAATTAAGAGTTTGGGAAATCCAATGTATTTGAGGATTGTCTTTTTTTAACCATGGTAAATCTAAAATGACTAGATTAGAAAGAGATCTAATGATATTAAATACTACAAAGCTATTATGGCTATTGATTATTACTTCTATAGGAAGGGTTTTGTGAGTAATATTTTCAGAAGAAAATGGACGACCATCTATAACTTCTACATGAACATGTTTAGTTTTCTTTACTAAAGATATGCTATGTCTTTTAATAAATTCTTCATCTAAGAAACATGCTGAGGCTCTTGAATCTAACAAGGTAGAGGCTTTGTAATATTTAGGTCCTAAAATAACATTTAATGTAAAACAAAGAGAGGGCTTTGAGGAGAGAATAGGACCTTTATTAAATATTGTGCAAGGTTCTAGCCGCACGGTCCCTATTGTAGCTAGACAAACTCGTTTTTCAACATATTATTTTCTTTGATAGCCATATTCCTCATTTTGTAGTTGCGTCGTTTCTTTGAACAATATTGAGTAGTATGTTTTGATTCTCCACAATATAAACATAATCCTTCTTGACAACAACGAGTCTTTTCTTGTTTAATAAGAGGTTTGAAATGTATTGCATCAATTTGCATATCTTTTACTTTTGAAGATATGTATTGAGAAGACATAGGTATTGCCATTAAATTGTAATAATGTTGAGGCCTACTTATGTGACTCTAAGATCAAAATTCAAAAAGTCGATTGTCACATTTTATAGCAAAATCAATTGCTTGATTCAATGTTTGAAGATCGGATAATTTGAGCATCAATTTTTTTTATCTCATATTATAGTCCATAAAGGAATTGGCTAATGAGTGTAGCATCATTCTACTTGGTTTCAATCGCAAGTTGTTGAAATTGTGAAGTATATATTATTACAGATCAATTTTTTTGTCACAAGATATGTATCTTATTTGTTGTAACATGAATTATATCATGTTCTCCGTACATAGATCGAAATTTCACTAAAAAAGCTTCTAAATTATGCAATATTGGATCTTGTCATTCAAGAAAAGATAAAAACTATGATAATTCAAAACCAAAAAGTAGTATTCTAGTAAATCTGACTTGTGATCCTGGAGTTGGATAGCTTTGGGGTTGAAGTTCGATTGTCAATTGTACTTGATTGATGAATCCTCAAAACTTTGATCTCGTACCATCAAATTTCTTGGGTAAGGCAATTCATGGTTCTCTAGCATTTGAATGGTGTTCCACTATGGGAGAAGGAATATGATTTAATGTAGATGTTGAGGCAGCTCTCACCATCTCTACATCTCTATTTTCTGTTATTTTTGTTCTTCTTTCTGTTGGTGAATTAAGTTGATGCATTACAATCATTAATTGCCTCAGTTGTTCTTGCATTTGTGTCATTGCACTCTTCAATTCGACAAGCTTTGCTATGGTAATACCTAGAAAAAAAAAATGTCTAATATTGCTCAAGACAAGTAAGAGAACGGACTTGAGAACAAAAAAAATACTAAAAACAATATCAGTTTAAAAGAGGGTAATCTGCAACTCTTAATATGCTTATGTCTTATAAAAAAATGGGTAATCCACTCTTAATCAAGAAAAGACAATGCTCTGATATTATAAGTGTACTCTTATCAATTTGTCAAGGATAAGAATTCGATGAAAAAGTAATTTAGACAAGTGAGCCTTCATTCAAAGAAAGGTTACAAAATATAAATAAACAAGTATGTATATTGAAAGAGAAATTGGAATGGCTATTGCCAAAGACTAGAAAACATGAAGACTCTTGAAACTAGACTGGAAACAAGAAAGGAGTTGACAAGAGTGAAGAAAGCTTCACTCTTGTCTCTATATATACTATCTAACTAAGGGCTATGTGGTGACATTCTATAGGACCTTCAATATGTGTTGACTTTGTAGGACACATGCCTTGACTTACAAGGCAAGTTTTTCTATGTGTGGGCCACATTGTTAGCTTGGTCTTCAAGCTAACAACATGTCTGGCACATGGCCAACTTGTTGACCACGTTTTTAATCCAAAAAGTCAATTAAAGATACCTATAAAGTCAAAGCAGCATCTATGAAGCTTCTAGGAAGCTTTCATATCAAATACTATAGAATTAACTTATTTTTATCTACTTTTATTTACTTCTATCTATTTATATATATAATTACTGGCTTACATGAGTATGTCCATGACATTATCCCTCCTTCTAGAGACGAGTTCCATGAGGATCGGTCATCATATGTTGAAGAAATCTATGATGTGACGAATTATATTTGTCACATACTCTAATCTTTGTTCTATTCGAAGATGATTGATAGGGCCTCTCAACTATCAGTAGTGTCCCATACGAAGGCAAGAAGACCACCCAATTATTTGATCATTGTTGAGGTCTTCATAACTTCCTTCGAATAGAACATTTGAAACACCATCAGGAGTTGTTCCTACGTCTGGTAAAATCACCAAACATCGGAAGTTTCTTCCCAAGTTGTGATACCAAACACGTTGTAACTTACCATCTATTCGAGGAAGAACATGTCGTTCTTGAAGATCTTCATCTCAATTACGTCGTCTTGAAGGTTGTAACAATTGTAATGTCTCGTCCGACAAGTCAACAAATGAAGGCTCTTAAGTCGAATCCGCTAGTTGTTGGTTCTCCATCTCCTAAGCGTCACAACTACAAAGAAGCTACAAACAAGAATTGAAAGTAGAATGTTATCTTGCCTAGATGTTGTTTCTTTTATAAAGAAGATTTTTATCTTGATTTTGATAGATGTCATCAATGAAAAGCCTCCATCGCCTTTGTTGTATTTACAAGATTCTTTACTGGCTCCCATGTGCATTCACTAATATCATATCCGTGCCAATGGACAAGATATTCTAATTTATTTTGGCGCCGCCTTGAATCTAAGACTTCTTCTACTTCAAACTCTTCATTATTATCCACTTCTATAGAAGAAGGTGGAGCTTGTCGTCTTCTTGGTATGTCCACTGTCTTGTATGGTTCAAGAATAGACACATGGAATAATGGATGGATTTTCATTGACTCTGGTAAATATAAACGATATGCAATTGGATTGATTTGTGCAGAAATAAAAAATGGTCCAAGCCTTCGATAGTCCAACTTGTCACAAGGACAAGTGGTCTTCATATTATGATGAAGTAGCCATACCTTATCACCTAAGTGGAATGGTGGTTGTACCTTTTGATAGACATCCGCATTAACCTTTTGTTGTTCTTGAGCTTCTTTTAATTGCACCTTCATTATTGCATGTAACTTTGACAAATGAATTGCCAAATCTTTTGCAGTAGGATTATCAACTTTTGAAAAGTCAAAAGTATCAAGTCATGGATGATAACTATAATTAGAAAAAAAGGTGTTTGTTTTGTAGAAGAATGTATCTTGTTATTGTAAGCAAACTCTACGAATGAAAATAGAATTATCTAATGATCTTGTTGGTAGTTAATGATACATCTTAAATATTACTTTAAAACTTCATTAACATGCTCCGTTTGTCCATCAATTTAAGGATGGAATGTCAAAGATAGTTTTATATCCACTTTTAGAATCTTAAAAAGAGTCCGCCAAAATCTTGATATAAATTAAATTCTCCTATCTAATATAATATCCTTGGATAATCCATGATAGGGATAGATATTGTCAAGAAAGAGCTTTGTTGTTTCTTTACATGTGATAGATTTTGTACATGGTACAAAATATGCCATCTTGGTAAAACAATCTATTATCATGAATATAGAGACATAAGAACCTGAGATTAGAAGATCTGTGATGAAGTCCATAGAAATAGAAATCCATAGTTGTTATGGAATGGATAATGACTGAAGAAGTTCAAAAGCTCGATGACAAGGAGTTTTTGATCTTGAGCAAACATCACATGATTGTACAAAATCTTTGACTGCCTTCCACATTTGAGGCCACCAAAAATCCTTAGATATCAGCTCTAAAGTCTTATTATATCCAAAATATCATACTGTTGGAAAGTCGTGACGAGCTTGAAGAATACGTAAACATGCTTCTCCTTTTGGAACATATAGGCATCCTTCAAAATAAAGTAGGTTATTCTTGAACTCGAATTTAGAGGGATCGTGAGATTTAGAAGAATTATTCTTAATATCATGAACAAGAGGGTTTGAAGACATACTTAACTAGACTTACTTGAGAAAAGTTAAATCAACAGTGAATGTTGATTTTATTGCTCAAAGATGAAATTGCTCTAGCTTCAAGAGAACCATTCTTTGTTGCTCAAAAGCTGCATCTTCTTCTTTTGGTACAAGATAAGAACGTCTAGACAAGGCATCGAATAAACCTCATTGTTTTCTTAGTCGATAAGTGATGATGAACTCGAATCTTGATAAAAACATGCTCCAATGAGCTTGACGACAATTTAATATGCATGTTGACATAAATTACTCAAGGTTCTTGTGATTCATATATACGGTGACTGGACTAGAAGCGCCTTTTAGATAATGATGCCATTCTTGAAAGAATCCATAATTGCAAGAAGTTCTTTGTCATAGATCTCATAATTGATTTCTGCTACTAAGAATTTTCTTGAATGAAAGGCTATTGGATGAAGTTTGTTATCTATTCCCATTTGTGACAAAATCGCACATAGAGTAAAATTTGATGCATTTATTTTCTTAAAGAATACTTTGGAAAAATCAACACGATATAAGATTGGTGTAGAAACAAAGGCTGTCTTCAAAGATTCAAAAAAAACTTCCGCTTCTTGATTCCATTGGAATTTATCTTTACAAGTCAAACGTATAAGTAGAACTGCAACTCGAGAGAAGTCTTTGATGAAGATTCGATAGTAGTTGATAAATTCCAAAAAGCATTGAATATCTCTTACCGTTTTGGGAGTCTTCCAATCTATAGTTGTTTGAACTTTCTTAGGATCCATCATAAGTCCATCATTTGAAATAATGTAACTTAAGAAATCGATTTGAGTAGTGTGGAATACACACTTTTTTATCTTGGCATAGAGTCTCCCATCTCTTAATTTTTGTAACACATGACGAATATGAAGTTCATGTTCTTCTGGATTCTTAGAATAGATCAAGATATCGTCTAGATAATAGACCACAAAATCGTCCAAAAACTCTCAAAAAACATCATTCATTAGATGTTGAAAAGCTGCTAGTGTATTTATGAGTCCAAAAGGCATGATGTTGTATTCAAAATATCCATACCTAGTTCGAAACGCAGTCTTCCATTCATCTCTTTCTTTGATGCATACTACATTATATGCTCCCCGGAGATCTATTTTTGTATAGATCTTAGCTTGATTCAACTGATCAAGAATTTTAGATATTAAAGGTAATGGATACCTGTTTGTGATGGTAATCTTATTGAATCCTCGATAATCAACACACATCCGCAATGATCCATCTTTTTTCTTCACAAATAGAATTGGAGCTCCTCCTAGAGTTTTAGAATGGCATATGAAATTCTTGGCTAGATTTTCTTCAATATACTCCTTGAATTTAGTCAACTCATTTTGTGATAAACTATAGATTGGTCCGAATGGCGGTTGTGCTCTTTCTTGAACATCAATTGAGCAATCATAGGGATGATGTTTTGAGAGTGTATCCGCATTCTTTTTTTTCAAATACATCTTAAAATTCTTGATATTGGCTTAGAATGCCACATGAAGTCTTTACACCGTTAGAAACGGATGTGGCATAAATAATATATGGTGATTCTTTTATAGCAGCATGTAAAAAAGCTTTTGCACCTATAAACACGGGTTTAATTGAACTGGACTTATGACTTTCTACTTAATTAATTACACTATTAGTTATACTTTTAGAAAAATTAAGAGTTTGGGAAATCCAATGTATTTGAGGATTGTCTTTTTTTAACCATGGTAAATCTAAAATGACTAGATTAGAAAGAGATCTAATGATATTAAATACTACAAAGCTATTATGGCTATTGATTATTACTTCTATAGGAAGGGTTTTGTGAGTAATATTTTCAGAAGACAATGGACGACCATCTATAACTTCTACATGAACATGTTTAGTTTTCTTTACTAAAGATATGCTATGTCTTTTAATAAATTCTTCATCTAAGAAACATGCTGAGGCTCTTGAATCTAACAAGGTAGAGGCTTTGTAATATTTAGGTCCTAAAATAACATTTAATGTAAAACAAAGAGAGGGCTTTGAGGAGAGAATAGGACCTTTATTAAATATTGTGCAAGGTTCTAGCCGCACGGTCCCTATTGTAGCTAGACAAACTCGTTTTTCAACATATTATTTTCTTTGATAGCCATATTCCTCATTTTGTAGTTGCGTCGTTTCTTTGAACAATATTGAGTAGTATGTTTTGATTCTCCACAATATAAACATAATCCTTCTTGACAACAACGAGTCTTTTCTTGTTTAATAAGAGGTTTGAAATGTATTGCATCAATTTGCATATCTTTTACTTTTGAAGATATGTATTGAGAAGACATAGGTATTGCCATTAAATTGTAATAATGTTGAGGCCTACTTATGTGACTCTAAGATCAAAATTCAAAAAGTCGATTGTCACATTTTATAGCAAAATCAATTGCTTGATTCAATGTTTGAAGATCGGATAATTTGAGCATCAATTTTTTTTATCTCATATTATAGTCCATAAAGGAATTGGCTAATGAGTGTAGCATCATTCTACTTGGTTTCAATCGCAAGTTGTTGAAATTGTGAAGTATATATTATTACAGATCAATTTTTTTGTCACAAGATATGTATCTTATTTGTTGTAACATGAATTATATCATGTTCTCCGTACATAGATCGAAATTTCACTAAAAAAGCTTCTAAATTATGCAATATTGGATCTTGTCATTCAAGAAAAGATAAAAACTATGATAATTCAAAACCAAAAAGTAGTATTCTAGTAAATCTGACTTGTGATCCTGGAGTTGGATAGCTTTGGGGTTGAAGTTCGATTGTCAATTGTACTTGATTGATGAATCCTCAAAACTTTGATCTCGTACCATCAAATTTCTTGGGTAAGGCAATTCATGGTTCTCTAGCATTTGAATGGTGTTCCACTATGGGAGAAGGAATATGATTTAATGTAGATGTTGAGGCAGCTCTCACCATCTCTACATCTCTATTTTCTGTTATTTTTGTTCTTCTTTCTGTTGGTGAATTAAGTTGATGCATTACAATCATTAATTGCCTCAGTTGTTCTTGCATTTGTGTCATTGCACTCTTCAATTCGACAAGCTTTGCTATGGTAATACCTAGAAAAAAAAAATGTCTAATATTGCTCAAGACAAGTAAGAGAACGGACTTGAGAACAAAAAAAATACTAAAAACAATATCAGTTTAAAAGAGGGTAATCTGCAACTCTTAATATGCTTATGTCTTATAAAAAAATGGGTAATCCACTCTTAATCAAGAAAAGACAATGCTCTGATATTATAAGTGTACTCTTATCAATTTGTCAAGGATAAGAATTCGATGAAAAAGTAATTTAGACAAGTGAGCCTTCATTCAAAGAAAGGTTACAAAATATAAATAAACAAGTATGTATATTGAAAGAGAAATTGGAATGGCTATTGCCAAAGACTAGAAAACATGAAGACTCTTGAAACTAGACTGGAAACAAGAAAGGAGTTGACAAGAGTGAAGAAGGCTTCACTCTTGTCTCTATATATACTATCTAACTAAGGGCTATGTGGTGACATTCTATAGGACCTTCAATATGTGTTGACTTTGTAGGACACATGCCTTGACTTACAAGGCAAGTTTTTCTATGTGTGGGCCACATTGTTAGCTTGGTCTTCAAGCTAACAACATGTCTGGCACATGGCCAACTTGTTGACCACGTTTTTAATCCAAAAAGTCAATTAAAGATACCTATAAAGTCAAAGCAGCATCTATGAAGCTTCTAGGAAGCTTTCATATCAAATACTATAGAATTAACTTATTTTTATCTACTTTTACTTACTTCTATTTATTTATATTTGTAATTACTGGCTTATATGAGTATATTCGTGACAAAGAGAGGCCAACTAATAGTAGAATAAATTTTAGGATTTATCATCTATTTGATGTCTGGTATATTTTTAAGCAAGAATACATATAATAAAATATAAGTGGTGAATTTGACATGAAAGCTTGAGGTGAGTGGTCTTAATTTTTTTTTTTTTTTTTTTTTTTTTTTTATGTAACAGGAAATAAGAGCAATTTTTTTGAAAGAGCTATGGAAAAAGATTCATATGGAGCTTTTAATAGAATTTCTATCAAAAAACAAGATAAGTAAATAGATCTAACTTTTGCAAGCATATTTTAAGATTTTATATTATTTATGCACTAATAACAAAGTAATATTGCAAGAAAGCTTTGATAATGAAAGTATTACAATCAATAATTAACAAACTTGACCAATTTGATGGAAGAGATATTTAAAAATATTTAAGATATTACATGCAAAGAATAAAATAAAATAGGATTTCTAAGAAGAAGATGATTGAAGTTTTTGGGTTCATTATGATATCAAAGATAAAATAAATATGTTATATCAATTATGAAGTATTATGGGAGTTCATAGGAGATATTTTTACATGCATTAAAAGATGAATATTTCTTGAAAGATATTGATTTTGTTTCTAAGAAATTATTTTAAAAATAAATACAGCAACCAAATAAGAATTTATAAGCAATAGAACTATTAAGAAAATTTGATAGGTAATATTCTCAATTAATAAAGGTAAAGAAGTTAATATTAAAGACAATCAAGGTCGAATTATTTCTTGAAGCTGCCAATAGAAAATTACAAAAAAAATTGGAGTTGCTTCTTGAAAACAAAGAAGTTGAAGGATTGACAATGAAATGGAGAAATATTAAAGATGTAGTAGGTTTGCTTACAAAAGAAAAAAAAAAGGAAGGATAAAATTAATAATCCAAGAGTAATATAAGCACCTAAAATTCAAGTGCATAAAATACAATAAATAATCCCCATTCTTCAATCTCCATTGTTTACATCAAAAAAAGAAGATGTGGGAGTTGAACAAATTATATGTGGTATGTAAGATCTTCAAATAAAATTAACAAGATTTTAAAAAAATATTTTTATAAATAATTTGAATACTATTTCTAAATAAGGATATATATAAAGACATATTCAATATCATGATATTTTTGATACTAGGAAGAATTATAATTAATTTAATGATATGGTGTAATAAGGAGTTATTTTTTAGAAAGATAGAAAGGTCTCATTAAAAGATATAAAAAACCTCCTTCAAATTAAATTTGATAAGAAAGATATGAAAGCATTGATTTAAGACTATTTAGTAGCACATAGAATAGTAATACAAAAAAATGCAAGTTATGGTATTGTGGTTGCTTATTTTATTTATTCCAAATTAATCTAATGAGAATAAATCCGTATAGGAAGATTCGAAAATGGGGAATGACTAATTGCTTAAGCGTTTACGTTAGAGTCACACAATCAGTTACCTCCTGAATGTATCATCTCTATTTCCAATATCTGAACACATAAGGAAACTATAATCTCCTCCTTCACCTTATTGGTCTCTTCCTTACAGCAATTCAGTCATATCAATAACTGCTATTTCCACCAATATATTCACCCTCATAATCTCCAACTATAATATTACACCCTCACAGCTTTCAGCACACAATTACCCTCATTCCAATCACTGGAATTCTTCACACAGAACTGCCATCTATATTACTGTGTTTCACACAAACACAGACTCATTCTCTCTGCTAAACTACAATCAGATTTCAGCATTCAATCTTTCTTTTTCTCAAATAATACTAATCACATTTCCATTCCATAATTCTTTTCACAATATTCAGAAACTCTCAATCTTCTTATTCAAAGAAAATAACAAACAAAAGAAAAGAGGTAGCACCAAACTTACCGCGGCTCACAACTATCATAGCAATGGCCCTCGGCTCATGACTATCACAATCTGGTACCTTAATTAACTTCTACAACTCTTATATACTTTCTCCTGATTCTCGAGATTCTAATCGTAATTCTGTAATTAACCACTTTTAATAACTAAATCACTCATCTATCCTCTTGAATTTCCTATTATATGGACTATTAATATATTTTACCAATAACTTTTAAAAATGAATTAATATCTATTCTACAGGTATTCGAGTAGATGATGAATTTGATAGAAGAATAGACAGAAGTAGATTTTAGACCTTTTCTATTTTTATAATACAAAAAGAAGAATTGCCTCAAGAAGGGTTATTAAGAACTGCTGCAATAATATGTAATGTAATAGATTGAAAAGATCCTATAGATACTCTTTTAGTTCATACATATATTGTTAAAAATCAAACTTAAAGAGATAAGACTTAAAAATCAGATTCATCAGAATTGCCTAGAAAAGATACTTCATTGACATACTTCAAATACAAAAATTCTTTTAGAAAAGATGTAGGTTTTAAAACCATCCTTGTAGTTGCTTCTTTTAATCTCCAAAATCTATCATAAAACTCCTTGTATCCTCAAAAGAGCAATAATATATCTTAAAAAGACACCTTAATTTTAAATGGCTATAATTTCATGATCTTAATTCCAAATCTTTTAAAATTTGTTCAAAATTTGTAGCAAAAATCCTAAATCTTATAATTTTTGCTTTCGATTTTCTAATGCTCCTTCTACAATCACCAAAATCCTTATTATGGTCGTAGTTAGCTTGTTGAATGCCTATTGGATATAACCTTTGACTAATAGGAAAGAAAATCTTCATCTTTTTTTTTTTCATCTATCCATATTTTACTTTCATCTCTCCAAATAAGATTCTTAAAGGTTTAAATCTTCATCTTGAACTCTAATCTTTTCTTCAAATTTTATACTAAATATTTAAATCTTATATAATTGAAATCCTATAATTAACATAAATAAACCTCAAAATAATTTTTTACATCAATTCTCTTTAAATTAACCTACTAAATATTCTAATATACATCAATATTTATAAATATATTATATATTTTAGTTAATTTTTATATACTATAAAAAATTATAATACAATATCTCATTCCTTGAATATGGACATTCTAAGGTATGTACCACTTATTATTCTTTCTCATCCTCTTGAGATTTCTTTGAATCACTCATAGATTCTTTTACTTCATATTCTTGATTTAAATATTTATATAAGATTTTTTCAAGGTCTCCTATTTTGAACTACCTATTTCTTTTCTTGAAAGCCTTCATTTTATTCTTTACTATTGGAATTCTAATCATAAATCCATCTAATTCATGTAAGGTATATGTGGTATTATCATAGATTGTAACTATTACATATAGTCCAAACTATTTTTTAGCAAATTTCTTTATAATGCTATATTGATGTTCAAGGCTGTTATTATAAATTAGAATCCTATTTCCAATCTTTATAGGCTTAGGCTTCAACCTATAAAATTTGTCAAATCTTTTTTTATTTTTCAATCTTGCTTCTTTTAATCTCTTAGTTGTAATTTGTAAGTCTTTAAATAACCTTCTTAATTATTGGATTCAAAGCTTCAATAATTTTTTTTTATTAACATTATCTTTTCAAAATAGAAACATCCATGTAGGATAGGTTTTTTTAGTTGGCATTATAGGTTTTTGTCCTAACATTAACTACATAGGCATATAACTAGTGACAATACTATGAGTAGTTCTATCAGCTTATAAAGCAAATAGAAGCAATTTAGGCCATTAAATTGGTTTATCTTTATATGTCTTAACTAATGCATACATGATAAGAAGATGATGCTTTTTATTCTTTCCATTAGCTTCAAGATTATAAAAAGAAGTCAACTTTAGTTGAACTCCATGCCTATTAAAAAATTCTCTTCTTTCAATAGCATCCAATTTTTTTCTATTAGTTCTCATCCTCCCAATGCTACCATATCTGCTAAAAATGTCTTCAAATATAAATCTACATACCACTTTTGTGGTCTTGGTTCTCAATGCCTTTTCTTCAATATAATTTGATAGCTCCTCTTTTGCCAAAACTAAGTATTTTATATCTTAAAGTCTTGATGGCATAGCTACCAAATCGATTATCTATGGAAATATATAGAAGGTGGATAAATAGGATATAATCCATCTCTATATTTAACTTTAGACTATAATTGTCATTCTATGTATGATCTCACAAAGTCTTCCACATCCTTGTGTAAGTCCTTCTACTAATATTTTTCCTTGATCTTGATATATGTAGCCCAAAATTCCATATGTCTTGCCTGAAGTATATCATGATATTCTTTTAAAACTTTAAATTTGGTTTCAAGATCTTCTACTACCATCAATGGAATTTTGTCTCTTCTTTTTGGCGTCTTCCATAAAAATCCATCTTTAAGCAAATATCCATAAAATTAATATCTAATATCTTTGAAGGTTTTATTTATCCATCCTTCTTTCTTTTTCATTGTACTCAAATAAATTCCAATATCTTTTAATTTGCCTTCATATTAATCTTCATAGAAATTTTTAACTTTATTACCAAAATCCATTCTATCAATAACAAATGAATTTCCATAGCTCTTTTCTTCTTAACATTCACCTCTTTCATATAACATAACATCTTCTTCAAAGATATATCTAGCTTTAGATAATATATCTCTAAATAAGTTCTCTTTATCAATAATATGTACTAAAATAGTATTCAATGTTCTTATATAGGCTATCCATCTTAGCATGGCAATATCCAATGTAGTGCAATTAATTATCATTTCAAGTAATGGAAAAAAATTTGTTTCTAAAACCATACTTATTCTAATCAAATAATTTTTTTAGTCTTGAGAGAGGTGAGTACTCCTCAAAGCTCTCTTTTAACTTCTGAATAAGTCTTTTGCCTCTCTATAAGAATCTTATCTCTAAAAAATCTTATAGTAAATCTTTTCTCTTCTATATCATCTTCTTTAATAGTCCATCCAATTGCTATGAGACTTATATCCACTATTACAACTATTAATCTTTTACAATGATAATTTACTTATCTAAATACAAGTAATGAACTCAATATCTTTTTAGATTTTTTATAGCTATTTCTTATTCTTCTTCTTTTCAAAACAAATTCTTATTTTTCTTTAATAACTTATATAGTAGCTCAAAGATATGGACAAAGTGAGGCATCTAAATATGATAGAATACATATGCCTCTAAAAATCTTCTAATTTCTATAATATTTTTATAAGCATTTATTCAAAATATAGTATCAACTTTATGAAGATTTGGTTTCTTGCTATATCTTCCATATATGTGTGCTACCACTAGAATCTCATTAATTCCAAAGCTTAATTTTTCCAAAGATAATGTAAGATTAATTAACTCTAATCTCTTTAATATCCTAGCTACGTCTTTAATATGCTTCTTGATAATTTTTTTGCAACCTTCAACTTTTATAGTCTTATCCTTATTTCCTTTCCTATCTCTTGTTATAGGTATGTCATCAAAAAATGGAATGGTTTTTTAGGCACAAATTCTTTTAATATTTGGTTCATAGTATTTTTCATATGAGCCATTGAGTTAGTTGAATTTTAAGATAAGATTCATATCTTCATTAAATCCAAAGGAATCTTCAAAGTAGTTAAATCCCTACTCTTTGTAGCCAATTGAAATTGGTTATAACTAGAATACAAGTTTTCAATAGAATAAATAGTATGACTTGCAAATTGCTCAACCACTTCATCTATTATAGAATTTGATCCCATATTTCAAATAGTTACTTTGTTTTCTAGTTGCATATTTTAAATAAATCTTAATGCTCTTAATTTCTTAGATACTATGAACTATATATTAAAATAGAAAGCAATTGAAGGTCCCAAAATATCCATTTTTATCTTTTCTTTTAATAATTCTATCAATTTTAGAAGCAAAGCTCTAGGTACAAGTATAGGCTTTGAATCACATAGAATATGTGGGATTATAAAGATTACCATAGGTATTATAATACTAGGATCCATACATCTAATTTCATCAGGAATTAAATCAAATACCATACCATGTTGAATAAGTATTTTTTGAAATATATTTTCTTCTATTGATGTCAAGAAATCACCCCTTGTAATCTTCAGCTTGGATAATGATTCTTGAATAAATTGATATCCAATTTTGTGCTTTATTCTTGAACTTGGCTCTTTAACTGCTTCCTCAAAATGTTTCACAATATCAATTGAAAACCAGGTAGCTACAAGTTTTATTTTTTTTACCACAGATTTGTATTTAGCTTAAACTTTGGTCTTATGTTTCAATCCATAGCTTGTAGAAAATTCACTATTTTCTACCATCTCTTTTAATTCCTCATAAGTCTTTTTTGAGTGTATTTCTACTATAGCATCTCCATCTATGCTTATAACTAAATTTTCCAATTTTTTTTTATCAAATCATCCTCTAAACCTACTTCTTTTATTATTCCAACTATGGCTTTATTATTTGAAACTAAATCCATTATTTTAAATTTATTTTCATTTTTCTTCATTCTTATTCTATTTATAGAATTTAAATCTTTAATCTTTTAAATACTCATGAATCCATTACTAATCAAGTTTAAAAATCTAAAATTTATGTTATCTATATTAGAATTTATACATGATTCATTTGCACCCACATGTCTCCATCCTACAAAGGTGCTTTTTAGAAATCCACAAAAAATTTTCTGACTCTAAAAGCATCCTTCTTAATTATTTTCTATGTCTTTCATAAATAGGTTTTATAGTAATAAATTACACAACTTTTTATCCATCTCAATTACAAATTTTGGCATAATGTGAACCATCATCTAAGACTCTAGTCTCTATTCTAGTAGCTATAATATAGGACAAACCAAGTATTATTAGATATGTAGCAGAATTTTTTATAAAGAAATTTTATTACACTTCTATATTTCCAATCATTATCTTTAGAGCTTGACAAGTTCTAAATAAATCACCTTATTAATTATTTGTAGTTCTAATTACCCAATGATGGTTTATATGAATTCGCTACTTATTCTTTTCACATATCTACTATTAGGTTAGAAAGAATTTGCTTTAAGAAAGTACAAGGCTTCTTGTTGTCACTAATTGCTCAACTAAGCCTCAAGATAAAAAAATATACCAAGTTTATATATAAAATTATACCTATAGAGGCAATTACATTAATACATAAGTCCTAAGTACCAAAGATCACTAAAAATATGATAAAAATATTATAAAACCTTATATATCTTTAAGGTGAATTTTTTCCAAACTTCAACAATTCATATCTCACGATCGGACTATTTAAACAAATCCAAATTTTACATGAAGTATTGATGTACTTTTAACAACTGCCATAACAAATTTTAACTACAAATTTGTTACGGATCTTAAGATATTGCCAAAATCCTAACAATAGCTTTAAACCCTTTCTTACATACATCTATGTGCAATTTTCTTCACATCTTACAAAATAAGTATTCAAATACTATAAAATTTTGATGTATAGCTTTTTTACGTAATAACATATATTTTTAAAAATTTTGAGTCAAAAAATCACCCAAAAATTTAAGATATGGCTCCAACCATTACTATCAACAAAATGACTCACTTATTGCCTTTGAATTATATGTGTTGTCTTCAGTGCTCTGTAACTTCTTCATACAAACTCCAAATGTAAAAATTCAGTTGCAATCTTTTTTCTAAATTTTATACTAAATATTTATTTTTTATATATTTTAAATATTATAATTAATATAGATAAACCTCAAAATAATTTTTCTTACATCAATTCTCTTTAAATTAATCTACTAACCACTCTAAAGTATATCAATACTTATAAATATATTATCTATTTTAATTAATTTTTATACACTATAAATAATTATAATATGACTTTGCCTTGATATGATATTAATTTCACATCCATAATCAATTAAGGCCTAAATTAGAACTTTAGAGTCTTCCAACATCACATACATCTTTATAGTAGCTATTGCCTAATAACAAACTAAATAGCAATTACTTTCTATTCTATCATTATCACATTTAGAGTAAGTATTACACATGCTCCTTATGTAATTTTTTTTATCTCCATAGATTTCAAAGATATGCATTCTATTTGATGTTTTTTTAATAATCTCAATATGTTAAAATATAGCCTCGTTTGTTATGAGTTAAAATAAACCTCCACTAATTGGAAGTTTATTCTAATTCACAATAAGTGAATTAACTATGTAAATTCAAAAATAAAGCTATTATTTAAATTCTAATCCACTTATTACTTTTTCTTCTTAAAACACCAAATTATTAATCAAATCTTCTAACATTACTCACATTCACAATGACAATTCACTTGTTAATTTTATGGAAAAAAATTCTTTCTTCTACTTCTAATTAGATAATTTGGTGTAATTTTTTATTTTATTTTATTTTATTTTTATTATTATTATTTTTATTAGATCATTTTTATTACTTTTTATTATTTTATTAATTTATCATTTTTAAAAAATATATAAACTTTTACTTCTTAAATAATTGATGGTAAAAAAAATAAATTAAGTTATCATCCTTAATCTATAGTAACTATAATATAGCAACTATAATTTAAAGTTAAAAGTTAAATTTAAAAAGTAAAAGTAAAGAATTTTTTTTTAAAAATAATGATTAAAAATAAATAAATAAATAAATAAAAGTAAAAGGGAGAAGATTAAAAGTTAAAAATCCAAAGCCAAAAGTGAATGTAGAAGTTACAAGTTACTGTAAAAAAATAAAATAAAATAAAAAATAAAATAAAATAAAAAATAAAATAAAATAAAATAAAGAGAGGTACAAGCGGAAGTACCTTGACAACGCCCTAGGATTGAGGGAAGCACCCCCCTTTCACTCCAAAATTTGCCAAAACTCCAAATTAGCTCCAAATCTAATGATTTTTATTGTGTTGGAAATTCAACTTCAACGCACTTTTATTCCACAATTTTTGTGGCAATCTAATACATGAGCTGCCAGAAATGCTACTTCAAAGTTGGATCATTGGGCCTACCATTGCAGCCGACCCCCCTTCACTCAATTTTTTTTTAAAATTTTATAATTTCTTCAAATTTAATACAATCTATGCCAATGAAAGCTCAGCTTGAAATTTCTTTTATTTCCAATATTTCAAAATTATCCCATTAAATGGTACTGAGAAATGCCTTTTCAAAGTTGGATTATTGAAACTGCCAAGGCAGCCGCCCCCATTGCACTCAAAAATTCACCAAAAATTCGGTTCAACTCCAAATTGAGCAAAACTTAGCTTGTTGAAAAGCTAATTATAAGATCTATGTGGTGAAAAATACTCACTTAAAAATCATAAAAAATCACAGACTGATTGAGGAAAATCCGAGACCCCTAAAATCCTTTTGACTATGGAAATAGTTGGTGACCACTATTTGCAAAGGGGCGCCTTTTAAACCACAACAAGCACCACCTACGACAAAAAACCAATGCTCATATGTTTCTAAAGTTCACAATAAGATCTAAGTTCAAAGAAGGAGCAAAAAAATAAGATTAGGATTAGGGTTGAGACCACACTTTGGCATGGCTTTGCCTTCTTCAAAAGAAAGAGAGACAGAGGCTTGGGAAACCGTAGAATAGATATTAATTCGTTTTTGAAAGTTATTGGTAAAATATACTAATAGTCCATAGAATAGGCAATTCAAGAGGATGGATGATTGATTTAGTTATTAAAAGCAATTAATTACAAAATTTCAGTTAAAATCTGGAAAATAAGAAGAAACTATATAGGAGTTGTAGAAGTTAGTTTAAGGGCTAAACTATAAAAAGTTATGAGCCAGGGTAAGCTTGGTGACCTCTTTCTTTGTTTATTTCTTGGGTTTTGTTTTCTTTGTAGAAGAAGAGTTATGGATAGTTTCTCAAAAATGTGAAGTAATGTTCTAGAATGAAAAGAGATTCAATATTATCAAGGAAGAATTCAATTTATTGAATGTGGAGTTATACACAGGCGAATTGAAAGAGAATAATTGAAAATACTTATGAAGAATGGATATGAATGGAAGAATTATAATACATTGAGTATTGGGAATTGAGAGTGATTCATCAGAAGGAGTCTGTAGAGTCTGGAATTCTGCGAAGAAGTGTATTGAGAAGGATAGTTAGTGGTGAAAGATTTAAGTGTTTGGATTATGGAATGATTATGTACTGTCTTTTAGGATAGTGCAGGGTTACACGTTGTTATTATCAGTGATGATGGAGTACTATTAGGAAGTGAAAAATATTGTGGTATTCCTTGGTATTTTTAGTGGTTCAAAATATGGTTAATTAAATGATCCTAACAAGTACAACTCATGTGCTCAGTCTTTCTCTACATTCGAATCCTCCTCTATTAGTTTATTTAGAAAGGAATTTATAGAATAAATAAAACGATAATTACATAAACCAAACCACTCTTATACAATTGAGCGATGGCTTGTGGAAGGGCGACTATATTTCCATCCATGATCTCTAAGATCTCTAATGTAGATCTATGGCCTTCCTTCATCTAAGAGCTAATTTCGTGATCAAGAATGATGGCTCTTGTAAGTAGATTTTTTTTTTTTTTTTTTTTTTTTTTTTTTTATAAATCTAACTTAATTATTATGTTTAAAACACCTTTTTATGCTAAAATTAACTACTTACATGCATCAATCTATGCTCCTTTGCAACTTTTATGAAGGTTTTTTTTACTTACAAGGATTTAGATAATAATTGTAAAATTCTTCAAAAAATGAGAATTTCATTTTTCTACTTATAATTTGAAGGGAAGGGAGCTGATCTTATTTTCTTCACTTCACATGATGCATTTGATGCCTCCATTACAATTGAAAGGCTTCCATAAATTAGAAGAATCACTTTGCTACTTAGATTTGTTGAATTTGGAAAAAATCTTCAAATCCATTATAATTAAACCTCATTAGATTTCTTTTTTTTCTTTTTTGATACCAAGACTACTTCTTTTGTAGCTTCTTTACTTCTAGCTAATTAAAAAAATATAGTCTTATAGTTTTTTCTTTTTAAACTCTATCCTAGATTGTATATCTGCTACTAACAATCTATTTTCTATTTTTTTCCTAAAATTCTAATATTAATTCATAAAATTTATATTTTAAATATTATAAGTACATTTTTTATACTAAATATCAAAGTAATTCAATTCAATGGCTCACATTTATCATATCAGTCTTAATTCTAGTTTTTGGCATTGCAAACTTTATAAGTACCTACCTTATTATTTCTTTCTTATCCATAGTTATTTAAATATCCAATGCTTCTTCCATAATAGCTTCAATTATCATTTGTTTCTTCTTTTTTATCATATTCATAATCAACTTATAGAAATCTTTTTAGGCTGTTCTAAGAGCCTCTCTTAGAGTAAATTTAATTTTGGCATCCAAGATCCTTTCTTCTAAAATACTTCTCATATTTGTAGATATCTCAATATCAAATTGAAGCTTGTAAGTAGGATTCTTATCTTTAAATTTGCTTATGTTAGCTTTTTTGTTCCTTTTTTTCTTTCTTTCATCACTTTTTTGATAATGATATATCACTAAGATGAGTAGAAGTAGGCATCTTCTCTAATTTCTACTCTTTAAAAGTTTTTTTGTTCTTTAGAGACCTCTTCTTGAATTTTAGGTTCAATATCTTTTTCATAAATAACTCTATCTCTTTTTTTTCTCAACTATAGTATCATGCAAATCATCATCATATTTGTTCTTATATAAAAATGCTTTCATACTAATAGCATCAACTAGATCATTCTATCTAGTTATTTTTTTGATAGCTTCAACTTCCTTAATCATAGCTTCTATAGTTGGCAAGGAATTAGCCTTAATTATTTTTTCCTCAATTGTAATAGAATAAGACTTGACTTATTTTCCTTATATACTATTATTCTTTTATATTTGCTCATCCATCAAATTTTTCATGTGACTTTTTCTAAAATTAGTCTTCAAAAGATCTTCTAATATTGTGAGTCTTATCCTATCTTCTTTGAAATATATAATACCATCTTTCATTGCAGCCTTATAACTATCACACTCACTACATTTGTAGTTTGAATTATTATATTATATACATCCCTTTACAAATCCCTTTGAGTCTTCAATCGTCTTTGATGAACTTGTTATGTGAAATTTCTTCAACTTAGTCATTTCTACCCTCAATTTCTATATGCTTATAATCAATTCTTAAAGAGTGTTATTCTTGACAGTCTTACTCACCTTTTGAGGTAGTATTAGATTTTGAAATATAGGCACTAATTCTAGCCTTGATATGAAATTACATGCCTTAATTTTTTGTTGCTTAGTCAAAAGCTTTACTATTTCTTTTATTAACTTCTAATTATTCATAAAACCATTCTTAGATATCTTGTGTGCTAGATAAAAGAAGAGCTTATCTTCCAAATATTCATCAATTGCTTTCAAGAATAACCTAATTTTTTTTTTCAAAAATTATATCTCTTATTATGATATCTCTTAAGTACCAAAGATCACCAAAATATGATAAAAATATTATAAAATCTCATATATATACAAATTTCTTCATATCTCACAAACTAAGTATTTAAATAATATAAAATTTTGATGTATAACTTTTTAAACTAATAATACATACTTTTAGAAATTTTAAACCAAAAGATTGATAAAAAAATTCAAGATATGGCTCTAATCATTACTATCTACAAAACAACTTACTTATTGCTGCCAAATTATATGTGCTATCTTTAATGCTCTAAAATTCCTTCATATAAATTTCAAATATAAAAATTCTTTTGCAAAAGATGTAAGTGTCATAGATATACATATATATTCTAGTAAATACATACATGATTAGGTAGAAGTAGATAAAAGTAAATAAAAATAGATTAATTTCATAAAACTTTCTAGAAAAACTTCTTAGAAGCTTTATAGATACTATTTTGACTTAATATGTATTTGTAGTTGATTAGTAGATTACAAACTTGGTCAACAAGTTAACCACGTATTGGTAGCTTACAGAACAAGCTAACTACAATTTAGATTTTTATGCAAAGTAAAAGAGTTTTTGGGAGTCAAGACTTTATACATATATTAAAGATGGAGGTATGGAGCTATGATAAAATTATAATATAAATATGAATTTTTAAAAAAATATTATGGATTTTTTTTTGAACTTATTATAAATCTAATTTATCAACAAATAATTAGTTATGATTTGGTATAAAAATCATGTTAGAAATTTTTTCAATGCTTTGAAAAGCCTTATATATAAATCCTATTAAATATAAAAGATTTTTATTAATAGATTTTTTTGATATTATTATCTATATTTTTCCTCTATAATAAAAATAAATCATTTCTTAGACCTTCATCAATAAATTAAAGCTAAACTCTCCACAACTAAATATCAAGTATATTTTTAAATTAAAAATTATGCCATATTACAAAGTAAAAATCAAACCCTAGAAGATATGCTATGGGCATTTGTGGCGGTTCACCATAATGATTAAGATAAATATTTGATGCTCTTAGAATTTACTTATAATGATAGTATTGAAGGAAGTATTGATTACTCACAATTCTTTTTTAATATTAGTTAGCATCCAATTATTCCAAAAATTCTCTATTATTTTATTGACACCAACAACCCAACAATAAAGGAGTTTATACAATGCTTTAAAATGGCCTTGCAAAAGACATGGTACCACCTCTTTATAATATGAAATCAATAGAAGTAGTATGATTATAACTACTAGCAACAAAAGAACTTTTAGGAGGATAATTAGATATTACTCTCCAATGCCAACTTTCTAGTTGCTACATCAACCCAAGTCCATAAGTTGGCACCTTAATGGTTTAGATCTTTCCACATTATTGCAATGATTTCTGATATTATATATTACCTTGAACTTTTGTTACATATTTGGATCCATCTAATCTTTCATATTTTGTGCTCAAAGAGTTTCATACTAAAGCAAGGCACTTCTTGTATCAACACCAATCTCTACCACTATTGATTATAATTGATAATCAATAGGAGTTTAAAGTGGATATTATTTTGAAGCATCATTACCTTTGCCATGGCAATAGATGTCTGCAACTTCAATAAAAAGTCATTTGAAAAGTTTATAACATCTACAATGCAACGTGAAAACTTACACAAAACTTTACCTATTATCAAGAGATAATTAAGAATTACCATCAAGAGCTAAAAAAGGATGTTTTATATTAGTAGAGGAAGATAAATTGTAACAGGATATTCATATTGTTGATGCATAAAGATAGGTAATTGAAGTTGTTTTTAAGAAGTTTCTAGAAGTTTTTAGAATTGAAGATAAGTTAGTGGTTCATATGAAATCTACCATGAAACATTTTAGAAGGACTTAAGGTTGTTATTTATGTCCAGTCTACTTCTAAAACCTTTTATTTTGTTCTATTTTCTTTTGTTCAATTTTGTTCTATTTTCTTTTCTTCAATTTTATTCTAATATACTTTGCTTCATGATGTGATGGAATTTATATTGCTATAGATTGAAAGGATTTTAGATCTTAAAAAGAATATAGTTCCATTTTATTGATGATATAAGATAAAATTCTATTTAATATCAAATCTAAGAAACAAAGATAAGTTATTTTTTGAAAAAAATTATGAAAAAAAATTATTGAATATTGGTTATTATTTAAGTACTATGACTAAACAAGAAAATTTATCTATGAAAAATTTAAATAAATAAGAAAAAAAGACATATAGATTTTTGCTTCAAGACGTTGTTATGTTATGACATGATTATAAGATAAAAATATTACTAAAAATGATTTTTTAATTAATTTTCTATTATACTAATTCAACAAGAATTCAAAATATTTTAATAAGGCTTTTATGAAAGCCTCTTAGCTTATTTTCTTATCTTAATAGCAAGTAGATAAAAGTTAGTTAGTATTTTTATCTTCTAGAATATAGAAACTTTTTTATTACCTTAGGAAGGCCATAAATTATTAAAATCAGAGTAGCAGAGATAAATGGTTGGTATGGTTGATACTAGGATCAAGTTGAGGATAGGATTAGACTAAAAAATCCTTATAATAGATTAGATTGATACTTGGAGGTTGATTATTTGTAAGACAAGATCAAAATCAGACCTCTCGTCACTAAAACAACCGCCTATGGCAAATTAGAGATTCATTTGGAGATTGGAAATTAAGATTTGAGAGCTAGCTTTATGTCATGGATATACTCATGTAAACCAATAATTATAAATATAAATAGGTAGAAATAAGTAAAAATAGATAAAAGTAAGTTAATTCTATAATATTTGATATAAAAGCTTTCAAGAAGCTTCCAAGAAGCTTCCTAGAAGCTTCATAGATACTGCTTTGACTTTGTAGGTATCTTTAATTGACTTTTTGGATTAGAAACGCGGTCAATAAGTTGGCCATGTGCCACACATGTTGTTAGCTTGAAGACCAAGCTAACAATGTGGTCCACACGTAGAAAAACTTGCCTTGTAAGTCAAGGCATGTATCTTACAAAGTCAACACTTATTGGAGGTCCTATAGAACGTCGCCACGTAGCTCCTAGTTAGATAGTATATATAGAGACAAGAGTGAAGCCTTCTTCACTCTTGTCAACTCCTTTCTTACTTCCAGTCTAGTTTCAAGGGTGTCTAGTTTTCTTTTGGCAATAGCCATTCCAGTTTTTCTTTCAATATACATACTTGTTTATTTATATTTTGTTACCTTTCTTTGAGTGAAGGCTCAATTATCTGAATTGCTTTTTTATCGAGTTCTTGTCCTTGACAGATTGACAAGAATACACCTACAACATCAGAGCTTTGTCTAATCTTAATTAAGAGTGGATTACCTTTTTTTTTTGATAAGTTATAAGCATATTAGAAGTTGCGGATTATCCTCTTCTAAATTGATATTGTCTTTAGTATTTTCTTTATTCTCAAGTCCTCTCTTCTATTTGTCTTCAGCGATATTAGACATCTTCTCTTTTCTAAGTGTTATCATGGAAGAACTTGTTGAAATAAAGAGTGCAATGGCACAAATATAAGAACAATTGAGGAAGTTAATGCTTGCGATGCATCAACTTAATTTACCACCACAAGGAGCAACAAGATTGGCAGGAAGTGAAGATATAGAAATGATTGGAGGTGCTTCAACATTTGTACCAAATCATGTCCTTTCTCCTATAATGGAATGCCCTTCCAGTATTTCAGAACCAAGAATTGCCCTACTAGAGAAGTTTGATGGGATCAGATCCAAGTTTCGAGGATTTATCAATCAAGTGCAACTTGTGATTGAACTTCAACCCCAAAGCTATTCAATTCCAGGATCGCAAATTAGATTCATTGGTACGCTTCTTTCAGGTTCAGCACTATCGTGGTTTTCATCTTTTCTTGAATGACAAGATCTAATATTGGATAATTTAGAGGCTTTTCTGATAGAATTTTGATCCATGTATGGAGAACATGATGCAATTCGTGTTGCAACCAATAAGATCCATATTTTACGACAAGGCAATCGATCAGTAATGTTGTATGCTTCATAATTTTGACAACTTGCAATTAATATCAAGTGTGATGATGCTGCACTCATTAGCCAATTTCTCTATCGATTACAATATGAGGTAAAAAAATTAATCCTCAAATTACCTGATCCTCAAACATTGAGTCAAGCAATCGACTTTGCTATGAAGTGCAACAATCACCTTTTTGAATTTCGATCTAAGAACCATACAAGTAGACCTCAATATTACTATAATTCAATGGCAATACCAACACCTCTTCAATACATACAAACTAAAGTAGAGGATATGCAAATTGATGTAGTATATTTTAAACCTCTTATTAAACAAGAAAAAACTCGTCGTCGTCAAGAAGGATTATGCTTATATTGTGGAGAAACAAAATACATTGCTCAACATTATTCAAAGAAATGACGCAACCACAAAATGAGGAATATGGCTATCAAAAAAGATAATATGTTGAAAAACGAGTTTGTCTAGCTACAATAGGGACCGTGCGGCTAGAACCTTGCACAACATCTAGTAAAGGTCCTATTCTCTCCTCAAAGCCCTCTCCTTGTTTTACATTAAATGTTATTTAAGGACCTAAATATTACAAAGTCTCTATCTTATTAGATTCAAGAGCCTCAGCGTGTTTCTTAGATGAAGAATTTATTAAAAGACATAGCATATCTTTAGTAAAGAAAACTAAACATGTTCATATAGAAATCATAGATGGTCGTCCATTGTCTTTTGAAAATATTACTCACGAAACCCTTCCTATAGAAGTAATAATCAATAGCCATAATAGATTTGTAGTATTTAATATCATTAGATCTCTCTCTAATCTAGTCATTTTAGATTTATCATGATTAAAAAAAGATAATCCTCAAATAGATTGGATTTCCCGAACTCTTACTTTTTCTAAAAGTATAACTAATAGTGTAATTAATCAAGTAGAGAGTCATAAGTCCAGTTCAATTAAATCCATGTTTATAGGTGCAAAAGCTTTCTTACATGCTGCTATAAAAGAATCGCCATATATTATTTATGTCACATCCGTTTCTAACGGTGCAAAGACTTCACGTGGCAATCCAAGCCAATATTAAGAATTTTAAGATGTATTTAAAAAAAAGAATGCGGATACACTCCCAGAACATCATCCCTATGATTGCTCAATTGATGTTCAAGAAGGAGCACAACCGCCATTCGGACCAATCTATAGTTTATGACAAAATGAGTTGACTAAATTCAAGGAGTATATTGAAGAAAATCTAGCCAAGAATTTCATATGCCATTCTAAAACTCCGGCAGGAGCTCCAATTCTATTTGTGAAGAAAAAAGATGGATCATTGCGGATATGTGTTGATTATCGAGGACTCAATAAGATTACCATCAAGAACAGGTATCCACTACCTTTAATATCTAGAATTCTTGATCAGTTGAATCAAGCTAAGATCTATACAAAAATAGATCTCCGAGGAGCATACAATGTAATATGCATCAAAGAAAGAGATGAATGAAAGACTGCGTTTTGAACTAGGTATGGATATTTTGAATACAACATCATGCCTTTTGGACTTATTAATGCACCAACAGCTTTTCAACATCTAATGAATGATTTTTTTTTAGAGTTTTTGGATTATTTTATGGTCTATTATCTAGAGGACATCTTGATCTATTCTAAGAATCGAGAAAAACATGAACTTCATGTTTGTCATGTGTTACAAAAATTAAGAGATGCGGGACTCTATGCCAAGATAAAAAAAAGTGTGTATTCCATACTACTTAAGTCAATTTCTTAGGTTACATCATTTCAAATGATGGACTTATGATAGATCCTAAGAAACTTCAAACTATTATAGATTGGAAGATCTCAAAAACGATAAGAGATGTTCAATGCTTTTTTGGATTTTTCAACTACTATCGGATCTTCATCAATGACTTCTCTCGAGTTGCAGCTCTACTTACACATTTGACCTGTAAAGACAAACTCCGATGGAATCAAGAAGCGGAAGTTTCTTTTGAATCTTTGAAGACAACCTTTGTTTCTGTACAAATCTTGTATCGTGTTGATTTTTCCAAAGCATTCTTTATGGAAAAAAATGCATCAGATTTTACTCTGGGTGCGGTTTTCTCACAAATGGAAATAGATGACAAACTTCATCCAATAGCATTTCATTCAAGAAAATTCTCAGCAGCAGAAATCAATTATGAGATCCATGACAAAGAACTTCTTGCAATTATGGATTCTTTTCAAGAATGGTGCCATTATCTAAAAGGCGCTTCTAGTCCAGTCACCGTATATACGGATCACAAGAACCTTGAGTAATTCATGTCAACATGCATATTAAATTGTCGTCAAGCTCATTGGAGCATGTTTTTATCAAGATTCGAGTTCATCATCACTTATCGACTAAGAAAACAACGAGGTTTATTCCATGCCTTGTCTAGACGTTCTTATCTTGTACCAAAAGAAGAAGATGCAGCTTTTGAGCAACAAAGAATGGTTCTCTTGAAGCTAGAGCAATTTCATCTTTGAGCAATAAAATCAACATTCACTGTTGATTTAACTTTTCTCAAGTAAGTCTAGTTAAGTATGTCTTCAGACCCTCTTGTTCATGATATTAAGAATAATTCTTCTAAATCTCATGATCCCTCTAAATTCGAGTTCAAGAATAACCTACTTTATTTTGAAGGACGCCTATATGTTCCAGAAGGAGAAGCATGTTTACGTATTCTTCAAGCTCGTCACGACTTTCCAACAGTAGGATATTTTGGATATAATAAGACTTTAGAGCTGTTATCTAAGGATTTTTGGTGGCCTCAAATGTGGAAGGCAGTCAAAGATTTTGTACAATCATGTAATGTTTGTTCAAGATCAAAAACTCCTCGTCATCAAGCTTTTGAACTTCTTCACCCATTATCCATTCCAGAACAACCATGGATTTCTATTTCTATGGACTTCATCACGGATCTTCTAACCTCAGGTTCTTATGTCTCTATATTCGTGATAATAGATTTTTTTACCAAGATGGCACATTTTGTACCATGTACAAAATCTATCACATGTAAAGAAACAACAAAGCTCTTTCTTGACAATATCTATCCCTATCATGGATTATCCAAGGATATTATATTAGATAGGGCAACTCAATTTGTATCAAGATTTTGGCGGACTCTTTTTAAGATTCTAAAAGTGGATATAAAACTATCTTCGACATTCCATCCTCAAATTGATGGACAAATAGAGCATGTTAATCAAGTTCTGGAGCAATATTTAAGATATATCATTAACTACCAACAAGATGATTAGATAATTATTTTGCCATTGGCAGAGTTTGCTTACAATAACAAGATACATTCTTCTACAAAATAAACACCTTTTTTTACTAATTATAGTTACCATCTATGACTTGATACTTTTGACTTTTCAAAAGTTGATAATCCTACTGCAAAAGATTTGGCAATTCATTTGTCAAAGTTACATGCAATAATGAAGGTGCAATTAAAAGAAGCTTAAGAACAACAAAAGGTTAATGCGGATGTCTATCAAAAGGTACAACCACCATTCCACTTGGGTGATAAGGTATGGCTACTTCATCATAATATCAAGACCACTTGTCCTTGTGACAAGTTGGACTATCAAAGGCTTGGACCATTTTTTATTTCTGCACAAATCAATCCAATTGCATATCGTTTACATTTACCAGAGTCAATGAAAATCCATCCATTATTCCATGTGTCTATTCTTGAACCATACAAGACAGTAGACATATCAAGAAGACGACAAGCTCTACCTCCTCCTATAGAAGTAGACAATAATAAAGAGTTTGAAGTAGAAGAAGTCTTAGATTCAAGGCAGCGCCAAAATAAATTAGAATATCTTGTCCATTGGCACGGATATGATATTAGTGAATGCACATGAGAGCCAATAAAGAATCTTGTAAATGCAACAAAGGCGGTAGAGGCTTTTCATCGATGACATCCATCAAAATTAAGATGAAAACCTTCTTTATAAAAGAAACAACATCTAGGTAAGATAACATTCTACTTTTAATCCTTGTTTGTAGCTTTTTTGTAGTTGTGACACTCGGGAGATAGAGAATCAAGAACTAGCAGATTTGACTAAATAGCCTTCATTTGCTGACTTGTCGGATGAGATATTACGATTGTCACAACCTTCAAGATGACGAAATTGAGATAAAGATCTTCAAGAACGATGTGTTTTTTTTCGAATAGATGGCGAAATACAACGCGTTTGGTATCACAACTTGGGAAGGGACTCCCAATGTTTGGAGATTTTATTAGAGGTAGGAACAAATCCTGATGGTGTTCCAAATGTTCTATTCGAAGGAAGTTATGAAGGCCTCAACAATGATCAAATAATTGGGTGGTATTCTCGCCTTTTTATGGGACACTACTGATGGTTGAAAGGCCCTATCAATCATCTTTGAATAGAACAAAGATCAGAATATGTGACAAATATAATTCGTCGCATCATAGATTTCTTCAACATATGTTAACCGCTCCTCGTGGAACTCGTTCCTAGAAGGGGGGGTAATGTCATGAACATACTCATGTAAGCCAGTAACTATAAATATAAATAGGTAGAAATAAGTAAAAATAGATAAAAGTAAATTAATTCTATAGGATTTGGTATGGAAGCTTTCAAGAAGCTTTATAGATGCTGCTTTGACTTTATAGGTGTCTTTAATTGACTTTTTGGATTAGAAACGTGGTCAACAAGTTGGCCATGTACCACACATATTGTTAGCTTGAAGACCAAGCTAACAATATGGCCTACACATAGAAAAACTTGCCTTATAAGTCAAGGTATGTGACTTACAAAGTCAACACTTATTGGAGGTCCTATAGAATGTTGCCACGTAGCCCTTAATTAAATAGTATATATAGAGATAAGAGTGAAGCCTTCTTCACTCTTGTCAACTCTTTTCTTGCTTTCAGTCTAGTTTCAAGGGTCTATAGTTTTCTTTTGGCAATAGCCATTCCAGTTTCTCTTTCAATATACATACTTGTTTATTTATATTTTGTTACTTTTTTTTGAGTGAAGGCTCTCTTGTCTAAATTATTTTTTCATCGAGTTCTTGTCCTTGACACTTTAAGTTCTTTCCAAAGGCATAAGGATGGTTTTTGTAGTATTTTTGGAGATTAGGCAATTATTGTTCAAAGTTAGGATTTATGTTAGTGATTTGGATTTTATATAATATAACTAGGACTAGTAATTTTGGCTAGTTCATGTAATTGGTGTAATACCTATGGTTTAAAATTTGGTACTATTTGGATTATTAGGTGTGCTATGAGTATACAAAATTTTGTGATAATCTAATAATGTAGTTTAGAGATATCTGGTTTTAGCATAAGAAGATTCCAAAAATTGGCAGTTTGGAATTGGGTAGAGTTTCTATGATTTCTAGAGATTTACTAGTTGGATCCAAGTGAAATTTGTCATAGTGTTGAAAGACTTAAAGATCAAGATGTATATCAATTTTGAGTCAAAGTTAATGGATGGAGAAGGAGAAATCATTGCTGGGATTTTTGCTTCACTTTTCAAGTTGGCGGCATAGTGACATCACTACAATTTTTGGAGGTTTTATCACAATCTATAAGTTGGATTTGGTTGAAAGTTCTTGAACATATAGAAGACTTATATTGAAAATTGCATGCAAAATTTTACATCAAGTAGATGGTCAGATTAGAAGTTACAGCTTATTAAAGCTCACTAATTAGGATTGGGGCTTATAAGAAAAATCTAAATTGCTTAAATATGAAAGTAACAAGGTAATTGAAGTTTATGTGTCATTGAGGCTATTGAAAAGAGTATTTTTTAGTACTTTTTAATTGAAATTCGGATTATATTCTTCTCATATGGATGGAACCTATTAGGATTTCTTGGATACTTTTGAAATACAACCTTACCTTCCATAGCTAGGTGTCTGGTGCATTCCTAAATAAGTCAATACGTAACATGAGAATGGATTTTGTAGAAGAGATCAAAGAAAAGAATTGAGATACCACAAGTGATAGGCAATAAAGAAGAGCAAGAAAAATTATTAAAATCATTTTATAATAGCTTATAGATAGGATATAGGAGATTTTGGATTATTTTTGCTAAAATTAAAAAATAATATCAATAAAAATATATATATTAAGATATAATTTTATTTATAGAATTATATAAAATTTATCAAGCATATTTTAATATATGATATCAAGATGGCTTACATCTAATATATTCTTTGGCTATTTATTTTAAATGAGTTATTGATTTGATTATTATGTCAATTGGATTATAAAAAATGAAATATTTGATCTTAGATCATAAAGATTTAATAAACCAAGTAGAAGATAGAGCATTGAAAACAAAGTCTACATAAGAAATTTGTAGTTTTTTACTTGAAGATATTGTTTATCACTATAGATGTGTAAGAAAAATCACTACAAATTGTGGAGAATTAAATACATAAGAAGCTCGAGAATTCTTTGAAAGAAGTGAAATTAAGTTATTATTGACTACTACATATAATCCGGAAGAAAATACATAAAATAAATATTATCATCTACTAATTATAAAAGCAATATTTAAAGCTTATAATAGGAAGGTTAAACAATGTCTTCAACTTTTTCTATTTGTATTGTGGGTAGATTGAACAACTCATAGTTTTGTAATGAAATATATGCCTATTGAACTCATAACAAGTCAAAAACCTATTATGCTAATTAAAGAGAAAGTATTTACTTGGAATATGCTATCATGAGAAGATGAATTGAGAAGAAAGAAACTTTTAGTTATTAAAAGTTAACAATTTAAACAAAGACTAGAAGATGTGCTAATAACATTTGAAATTTTGAAAAAGATAAGGTTATAAAATAAAGTATGGTTTGATAAACAACATTGATAGAAACCTAAGGCAATTGAAAAATATGATTGAATTTTGGTCTATGATAATAACTTGAATAATCAACATAGCACTTTAAAAAAAAATTAATCAATTCTTTGGACCATATGTTGTAACAAGTATTCATAATAATGTGACTTATTTATTATAAGAGCTAGATAGAAAAAGGTTAAAAATATCAATTGTAGGGAAGCAAATGAAGATATTTAAACAAAAATACATACAAATAAATATAAAAGATCTTATTGAAGATATAAATCTTTGAAGATAAGAAAATTAATTTTAATAGGATAGCAAAAATGATGAAGATATAAAGAATATAATATAAATCAAATAAGATTTGAATTATTTGATGCATATCAAAGGATGCACAAGTTTAAAAGAGGTGAATGTTGTATCATAACATGACTATATGGTGAAAAATAAAAATAAAATTGATATTATTATAGAAGAGTCTGATAAAAAGATATAGTAAAAAAATAATAATAAGTTATAAAAAGGTAATAAAAAATTTAGTCTTAATACTATCTTTTATAGAAAGGACTTTTATTTACTTTATAGAGATATAAATGAATCAAATAAAATTTAATAAAATAAGAAATTAATATAAACATGTTTAGAAGAAAATTAATAATAGATTAAAGAAAAATTTACTTCAAATTATCAAAAATTAATACTTAGAGAGGACTTGCTGTCAACCTAGGTCAAAATCAGACCTTGAAATACAAAACTCCACACCTACAATGACTCGGGGATTCTTTTGCAAATTAGAGAGTAGAATTTAAGAGAAGACTTCATAAGGTTTTTTTAAGCATTAATTTTAGGCAATTTGAGTTTGTAATGACTTAATAAAAGCTTTTGCAAGTTAGAATTGTTTTTGATAAATATGGTTTTGTAAAATAAAAAAAGACTTTATAATGGATGAAATATATAAATTTTGTAGTAGATTTATGAGTGGAAATTTGTAGATTTGTGATTATAATTTTTTTTATTACATATTGTAAATTTAAGCATGATCAAATGGTTAGATTGAAGATTATTAAAGTTCAAGTGGATTGGAATCTTGGAAATGGAATTTGAAAGGTTAGTGAGGATTTCTAAGATTTTTAGCAATCTACTAGTTGGATTTCAATTTATGTGTATGCATAGTAGACTTGATTTCTAACATATATGTGAATTTTGAAAGGTATTTAATAGTATAATTAAGAGATTTTGGCTTGAAGAGATTAGTATCAAGATTGAAGAAGGAAGCCAATTAATATCCAGGTAGATTTTAGGATTTACCATCTATGATGTATATGCAATCTTCTTCAATTTTTTTGTACTTCTTGCTAACTTAGTTATTACAAGGTATGTAAAATTTGAGTCTAAATCAGTACTTCAATAATTTTTTATTGAATTTTTACTCTAGTGTAGGATTATTAAGAATTTTGTTTAAGATTTAGGATTTTATTAAAGATTAATTAAGATTGATGTAAGATCTAAGTTTTAATTAGAATTTAAGATTTGGTTGAATTTGATTAGGATTTAACTAAATTATGATTAGGATTTTTTTAGAATTAGTCTAGGATTTAAGATTTTATTAAGATTTTACTAGAATTTGACTTAGGATTTGATTAAGATCTATTAAGATTTTAATTAGGATTTTAATTAGTATTTGACTTATAATTTAGTTAAATTTTATTAAGATTCAAATTAGGATTAAATTAAAGGTTTGGATAGGATTTATTTAGGATTTATTTAATATTTTTATTTTTAATGTTTTTTTAGGATTCTTTCTTGTTTTTTTAAATTTTTTATTTTTAATATTTTTTAAGATTATTTTTATTTCTATAAAGGTTTATTTTTATATTTCTTAAAAATAATTTTTAATTTTTCTTTGAGATTAATTTAATACTTCTTTGTGTTTTTTTTATAGTTTTTTTTAAACTTATTTTGAATTGATTAAAACTTGATTAGGATAATTTTAGGTTTATTAAAGTCTAATCCTTGATAGGATTGTCATTGCATTTTTACTTACCTTCCACAACTAGGTGCCTGGTACATTCTTAAGCAAGAACATATATAATACAACAACATGGCATATGAAATGGATTTTTATAGATTTTCAAAGGTATAACTAATAAGCAATTGAATTGATTTGTTTACATATAAAAAATATTTTAAATCTATAGTAATCCAGGTTATTATTAAGGCAAATAATATTGATATTACAACAAAATAACTATACCTTATAACCAACATAAAATTAAGGTTGTTCTCTACAATGGGTTCTACATTGTTCTTGTATTGTATTTGATTCTCTTTTAATTGTGCCTTTATTATTGCATGTAGCACTAATAAATAATTTGCCCAATTTTTTACTATAGGATTATCAACTTTTAAAAAGTCAAAAATATCAAGTTATGGATGATAACCATAATTTATATAAAAAGATGTTATTTGAATAGAAGAATGTACAATGTTATTATAAAAAGACTATATCAATAGCAAAAGAATTATCTAATCATCTTAATGTTAATCAATATTATATTATAAATATTACTTCAAAATTTAATTTATCTCTCCTACATGTCTATCACTTTAAAAATGAAAAGCCAAAGATAATTTTATATCCATCTTTAGTATCTTAAAAAGAATTCTTTAAAATCTTGATATAAATTGTGTTCTTCTATTGGATATAATATCCTTTGATATTTCTTGATAATGATAGATATTATCAAAGAAAATTTTAGATATTTATTTACTTATGATATATTTTGTACATGGTACAAAATATGTCATCTTAGTGAAAACAATATACTATCACAAATAAAAAGTCATAAACTTGAGGTTGCAAGTTCCATGATAAAATCTATTGAAATAATAGACCATGATTGTTCTAGTATAAATAGTAATTGTAGAAGTTTATAAGGTTAATGATAAAGAGTTTATGAGTTTGAATAAATATTACATGATTGTACAAAGTTTTTGATTGCTTCTTATATTTTAGGCCATTAAAAATAAATTAAGATTAATTTAAAAGTATTATTGTATTAAATTGTCTCATAGCCAAAAAGTTGTAATAACCTTAAAGAGCTTTAATTGTGCTTCACCTTTTGAAACATATAAATGTATCAAGGACATCAATCTCAAAGAAAAGAAAATATCAATACATTCTTGTGTCATTCAAAAAGATTAAAAAATCACTCAAAGATAGTAGTATTTTAAACTAGAATGGCTATTACGAAAGACAAGAAGACTTAAAAGTCTTAAAATAAGACTAAAGACTAAAAAGACATTAAAAAGAGTAAAAAAAGCTTTATTTTTTACTCTATATTTATTATCTATCTAAAAATTATGTGACAATATTCTATAGGACCTTCAATATGTATTCAATTTGCTATATATATGACTTAACTTATAAAGTAAGTTTCCTATATGTGAACCATATTATTAACTTGTATCACAAGCTATCAATATATGTAACACATGGCTGATTTATTGGCCAAGTTTTCAACCTATCAATCACTTATAGACATATATGAATGTGAAATCATGTCTATAAAGCTTCTAAGAAGCTTTTTGAAGAGATGTTATGAAATTAATATACTTTTATCTACTTCTATTTAATATTATTATCTAGATAATTATTAGAATAAATATATGTCCATCATCAAATATCTGTTAAAATACAATAGATTATTTTTAAATTCAAATTTAGAAGTATCATGAAATTTTGAAGAATTATTTTTATTATTACAAACAAGAAGATCAAAGGACATACTTGATTAAACTTGATTAAAAAAATTAAATTCATAATTAATATTTATTTTATTACTTATAAATAAAAAATAATAATTTTAAAAGAAATGTTTTTTATTGATAAAAATTTTCATCTCTTTTTTTTGGTATAAGATAAGAATGTCTAAAAATGACATTTAATAAAACTTTTTTTTTTGTTTGATGTGTTATCTTGAATTTCAATCTTAATAATGATATGCTTTAATAAATTTGGCAATGATTTAAAATATGTGTTAATATGAAATTATTGAGATTCTTGTAATTTGTGTAAATTATTACTTGACTTAAAGTACCTTCTAAATAATGTCACCATTCTTAAAATGAATATAAAATTATAAGAAGTTTTCTATTATAAATCTCATAGTTGATCTCTACTGCTAAAATAATTCTTGAATAAAAAACAATATGATAGATTTTACCTTTTATTTCTATTTTTGATAATATTATATTCAAAATAAAGTAGGATATATTTTTTTTATAAAAAAATACCTTAAAAAAATCAACGCAATATAAAATTGGTGCAAAAATAAAAATTACCTTTAAAGCTTCAAATAATGCTCTAAATTCTTTACTTAATTCAAATTTGATTGTACATGTCAAACATGTAATTAAAGCTATAACTTGAAAAAAATTCTTAATAAAGATTTGATAGTAATTAGAAAATATTAAAAAATATTAGACATATCTTTTTATTTTTGAGACCTTCCAATTATGATAGTTTGGACTTTTTTAGAATCCATCATAAGGCCATCAATTGAAAAGATGTCTCATAAGAAATCAACTTGATTAGTGTTAAATACATACTTTTTTTATTTCGGCATAAAATCTTATATCTCTAATTTTTTGCAACATAGAATAAATATAAAGTTCATGTTTTTTTGTGCTCTTAAAGTAGATTAAAATAAAATTTATACAACATATAATAAAATCATTAAAAAAATCTTTTAAGATATTATTCAATAGATATTAAAAAGTAGCTAATATATTTGAAACTCAAAAAAACATGACATTATTTTTGAATTGTATATACCTGATTTAAAATATTATCCTTTATTCATCTTTTTTTTTAATCCATATAAAATTATATGCTTCTTGTGGATCTATTTTAAAAAAGAACTTAACTTAATTCAATTATCCAAAGAATTTAGATTTTAAAGATAGAAGATACATATTTTCAATAGTAATCTTGTTGAACTTTTGATAATCTACACACATAAGTAATAATCTATTTTTTTAATCATAAATAAGATAGGAACTCTTATTAGAAATTTAGAATGGTATATGAAATTTTTATGGCCATAATCTCATAAATGTACTCATTGAATTCGTCTAACTCATTTTGTAATAAACTATAGATTTGTCTAAATGATAGTTGAGCTTTTTCTTAAAGGTTAATTGAACAATCATAAGAATGATGCTTTAAAAGAATATTTACTTCTTTTTTTCTAATTTTTTTTTAATAATCTTAATATTTGCTTTGAATACTACTTGAAGTTTTTTTTATCTTTAAAAATATATGTGGTATAAATAACACAAGATGTCATTTTTTTGTAGCATGCAAAAGTATACTTATATCTACAAGTAAGGATTTAATTGCACTAGACTTATAATTTTATAGTTGATTAACAAAATTATTTGTTATACTTTGAAAAAAATTAAGACTATAAGAAATCTAATTTATTTAAAGATTATGTATTTTTAGATATAAAATATCTAAAATAATTGGATTAAAAAGAGATCTCAAGATATTAAATATCACAAAGCTATTATGACTATTAACTACTATTTTTATATATATAAGAAATTTATAAGTAAGATTTTTAAAAGATTAAAAATTACTATCTATAACTTCTTTAAATATTGATTTAGTTTTCATTACTAAAGATATGTTATATCTTTTAACAAATTCTTTATCTAAAAAATAAAAAAATGAAGCTCTTCAATCTAAAATGGTAAAGGCTTTGTGATGTTTAAGTCCTAAAATAATATCTATTGTAAATCAACAAGAGGATTTTCAGGAGAGAATTAGACCTTTACTAAGTGATGCATAAGATTTCAGCTACATAGACTCTATTGTAATTGAACAAATTTTTTTTCAATCACTAATTGTACTTAATTCATGAATCCTCACTACATTGATCTTGTACAATTAATATTTTCAAGCAAAGCAACTTTTGATTTTTTAATACTTAAATGGTGTTCCACCACAAGAGAAGTAATACGATTTGATATATATATATATATATATATATATTGAAGAAACTCCAATTATTTCTATATCTTTACTTCCTATCAATCTTATTGTTTCTTGTAGTAGTAAATTGAATTAATGCATTACAAGTATTAACTTTGTTATATGCTCTAGTATTTGTACGATTTCATTCTTTATTTCAAAAAGATTTGTCATGATAATAAAAAAAAATATATATATATATATTTAATATTGCTAAAAACAAACATAAGAAAAGACTTGAGAAAAAAAATGATAAGTACAATATCAATTTAGAAGAGGGTAATCGGTAATTTCTAATATGTTTATGGCTTATTAAGAAAAAATAATCTACTCTTCATGAAGATAAGACAAAGCTTTGATATTATAAATATACTCTTGTCTATGTATCAATGAAAGAAATTCAAAAAATGTAAATAAACAAGTGAGATGTTTTTTGAAAAAAAATGATAATATATATATATTCAAGAAAAAAATAAAATATTTATTGCCAAAAGACAAGAAAATTAGAGATCCTTGAAATTAGATTAGAAAAAAGAAAAGAATTCATAAAAATTAGATTAGAAAAAAGAAAAGAATTCATAAAAGATCCTTGCATCTATGTATATTATTTAACTAAGAGTTACGTGATGACATTCTATAAGACTCCCAATATGTGTTTTATTTATAAAATATGTGTTTAAGTTGCATGACAAGGTTTCTATATGTGTATTATATGTCAAACTTGTATCACAAGTCACCAATATGTATGACACATGGCTAACTTGTTAGCTAAGTTTTGAACTTACCAATTACCTATAGATACGTATAAATACAAAGTTATATCTATAAAGCTTAGAAGAAGCTATTCTATAAGATGTTATTAAATTTATCTACTTTAATTTTTTTTCTATTTATATATATTATCTAAGTAACTATTGGAGTAAGTATGGATATCCATAACATCCATATAGTTAACTTGTACAACAAGTAGCCAACTTATAAAACAAGTAGTTAATATTGCAAACTGGTTAGCTAAGTTTTCAACCTAATAATCACCTAAAAATACTTAGGAAGTTAAATTCACATTTATGAAGCTTCAAAGATGCTTATCTATAAGAAATTATCAAATTTATCTATACATATCTAATTCTTGTTATCTAAGTAAATACTAATATTAATATATATATATATATATATATATATATTCAGAAAATTACTCTTATTTCTAAAAATAAGTTCTATCAAAAGTATTGATTACATGTTGAAAAAGTCTAAGATGTGACAACTTTGTATTTACTACATACTTTGATCTTTGTTCACGTTGAAAGTAGTTGATAAGTTCCTTCAACCATTAATAATGTTTAATATTAAGGTAAGAAAAATATCATATTATTTAATTATTGTTGATGCCTTTATAAATTTCTTCAAATAAAGAATATCAAATACCATTATGAATCATTTCTATTTTCAATAATATTACTAAACATTAAAAGTCTCTTTTAAGGTTTTAATAAACACATAGAATCTTGCCATCTATTCAAAAAATATTGTCATTTTTGAGGATCTTTATTTATATTACATTGTTATAAAAGATGTGACAACGTCAATAGTTTTACTAATAAATCAACAAAAGATACATCTTAACTTGAATTTGTTGATTGATGATTCCTCATTTGTTTAACATCACAATTATAAACAAGGATTGAAGATAAAAAATAAAAAAAATATTGAACCTTCTTTTCTTTAAAATAAAAAATTTCTTAACTCTTCATCTTGGTTTTGATAGATATTATTAATAAAAAAAACATCAAAATTTTGTATATCATTTGCAATATTCTTAGATGGCTCCTAAGTATATTCACTAATATTATTGTTGTCTATTTCTATAGGGAGGTGAAACATTTGACTTTTTTTTATACATCTATTGTCTTTTATAGCTCAAAAAGAGACATATGTAATACTAAAAGGATTTTCATGGATTTTCATAGGTATAATTAATATGAAATTTTTGATATATGTAAAAATAAGAAATGGTCCAAATTTATAGTAATCCAAATTTTCACAAGAGAAATTACAATGAAGTAATTATATCTTGTTGCCAATGTGGCATTGAGGTTGTTTCTTGTAATAGATATCAATGTTGATCTTTTGTTGTTCTTGATCTTTTTTTAATTGTGCCTTTATTGTTGCATGTACCTTTGATAAATAATTTTCTAAATCATTCATTGAAAGATTATAAAGTTTTAAGTAGTTAAAAGTATCAAATTGTGGATAATAATCATAATTAATATATTTAAGCTAAAATAAACTTCTACTAGTTGGAAGTTTATTTTAGTTTATAATAAATTAATTAAATATAATTTTTTTATTATTAATAGCTCTTATTGTATCCTAATCAATTTACTTTTTACTCTTTTTAGATCATCCAAATAGTCAAGCAAAAAACTTCACCACAACTCACATTTACAATAGTAAGTTATTTTAAAATCCATGCATTAAAAATTTAATTGACTATTTAATTATTTTTTTTATATTTTTATTATATTTTTATTTTTATTTGTTTGTTAATTAAAATTCATCCATCAACCAAAAATTCATCCTTAAATAAGTTTTCATCCAAGTATAATACTTCATTCAAGTATGAAATTTCATCTAAATAATTTTCATAAATTTAAATTATTAATATAAATTCAATTCTTCATCCAACTAACCTGATTCAATCCTAACCCTAATTCAACTATTTATCCACTTCAACTAGATTTATTAGATCCTATTTCATCCGCCTATGCTTGAGTTATTACTGAGAAGGTGTATGGTGTGACTAGCTCCTGCAACGAGCTCCTCCGCCAACGACCATTGATCCTTGCTGGAGCTTCTTGCACTCCGCTTTCGAACTTCAACACAGTCAAGTGAGTGTCGTTGCCAAAAATTTTGAAGTGTTGTCAATAGACGAGATCTATGTCTCTAGACTCTAGCTATAAGTCATGGAATCAAATTCTGTAGAGGTTTGAACCAAACTTCATATAAAAATCAAGCAAACTAAGTGCATCTTTGATAGAGTAAACCAAAAAGTATCCAGAACTTCATTTTCTTGAGTGGACCAAAAATGAAGGTACGGAGATCCTCAAAATACTATACAGCACCTCCGTATGAATGCAACAAAATCACACTTGCCAATGCAAGTTAAGATTGATACAACTAGTAGATCTAATTGAAAAATTTAGCTGCAAGTGGAGTAGCTTTGAAACTATAAGGAAGGATGAGCGATTCTGCAGTAACGTGACACAAATGCAGACTGAAAAATATCTTAATGCAATGTGATAACTTACTCCAGTACACCAAGTAGGATTCCAAGTCAATAACTACTTTACATTCCTTCTTTTCCACCTATCTAAGATTAAAAACAAATTGCAATGAATTATTGGCACAACTAGTAATCCGCAGATTCTTCTTCACGAATCAATGTAGCGTATCCTCAAGGACGCAATTCTAACCAATTTACCTCTTAAAAAAGAACAATTTGAGTGATCTTTGCTTCACAACATGAGGTTCTTGGTGACCACCACCGCAACCCTACTAGATCAACTACTATACGAGATATCCAACTCAACAAACTCCAACTACGAGCGTCAATTACCAAAACGCGCAGCTCAAGTCTAAACAATTGCATAAGAGTTTGGCGTTTGAATCAGCATCTCTATTGCACTTCCACATCTAACAATAAGCTATCAAAGATTAGCGCTACTGCTCAGAAGACTACAAGTTGGTCCAATTGGATCCCCACTTCATGAATACACCAAGCTTCTTTGCAGAGGCACCTTAAACAACAACCATGAATCTGACTTCTGCCTTCCCCGACTCCGCTCTACTGCCGTTGTCGCTAGATCGATCAGTTTTGATTCCCGATAGCCAAGTTACAGAACTCAAATTTGGCCTTTCCAACGCCGCCACATAGAGAGTCCATCGACAACGCCGCCTAAGAAGTCGGAGACGCCTTTCGTAACAAAAACAAAGAAGAATCAGTGTAAAATACCAATAGCAACCCAGCTAGCACTTTTTATTCTCCAGTGCCAATGCCTCTTTTAGAATTCAGAGAATAAGAGCGAGAAAAAAAAAAAAAAAAAAAAAAAAAAACAGAAGGGTCGCCTTGACCGCACAATCGCTAATGCTTGAATTAAAAATAAATAAATAAATAAATAAACAACAACAACCAGAAACGCCACGTGAGAGCAACCCAAGAACTCCACGATGCAAGAAAAAATTGCCGCAGCCAAATCACTGGCGTCTTCGCTGATCACAGAACAAAAAGATATTGCTCCATAGCACCTCAACGGGACGAAGAACACAAGAAAACTGGACTGCACCTCCGTATAGCCAATAATCCCGATGGAATGACTTTAACACAGCCGCCACCACCAAAAGACCATATTCTAGACACAATGAAAAACCCACCAAAGTTCTATCGGACTAGAACTGCAACAATCTAACACCCACGTTTTGGAGGAGCTCATATTGATCATCAAAAAACCAGGATTCTGCAGCGCAAAACCTCGACCGAGTCAAAAACTACCCGCAACCACACATGCACGTGAGAAAAACTCGGAGAAAAAAACTTTGTTCCAGTTGGAGTCGGAATTTACACACAAAATACCACAAAAAAATGAAGAAAGAGAGAGAAGGGGTCCGGGGGCGGCCCGGACCTTTGTCGGCAATGAAGCCCCCGAGGTTCAGGGAGAGCCTCTTGCCTTTTCCCTCATCTTTTCTTCTTCTCTTTTTCCTTCTTCTTCTTCTTCTCTTTTTTCTTCTTATTCCTACTCTTCTTTTCTATTTTTTCTATCTTCCTACCCCTTATTTTTTCTTTTTTTTTTTTCTCTCCCTACTCTCAACCTTTTTCTTTTCTTTTCTATTTGTTTTTTCTTCTATTTTATTTGTCTGAAACTATCAAGGTGTTTTCTTTTTATTTTTTTCTTTTTGGGTTGTTTCGGATCAAGGATTCCACCTTAACTTTCTACTTTAATCACAACAATCAAAGACCATGAAACATATTTCTACAACTATCATTCTAATCTCTATTTGTTCAAGAATTCTTGTATTACTCACCATATATTGTGTTTTTAAGCATAATAATTGTAGTTTTTGTACTAAATACATAAGTGAATCGATTTGGTGACTCACAATATAGAAAGATGATTAATAAGTAGAAGATATATTTTATAATTTTTTAAAATTTCTAAAATTTCTAAAAACTATTCAACTATTTTTATGGTAATTGATGATACATCTTAAAACTTATTATTGCTCTAAAACTTTTTTTTTTTTCTATTACTATAAAGATAGGAAAACAAAGTTAATTAAATGTCTACTTTTATTATTATGAAATGATTTCTTAAAAAACTTTATACATATTAAATTTCTTTATTTAATATTATATCTTTTAGCAATTTATGATATAAATAGATATTATCAAAAAAATTAGTTTTTTCTTCATTTGTAATAATTTTAATATATAATGCAAAATGAACCATCTTATTGAAATAATTTATAATTACAAATATAAAATCATAAGAACTTAGAATTAGAAGAGCCGTGATAAAATCCATAGAAACAATGACAATAGTTGTTTAAATATAAGTAGTAGTTGAAAAAGTCTAGAAGATTGATGGCAAAAAAAAATTTATTGCATTAAAAGAAAAAAATGTAAATTTTAATAAATAACAAATAATTCTTTTGAAGCCAAATCAATTTCATCTTCAAGCATTGAAATCAACATTAATTATTGATTCAATATTTTTTAATTAAATATACATGGCCAACTTGTTGACCATGTTTCTAATCCAAAAAGTCAATTATAGACACCTATAAAGTCAAAGCAGCATCTATAAAGCTTTTAAGAAGCTTCCATAGAAGATATTATAGAATTAACTTGATTTTACCTACTTCTACTTACTTCTATCTATTTATACAGGTAATTACTAACTTACATGCGTATGTCCGTGACAATCTCCCTATTATATATAATATCTTTAGATAATCCATGATAGCAATAGATATTTTTAAGAAAAAACTTAACTATTTTTTATTTTTTTATTTTTTTTACCTATGGTAGATTTTATATATAATACAAAATATACCATCTTGGTAAAATGATCTACTATTAAGAATATAGAATCATACAAACTTTAGAATAAAAGATCTGAGATAAAATCCATAGAGATAGAAAACCATGGTTGTTTAGGTATGAACAATGGTTGGAAAAGTCCATAGGTATGAAAAATGGTTGGAGAAGTCCATATTGTCTAAGGTCAAAATGATGGAGAGATTTTGACCTTAAACAAACGTCAAATGATTGCACAAAGTCTTTTTTTACTTTCCACATTTGTGGCCACTAAAAAATCTCTGGATATAAGCTCCAAAGTCTTATTGTATCCAAAATATATGGTCATTAGAAAGTTATGATGTGCTTAAAAAAATATATTAATATGTTTTTTTTTTAAATATATAGATATTTTTTAAAATAGAGAATTATTCTTTGTTGATTAAAAGATGCATCACTTTCTTTTGATACAAGATAAAAACATCTATAAAAGATGTTTAATAAACCTTGTTGTTTTTTAGGTTGATGAGTAATTTTGAAATCAAATCTTGACAAAAATATATTCTAATATGCTTGGTAACAATTCAAAATATATATTTATATGAAATATTTAAGATTCTTATAGTCTATATATACAATGACTAAATCAAAAGTACTTTTTAGATAATGGCACCATTCTTGAAACGAATCCACATTGCAAGAAGTTCTTTGTTGTGAATCTTGTAGTTGATTTTGATTACTAAAAATTTTCTTAAATAAAAAGCTTTTAGATGAAGTTTATTATCTATTCTCATTTGTGATAATACGGCCTCTAAAGCAAAGTTTGATGCATTTTTTTCCAAAAAAATAGCTTAAAAAAATTGACACAATATAAAATTAGTGTAAAAATAAAAGTTGTTTTCAAAGCTTCAAATATTTCTTTTATTTTTTAATTCCATTTGACTTTGAATTTACAAGTCAAATTTATAAATACAACTGTAATTTAAAAGAAGTCTTTGATAAAGATCCAATAATAGTTGACAAATTTTAAAAAATATTAAACATCTTTTATCGTTTTTGAGATCTTTCAATCCATAATAGTTTAAAATTTTTTAGAATCTATCATAAGTCCATCATTTGAAATAATATATTCTAAGAAATCAACTTGAATAGTATGAAATATAAACTTTTTTTTATCTTAGCATAGAGTTCCATATCTTTTAGTTTTTGTAACATACAATGAATATAAAATTTATATTTTTTTATATTCTTAAAATAAATTAAGATGTTTAGGTAACAGACAATAAAGTCATCTAAAAATTCTTGGAAGATATCATTCATTAGATGTTGAAAAGCTGTTGGTATATTTATAAGTCCAAAAGATATGATGTTGTATTTAAAATATCCATATCATGTTCAAAATGCAATCTTCCATTCATCTTCTTCTTTGATGCATACTAGATTGTATGCTCCTTGTAGATCTATTTTTTTTATAGATCTTAACTTGATTCAATTTATTAAGAAGTCTAGATAATAAAAATAAAAGGTACTTATTCTTGTTGGTGATTTTATTGAGTTCTCAATAATGAAAACACATTTATAACAATCTATTTTTTTTTCTTTACAAATAAAATTAGAGCTCTTGCTAGAGATTTGGAATGATATATGAAGTTCTTGGCCAAATTTTCTTCAATATATTCCTTGAGTTTAAGCAACTTGTTTCGAAATAAACTATAGATTGATCTAAAAAACAATTGAGCTCTTTCTTGAAGGTCAATTGAATAGTCATGAAGACAATGTTTTGAAAGAGTAAATACATTTTTTTTTTAAATTCATCTTAAAAATCTTGATATTGGCTTAAAATACTACTTGAAGTCTTTCGACCATTAGACATAGGTGTAACATAAATGACATAAGGTAAATCTTCTTTTGCAACATGCAAGAAAGCTCTTACATCTACAAATATAAATTCAATTGCACTAGACTTATGACTTTCTACTTGATTAACTATACTCTAATTTATACTTTCAAAAAAGTCAAGATTACAAGAAATCCAATTTATTTTAGAATTATATTTTTTTAGCCATGATAAACCTAAAATAATTGAATTAAAGGAAGATCTAATGATATTAAATATTATAAAGCTATTATGACTATTAATCATTATTTTTATAAATATATATATATATATATATATATATATATATGAGTAATATCTCTTGAAGATAATAGACAACCATCTATGTCTTCTTTATGAATAGGTTTAGTTTTCTTCACTAAAAGTATGTTATGTCTTTTACCAAATTTTTTATTTAAAAAACACACTAAGACTCTTCAATCTAATAAGGCAGAGGCTTGGTGATATTTGGGTTCTAAAATAATATCTATTATAAAAAAAATGAGAGGATTCTAAGAAGAGAATAGGACCTTTACTAGGTATTATACAAGGTTCTAGGTACATGGTCTCTATTGTAGCTAGAAAAATTCGTTTTTGACATACTATCTTATTTGACAATTATAATTCTCAATTTGTGATTGTATTACTTCTATAGATAATTTTGAGCAATGTGTTTAGGTTCTCTATAATAGAAGCACAATCCTTCTTGATGACAACGAGTCTTTTCTTACTCAATAAGAGGTTTGAAATGTACTGCATCAATTTGCATATCCTCTACTTTAAAATATATGTATTAAAGAGATGTTGATAATATTAATAAATTATAGTACCTTTATTGTATTGTACTTATTTATAGTATGTAAAAATTAATTAGAATATATAATATGTTCATAAGTCTTGGTGTGTATTAGAATGGTTTATAGATTAATTTAAAGAGATTCGATATAAGAAACTTTATTTTGAGTTTATCTATTTTGATTATGGCATTTAAAAAATTATATAACCTAAATATTTAGTATGAAGCCTTCAGAGGATATTAGAGCCTAAAGATGAAAATCTAAACTAGTAGGAGGCTTATTGGAAGGGATGAAAGGAAGGCATGGTCGGATGAAGATAAGGAATGGGAATCTTCATCCCTATTGATCAAAGGCCATGCCCAATGGACTTCAAGGAGGATGCTCGAGGCCTTATTAGAGATTAGAGTTTCTCTTTTGAGATCATTTGAGCTTTGAAAGCTAGAATCAGCAAGATTAGGTTTTTGGATATGGATTGGATACAAATTTTGTGTGATTTGAAGTTTTTATGAAGGATTTATTGATACTCAAAGTTAGGGTATCAATTCCATACCTATTGTCACTCTTTGGGGCATAACATATACTTATAGAGTATAACAAAGGATTAACAAGTAGGATTGAAAAGAAAACTTTTTCAATTATACTTTTTATACACTATTTGATGAATTTGAAGTTTAGATAAAGAAGTTATAGAGAGTTGAAGTGAGCACATCTAAATCAAAGGGAGTAAATAAGTGATTTTATTCATAGTAATGATTGGAGCCATATCTTAAGTTTTTGAACGAATTTTTGGCTCAAACCTTTTAAAAAAGATAGATAATTGAGTTAAAAAGCTATATATATATATATATATATATATATATATATAAATTTTGTGGAATTTAGGTGTTTAGTTTGTGTGATATAAAGAAAATTGTACTTAGGTGTATAAAAATTAGGGTTTGAAGGTACTATTAGGATTTTGGTGATATTTTATGATCTGTAATGAATTTGTAGTTGAAATTTATTATGGTAGCTGTTAAAAGTATATCACTACTTCATGTAAAATTTGACTATGTTTGAATAGTCCGATTGAAAGATATGAGTGGTTGAAATTCAGAGATAATACTTCATAAGGTTATAGAAGGATTTAGAGATTTTTATCATATTTTGGATGTTTTTGGAAACTTAAGACTTACATATTTGGTATAATTTCTCCTAAAAATGTTATATATATATATATATATATATATATATATATATACAAACTTGGTCTTTCTTATCTCAAGACTTGATTGAGCAATTAGTGGCAGCTATGAGTTTAGTGCTTTCTTGAGGCAAACTCTCTCTATCTCGACAACATTGAAGCATACTTTTGTGACTCTTAGATTGAAATTCAAAAATTCAATTATCACACTTTACAACAAAGTTAATTGCTTGACTGAATGTTTGAAGATCAAATAAGTTGAGCATCAATTTTTTTTTACCACATATTGTAATCTACAAAAAAAATTAGTTAACAAATACAACATTATTTATTTTGATATCAATTGTAAGTTGTGAAAATTGTAAAGCATATAACATTATTGATTAACTTTTTTATTGAAAAATATGAATCTTGTTGGTTGCAATACAAATTAGATCATGTTTTCTACACAAAGATCAAAACTCTACCAAAAAAACTTTCAAATTATCCAATATTGGATCTTGTCGTTCAAGAAAAGATAAAAACTATAATAATGCTGAATTTGAAAGAAATATATCAATGAATCTAACTTACAATCTTAGAATTGGATAGCTTTGGGATTGAAGTTCAATTACAAATGATACTTGATTGATAAATTTTCAAAATTTAGATCTTATACCATGAAACTTCTTGGGCAGTGCAATCCTTAGTTTTCTAATATTGGAAGGATGTTCCATCATAGGAAAAAGAACATGATTTGGTACAAATATTGAAACAACTTCAATCATCTCTATATCTTTATTCCTTGCCATTTTTTTTGCTATTTGTGTCACGGACATACATATAATTACCTATATGAATAGATAAAAGTATGTAAAAGTAGGTTAATTGTGTAATATCTTCTAGAGAAGCTTCTTAGAAGCTTCATAGACGCTGCTTTGACTTTATAGGAGTCTATAGTTGACTTTTAGGTTAGAAACTTGGTCAACAAGTTAGCCATGTGCCACGCATGTTGGAAGCTTAAAGAACAAGCTAACTACGTGGTCCATCCATAGAAAACTTGCCTTGCAAGCAAAGGCATGTGGCCTAGAAAGTCAACATATATTGGAGGTCTTATAGAACATCGCCACGTGGCTTCTAGTTAGATAGTATATATAGAGGCAAGAGTGAAGCCCTCTTCACTCTTGTCAACTCCTTTCTTGCTTCTAGTCTAGTTTCAAGGGTCTCTAGTTTTCTTGTATTTTGGCAATAGCCATTCCAGTTTCTTTCTTAATATACATATTTCTATTTTGTCCTATTTCTTTTTGAGAAAAGTCTCACTTACTCTTTAGCTTTCATCGAGTTCTTGTCCTTGACAGATTGACAAGAGTCCACTTACAATATCAGAGCTTTGTCTTTTCTTGATTAAGAGTGGATTACCCTTTTTTCTTGATAAGACATAAGCGCATTAGAAGTTGCGGATTACCCTCTTTTAAACTGATATTGTTCTTAGTATTTTCTTTGTTATCAATTCCTCTCTTCTATTTGTTTTGAGCGTTATTAGACATCTTCTCTTTTCTAAGTGCTACTATGGCAGAGCTTGTTGAAATGAAGAGTACAATGGCACAGATGCAAGAACAATTGAGGGAGTTAATGCTTGCGATGCATCAACTCAATTTACCACCACAAGGAGCAACAAGAATGGTAGGAAGTGAAGATATAGAGATGATTGGGGCTGCTTCAACATCTGCACCAAACCATGTCCCTTCTCCCAGAATGGAACACCCTTCGAGTGTTAGAGAACCGAGAGTTGCCTTGCCCGAGAAGTTTGATGGTACCAGATCCAAGTTTCGAGGATTCATCAATCAGGTCCAACTAGTGATTGAACTTCAACCCCAGAGCTATCCAACTCCAGGGTCACAAGTAAGATTCATTGGTACACTTCTTTCAGGTTCAGCATTGTCATGGTTTTCATCTTTTCTTGAACGACGAGATCCAATATTGGATAATCTGGAGGCTTTTTTGGCGGAGTTTCGATCCATGTTTGGAGAACATGATGCAATTCGTGTTGCAACCAACAAGATCCGTATTTTGCAACAAGGCAATCGATCAGTAACATTATATGCTTCGCAATTTCGACAACTTGCAACTGATATCAAGTGGGATGATGCCGCACTTGTGAGTCAATTTCTCTACGGATTACAATATGAGGTAAAGAAATTGATGCTTAATTTACCTGATCCTCAAACATTGAGTCAAGCAATTGACTTTGCTGTGAAGTGCGACAATCGACTTTTTGAATTTCGATCCGAGAGTCGCACAAGTGGGCCTCAACGTTACTACAATTCAATGGCAACACCGACGTCTCCTCAACACATACCTTCAGAAGTAGAGGATATGCAAATTGATGCGGTACGTTTCAAACCTCTTACTGAGCAAGAAAAGTCTCGTCGTCGACAAGAAGGATTGTGCTTATATTGTGGAGAACCTAAGCACACTGCTCAACATTGTCCAAAGAAGCGACGTAACTACAAAATGAGAAGTACGGCTGTCAAAGAAGACAGTATGTCGGAAAACGAGTACGTCCAGCTACAATAGGGACCGTGCGGCTGGAATCTTGTACAACTTCTAATAAAGGTCCTATCCTCTCCTCAGAACCATCTCCTTGTTTTATAATAGATGTGCGTTTAAGACCTAATAATTACAAAGCCTCTGCCTTGGTAGATTCAGGAGCCTCATCTTGTTTTTTAGATGAAGAATTTGCTAGATGTCATAGAATATCATTAATACAAAAAACTAAACCTGTACACGTAGAAGTCATAGATGGTCGTCCGTTGTCTTCTGGAGATGTAACTCACGAAACACTTCCTGTAGATGTAGTAATAAATGGTCATAGTAGTTGCGTAATTTTTAATATAATTAGATCTCCCTCTAATCCAGTAATTTTAGGCTTATCATGGTTAGAAAAGTATAATCCTCGAATAGATTGGATTTCTCGTAAACTTGATTTTCCTCAGAGCATTAGTAACAGTTCTATTAACCAAGTAAAAAACCATGAGTCTAGTATAGTAAAACTCGCACCTATAGGTGCAAAAGCATTTATACACGCAGCAAAAGAAGGATCAACTTTTGCTATTTATGCTGCACCTATTTCTGAAAGCGTAAAGACTTCAAGTGGCATTCCAAGTCAATATCAGGATTATCAAGACGTTTTTGAGAAAAAGAATGCAGATATTCTTCGTGAGCATCGTCCATACGATTGTTCAATCGATCTCAAGGAAGGAACTCAGCCACCATTTGGACCAATTTACAGTTTATCGCAAGATGAGTTGGCTGAACTCAAGACATATATTGACGAGAATTTAGCGAAGAATTTCATACGCCATTCAAAATCTCCAGCAAGAGCTCCAATTCTATTCGTAAAGAAAAAAGATGGATCTTTACGAATGTGTGTTGACTATCGAGGACTCAACAAGATCACAATCAAGAACAGGTATCCATTACCTTTGATATCAGGACTCCTTGACCAGTTAAATCAAGCTAAGATCTATACAAAAATAGATCTAAGAGGAGCATATAATCTAGTACGGATCAAAAAAGGAGATGAATGGAAGACTGCGTTTCGAACTAGGTACGGGCATTTTGAATATAATGTCATGCCTTTTGGACTCACGAATGCACCAGCTGCTTTTCAACATCTCATGAATGATGTATTTCGTGAATTCTTAGACAATTTTGTCGTCTGCTACCTAGACGATATCCTGATTTATTCTAAGAATGTTGAAGAACATGAAATACATGTTCGTCAAGTATTACAAAAACTCAGAGATGTAGGATTGTACACCAAGATGGAAAAGTGTGTATTTCACACTACTCAAGTTGACTTTTTAGGATACATCATTTCAAATGATGGTCTTATGATGGATTCTAAGAAAGTCCAAACAATCATGGATTAGAAGATTCCAAAGACTGTAAGAGATGTCCAATGTTTCTTGGGATTTGCCAATTACTATCGGATCTTCATCAAAGACTTCTCACGAGTTGCAGCTCCACTTATACGCTTGACTAGTAAAGATAAATTCCAATGGAATCAAGAAGCGGAAGCAGCATTTGAAGCCTTGAAGACATCGTTTGTCTCTGCACCAGTCTTATATCGTGTTGACTTTTCCAAGGCATTTTTTATGGAAACAGACGCATCGGATTTTGCCTTGGGTGCAGTTTTATCACAAATGGGAATAGATGACAAACTTCATCCGATAGCTTTTCATTCAAGAAAATTCTCAGCAGCCGAGATCAATTATGAGATCCACGATAAAGAACTTCTTGCAATCGTGGATTCTTTTCAAGAATGGCGTCATTATCTAGAAGGTGCTTCTAGTCCAGTCATTGTGTATACAGATCACAAGAACCTCGAGTATTTCATGTCAGCACGCGTGTTGAATCGTCGTCAAGCTCGTTGGAGTATGTCTTTGTCAAGATTCGACTTCATTATCACTTATCGGCCAGGAAAACAACAAGGTTTGTCCGATGCCCTGTCTAGACGTTCTTATTTTGCACCAAAAGAAGGAGATGCAGCTTTTGAGCAACAAAGAACGGTCCTCTTGAAACCGGAGCAATTTCATCTCCGAGCAGTGAAATCAACATTGACTGTTGATTCAACTTTTCTCAAGCAAATCCAGTCCAGTATGTCCTCAGACCCTCTTGTTCATGATATCGAGAATAATTCTTCCAAGTCTCATGATTCTTCTAAGTTCGAGTTCAAGAATAATCTATTATATTTTGAAGGACGCCTATATGTTCCAGAAGGAAAAGCACGTTTGCGTGTTCTTCAAGCACGTCATGACTTTCCAGCAGCAGGGCACTTTGGATATAATAAGACTTTGGAACTCATATCAAGAGATTTTTGGTGGCCACAAATGTGGAAGTCAGTCAAAGACTTTGTACAATCATGTGATATTTGTTCAAGATCAAAAATTCCTCGACATCGACCTTACGGACTTCTTCAGCCATTACCTATACCAGAACAACCATGGTCTTCTGTTTCTATGGATTTCATCACAGATCTTCCAAACTCAAGATCTTATGATTCTATATTTGTGATAGTAGATCGTTTCACCAAGATGGCACATTTTATGCCATGTACAAAATCTATCACAGGTGAAGAAACAGCTAAGCTTTTCATTGATAATATCTATCGCTATCATGGATTGCCTAAAGATATCATATCGGATAGGGGAACTCAATTTGTGTCGAGATTTTGGAGGACTCTTTTCAAGATTTTAAAAGTGGACATAAAGCTATCTTCAGCTTTCCATCCTCAAACTGATGGACAAACAGAGCGCGTAAACCAAGTCTTGGAACAGTATTTAAGGTGTACCATCAACTACCAACAAGATGATTGGACAAACCTTCTGCCATTGGCAGAGTTTGCTTATAATAATACGGTACATTCCTCCACGCAACAAACACCTTTCTTTGCCAATTATGGCTATCATCCACGACTTGATACTTTTGATTTTTCAAAAGTTGATAATCCTGCAGCAGAAGATATGGCAAATCGGTTGTCAGAGTTACATGCAATAATGAAGGCGCAGTTGAAGAAAGCTCAAGAACGACAAAAGATAAATGCAGATGTATATCGTAAAGAGCAACCACAACTCAACGTGGGTGATAAGGTATGGCTACTTCGTCGCAATATCAAGACCACTCGACCTTGTGACAAATTGGACTATCGTAGGCTTGGCCCCTTTTCTGTTTCTGAACAGATCAACCCAGTTGCATATCGGTTACATCTACCGGAGTCAATGAAGATCCATCCTGTATTCCACGTGTCTCTTCTTGAACCATATAAGACAGTGGATATACAAGGAAGAAGACAAATGCCACCGCCTCCTATAGAAGTAGATAATAATGAAGAATTTGAGGTGGAAGAGATATTAGACTCAAGGCGGCGCCGAAATAAGCTGGAATATCTTGTTCATTGGTGCGGATATGATATTAGTGAGCGCACATGGGAGCCATCCAGGAATCTAGCAAATGCATCAGCTAAAGTCAAAGTTTTTCATCAACGACATCCATCAAAACCAAGATGAAAACCTCTCTTATAAAAGAGACAAGATTGAGGAAGTTATGAAGGCCTCAACAGTGATCAAATAACAGGGTGGTCTTCTCGCCCTGGAATGGGACACTATCGATGGCTAAGAGGACCCATCAACTATCTTCGAAGAGAACAAAGATCAGAGTATGTAGCAAATACAATTCGCCGCATATTAGATTTTCTCAATATATAATCACCGCTCCTCGTGGAACTCGTCCCTAGAAGGGGGGGTAATGTCACGGACATACATATAATTACCTATATGAATAGATAAAAGTATGTAAAAGTAGGTTAATTGTGTAATATCTTCTAGAGAAGCTTCTTAGAAGCTTCATAGACGCTGCTTTGACTTTATAGGAGTCTATAGTTGACTTTTAGGTTAGAAACTTGGTCAACAAGTTAGCCATGTGCCACGCATGTTGGAAGCTTAAAGAACAAGCTAACTACGTGGTCCATCCATAGAAAACTTGCCTTGCAAGCAAAGGCATGTGGCCTAGAAAGTCAACATATATTGGAGGTCTTATAGAACATCGCCACGTGGCTTCTAGTTAGATAGTATATATAGAGGCAAGAGTGAAGCCCTCTTCACTCTTGTCAACTCCTTTCTTGCTTCTAGTCTAGTTTCAAGGGTCTCTAGTTTTCTTGTATTTTGGCAATAGCCATTCCAGTTTCTTTCTTAATATACATATTTCTATTTTGTCCTATTTCTTTTTGAGAAAAGTCTCACTTACTCTTTAGCTTTCATCGAGTTCTTGTCCTTGACAGATTGACAAGAGTCCACTTACAATATCAGAGCTTTGTCTTTTCTTGATTAAGAGTGGATTACCCTTTTTTCTTGATAAGACATAAGCGCATTAGAAGTTGCGGATTACCCTCTTTTAAACTGATATTGTTCTTAGTATTTTCTTTGTTATCAATTCCTCTCTTCTATTTGTTTTGAGCGTTATTAGACATCTTCTCTTTTCTAAGTGCTACTATGGCAGAGCTTGTTGAAATGAAGAGTGCAATGGCACAGATGCAAGAACAATTGAGGGAGTTAATGCTTGCGATGCATCAACTCAATTTACCACCACAAGGAGCAACAAGAATGGTAGGAAGTGAAGATATAGAGATGATTGGGGCTGCTTCAACATCTGCACCAAACCATGTCCCTTCTCCCAGAATGGAACACCCTTCGAGTGTTAGAGAACCGAGAGTTGCCTTGCCCGAGAAGTTTGATGGTACCAGATCCAAGTTTCGAGGATTCATCAATCAGGTCCAACTAGTGATTGAACTTCAACCCCAGAGCTATCCAACTCCAGGGTCACAAGTAAGATTCATTGGTACACTTCTTTCAGGTTCAGCATTGTCATGGTTTTCATCTTTTCTTGAACGACGAGATCCAATATTGGATAATCTGGAGGCTTTTTTGGCGGAGTTTCGATCCATGTTTGGAGAACATGATGCAATTCGTGTTGCAACCAACAAGATCCGTATTTTGCAACAAGGCAATCGATCAGTAACATTATATGCTTCGCAATTTCGACAACTTGCAACTGATATCAAGTGGGATGATGCCGCACTTGTGAGTCAATTTCTCTACGGATTACAATATGAGGTAAAGAAATTGATGCTTAATTTACCTGATCCTCAAACATTGAGTCAAGCAATTGACTTTGCTGTGAAGTGCGACAATCGACTTTTTGAATTTCGATCCGAGAGTCGCACAAGTGGGCCTCAACGTTACTACAATTCAATGGCAACACCGACGTCTCCTCAACACATACCTTCAGAAGTAGAGGATATGCAAATTGATGCGGTACGTTTCAAACCTCTTACTGAGCAAGAAAAGTCTCGTCGTCGACAAGAAGGATTGTGCTTATATTGTGGAGAACCTAAGCACACTGCTCAACATTGTCCAAAGAAGCGACGTAACTACAAAATGAGGAGTACGGCTGTCAAAGAAGACAGTATGTCGGAAAACGAGTACGTCCAGCTACAATAGGGACCGTGCGGCTGGAATCTTGTACAACTTCTAATAAAGGTCCTATCCTCTCCTCAGAACCATCTCCTTGTTTTATAATAGATGTGCGTTTAGGACCTAATAATTACAAAGCCTCTGCCTTGGTAGATTCAGGAGCCTCATCTTGTTTTTTAGATGAAGAATTTGCTAGATGTCATAGAATATCATTAATACAAAAAACTAAACCTGTACACGTAGAAGTCATAGATGGTCGTCCGTTGTCTTCTGGAGATGTAACTCACGAAACACTTCCTGTAGATGTAGTAATAAATGGTCATAGTAGTTGCGTAATTTTTAATATAATTAGATCTCCCTCTAATCCAGTAATTTTAGGCTTATCATGGTTAGAAAAGTATAATCCTCGAATAGATTGGATTTCTCGTAAACTTGATTTTCCTCAGAGCATTAGTAACAGTTCTATTAACCAAGTAAAAAACCATGAGTCTAGTATAGTAAAACTCGCACCTATAGGTGCAAAAGCATTTATACACGCAGCAAAAGAAGGATCAACTTTTGCTATTTATGCTGCACCTATTTCTGAAAGCGTAAAGACTTCAAGTGGCATTCCAAGTCAATATCAGGATTATCAAGACGTTTTTGAGAAAAAGAATGCAGATATTCTTCGTGAGCATCGCCCATACGATTGTTCAATCGATCTCAAGGAAGGAACTCAGCCACCATTTGGACCAATTTACAGTTTATCGCAAGATGAGTTGGCTGAACTCAAGACATATATTGACGAGAATTTAGCGAAGAATTTCATACGCCATTCAAAATCTCCAGCAAGAGCTCCAATTCTATTCGTAAAGAAAAAAGATGGATCTTTACGAATGTGTGTTGACTATCGAGGACTCAACAAGATCACAATCAAGAACAGGTATCCATTACCTTTGATATCAGGACTCCTTGACCAGTTAAATCAAGCTAAGATCTATACAAAAATAGATCTAAGAGGAGCATATAATCTAGTACGGATCAAAAAAGGAGATGAATGGAAGACTGCGTTTCGAACTAGGTACGGGCATTTTGAATATAATGTCATGCCTTTTGGACTCACGAATGCACCAGCTGCTTTTCAACATCTCATGAATGATGTATTTCGTGAATTCTTAGACAATTTTGTCGTCTGCTACCTAGACGATATCCTGATTTATTCTAAGAATGTTGAAGAACATGAAATACATGTTCGTCAAGTATTACAAAAACTCAGAGATGTAGGATTGTACGCCAAGATGGAAAAGTGTGTATTTCACACTACTCAAGTTGACTTTTTAGGATACATCATTTCAAATGATGGTCTTATGATGGATTCTAAGAAAGTCCAAACAATCATGGATTAGAAGATTCCAAAGACTGTAAGAGATGTCCAATGTTTCTTGGGATTTGCCAATTACTATCGGATCTTCATCAAAGACTTCTCACGAGTTGCAGCTCCACTTATACGCTTGACTAGTAAAGATAAATTCCAATGGAATCAAGAAGCGGAAGCAGCATTTGAAGCCTTGAAGACATCGTTTGTCTCTGCACCAGTCTTATATCGTGTTGACTTTTCCAAGGCATTTTTTATGGAAACAGATGCATCGGATTTTGCCTTGGGTGCAGTTTTATCACAAATGGGAATAGATGACAAACTTCATCCGATAGCTTTTCATTCAAGAAAATTCTCAGCAGCCGAGATCAATTATGAGATCCACGATAAAGAACTTCTTGCAATCGTGGATTCTTTTCAAGAATGGCGTCATTATCTAGAAGGTGCTTCTAGTCCAGTCATTGTGTATACAGATCACAAGAACCTTGAGTATTTCATGTCAACACGCGTGTTGAATCGTCGTCAAGCTCGTTGGAGTATGTCTTTGTCAAGATTCGACTTCATTATCACTTATCGGCCAGGAAAACAACAAGGTTTGTCCGATGCCCTGTCTAGACGTTCTTATTTTGCACCAAAAGAAGGAGATGCAGCTTTTGAGCAACAAAGAACGGTCCTCTTGAAACCGGAGCAATTTCATCTCCGAGCAGTGAAATCAACATTGACTGTTGATTCAACTTTTCTCAAGCAAATCCAGTCCAGTATGTCCTCAGACCCTCTTGTTCATGATATCGAGAATAATTCTTCCAAGTCTCATGATTCTTCTAAGTTCGAGTTCAAGAATAATCTATTATATTTTGAAGGACGCCTATATGTTCCAGAAGGAAAAGCACGTTTGCGTGTTCTTCAAGCACGTCATGACTTTCCAGCAGCAGGGCACTTTGGATATAATAAGACTTTGGAACTCATATCAAGAGATTTTTGGTGGCCACAAATGTGGAAGTCAGTCAAAGACTTTGTACAATCATGTGATATTTGTTCAAGATCAAAAATTCCTCGACATCGACCTTACGGACTTCTTCAGCCATTACCTATACCAGAACAACCATGGTCTTCTGTTTCTATGGATTTCATCACAGATCTTCCAAACTCAAGATCTTATGATTCTATATTTGTGATAGTAGATCGTTTCACCAAGATGGCACATTTTATGCCATGTACAAAATCTATCACAGGTGAAGAAACAGCTAAGCTTTTCATTGATAATATCTATCGCTATCATGGATTGCCTAAAGATATCATATCGGATAGGGGAACTCAATTTGTGTCGAGATTTTGGAGGACTCTTTTCAAGATTTTAAAAGTGGACATAAAGCTATCTTCAGCTTTCCATCCTCAAACTGATGGACAAACAGAGCGCGTAAACCAAGTCTTGGAACAGTATTTAAGGTGTACCATCAACTACCAACAAGATGATTGGACAAACCTTCTGCCATTGGCAGAGTTTGCTTATAATAATACGGTACATTCCTCCACGCAACAAACACCTTTCTTTGCCAATTATGGCTATCATCCACGACTTGATACTTTTGATTTTTCAAAAGTTGATAATCCTGCAGCAGAAGATATGGCAAATCGGTTGTCAGAGTTACATGCAATAATGAAGGCGCAGTTGAAGAAAGCTCAAGAACGACAAAAGATAAATGCAGATGTATATCGTAAAGAGCAACCACAACTCAACGTGGGTGATAAGGTATGGCTACTTCGTCGCAATATCAAGACCACTCGACCTTGTGACAAATTGGACTATCGTAGGCTTGGCCCCTTTTCTGTTTCTGAACAGATCAACCCAGTTGCATATCGGTTACATCTACCGGAGTCAATGAAGATCCATCCTGTATTCCACGTGTCTCTTCTTGAACCATATAAGACAGTGGATATACAAGGAAGAAGACAAATGCCACCGCCTCCTATAGAAGTAGATAATAATGAAGAATTTGAGGTGGAAGAGATATTAGACTCAAGGCGGCGCCGAAATAAGCTGGAATATCTTGTTCATTGGTGCGGATATGATATTAGTGAGCGCACATGGGAGCCATCCAGGAATCTAGCAAATGCATCAGCTAAAGTCAAAGTTTTTCATCAACGACATCCATCAAAACCAAGATGAAAACCTCTCTTATAAAAGAGACAAGATTGAGGAAGTTATGAAGGCCTCAACAGTGATCAAATAACAGGGTGGTCTTCTCGCCCTGGAATGGGACACTATCGATGGCTAAGAGGACCCATCAACTATCTTCGAAGAGAACAAAGATCAGAGTATGTAGCAAATACAATTCGCCGCATATTAGATTTTCTCAATATATAATCACCGCTCCTCGTGGAACTCGTCCCTAGAAGGGGGGGTAATGTCACGGACATACATATAATTACCTATATGAATAGATAAAAGTATGTAAAAGTAGGTTAATTGTGTAATATCTTCTAGAGAAGCTTCTTAGAAGCTTCATAGACGCTGCTTTGACTTTATAGGAGTCTATAGTTGACTTTTAGGTTAGAAACTTGGTCAACAAGTTAGCCATGTGCCACGCATGTTGGAAGCTTAAAGAACAAGCTAACTACGTGGTCCATCCATAGAAAACTTGCCTTGCAAGCAAAGGCATGTGGCCTAGAAAGTCAACATATATTGGAGGTCTTATAGAACATCGCCACGTGGCTTCTAGTTAGATAGTATATATAGAGGCAAGAGTGAAGCCCTCTTCACTCTTGTCAACTCCTTTCTTGCTTCTAGTCTAGTTTCAAGGGTCTCTAGTTTTCTTGTATTTTGGCAATAGCCATTCCAGTTTCTTTCTTAATATACATATTTCTATTTTGTCCTATTTCTTTTTGAGAAAAGTCTCACTTACTCTTTAGCTTTCATCGAGTTCTTGTCCTTGACAGATTGACAAGAGTCCACTTACAATATCAGAGCTTTGTCTTTTCTTGATTAAGAGTGGATTACCCTTTTTTCTTGATAAGACATAAGCGCATTAGAAGTTGCGGATTACCCTCTTTTAAACTGATATTGTTCTTAGTATTTTCTTTGTTATCAATTCCTCTCTTCTATTTGTTTTGAGCGTTATTAGACATCTTCTCTTTTCTAAGTGCTACTATGGCAGAGCTTGTTGAAATGAAGAGTGCAATGGCACAGATGCAAGAACAATTGAGGGAGTTAATGCTTGCGATGCATCAACTCAATTTACCACCACAAGGAGCAACAAGAATGGTAGGAAGTGAAGATATAGAGATGATTGGGGCTGCTTCAACATCTGCACCAAACCATGTCCCTTCTCCCAGAATGGAACACCCTTCGAGTGTTAGAGAACCGAGAGTTGCCTTGCCCGAGAAGTTTGATGGTACCAGATCCAAGTTTCGAGGATTCATCAATCAGGTCCAACTAGTGATTGAACTTCAACCCCAGAGCTATCCAACTCCAGGGTCACAAGTAAGATTCATTGGTACACTTCTTTCAGGTTCAGCATTGTCATGGTTTTCATCTTTTCTTGAACGACGAGATCCAATATTGGATAATCTGGAGGCTTTTTTGGCGGAGTTTCGATCCATGTTTGGAGAACATGATGCAATTCGTGTTGCAACCAACAAGATCCGTATTTTGCAACAAGGCAATCGATCAGTAACATTATATGCTTCGCAATTTCGACAACTTGCAACTGATATCAAGTGGGATGATGCCGCACTTGTGAGTCAATTTCTCTACGGATTACAATATGAGGTAAAGAAATTGATGCTTAATTTACCTGATCCTCAAACATTGAGTCAAGCAATTGACTTTGCTGTGAAGTGCGACAATCGACTTTTTGAATTTCGATCCGAGAGTCGCACAAGTGGGCCTCAACGTTACTACAATTCAATGGCAACACCGACGTCTCCTCAACACATACCTTCAGAAGTAGAGGATATGCAAATTGATGCGGTACGTTTCAAACCTCTTACTGAGCAAGAAAAGTCTCGTCGTCGACAAGAAGGATTGTGCTTATATTGTGGAGAACCTAAGCACACTGCTCAACATTGTCCAAAGAAGCGACGTAACTACAAAATGAGGAGTACGGCTGTCAAAGAAGACAGTATGTCGGAAAACGAGTACGTCCAGCTACAATAGGGACCGTGCGGCTGGAATCTTGTACAACTTCTAATAAAGGTCCTATCCTCTCCTCAGAACCATCTCCTTGTTTTATAATAGATGTGCGTTTAGGACCTAATAATTACAAAGCCTCTGCCTTGGTAGATTCAGGAGCCTCATCTTGTTTTTTAGATGAAGAATTTGCTAGATGTCATAGAATATCATTAATACAAAAAACTAAACCTGTACACGTAGAAGTCATAGATGGTCGTCCGTTGTCTTCTGGAGATGTAACTCACGAAACACTTCCTGTAGATGTAGTAATAAATGGTCATAGTAGTTGCGTAATTTTTAATATAATTAGATCTCCCTCTAATCCAGTAATTTTAGGCTTATCATGGTTAGAAAAGTATAATCCTCGAATAGATTGGATTTCTCGTAAACTTGATTTTCCTCAGAGCATTAGTAACAGTTCTATTAACCAAGTAAAAAACCATGAGTCTAGTATAGTAAAACTCGCACCTATAGGTGCAAAAGCATTTATACACGCAGCAAAAGAAGGATCAACTTTTGCTATTTATGCTGCACCTATTTCTGAAAGCGTAAAGACTTCAAGTGGCATTCCAAGTCAATATCAGGATTATCAAGACGTTTTTGAGAAAAAGAATGCAGATATTCTTCGTGAGCATCGCCCATACGATTGTTCAATCGATCTCAAGGAAGGAACTCAGCCACCATTTGGACCAATTTACAGTTTATCGCAAGATGAGTTGGCTGAACTCAAGACATATATTGACGAGAATTTAGCGAAGAATTTCATACGCCATTCAAAATCTCCAGCAAGAGCTCCAATTCTATTCGTAAAGAAAAAAGATGGATCTTTACGAATGTGTGTTGACTATCGAGGACTCAACAAGATCACAATCAAGAACAGGTATCCATTACCTTTGATATCAGGACTCCTTGACCAGTTAAATCAAGCTAAGATCTATACAAAAATAGATCTAAGAGGAGCATATAATCTAGTACGGATCAAAAAAGGAGATGAATGGAAGACTGCGTTTCGAACTAGGTACGGGCATTTTGAATATAATGTCATGCCTTTTGGACTCACGAATGCACCAGCTGCTTTTCAACATCTCATGAATGATGTATTTCGTGAATTCTTAGACAATTTTGTCGTCTGCTACCTAGACGATATCCTGATTTATTCTAAGAATGTTGAAGAACATGAAATACATGTTCGTCAAGTATTACAAAAACTCAGAGATGTAGGATTGTACGCCAAGATGGAAAAGTGTGTATTTCACACTACTCAAGTTGACTTTTTAGGATACATCATTTCAAATGATGGTCTTATGATGGATTCTAAGAAAGTCCAAACAATCATGGATTAGAAGATTCCAAAGACTGTAAGAGATGTCCAATGTTTCTTGGGATTTGCCAATTACTATCGGATCTTCATCAAAGACTTCTCACGAGTTGCAGCTCCACTTATACGCTTGACTAGTAAAGATAAATTCCAATGGAATCAAGAAGCGGAAGCAGCATTTGAAGCCTTGAAGACATCGTTTGTCTCTGCACCAGTCTTATATCGTATTGACTTTTCCAAGGCATTTTTTATGGAAACAGATGCATCGGATTTTGCCTTGGGTGCAGTTTTATCACAAATGGGAATAGATGACAAACTTCATCCGATAGCTTTTCATTCAAGAAAATTCTCAGCAGCCGAGATCAATTATGAGATCCACGATAAAGAACTTCTTGCAATCGTGGATTCTTTTCAAGAATGGCGTCATTATCTAGAAGGTGCTTCTAGTCCAGTCATTGTGTATACAGATCACAAGAACCTTGAGTATTTCATGTCAGCACGCGTGTTGAATCGTCGTCAAGCTCGTTGGAGTATGTCTTTGTCAAGATTCGACTTCATTATCACTTATCGGCCAGGAAAACAACAAGGTTTGTCCGATGCCCTGTCTAGACGTTCTTATTTTGCACCAAAAGAAGGAGATGCAGCTTTTGAGCAACAAAGAACGGTCCTCTTGAAACCGGAGCAATTTCATCTCCGAGCAGTGAAATCAACATTGACTGTTGATTCAACTTTTCTCAAGCAAATCCAGTCCAGTATGTCCTCAGACCCTCTTGTTCATGATATCGAGAATAATTCTTCCAAGTCTCATGATTCTTCTAAGTTCGAGTTCAAGAATAATCTATTATATTTTGAAGGACGCCTATATGTTCCAGAAGGAAAAGCACGTTTGCGTGTTCTTCAAGCACGTCATGACTTTCCAGCAGCAGGGCACTTTGGATATAATAAGACTTTGGAACTCATATCAAGAGATTTTTGGTGGCCACAAATGTGGAAGTCAGTCAAAGACTTTGTACAATCATGTGATATTTGTTCAAGATCAAAAATTCCTCGACATCGACCTTACAGACTTCTTCAGCCATTACCTATACCAGAACAACCATGGTCTTCTGTTTCTATGGATTTCATCACAGATCTTCCAAACTCAAGATCTTATGATTCTATATTTGTGATAGTAGATCGTTTCACCAAGATGGCACATTTTATGCCATGTACAAAATCTATCACAGGTGAAGAAACAGCTAAGCTTTTCATTGATAATATCTATCGCTATCATGGATTGCCTAAAGATATCATATCGGATAGGGGAACTCAATTTGTGTCGAGATTTTGGAGGACTCTTTTCAAGATTTTAAAAGTGGACATAAAGCTATCTTCAGCTTTCCATCCTCAAACTGATGGACAAACAGAGCGCGTAAACCAAGTCTTGGAACAGTATTTAAGGTGTACCATCAACTACCAACAAGATGATTGGACAAACCTTCTGCCATTGGCAGAGTTTGCTTATAATAATACGGTACATTCCTCCACGCAACAAACACCTTTCTTTGCCAATTATGGCTATCATCCACGACTTGATACTTTTGATTTTTCAAAAGTTGATAATCCTGCAGCAGAAGATATGGCAAATCGGTTGTCAGAGTTACATGCAATAATGAAGGCGCAGTTGAAGAAAGCTCAAGAACGACAAAAGATAAATGCAGATGTATATCGTAAAGAGCAACCACAACTCAACGTGGGTGATAAGGTATGGCTACTTCGTCGCAATATCAAGACCACTCGACCTTGTGACAAATTGGACTATCGTAGGCTTGGCCCCTTTTCTGTTTCTGAACAGATCAACCCAGTTGCATATCGGTTACATCTACCGGAGTCAATGAAGATCCATCCTGTATTCCACGTGTCTCTTCTTGAACCATATAAGACAGTGGATATACAAGGAAGAAGACAAATGCCACCGCCTCCTATAGAAGTAGATAATAATGAAGAATTTGAGGTGGAAGAGATATTAGACTCAAGGCGGCGCCGAAATAAGCTGGAATATCTTGTTCATTGGTGCGGATATGATATTAGTGAGCGCACATGGGAGCCATCCAGGAATCTAGCAAATGCATCAGCTAAAGTCAAAGTTTTTCATCAACGACATCCATCAAAACCAAGATGAAAACCTCTCTTATAAAAGAGACAAGATTGAGGAAGTTATGAAGGCCTCAACAGTGATCAAATAACAGGGTGGTCTTCTCGCCCTGGAATGGGACACTATCGATGGCTAAGAGGACCCATCAACTATCTTCGAAGAGAACAAAGATCAGAGTATGTAGCAAATACAATTCGCCGCATATTAGATTTTCTCAATATATAATCACCGCTCCTCGTGGAACTCGTCCCTAGAAGGGGGGGTAATGTCACGGACATACATATAATTACCTATATGAATAGATAAAAGTATGTAAAAGTAGGTTAATTGTGTAATATCTTCTAGAGAAGCTTCTTAGAAGCTTCATAGACGCTGCTTTGACTTTATAGGAGTCTATAGTTGACTTTTAGGTTAGAAACTTGGTCAACAAGTTAGCCATGTGCCACGCATGTTGGAAGCTTAAAGAACAAGCTAACTACGTGGTCCATCCATAGAAAACTTGCCTTGCAAGCAAAGGCATGTGGCCTAGAAAGTCAACATATATTGGAGGTCTTATAGAACATCGCCACGTGGCTTCTAGTTAGATAGTATATATAGAGGCAAGAGTGAAGCCCTCTTCACTCTTGTCAACTCCTTTCTTGCTTCTAGTCTAGTTTCAAGGGTCTCTAGTTTTCTTGTATTTTGGCAATAGCCATTCCAGTTTCTTTCTTAATATACATATTTCTATTTTGTCCTATTTCTTTTTGAGAAAAGTCTCACTTACTCTTTAGCTTTCATCGAGTTCTTGTCCTTGACAATTTGTCGTGGTAAATTGAATTGATGCATTGCAAGCGTTAACTCCTTTAATTGATCTTATATTTGTACCATTGCATTCTTTATTTCAAGAAGCTTTACTATGATAATACTTAGAAAAAAAAAATATTTAATATTACTTAAGATAAATAGGAAAAAAAGACTTGAAAACAAAGAAAATACTACAAATAATATCAATTTAGAAGAGAGTAATCTACAACTTCTAATATGCTTATGTCTTATCAACACAAAGGAATAATCTGCTCTTAATCAAAAAAAGACAAAATTCTAATATTATAAGTATACTCTTATTAATCTATGAAGGAAAAGAACCCAATGAAAGCAAATAATCAAGTAAGTCTTTTTTGACAAAAGTATAACAAAATAGAAGTAAAATATATATATATATATATATATATATATATTAAAAAAAACTTAAATGGCTATTGCCAAAAGACAAGAAAATTAAAGACTCTTGAATCTAGACTAAAACAAGAAAGAAGTTGACAAAAGTGAAGAAGGCTTTACTCTATCTATCTAAAAGCTACGCAGCAATATTCTATAGGACCTGCAAGCTACATGTCTTAACTTGCAAGGCAATTTTTCTATGTGTATGTCACATAGTTAGCTTGTTCTATAAGCTATCTACGCATATAAAATGTGGCTAACTTTTTGACCAAGTTTTTAACCTAAAAATCAACTATAAATATGTATAAAATCAAAATCGTCTATATGAAGCTTCTAGAAAGCTTTTTTAGAAGATATTATGAAATTAATCTATTTTTATTTATTCTTATTTATTTTTATCTAGTCATATGGATAATTATTAGAATAAGTATGTATGTTAGTGATATCTTGCTATAAGTTTTAAGGTTCTATAAGATTGAAGGTTCTATTAATTGTCGATTGTTTCAAAAAAGTATCTAAAATCTAGGCCTTTCTTTGCCTTCAAATTGATATTCTTCATCATCAAATTCAACTAAAAAATGAGATTGTTTATTTTCTAATTTTTTAGCTACTTTTTGAGTAATTTTTATTAATTCTAGAAACTTAAGTAACTCTTTCAAGGTATCTATTTGTATTTCATCTTCTTCAAGTTGTATTAAATCTATTGGTCTTATGGCACAATTAAAAAATATAAATATGCTTTTAGTTATAATAAAAATATATATAAACATGCATTTTTTTAGAAAGATCTTTTTGCTATCTAATTATACCAAATGAGATTGTAAAAGTGATAATTTTAATGTAGAAGGTATATTAGATTGAATCACTATGTATCTTATCTTTTTTGGAAGTTTGTAGCTATTGGTTTTGATTTTTGTTTTATTATGTATTAAAGATCATTTCTTGAGTGGTCATAATAAATATTTAATAGATCTTTTATAATAATAGTATTTATAAATCTAGCTCTCTGCATATTTCTTTTAGCTTGATTACTGTAGTTTTTTGAAGAAGAAATTATAGAAATAACATAGTTAGATTTTCTACAACAATCTATAGAATGATTTCTTTTATTATTAGAATAAATAATTTTAATTTTAATTCAACATTTATCAACTTAATATAGATTTTTATAAGTAGAAAAATATATCTTATTATTTCTTGACTTTCAAGAAAAATTAGAACCTCTTTGATTCAATTAATAAAGAGACTAATGAGTTTAAAAATGGTTTATTAAAAAAATAGTTATTTTAAAAATTGTTCATCAAATTGTACTATATAATTTTTTTAAAAAATTCCTAAATAAATTTTAAATAAACTTAAAAAAATCCTTAAAAAATCCTAAAATTCTTAATTAAATCTCAACTAAATCTTAATCAATTCTAATAAATTATTTTGAAAAACTTAAAACCTCAATAATTATTGATTAAATTTTTTTATCTTGCTTATAACTTTAAATTTATTACAACATATTAATTAATAATAAACACAAGAATTTTGATAAAAACCAAACTTATTAATTGAAAAAAAAACATTTATAGTTTGCTTGAGTACTTTGATTCACAACCAATCTCCTCTAAATATTCCTTCCTAGTTTTTTTAAGATATTTTTTGGTATTAACTTTTCTTAATTTTTTTTTTTAAAGATGCTTATATTATTTCTTTTTCTAATCTATTTTGGTTTATTTTATTTATAACTATATCAAATAAATACAAGATTTTTTTATAAAAAGATAATATTAACATTAAATATTTTTACTACCTTCCTATCTTTTACTATGTGATAACATAGTAGCAATAATTTGGATCTAGTTTTATTGCATATAGTATTCTTCTACTGCTCCTATAATCCTAGCCTCTTGTATTTATCAATTAGCATGTTAATTATGATTCTCTCATTGTTAAGGATGGAGGTATGCAATAAGTAAAGATAGTGGGCATTGGAGACTAAGTTTTTATAATCAAATAATCTTGCATTAAAGTCTATGTGTTTGTTGATGCAATTTTCTACTTTACTATTTCCAAGATTGCTTGTAGCTTATACGTGTGTAATATAAAAGTTAACATCATCTTGAATTATGAAGAGAGATTATGAAGAGACATTAAGTTATGATGTAATTGTAACTATCTAAATATAATGAAAACTTAGTAAGAAACTTAATAATTATCCAACATTCTTGAAACACATTGAATTGGAAGTTTTAGAAGAGATTTGTCTTTTTATTTTTATTTTAGAGAGAGTTATATTATGAAAGGGCTTTATAAAATATTAGTCTTAGTTTTTTTCATTCCATTTAGTATCATAAATTTAAAATATATATGTAAAAAATCTTAAATATTATTGGCTATGTAAATATTCTATTTTTTAAAAAATAATAACAATACTCTAGTCCTATTTTTTTTGTAACTATTTTGATATAGATATATTTTCATGTATTTTTTTTTATAACTTTTATGGTATATTTTGATATATATAAAGAAAAAATGAATTTTTTTATTTATTATAGTATCTCAATGCCATATGAGTTAAGAATTAATGAATTTGAGATTAATCTCTAATTTGAATATATTGAATTGTATGTAATTGAAAGAAATCAAAATTAAGTCATTTATTATTGTAGAAAAAAAAAATATTTTGAATTTTTGCAAGATATAATAACAAATCAGGCCCTTTTGCTTAGATTTATATCGCTATATTCTATATTCACCTATTTAGCAGAAATACAAGTTAGAAGATCTAATTCTTGTCCTATCTCAAAAAGATATTTCACTAGATAAATACATAGTAACAAACAATATTACTTAAGCACAAACCTCACATTCAATTAAAACACAATTATCATTTGGATACAAGCTATATAATATAAAAATATAAAATAATCATTTTTAGAATCTAAAAATAAATATAAAAATAAATAATTTTATAGATTATATTTTGAAAAAACACATGCATACATACTTAAAAATCAATTAGAATATTTCATAAATGAACATAAATGGAATAAAAATAATTTCCATTTCTTAGATCAACAAAAAATTGTCTCTTTTTAAAACTAGAAGAGCCAATTATGTGTCACGGACATACATATAATTACCTATATGAATAGATAAAAGTATGTAAAAGTAGATAAAAGTAGGTTAATTGTGTAATATCTTCTAGAGTAGCTTCTTAGAAGCTTCATAGACGCTGTTTTGACTTTATAGGAGTCTATAGTTGACTTTTAGGCTAGAAACTTGGTCAACAAGTTAGCCATGTGCCACACATGTTGGAAGCTTAAAGAACAAGCTAACTACGTGGTCCATCCATAGAAAACTTGCCTTGCAAGCAAAGGCATGTGGCCTAGAAAGTCAACATATATTGGAGGTCTTATAGAACATCGCCATGTGGCTTCTAGTTAGATAGTATATATAGAGGCAAGAGTGAAGCCCTCTTCACTCTTGTCAACTCCTTTCTTGCTTCTAGTCCAGGTTCAAGAGTCTTTAGTTTCTTGTCATGCGGCAATAGCCATTCCAGTTTCCTTTTAATATACATACTTGTTTATATTTTGACTTATTATATCGAGATAGCCTTTTGGTGTATATTTTTCCTCATCGAGTCTTTATCCTTGACAGATTGACAAGAGTACACTTACAATATCAGAGCTTTGTTTTTGCTTGAGTAAGAGTGGATTACCCCTTTCTCTTGACAAGACATAAGCGTATTAGAAGTTTGCGGATTACCCACTTCTAAACTGATATTGTTCTTAGTATCTTCTTTGTTATCAAGTCTTTCTTTTCTTTTGTCTTGAGCAATATCAAACAAATTTTTCTTCTTAGTGTCATTATGGCAGAGCTTGTTGAAATGAAGAGTGCAATGGCACAAATGCAAGAGCAAATGAGGGAGTTAATGCTTGCGATGCATCAATTCAATTCACCAACACAGGAAAGAACAAGAATAGCAGAAAGTGGAGATATAGAGATGATCGGAGCTGCTTCAACATCTACAACAAATCACGTTCCTTCTCCAATTGTACAACACCCTATAAGCACTAGAGAACCAAGAATTGCCTTACCTGAGAAATTTGATGGTACGAGATCAAAGTTTCGAGGGTTCATCAATCAAGTACAATTGGCAATTGAACTTCAACCGCAAAGCTATCCAACTCCAGGATCACAAGTCAGGTTTATTGGCACTCTACTTTCTGGTTCTGCTTTATCGTGGTTTTCGTCTTTTCTTGAACAACGAAATCCAATATTGGACAATTTGGAAGCTTTTTTGGCGGAGTTTCGATCTATGTATGGTGAACACGATGCAACTCGTGTTGCAACAAATAAGATCCGAATTCTGCGACAAGGAAATTGCTCAGTAATAGTATATGCTTCACAATTTCGACAACTTGCAATTGACATCAAGTGGGATGCTGCTGCACTCATCAGTCAATTTCTTTATGGATTGCAATACAAAGTAAAGAAATTGATGCTCAACTTACCTGATCCTCAAACTTTGAGTCAAGCAATCGATTTTGCGGTAAAATGTGATAATCGACTTTTTGAATTTCGATCTAAGAATCATTCACGGGAACCTCAACGTTATTACTCAATGGCAACATCAACATCTTTGCCAAACGTACATTCGAAAGTAGAAGACATGCAAATTGACGCGGTATGTTTTAAACCTCTAATTGAGCAAGAAAAGATTCGTCGTCGTCAAGAAGGATTATGTTTGTATTGCGGAGAACCTAAGCACACTGCTCAACATTGTCCAAAGAAATGACGCAACTATAAAATGAGGGGTACGACGGTCAAAGAAGACAACATGTCGGAAAACGGATTCGTCCAGCTACAATAGGGACCGTGCAACTGGAACCTTGTACAATTCCTAATGAAGGTCCTATCCTCTCCTCGGAACCCTCTCCTTGTTTTATAATAGACTTATATTTAGGACCTAAGAATTACAAAGCCTCTGCTTTATTAGATTCGGGAGCCTCAGCATGTTTTTTAGATGAACAATTTGTTAAAAGTCGTAAAATACCCTTTGTACAGAAACCTAAACCAGTACATGTAGAAGTCATAGATGGTCGTCCCTTGTCTTCTGGAGATGTCACTCATGAAACTCATCCTATAAAAGTAACAATAGACGGTCATGATAGCTACATAGCTTTTAACATAATTAAATCCTCGTCCAATCCAGTTATTTTAGGTTTATCCTGGCTAGAAAAATATAACCCTCGAATAGATTGGAATTTGCGTAAACTTGACTTTTCCAAAAGCATTATTAATAGTTCTACAAACCAAGTAAAAAATTATAAGTCTAGTACAGTAAAACCCGTACTGATAGGTGCAAAAGCATTTATACACGCAGCAAAAGAAGGATCAACTTTTGCTATTTATGCTGCACCTATTTCTGAAAACGTAAAGACTTCAAGTGACATTCTAAGTCAATATCAGGAGTATCAAGACGTTTTTGAGAAAAAAAATGCAGATATTCTTCCTGAGCATCGCCCATATGATTGTTCAATCGACCTCAAGGAAGGAACTCAGCCACCATTTGGACCAATTTACAGTTTATGGCAAGATGAGATGGCTGAACTCAAGACATATATTGACGAGAATTTAGCGAAGAATTTCATACGCCATTCAAAATCTCCAGCAGGAGCTCCAATTCTATTCGTAAAGAAAAAAGATGGATCTTTACGAATGTGTGTTGATTATCGAGGACTCAACAAGATCACAATCAAGAACAGGTATCCATTACCTTTGATATCAGGACTCCTTGACCAGTTAAATCAAGCTAAGATCTATACAAAAATAGATCTAAGAGGAGCATATAATCTAGTACGGATCAAAGAAGGAGATGAATGGAAGACTGCATTTCGAACCAGGTATGGACATTTCGAATATAATGTCATGCCCTTTGGACTCACGAATGCACCAGCTGCTTTTCAACATCTCATGAATGATGTATTTCGTGAATTCTTAGATAATTTTGTCGTCTGCTATCTAGAAGATATCCTGATCTATTCCAAGAACGTCGAAGAACATGAAATACATGTTCGTCAAGTATTACAAAAACTTAGAGATGCAGGATTGTACGCCAAGATGGAAAAGTGTGTATTTCACACTACTCAAGTTGACTTTTTAGGATACATCATTTCAAATGATGGTCTCATGATGGATTCTAAGAAAGTCCAAACAATCGTGGATTGGAAGATTCCAAGGACGGTAAGAGATGTCCAATGTTTCTTGGGATTTGCTAATTACTATAGGATCTTCATCAAAGATTTCTCACGAGTTGCAGCTCCATTTACACGCTTGACTAGTAAAGATAAATTTCAATGGAATCAAGAAGCGGAAGCAGCATTTGAAGCCTTGAAGACATCGTTTGTCTCTGCACCAGTCTTATATCGTATTGACTTTTCCAAGGCATTTTTTATGGAAACAGATGCATCAGATTTTGCCTTGGGTGCAGTTTTATCACAAATGGGAACAGATGACAAACTCCATCCGATAGCTTTTCATTCAAGAAAATTCTCAGCAGCCGAGATCAATTATGAGATCCACGATAAAGAACTTCTTGCAATCGTGGATTCCTTTCAAGAATGGCGTCATTATCTAGAAGGCGCTTCTAGTCCAGTCACTGTGTATACAGATCACAAGAACCTCGAGTATTTCATGTCAGCACGCGTGTTGAATCGTCGTCAAGCTCGTTGGAGTATGTCTTTGTCAAGATTCGACTTCATTATCACTTATCGGCCAGGAAAACAACAAGGTTTGTCCGATGCCCTGTCTAGACGTTCTTATTTTGCACCAAAAGAAGGAGATGCAGCTTTTGAGCAACAAAGAACGGTCCTCTTGAAACCGGAGCAATTTCATCTCCGAGCAGTGAAATCAACATTGACTGTTGATTCAACTTTTCTCAAGCAAATCCAGTCCAGTATGTCCTCAGACCCTCTTGTTCATGATATCGAGAATAATTCTTCCAAGTCTCATGATTCTTCTAAGTTTGAGTTCAAGAATAATCTATTATATTTTGAAGGACGCCTATATGTTCCAGAAGGAAAAGCACGTTTGCGTGTTCTTCAAGCACGTCATGACTTTCCAGCAGCAGGGCACTTTGGATATAATAAGACTTTGGAACTCATATCAAGAGATTTTTGGTGGCCACAAATGTGGAAGTCAGTCAAAGACTTTGTACAATCATGTGATATTTGTTCAAGATCAAAAATTCCTCGACATCGACCTTACGGACTTCTTCAGCCATTACCTATACCAGAACAACCATGGTCTTCTGTTTCTATGGATTTCATCACAGATCTTCCAAACTCAAGATCTTATGATTCTATATTTGTGATAGTAGATCGTTTCACCAAGATGGCACATTTTATGCCATGTACAAAATCTATCACAGGTGAAGAAACAGCTAAGCTTTTCATTGATAATATCTATCGCTATCATGGATTGCCTAAAGATATCATATCGGATAGGGGAACTCAATTTGTGTCGAGATTTTGGAGGACTCTTTTCAAGATTTTAAAAGTGGACATAAAGCTATCTTCAGCTTTCCATCCTCAAACTGATGGACAAACAGAGCGCGTAAACCAAGTCTTGGAACAGTATTTAAGGTGTACCATCAACTACCAACAAGATGATTGGACAATCCTTCTGCCATTGGCAGAGTTTGCTTATAATAATACGGTACATTCCTCCACGCAACAAACACCTTTCTTTGCCAATTATGGCTATCATCCACGACTTGATACTTTTGATTTTTCAAAAGTTAATAATCCTGCAGCAGAAGATATGGCAAATCGGTTGTCAGAGTTACATGCAATAATGAAGGCGCAGTTGAAGAAAGCTCAAGAACGACAAAAGATAAATGCAGATGTATATCGTAAAGAGCAACCACAACTCAACGTGGGTGATAAGGTATGGCTACTTCATCGCAATATCAAGACCACTCGACCTTGTGACAAATTGGACTATCGTAGGCTTGGCCCTTTTTCTGTTTCTGAACAGATCAACCCAGTTGCATATCGGTTACATCTACCGGAGTCAATGAAGATCCATCCTGTATTCCACGTGTCTCTTCTTGAACCATATAAGACAGTGGATATACAAGGAAGAAGACAAATGCCACCGCCTCCTATAGAAGTAGATAATAATGAAGAATTTGAGGTGGAAGAGATATTAGACTCAAGGCGGCGCCGAAATAAGCTGGAATATCTTGTTCATTGGCGCGGATATGATATTAGTGAGCGCACATGGGAGCCATCCAGGAATCTAGCAAATGCATCAGCTAAAGTCAAAGTTTTTCATCAACGACATCTATCAAAACCAAGATGAAAACCTCTCTTATAAAAGAGACAAGATTGAGGCAAGTTAACATTCAATTTCCTATCCTTGTTTGTAACTTCTTTGCATTTGTGACGCTAATTAGATGGAGAGCCAACAACCAGCGGATTCAACTCAAGAACCTTCGTTTGTTGACTTACCGGATGAGACATTGCGATTGTCACAACCTTCAAGACGACGCAACCGAGATGAAGACCCTCAAGAACGACATGTTCTTCCTCGAATAGATGTTATGAAGGCCTCAACAGTGATCAAATAACAGGGTGGTCTTCTCACCCTGGAATGGGACACCATCGATGGCTAAGAGGACCCATCAACTATCTTCGAAGAGAACAAAGATCAGAGTATGTAGCAAATACAATTCGCCGCATATTAGATTTTCTCAATATATAATCACCGCTCCTCGTGGAACTCGTCCCTAAAAGGGGGGGTAATGTCACGGACATACATATAATTACCTATATGAATAGATAAAAGTATGTAAAAGTAGATAAAAGTAGGTTAATTGTGTAATATCTTCTAGAGTAGCTTCTTAGAAGCTTCATAGACGCTGCTTTGACTTTATAGGAGTCTATAGTTGACTTTTAGGCTAGAAACTTGGTCAACAAGTTAGCCATGTGCCACACATGTTGGAAGCTTAAAGAACAAGCTAACTACGTGGTCCATCCATAGAAAACTTGCCTTGCAAGCAAAGGCATGTGGCCTAGAAAGTCAACATATATTGGAGGTCTTATAGAACATCGCCATGTGGCTTCTAGTTAGATAGTATATATAGAGGCAAGAGTGAAGCCCTCTTCACTCTTGTCAACTCCTTTCTTGCTTCTAGTCCAGGTTCAAGAGTCTTTAGTTTCTTGTCTTGCGGCAATAGCCATTCCAGTTTCCTTTTAATATACATACTTGTTTATATTTTGACTTATTATATCGAGATAGCCTTTTGGTGTATATTTTTCCTCATCGAGTCTTTGTCCTTGATATTATGTGGCAGTGATGCTTCAATTCTGTAACTAAACTATCTCAAAATAATTCCTTATAATAGATTTTGACTTAATTCAATTACTTAATTTAATCAAATCTTTTATTTTTTTTCATTTCTAACTAGGTTTGTTTTTTCTAACTCAAAAAATATATTATTTGGAATCCATATGTTTCTCAAAAAAAATTTAATAATAAAAATTATTTTCATATTTCTTGTTATATTTTAGTAATTAGAATTTTGAATTTTCTTTGAATATATTAAAATTTGATAAGGTCTAAGTTTAGAATTTGATAGGATTTAAAATTTAAGATTTTTAGAATATAAGATTTAGGATTTAATAGGATTTAGATTTTATGATGGATAGAATATAAGATTTAGGATTTCTTAAATTTAAAGTTATTAGAAAGATTAAAGTTGTAAAAAAATAGATGCTAGAAGCATCTTATTCTATTTTTTTACAAGAACAATTGATATTAATATTATAGCAAAGTAACTATAACTTTAAATAAAGGTTTTTTTTAGTCAAAGATATATGCACTATGAACAATCAAGCCACCAAATATGTTTAAATCGTGTATTATTCATGTGTAAAATAAAAAAATATATCCTAATGTAAATGCAAAAAAGACAATGTTATTTGTAAAAGAAAACTAACCATACCTACTTCAAGTATTACTCAAGCATTCCACTAATTCAAGCCAATTATTAATTCTAGAAACATCATGTAGAAGTCCAAGAACCAACGATCTTTTCATCCAAACAACGACATTCGTCCAATTCAACCACCAATATCGCATGGTCTCATTCTAAGCGGCAAATGCAAAAAGAATCCCGCAGTTAGCAATCAGCTTGCCATACTCATGCATGAGTAGCCGTAGAGATCTTGGGCCATGCACCCACACGTGGAGCTGTGTTCTGAGCCGCTTTTGTGATGCCGAGAAGTAGGCTGGATGCTTTCCATCCCTCTAGCTTATGAATGTTTCATTGATATGTATCCTGACGCTCAGAGGCTCAGTGTGGAGTTTGGTGTTGGACGTGGCTCCGCATTTTGGGAGTTTGGTGATTTTGTGTGCATGCCGACACTGGACTTGCTTTGTGAAAAGTGGCAAGTGTTGCGGTTATGCATTGCGTGTTTTGTCGTAACGTAGTTGTGTTTGTGGAAGCTGGGCAAGCGAGAAGCATACGGTGGTCACTAGATATAAGTCGAAGCAGGCAAGGTGGGGACCAAGAAGAAGCACAGTAATAATATACACTACGCTGTAAATTGATTTAAGGCCTGGGCCAGAAGATTGGAACTTGTGGTGATAAAGCGCAAGCGTAAGTGTCAGGTATAGATATGCTGTGATAGTATATAGATCTACTGTGATAGTATCACAAAATAAGCTCTCCAGAGACCTTGGAAACATGAAGGTCTCCTAATACCGTGTTCATGCCTGAGTAGTTAACGGGCATGACCAGAAACCATGTGGGCTTTGCCCCCTCAGGTTTGAATTCTTTTGAGCACACACTTCTTTTGGTTCTGTTTTTTACCTTTGGATCTCTCTTCCACTACTTGATACCATTCACTCATGTTTGATGTCACCCATGGCAACCACTCAAACCTCAGTGTATATATAAATTGTCTTTTTGATCCTTGCTTCAAGTGGTCATTGACTCTCTCATCTCCACTTAATTTTGGCTCCATAGTCTGTACCAACAAAACAACTACAAACCTTTTATCATTCATTTTACAACTAAAGAATATATATATATATATATATACAAAATAAAAAAATTTAGCTAGAAGATAAAGAGATAATGAAATAAAGAAGTCTTCTCTTTGGCCAAAAGGCATATGTTGCCCTTCATAGTGTGAAAATATATGTTGTTCTTTCACAATGTCAAAATGGATGTTGCTCTTTCACAATGTACTTTTCCAAATGCAATCGAGATTATTTTTCCAAAAATATTAAATTAAAAAACAACATAACAAAATGTAGTTTATTCTAATGTTTAATTAAACTAACTATTCTAGCTATTGTAGTATATAAGATTTTTTTTTTTTAATAACACTGAAGAAATACTTCGAATTTTATTTGATTTCATTAGATAATTATTTTAAAAAAATGAAACTTTGTTCAAAGTGATCAATTTTTAACTTAGCAACTAAACATTAAATTTTAAGGATTTTTTGTCCAACATCACAAGTTTCTACTTATTAAACTATAAAAAGAAAATGAAGAAGATGTATTTTCAACTATTTTTTGCACCATTGCTATTTGTCTCTACTTCATTGCACCATTGTTCTTGCATTTTATCCACATTAATAGCCTTTTGTATTAATCAAGTTTCAAAGTATAGCAACATCTTCATAAACAATTAATTTTGATATAATAATGTGTCTTATTAGTTTCATGCATCAAAAACTTTATTATTTTATGATTTATAACTGCAAACACATTTTTCACTCACATTACATATCAAACACAAAAAGAACATCCAAAAAGGTTAGCCAATCTTTTTCTAATGACTGAAGCATTACAACATAAATGGAGTAAGTGTAAAAATGAAAGAAAAATATTCCCATATAGAAAACTAGAAATGAGGAGGATTCCGGGCGTTTTCACATAATTTGGCCCTAAAATGGAATTTAAATAAATATTTTAGCTGAAGATTATCTTTGACCCAAATCTGACATATAGGTCTTGGATTCCATCCCAACCTGATTCCGACCCCAACCAATCAACAACTATCACCTACATGGGAACATAGTCACCTATGGTTTCACAACTGATCATAAACTAATTGGTCATAAACAATTGGACACCTACACCTACAGGGTTTAGGATGCCACGCTTGCAAAAATATCCCCCTGAAATAAATCGGAATGGGGGGTTCAGAATGGGTCCGCTATCTTATGAGTAATGAACATAAAGAGTAAAGTACATAAAAGGAAACTTTTCCAGTCGGGTAATACGGCTCAGATTCCTAAGAGATGGAGATGTTCAAGCAACCTCATGAGCGCCAAGGTCCAGGGACACTTGGCAATTCGTCGGCAATCTTATCTTGCAAGGATTCTTTCACAAATCCTGAAAGTGATCACTGCAAATCTTGACTCTCGCGAGATATGAGTCAATGCGGCGATGCGTATGTACCTCACAACTTGCGTTGTTCGTGGGACGACTCCACCGCAATTCACAGAAGCTAGATTCTCGTGCGCACACAGATGACAGATGCAAAATCCTCAAAAACACCATATCCGTGAATTCTGTTGATTTTGGGACTCATCGCGAATAAAACCATTGGTTTTTGATGGCTATAACCTGTGAAAGATAACGAATTCTTGTTGTGGCCATGGTTTGAAAATGCAGAGGAACTGCAGCAGTGATGTGCTGATCACCGGTTGAAAGAAGTTTTTGCACACCTCTGCTGGTGGTTCTGTTGTTGCTGTTGAGTTTGCAGGTTTTGGTTCCAGGATGGTGGAGGAGTCGTGGTTGTGGGTTTTGTTTGTGGGAGCATTGAGCTTCAGCATTCTGTTGCAGTGGGGTTTGAATAGGAAGCGCAAGTTGAAGCTTCCGCCTGGCCCGACTGCATGGCCAATCGTTGGATGCGTTTTCGGTCTGCCGAGGTTGAACCCACCTGAGAAGTTGTTCAACAAGCTCTCGGAGAAGTATGGGGAGCTCATGCTTCTGCAGCTGGGGTCGTGGTCGATAGTGGTGACGTCTAGTGCCAGGATGGCTATGGAGATTCTCAAAACACACGACAACGAGTTTGCGAACCGCCCGGACGTTATCAGTTCCCGTCTTAATTTCAATAACACGGGTCTGATTCAGATGCACAGCACTAATCCGCTTTTCAAAAGAACGCGTCGCATGTTTAGTGCAGAGATTGTATCACCAAGAAAAGTTTTGGAGACGGGCGTCATAAGGAGAAAGCAGGTTGGTGTGACATTCTGCGAGCATAAAATTGTGATGCCTCTCATTCTGTGTAGAAGTTTCCAGCTACTTTGGAACTCGTGTTCATCGTGCAAAGAAATATGATCTTCGATTCTGGCCCTCTCATCATTTTGTTTATCTTGGTATGTATAGACTCTCAGAACGTTGCGCTCCATAGTCCAAGATTTCGATGCTGGTCGGAGCGTGAACTTCACTCATGAGATGAAAACCCTGGCTATGAACCTTTCGATGAGCATATGCTTTGGAACAGACTACGCCACTAAGGTCAACGATGAGGCAGAGGCTCTCATTCACACATACGGCAAGGTACTAAGCCAAGTAACTCAACCCCATTCACGATTGATCAGCGCTGCACAATTTTCGGCCAATATCTCATTTGATTCATTTTGCATTTGTTTTTTTGTTGAACTGGGAACAATGCGCCTCTGCAGATCATGGCCATCTGGACGCGACGGAGTTTGGGGGCCATCTTCCCCGCTCTTCGATGGCTAGATTTGGATGGCATAGAATCTGGCTTCGCCGACGTGGAACTCCAGCTGCGGACGAATATCACAGCTCTGATTGAGAAGAAGAAGCAGGAGATGAGCATGTGGTCGGCGGAGGATATCCAAGCCGGGGCCAACGAAGGAGACGTAATGACCAAGTTCTTGTCCATGGAAGGCGAGGATCGCTGCAGCGAGGACCAACTCATCTCCGTCGTGTTCGTGTGTACCCGACGCGAAGCTCCCTAGTCTCCAAGCTTAACATCGCACAATCGCACTTAATCTCACTCCTGAATTCGTGTACTCAACTGAAAAAACTCAAACGTTTTCACTGGTTATTGCAGACAATCCTCCTCGCCGGCACCGACACAGTGTTCAACGTCGTCACGGAAGCAATGTATGCGCTTCTGATGCATCCCAACTTTTACCACAGGGCAGTCGAGGAGCTCGACGCAGTCGTGGGCAAATCACGATTGGTCGAAGAAGCAGACATTCCCAAACTTCCCATGATTCAGAACATCATCAAGGAGACGTTCCGCATCAAACCGGCAGGCCCGTCGCTGGTCCCGCGCAAGAACTTCGAGGCATGCGAAGTAGCAGGATATCATATTCCGGCGAATACCACCGTGTTCGTGAACTGCATACCCTTAATGCGCGACCCTAGCTTTTGGGACTCTCCGGACGAATTCAATCCGGACCGTTTCATCGACTCGAAGGTCACTGTGCTGGGATCGGACTTCAACTACCTCCCATTCGGCTACGGCAAGCGGACCTGCCCCGGCCTCAACCTCGGCATGATCACGGTGCAGTACATATTGGCTGCGTGTCTGCAATGTATCAGCTGGAAGCTCAGCAGGCCGCGGCGTTTAGATATAGAAACCGACGACGATCCCCGGAAGGTGGACGACGTGATGGTAGATGGGAAGCAGCGAGTGGACCCAGCTCTGCTTGAATTTGCGCCGCAACCAGTGAAATAGGCATTCGGCGAGTTGGGACTGCAGCCACATCCGGTGGCGCAAGATTCACAGCGTTGGGAGTTGTGAGTTGCCGCTGGCCTTGCGTGAATGTCAAGATGTATAGTTTCAGATTTTGTGAACCACAAGCTTTGAGGTTGTGGACGTGAGTTCGTTAAGTACGCAACAATAATACTTAAGAAAACAAAACATAATATGCAACACAAATAATGATATTTACTAATTATTGTAAAGTGTGTACTACAAAAGTTGATGCCAACCTGAGTTATGAAGGGACACTATGTGATAATGTAATTATAACCATCTAAATACAACCACCTTGGTTACTTACTAACCCCCTCTTTTTACTATATTTAATTTCTTCTCTAATTTTTGCCTTCATGCCCATTAATTCTAAGCATTTTATGCCTTCATGGGCATGAAGGCAACAATTTTAAATGTTTGGATTGAAACATGTTTAATCCAAATAATTTATTTTGTTGTTGAGGCACTTGCTTTATATCTTTGTGAGTTCCACCAGTAAATGTTAATTGGTGGAATTATTTAAAATTTGATTTTTAGTTTGTTAATTATAAAAATATTAAGATTAAAGATTTTTTTTTTCTATTTGAATATTTATTATAATTTAGAAGTGTTTATAGGATACAAGAGTCTTATTAGAGAAAAATTCATTAATATGAAGTTTTAGTAACTCTTAAAAGCAATTATTTTAGTTAGTTTAGTATTTTTGCTATTATTAAGTATTAATATTAAGTCATTGAGACAAATATTTATATTATTTTTTGATTTATATGTATTTTTTATTAAAAAAACTATAAATATTATTTGATAATTTAAAAAAACATCAAAAAAAATTTATATTTATATAAAAAATATGATTTATATTTAATTTAAAATTATTTTTTATTAAAAATATTTATTAAAACTATATATTGTGCTTTTAAATCAATATTAATATATATATATATATATATATATATATTTCAAAAAATATCTAAAATTTAAATAATAATAATTTTATATTTTTAGGATAATTTTTAAGATTTTTGTAAAAATTAGTTTTATCATCTTGAAAACCATTATGAAGAAATAAAGCAAGATTCGAAGGCTATGCAAAGTTTCTTAGATAATCAAGTATTTTTGAATATCATAGTGAAGTCAGAAATATAAAAATATAAATTCTATTAATACAAAATAGGAGGACCAACAATTAGTCTAATCCTTGTAAGAAGAGAGGTACATAAGTCTCATATGAGTTGTTGCACCTTGAATGTAGAGAGGAAGATAAGACAAAGCCTTGAGACCTCTCTAGGAAATCCTAATATATTACTTGTGAGTCTTTGTGAGGCTCAACCCTTCATCTATTAAGCAAGTTATCCTTGAGATAAAATTTATTCATTTAATTTTTTTATTTTTAAACAATCATGATTTATTCATAGAAAATTAGATTTATATGTTTTTTTATGTTATTAAAAAGATGATAAAATTATTTATCTAAAAATATAATTAATATTATATTATATTATTTTATTTTTGGTAAAAATCTAATGAACAAATTGTGACTAAGTTTTGTAATGTACAAATGTTTGATTGCACTTCTTTCACTTGTTTTATGTTTTATGTTTTATTTATTTATTTATTTATTTATTTTGTGTCTATTGCTTTTTCTACTTCATACCACTAAGTCTAAAGAACTTTTAATTGATGAAATATTAAAATTTGACGTGAAAAGTGAATTTTACTTTCACAATTTTGTTTGAATAGAAGATAATGATATAATAGGTTATTACAAATTTTGCTAAGAAATAGTTCTACTTGCTTAAGTATAAAAAAATTATCAAAAATGGATCTTCAAGAGTCTTCATCACTTACCCATTCATTGTCACTCTAATCTTAAATTTATTGACAATAACAAATAGAACTTTGTTCATTTTGATAAATAATTTTATAATTTTAAGTAACATTAAGAAATTTTATTTCACTTTTTTACTACAAAATAATGTGCTTGACTTAGATTGGCAATAAACTTTGTAACTTAGCCAAAAACTAAAGAAACATAAACCTTAGTATGAGTCATGGCATCCATTAAACACCGTGCATTAGTTGTATACATAACATCCTTTATTGTCTCTATTTCTTTAAAATTAAACAAACTCATATCTTTAGTTAATCTAACTTTACAAAGAATTGAAATAGATTTATATTCAAATATGTTAAATTTTGAAAGAATTTTAGTTATATGTTTAATTATAAAAACCTAATATATTTGTTGATTTTTTTTTCATTCATCCATTGTAATTTAACAACCATTTCCACTTTTAATGGATCTTTAATCAGTCATTTCAATGCTAGTTGCTAAAAGACTTTTAGTGGTATGCAAGAATTTCTTATCATTAATGATAATTATAAAATTATCCACATATAATGCTAACTAGCACTTTTATAATATATATATATATATATATAGATATATATATTAGAATCTATTTCATTATTACAAGAAATATTGTTTTTAATGAGATAATGATTAAGTCATTCATACCACATGCACAAAGTTTGTTTGAATTTATAAATACATTTTAATAACTTATTAACTTTATGTGAAAAATAAGATTTAATATAATTCTCCAACTAAGCCATATAATTTTTTTCATTTGAGTGACTATGAAGAATTGTAGTCTTAAGTCTATTTGATGTACATATACACCATATATTGCTGCTGGAAATAATAAAATACATAATGAATTTATTTTTACCACATGAAAAAATATCTTTGTGATTCAATACTTTTTTCTTGTTAAAAATCCCTAGCAACCAATCTAGCTTTGTAATGGATGAATATTCAATTAATATTACATTTTCTTTTTAAAATCCATTTACAACTTATTATAAAGCACTGTGAAGAAAAATCCTTCAAAATCCATATATTATTTTCAATCAAAGAATCATGTTTAGGATCTAATGTTTCTTTCTACTTCATAGCATCTTCACCATTTAAAGATTCTATAATTGCCCAAAAAATCATCATTATCAAATCAAGTAGATAAATAATTTTTAAATAAGACATGATCATAATATTTATCTGATAATTTTTCTTTTCTTGATCTTGTGATTTTTTGTAGTAGATACTTTAAGTTGTATTTCATCTAAAACATTAATAAAGCTTCTTTTATTATTATTGCTATTTTGTATTGATTTCTTTTTTATGTAAATTAATCTTTTATTAATGCAATTTTATCAAAGATAATTTTTTAACTAATATATATATTTATATATTTTTTTCGATCATGTTATAAATAATATTTTATATTTTAGAATTCATTTTAGCCAATAAAACATATTTACTACTTTTCATATTAAGCTTTTATCAATGCTTATTTAGAATATGTACATATGTTGTGCATCCAAAAATCTTAAAATGACTTAAATGATTTGTTTTATCACACCATAATATCAAAGATATTGAAACTTCTAAAGTCTTTGAAAAGATTCTATTTTGTAATTAACAATCCATGGCTATAGCATCTGCCCAAAAGAAATTTGATAATTCAAATGTATGCAATATACATCTAACAAACTGCATTAAAGTTTTGTTCTTTTTCCTGCTAACATTGTTTTTATTTTGAAATAAAAGATACATTTAATTAACATAATATTCCATGTTAAACACAAAAATGATTAAACTATTTTAATATGTATTTTTCCTTGTTGTTTAAGTATAAAGTCTTAATTTTATAATTTATTTGATTTTAAACATAAGCTTTATAAGCTTGAAATGTTTGAAATATTTTTTATTTATGCTTTAAAGAATATATTGCCATGAATCTTAAACAATCATCAATATTGATAACAAAATAAGTAAAGTTCTTAATAGATTTAGTTTGCATAGAACCACAGATATTGATGTGAACCAACTCAAGTGGTTTTGAAGCATTTAGAGTTTTATCTTTGGAAATACAATTTTTATATTGTTTTTCAACTAAAGAACTTTTGGACAAGAAGAGATGTGATATATTTAGTAAGATTTTTAAGTCAAGCTTACTCATTTCTTTTAATTTATGTTAATTGACATGTCTTAAATGATAATTTTATATAATAGTTTCTTTTGAAGATGTTTTATTTATTATAAGTGAATTTTATTGTTTAAAGTTAAGAATTTTAACTTCTATTAGATAGAGATTTTTAACTTGATTAATTTTTATTATAAGATCTTTTAGAAGTTTTGATATTATAATAATTATGAAAGAATTCAATGCTTTGACATTAAGTATTGATTATACATATGAATAATAAAGTTTTAGCTAAAATTGATAAATATATAACTTCTAGTATATTTGTAATATCACCATATTTTAATTTATTTGCACATTATTTTTGCCAGTGGCTTTATGCTTTACATTATTTCTTGTATATATAATGTAGAAGTGATTTAAAGTTTGATATGATGTGAATCACTCCTTGATTAGTGTCACATGATATGTTGCTCCAATGTATAAATATCAAACTAAATAAATTTGTAGGTTCATCCTTCTGAGTAAGAATACATAAATAAAAATTAGTTTTTTTTAAATTGAAATTAAAATATCTACTTGAAATCATATTTACTTGAGATTTATATGTATTATTTGCCTTTTTACAACAAAAATTCTACTACTAGATTGTTTATGTCATGGTTTATTACAATGATGATATATTAATGATTTATAAGAATTTATTTAATGAAAACTTTGTGCACTATGTAGTTTATTTGTTAAAATATTGTTCTTGAATTTATAATTATTTAAAAAGTTCTTTTTCCAATTATTTGTTAATTTCTTATAAAAAATGCTCTTGACTTTGATGTCTAATTAAAACTTTTCTTAGAATCTTCATATTGTTGTATTGTAGCATCTTCTAAAATTAATGAAAACAAATTAGATAGATTTTTATTCAAATCGGAACCTTGTAATGTACCAAAAGTTTTTTATGAAGGAATAAGAGTTCCTAATAATTGTACATAATATAGTTCTTTAAGAATAACTTGATACTGAAAGCTCATCAAGAACTCTTTGAAACTCTTCTACTATGGGTGTTTCTTCACTCATAGCTAATTGAGATAATTTCTTTTGTGTTGTGACTTGTTTTGTAAGATTATTTTGTTTATTTGTGGATTCTAATTTATCTCATATTTATTTAAAAGTTATAAGAGATTTTACTAAACCAACGTATTTATCACCACAATGTAATATGATATCTTTTTTCTTCCTTTAGCATCTTTAATTTTCAAAGCATTTTGTAGCATAATGCTTGCATGACTAGTATCAAATTCTATTGCATTTACAACAGCAAAAAGATCATTTAAAATAAGAATAAATTCTATTTTAATACTATAAATTTTGATTAATAGATTATAACTTCTCTATCAAATATGTCTTATAATTTGAATTTGAAGAAGACATGGTTGATTAATTTGTCCAATATTTCTAATTATCAAATCAATTATAACATAAAATCATATTTGATGCTCTAATATCATGCTAAAAGAAGAGAAAGAGGAAAACAGAATATAATATGCAACAGTAATAATGATATTTATTAATTCTTGTAATATGTAATACAAAGGTTGATGTCAACCTGAGTTATGAAGGGATATTAAGTCATAATGTAACTTGACCCACAATCTTGAATCACATTGATTTGGAAGTTTTTAGAAGAGACTTGCATTATTTTGCTTTTTTTGAGAATTGTATTAAGAAGGGGCTTTTCAAAAGATTGGTTTTAGTTATTGCTGTTCCATTTAGTTTCATGACATATATATATACACACACACGTGACTAATCACAAATGTTACTGGCCATGCAAATATTTCATGATTTTGAAAAAAAAAAAATAATAATAATAATGTTACAGTCCTGTTTTCTTTGCAACTATTCTGATGTGCACATACTTTAAAGTATTTTCTTTGCAACTGTTATGGTGTGCTTTGATTTATGTAGAGAGAGGAAGAGAATTTTTTTATTTATTGCAATACCTCAGTGTCATGTAAGTTAGGAATTAATGGGTTTGAGATTGATTTCTAACTTATATGGCACCGAGGTATTTGTTAATGGGTTTGAAAGTAAAATACTTAGAAGAGTAGAATTCTTTTTGTTTGCAGTATAAATCATCTACTAGTTTTTATTCAATTGCATGCAATTCAAAGAAATCAAAACTGAGTCATTTATTATTGTGAGAAAGAAGATAAGCCTGTACATTTTTGCAAGCTATGACAACAGATTTAGCCATTTTTCCTGGACTACATCACAGTATTCTACATTCACCTATTTTTCTGGAAGAGAAGAGAGAAGATTTAATCCTCGCCCTGCCTCTAAAGATATCTCACCGGGCAAATACAATAGTAACGAAGGATACTACTTGAGCACAAACCTCGCATTCAATCTAAACACTACATCAGCCATCAGGCGACACCCTTGTCTTTGCTATCAACATATACCGTTTCTGCGATTCATTTTCCATCCAATCTAAAACCATCACTGTGCGTCGCTAATCGAGATGGCCACATGAAAAAATAAATGCCCTATTCCTGATACCTCAGACTCCACTTGAATACGAAGCTAAATACTACGCACCGTTCTCATTGCAGAACGAAAGCTCCTCAATTTGATGTTATGAGCTTCAATACAATGATACGAGATGTCTACCTGGGACCCCAGTCGAGCTCTATTCACAAGTGCAAGACTCTGCTCCTAGTGCCAATTGCCTCAGCAGGGTGCCTTTACAGTGGTTTAAGAATGAGTGATGAAACGCATTGGTATGGAGAAATCAATGTCGTCCAGTCTCCAAATCAGCCGCTGCGCCTCCCACGTCCAAGGGAGTGATATGTCCGTTAGGACGGTGGGAGCTCATCATCGGCACAGCTCGAGGACCGTGTAAGCCGTGGCTGAAGATTCCTTGCGGCTCATACTCGTAGGGGTACCCAGCTGTTCAAAACAAACAGGGTGATTACAACTAAAATTAGCACATTGTTGTCAAATACTTTTCAAGCCAAGGAGAAAGCTTTGACAATGCAAGCAAAATTAACTCTACTTTGGGTTCAAACAGCACACGTTTCAAGTGACTTCAGCGTGGGATTATACAGCAGATGTAAACTGGTTGTTGACAACTTACCCCACTCTCGAGCGTAGATACTTGGATATAATTGTCTGTAGCAGACGTAGGCAATGAAAAGTCCTGCAAAATTCACAATACCAAAGCTTTCAGCACTTTAAAGGAGGAAAGTGCATTTCGATGTGGGCGAAAGATATCCCGTTGAAAAGATCGTGAATTCATTTAACATTTATGTGACATCTTAGTTTTTATAATTGGTAGTGTAGATATTCACAGCTTATGAAGTTGTTCAATGCAACATCTCAGCATGATTCCCGTGTAAGGTCCAGTACGAGCAGGGGGGTTTTCAGTTCTAAATCACATATTATCATCTTAACGTTGCTCACCAAGAAGGGCTGCAGCAATAATGTCCACCCATCGATGCTGGTAATCGTTAACCCGAGTGATTCCAATCAACCCAGCTGCTAGTACAGGAAGCAGGACCCAGAAAACTCTTGATGTATAGCCTCTCCTGTCGAAGAGACTCAACTTCCCAGCGAAGTAGAGTGACAAATAACCAAGACCAGCAAAAGCCCCTGTGACAATACCAAACAGATCGTAGTGACGATTAGGAAATATTAACACTAATGTGCAATGTCAAACAGAAATCCCGCTTTAGACTGCTAAAGAATCTGTCAATCACGGTGCAGCTTTCGACGAGTTCATTGAAAACAGAGAAATGTGAGTCACTTACATGAGACGTGGCCGCTCGGGAAACTTTTGTAAGCATCACGGAAAGCCCTCTCGTCGCCGGGATGGCAGATAACTCGCCGCTCCAAATCAGCCGTGTATTCCTGTTGGAAATTCAAACAATAAGCATGATATTCTATCTTGGTGTCTACAAACAAAAATAGAGCAAGAAGTAAAACGGCACGAGGCACAGATGGTTCGCAGAAAGCCATACCGCTTTACCATCAGGAAAGCACCGGTGGAAAAAGTCCGGGCGCGGCATTCCAACCAGATTCTTGATAGAATCTGTGAAGAGGGCTGTGATCACGATGGCAGTTGCAAGCCCTGCACATCAACAAATGCTAAATTGTAAATAATTCGCATGGCGAATTGTCCTTGATCAAAACTTCAAAAGTGTAATCTCGCAAGTCAGAATGTCCTGTATGTGGCAATTTTATCGACTGCTCACCTAGGAAGGCAGAGTGAAAATCTCGAATACTCCTATTCTTGATGAAAAGGACAACGAAAATGAGGAATGGCAGGACCACAGCAACAACCTGATAAGGCATCCAACAATAAGGTAAGTACCATGTGTACTGAATATACAGAGCATCGAAAAACGAGGTCAAATTATAACGAGAACAATATTTGCGGAACCAACTGCGCGTATGAATGAATGTTCCTAATGAAGAGAGACTTGGCTACGTACCCCAACACTCCATGTCGGGACAGTCTCTGGCTTCCTGGGGTACCGCAGATCTTCCATCATGGGTTCATTCACAAAACGATGGAACGGTGGAATGATGAAGTACATAATCAGTTCTAAGGCGATCATCACCCCTATCCACAACCAATCCCGCAAGTGATGCTTGATCAACGACACCAGGCTCACTTTAACGGTCATTCCGTCCATGGGACCTGCTGCGTAAGAATTGTGTCCACTGTAATGTCTTCCTGTACATCACAAAATAACAAAAAAAAAAAAAAAAACAACAACAACAACAACAACGTTCAGTGGGGTCTCCACGTTTGCAACCATGAAACAAACTACCCAGTGTCAACCAGTTCGACGATCGCGTGAACTACGAAAGCCGAAGGTCACGAAACCTTCAGTGGCTCACGGCTTACTAGCACGGTGCATGATTCTTAAAAATAAAAATAAAAATAAGAAAACAAAATCCAGAACAATACGAGTAGTTCAAAGCTACCCAAATTGGGTTTCGAGACACGGCAAATACCGTGGTGGTCGTCCATTTGGGGTTCCCTGCTTCCTGCCGCTCAAACTTCACCACCAAGCGATGAACCCTGGCAGCTGTATGTTTCGTGGAGACACCGAGTATGTCGCGAGAACGAAAGCAAATCCTCCACCTCTAGAAACAACTTGCCAGAGCCTGCTGTTGGGTGAAGTTGCGACCAGATGCAAACACTAGTCGAGGAAACGAACTGTCGCCATTGCCGCGATGATCCACCGACCGAGTAAACTCAAACGGCATTAATGATCCCGCGGTCGTCTTCGTAGCGTGATTACAGAACCATGCCTCCTCTACTACACATCAGAATCCGAGTGTCGAATCCACGAGAACACACGGCAATCTGCGAAGCTCATGAAGTAGACAACATTGCGATTGCGAAAAGATATAACAGGGGCTTCCGAACTCGGTGGTTCCCATCAATAGAACGTGGTTCTCCTTCACAACGGCGGCGTTCCCATCCTACCCCAGGAACGAAATTCAGAATCCGTTCCCGTCGTTCCCCATCGGGATCTTCCGGCATTTCGCCGGAGGGATGACGTCATCAGACAGGTGGCGATCTCCGAAGCGTGGATGACTTATTAGGCGCCACATGGACACCTCGTGGCAGAGCTGTGGACGTAGTCATTCCATCACGGTTCCATGCAGAGTTCGATCCATGGCGTGTCGGCGGAATCTTGGATGAAAAATGGATGTAATACACCGCATCTATCGTTCATCCAAATGGGTGGTTGACTTGCGCTACGAATGTGGAACTCATATCAGCCTCATATGTCAATGGAGGTTCTATCATCGTGGGATTAGACCACCCGAGGAGGTGACACATAATGTTCGCGGCTATGGGTGGAGCTATGAATGGAGTGCCTGAAGCCGTGTTCCGGCCCAGACAAAACCCAAAATTAGGGATATGCTTTACAAATACAGGCAGTTGGTAAGAAGCTCTAGATATACTTTACAATGGCTGATAATAATAATAATTATACAAATGGATTAATGCTGCTTTTATTTAAGCATCTCAAGAGGTGCTTTGGGGCGGTGGGGTATCACCGCGGCTTCTAATGCCGTATGCGGACACGTGGATTCAGTGCCTCATTGTCGTTCTAAAGTGGGGATGGGTATTCGGAGCCTGCTTTGTGGATTGGATTCTGTTTTATTGTGGGTTTTTTTTTCTTTTTTTTTAAGAAAGCCAAACCACATCAAGTATGAAATAGATATAGAGTTGGTATAAATAGTAAACTTAATAGATTGTTTTTGGAATGATGGGAATTTTATCACTAACAGGACGTGGTTCATGGTATTTGTTCATTTAGTTTGCATGCAAATTAACTGTGTTTTTAATGCAACTGAACAACAAAGGAGGAAATTCTGCATCAAGTTCACTTTGATATATATATATATATATATTTATTTATTGATACATACATCCATACATACATATTTTTTGTAAGCACACATAACTTGTTGACACTTTCATGAAAATAATTACTGTTATCAAGTTCATCACATGCACCAATTTTGATTTTTAAAATCAAAGATGCATCTTTTAATGAAAAGCATTGTGCAAAAATATAAAACACAAATTGTATCCATATTGATAATAAAATAATAAAAGAAAAACAAAAAAAAAATATATATATATATATATATATATTAATTTTAGTAAATTTTAAAAGATAATTTTTGAAATAAATAAATAAATATGGTAAGATTGTTTTGAAGTTTGTGATAATTTAAAAATTCATGTATTTTATCAATTTTAATTGTGTAATCCAAAAGCCATATTTGATTTTCAATTTTGGTGTTCTTTTAATAAAAATATTTATGTACAAGCACTGAAATATACATATACAATTATATTTCTAAACCAAGCTTTTTCACACCACTTGCATATTAATAATAATTATAACTTGACGTATTTGTAGAAACTAGAAGAAGATGATGAAGAAAAACAACAAAAAATAAATTGATTATATACATAGCAATCTTCAAAAATTTGAAAGAGAGAAATATACAATAATGTTGTTCATCAATTGAAAGTTTCTGAGAAAATTGAGTCAATAAGTAAAATTTTAAAAACATCATAAGAATAATTATAATCTGAAAAAAAATAGATACATAAAAAATAACATGTGTGCATATATATATATATATATATATATGCATGTGTTCCTAATAATATTAATAATCTATTAAGGACATGAATCTCAAAGAAAGAAAATTTCAATACATTCTTATGTTACTTGAAAAGATTAAAAAATCACTCAAAGATAGTAATATATTGAATTAGAATAGCTATTGCTAAAGACAAGAAGACTAGAAAGTCTTGAAATAAGACTAAGGACTAGAAAGGTCCTGATAAGAGTGAAGAAGGCTTCACTCTTACTTCTATATATACTATCCAACTAAGAGCTATGTGATAATATTCTATAGGACCTCTAATACATGTCCAATTTGTGAGACACTTGTCTTAACTTACAAGGCAAGTTTCCTATATGCATGCCACATTGTCAAAGAGAAGAACTTAATGAAAGTAAATAAAAAAGTATAATAAAATAAAAATAAAGAAGCATGTATATTAAAAAAAAATTGGAATGACTATTGCTAAATAACAAGGAAAGTAGAGACTCTTGAATCTAAACTAGAAGTAAGAAAGGAGTTGAGAAGAGTGAAGAGGTCTTCATTCTTGCCTCTATATATACTATCTAACTAGAAACTATGTTGTCATACTATATTTGCTTATAATATGTAAAATTTAGTTAGGACATATAATATGTTCATAAGTCTTGGTGTATGTTAGAATGGTTAATAGATTAATTTAAAGAGAGTGGATATAAGAAACTTTATTTTGAGTTTTATCTTTTATTATTATAGCATTTTAAAAAGATTATAGGACCTAAATATTTAATATGAAGCTTTGAGAGGAGATTAGAGCCTAAAGAAGAAAATCTTAACTACTAGGGGGCTTATTGGGAGGGATAAAAGCAAGGCATGGTTGGATGAAGGCAAAGAATGAGAGTCTTTATTCCCATTGGTCGAAGGCCATGCCCAATGGTGTCAAGGACAAGAACTCGATGAAAAAGCAATTCAGACAAGTGAGCCTTCACTTAAAGAAAGGTAACAAAATATAAATAAACAAGTTTGTATATTGAAAAAGAAACTGGAATGACTATTGCCAAAAGACAAGAAAACTAGAGACCCTTAAAACTAGACTGGAAGCAAGAAAGGAGTTGACAAGAGTGAAGAAGGCTTCACTCTTGTCTCTATATATACTATCTAACTAGGGGCTTCGTGGCAACGTTCTATAGGACCTCCAATATGTGTTGATTTTGTAGGCCACATGCCTTGACTTGCAAGGCAAGTTTTTCTACATGTGGGCCACATAGTTAGCTTGATCTTCAAGCTAACAACATGTGTGGCACATGGCTAACTTGTTCACCACGTTTCTAATCCAAAAAGTCAATTAAAGATACCTATGAAGTCAAAGCAGTAACTATGAAGCTTGTAGGAAGCTTCTATATTAAATACTATAGAATTAACTTACTTTTACTTACTTTTACTTACTTCCACCTATTTGTATATGTAATTACTAGCTTACATGAGTGTGTCCGTGACATTATCTCCCCTTCTAGGCATGAATTCCACAAGGAGCGGTCATCATATGTTGAGGAAATCTATGATGCGACGAATTGTATTCGCCACATACTCTGATCTTTGTTCTCTTTGAAGATGATTGATAGGGCCTCTCAACCATCGGTAGTGTCCCATACCACGATGGAAAGACCACCCAATTATTTGATCATTTTTGAGGCATTTATAACTTCCTTTGAATAGATCATTTGGAACACCATCAAGAGTTGATCCTACCTCTAGCAAAAATACCAAATATCGAGAGTCCCTTCCCAAATCATGATACCAAACGCATTATATCTCGCCATCTATTCAAGGAAGAACATGTCATTCTTAAAGATCTTTATCTCGATTGCGTCGTCTTGAAGGTTGTGATAATTGTAATGTCTCATCCGGCAGGTCAGCAAATGAAGGCTCTTGAGTCGAATCCGCTGGTTGTTGGTTCTCCATCTCTTGAGCATGACAACTACAAAGAAGCTACAAACAAGGATTGAAAGTAGAATGTTATCTTGCCTAGATGTTGTTTCTTTTATAAAAAAGATTTTCATCTTGATTTTGATGGATGTCGTCGATGAAAAGCCTCCACTACCTTTGCTGCATTTGTAAGATTCTTTATTGGCTCCCATGTGCGTTCACTAATATCATATCCATGCCAATGGACAAGATATTCTAATTTATTTCGGCGTCGCTTTGAATCTAAGACTTCTTCTACTTCAAACTCTTCATTATTGTCCACTTCTATAGGAAGTGGTGGAGCTTGTTGTCTTCTTAGTATGTCCACTGTCTTGTATGGTTCAAGAAGAGACACATGGAATACTAGATTGATTTTCATTGACTCCAGTAGATGTAACGATATGCAACTGGATTGATTTGTGTAGAAATAGAAAATGGTCCAAGTCTTTGATAGTCCAACTTGTCACAAGGACGAATGGTCTTGATATTACGACAAAGTAGCCATACCTTATCACCCAAGAGGAATGGTGGTTGTTCCTTTCAATAGACATCTGCATTGAACTTTTGTTGTTCTTGAATTTAAATTTAGAGGGATCATGAGATTTAGAAGAATTATTCTTGATATCATGAACAAGAGGGACTGAAGACATACTTAACTGGACTTGCTTAAGAAAAGTTAAATCAACAGTCAATGTTGATTTTATTACTCGAAGATGAAATTGCTTCGGCTTCAAGAGAACCATTCTTTGTTGCTCAAAAGCTGCATCTCTTTCTTTTGGTGCAAGATAAGAACGTCTAGACAAGGCATCGGACAAACCTTATTTTTTTTCTCGCCGATAAGTGATAATGAACTCGAATCTTGATAAAGACATGCTCCAATGAACTTGACGACGATTTAATATGCATGCTGACATAAAATAATCGAGGTTCTTGTGATCCGTATACATGGTGACTGGACTGGAAGTGCCTTCTAGATAATGATGTCATTTTTGAAAAGAATCCACAATTACATGAAGTTCTTTGTCATGGATCTCATAATTAATTTCTACTGCTGAGAATTTTCTTGAATGAAAGGCTAGTGGATGAAGTTTGTCATCTGTTCCCATTTGTGACAAAATCGCACCCAGAGCAAAGTCTGATGCATTTGTTTCCATAAAGAATGCTTTGAAAAAATCAACACGATACAAGATTGGTACAGAAACAAACGCTATCTTCAAAGATTCAAAAGCAACTTTTACTTTTTGATTCCATTGGAGTTTATCTTTACAAGTCAAACGTGTAAGTGGAGCTGCAACTCGAGAGAAGTCCTTGATGAAGATCCGATAGTAGTTGACAAATTCCAAAAAGCATTGGACATCTCTTACCGTTTTTGGGATCTTCCAATCTATAATAGTTTGAACTTTCTTAAGATCCATCATAAGTCCATCATTTGAAATGATGTAACCTAAGAAATTGACTTGATTAGTGTGGAATATACACTTTTTTATCTTGGCATAGAGTCTTGCATCCCTTAATTTTTGTAATACACAATGAACATGAAGTTCATATTCTTCTGGATTCTTAGAATAGATCAAGATGTCGTCTAGATAACAAACCATAAAATCGTCCAAAAACTCTAGAAAAATATCATTCATTAGATGTTGAAAGGCTGCTGGAGCATTTGTAAGTCCAAAAGGCATGACGTTGTATTCAAAATGTCCATACCTAGTTCGAAACACAGTCTTCTATTCATCTCCTTCTTTGATGCATACTACATTGTATGCTCCCCGGAGATCTATTTTTGTATAGATCTTAGCTTGATTCAGCTGATCAAGAAGTCCAGATATTAAAGATAGATGATACCTGTTCTTGATGGTAATCTTGTTGAGTCCTCGATAATCAACACACATCCACAATGATCCATCTTTTTTCTTCACAAATAGAATTGGAGCTCCTACTGGAGTTTTAGAATGGCATATGAAATTCTTGGCTAGACTTTCTTCAATATACTCCTTGAATTTAGTCAACTCATTTTGTGATAAACTATAGATTGGTCCGAATGGCAGTTGTGCTCCTTCTTGAAGATCAATTGAGCAATCATAGGGACAATGTTCTAGGATTGTATCTGCATTCTTTTTTTTAAATACATCTTGAAATTCTTGATATTGGCTTGGAATGCCACATGAAGTCTTTCTACCAGTAGAAACAGGTGTAGCATAAATAATATATGGTGATTCTTTCATAGCAGCATGCAAGAAAGTTTTTGCACCTATAAATATGGATTTAATTGAACTGGATTTATGACTTTCTATTTAATTAATTACACTATTAGTTATACTTTTAGAGAAAGTAAGAGTTCAAGAAATCTAATCTATTTAAGGGTTATATTTTTTTAACCATAATAAACCTAAAATGACTGGATTAGAGGGTGATCTAATGATATTAAATACTACAAAGCTATTATTACCATTGATTATTACTTCTATAAGAAGGATTTCATGAGTTATATCTCCAGAAGACAATGGACGACCATCAATGACTTCTACATGAACAAGTTTAGTTTTCTTTACTAAAGATATGGTATGTCTTTTAGTAAATTCTTCATCTAAGAAACACGCTGAGGCTCCTGAATCTAACAAGGCAGAGGCTTTGTAATATTTAGGTCCTAAAATAACATTTAATGTAAAACAAAGAGAGGGCTCTGAAGAGAGAATAGGACCTTTACTAGATGTTGTGCAAGGTTTTAGCCGCACGGTCTCTATTGTAACTGGATAAACTCATTTTTCAACATATTGTGTTCTTTCACAGCCATACTCCTCATTTTTTGATTGCGTCGTTTCTTTGGATAATGTTGAGCAGTGTCCTTTGGTTCTCCACAATATAAACATAATCCTTCTTGACGACAACGAGTCTTTTTTTGCTCAGTAAGAGGTTTGAAACGTACTGCATTAATTTGTATATCGTCTTCTCCTGAATGTATGTATTGAAGAGGTGTTGGTGTTGCCATTGAATTATAGTAACGTTGAGGTCCACTTGTACGGTTCTCATATCGAAATTCAAAAAGGCAATTATTACATTTCATAGCAAAGTCAATTGCTTGACTCAATATTTGAGGATCAAGTAAGTTGAGCATTAATTTTTTTACCTCATATTGTAATTCGTAGAGAAATTGGCTAATAAGTGCAGCATCATCCAACTTGATATCAGTTGTAAGTTGTCAAAATTGTGAAGCATACAACATTACTGATTGATTATCTTGTTATAAAATATGGATCTTATTGGTTGCAATACGAATTGCATCATGTTTTCCATACATGGATCGAAACTCCACCAGAGAAGCCTCTAGATTATCTAATATTAAATCTCGTAGTTCAAGAAAAGATGAAAACCACGATAGTACTGAATCTGAAAGAAGCATATCAATGAATCTAACTTGTGATCTTGGAGTTGGATAGCTTTGGGGTTGGAGTTCAATCACAAATTACACTTGATTGATAAATCCTCAAAACTTGGACTTGGTGCCATCAAACTTCTCGTGTAGGGCAATTCTTGGTTCTCTAGTACTGGAAGGGCGTTCTACCATAAGAGAAAAGACATGGTTTGGTGCATATGTTGAAGCAGCTCCAACCATTTCTATATCTTCACTTCCTGCCAATCTTGTTGCTCTTTGTGGTGGTAAATTGAGTTAATGCATCGCAAGCATTAACTCCCTCAATTTCTCCTGCATTTGTGCCATTGCACTCTTCATTTCAACAAGTTCTGCCATGATAACACTTAGAAAAGAGAAGATGTCTAATATCGCTCAAGACAAATAGAAGAGAGGACTTGAGAATAAAGAAAATACTAAGGACAATATCAGTTTAAAAGAAGGTAATCCATAAATTCTAATATGCTTATATTTTATCAAAAAAAAGGGGTAATCCACTCTTAATCAAAATTAGACAAAGCTCTGATATTGTAGGTGTACTCTTGTCAATCTATCAAGGATAAGAACTCGATGAAAAAGTAATTCAGACAAGTGAGCCTTCACTCAAAGAAATGTAATAAAATATAAATAAACAAGTATATATATTAAAAAAGAAACTCGAATGGCTATTGCCAAAAGACAAGAAAACTAGAGACCCTTGAAACTAGACTAAAAGCAAGAAAAGAATTGACAAGAGTGAAGAAGGCTTCACTCTTGTCTCTATATATACTATCTAACTAGGGGCTTTGTAGAAACGTTCTATAAGACCTCTAATATGTGTTGACTTTGTAGGCCACATGCCTTGACTTGCAAGGCAATTTTTTTTATGTGTGGACCACATAGTTAGCTTAATCTTCAAACTAACAACATATGTGGCACATGGCCAACTTGTTGATCACATTTCTAACCCAAAAAGTCAATTAAAGACAACTATGAAGTCAAAGCAGCATCTATAAAGCTTCTAGAAAACTTCCATATTAAATAATATAGAATTAACGTACTTTTACTTACTTTTATTTATTTCCACCTATTTGTATATGTAATTATTAGCTTACATAAGTATGTCCGTGACAAATGGACTTTTAAGGAGGCTGCTTGAGGCCTTATTAGGAATTAGGGTTTTTTTTTTTTCTAAGTCATTCAAGCTTTGGATGCTAGATTCAATAAGTTTAGGATTTTGAATACAAATTAGGTACAAATTTTGTGTGATTTGGAGTTTTTATAAAGGAGTTATTAGTATTCATAGTTAAGGTGTCAATTTCATACCTACTACTACTCTTTGGTGCATAACATACGTTTATAGAGAGCAATAAAAGTTTGGTGACTAAGATTGAACAGAACACTTTTTTGAATACACCTTTCATATATTATTTGATGAATTTGGAATTCGGATGAAGAAGTTATAGAAGGTTGAAGTCAATACATCCAAATCAAAGATAGTAAGTAAGTTGTTTTATTCATAGTAATGGTTGGAGTCATATCTTGAGTTTCTCAAAGAATTTTTGGATCAAACCTTTTGAAGAAGGTAGATAATTGTGTTAAGAAACTATACATACAAACTTTGTGGCATTTAGATGTTTAGTTTGTGAGATATAAAGAAAAGTATACACAAGTATATAAAAACTAGAATTTGAAGCTATTATTAGGTTTTTGGTGATATCTTAAGATCCACATAGAATTTGCAATTGAAATTTGTTGTAGAAGTTGATATGAATACATCAATACTTCATATAAAATTTGAGTAAGTTTGGACATTCAGATCAAGAGATATGAAGTATTGAAGTTCAAGAAAATTTCCACATAAGGATATACAAGGTTTTATAGGATTTTATCATATATTTGAATGTTGTTAGTTACTTGAGGCTTATGTATTTGGTATAATTACTCCAAAAAAGAAAATTTTACATATAAACTTAGGGCTTTCCTTATTTTGAAGCTTGATTGAGCAATTAGTAGCAGCCAGGAGCCCATTGCTTTCTTGAAGCAAACTCTCTACCTTGACAACGTAGCGATGTTCTGTAAGACCTCTAATATGTGTTGACTTTACAAGACATATGCCTTAGCTTACAATGCAAGTTTTCAATGTATGTGCCACATAGTTAGCTTATTTTTCAAGCTACCAACATGTATGGCACATGACTAACTTCTTGACTACGTTTGTAATCTAAAAAGTCAATTATAGACACCTATAAAGTCAAAGTAATATCTATGAAGCTTCTACAAAGCTTCCATAGAAGATATTATGGAATTAATCTACTTTTATTTACTTTTATCTACTTCTATTTAATCATATACATAATTATTGGTTTATATGTATATGTCTATGATATTAGCCTCCCTTCTAGGGAGAAGTTCTATGAGGAGCAATTATCATATGTTGAAAAAATCCAAGATTTGAGGAATTGTGTTTGCCACATACTCTGATCTTTGTTTGCTTTGAAGACCTTTTAACTATCGATATTGTGTCATATCAGGGCAAAAAAAACACCCAATTATTTGATCATTATTGAGGCCTTCATAACTTCCTTCAAATAAAACATTTGAAACACCATCATAAATTGTTCCTACCTCTATTAAAATAACCAAACATTGGGAGTCTCTTCCAAGGTTGTGATACCAAATGCGTTGTATCTTGCCATCTATTCGAGGAAGAATATGTTGTTCTTGAGGATCTTCATCTTAATTGCATTATCTTGAAAATTGAGACAATCATAATATCTCATCTAGTAAATTAGTAAATGAAGGTTCTTGAATCAAATCCGTTGGTTGTTGATTCTCTATCTTTTTAGTGTTACAAATACAAAGAAGCTACTACAGAAATAGAAAATAGAATATTATCTTGTCTAGATCTTGTTTCTTTTATAGGAAAGATCTTTATTTTGATTTTGATGGATGTTGTTGATGAAAAGCCTCTACCTTTATTACTGCATTTATAAGATTCTTTACTGGCTCCCATGTGCATTCACTAGTATCATATCCACGCCAATGAACAAGATATTCTAACCTATTTTGGCACTATGTTGAATCTAAGACTCCTTCAACTTCAAATTCTTCATTATTGTCTACTTCTGTAGGAAGAAGTGGCACATGTCTTCTTCTTAGTATCTTCATTATCTTATATGGTTCAAATAAAGATATATAAAATACATAATGGATCTTCATTGATTTTGGTGTTGGAATAGAGAGAGTTTGCCTCAAGAAAACGCTAGGCTTTTGGTTGCCACTAAATACTCAATCAAGCTTAAGATATAAAAGTACCAAGTTTATATATATATAATATTTTCCATTTTAGGGCAATTACATCAATATATAAGCCCAAGTACCATGAAAACATCCAAATGTATGATAAATTATCTTAAAACCTTATATATCTTTATGAAAAATATTTTTTGAACTTCAACAGCTCATATCTGACAATTGGATCATCCAAACAATCGTAAAATTTACTTAAATTATTAATATACTTTCAAAAACTACCACAAAAAAATTCAATTGCAAATTTGTTACGGATCTTGAGATATTATCAAAATCCTAACAGTAGCTTTAAACCCTAGCTTACATTCACCCACGTGCTATTTTCTTTATATCTCACAAAATAAGTACTCAAATACCATGAAACTTTGATCTATAGCTTCTTAACCTAATAACTCATACTTATAGAAATTTTGAGCTAAGCAATCATCTAAAAATTCAAGATATGGCTCCAATCATTACTACCAACAAAATGACTCACTTGCTGCCTTTGAATTACATGTGCTATCTTCAATGCCCTATAACTCCTTCATCTAGACTTGGAATTCATCAAAAAATATATGTAAAGTGTAGCCAAAAAAGTTTTCTCTCCAATTCCACTTGCCGATCTTTCATTTCTCTTTGTATGCATATTTTATGCTTCAAAGAAAGACAATAGATACAAATTTGACACCTTAACTTTGAATACATATATTGCCTTTACAAAAACTCCAAAGCACACAAATTCTTCACCCAAATTATACCCAAAATCCTGAACTTAGTGATATCAGCCTCTAAAGCTCAAATGACTTTGAAAAAAAAACCCTAATCTTTAATAAGGCCTTAGGCAACCTCCTTGAAGTCCATTAGGCATGGCCTACAATCAATAGGAATGAAGATCTCCATTCCTTACCTTCATCCAACCATGCCTTGCTTTTATCCCTCCCAATAAGCCTCTTACTAGTTAAGATTTTCTTCTTTAGGCTCTAATCTCCTTTCAAGGCTTCATACTAAATATTTAGGTTATATAATCTTTTTAAAATACTATTATAAAAAAAGATAAAACTCAAAATAAAGTTTCTTATATCCACTTTCTCTAAATTAACCTATTAACCATTCTAACATATACCAAGACTTATGAATATATTATATGTCCTAACTAAATTTTACATACTATAAACAAATATAGTACGACATTGATAGGTATAATTGATAAACAACTGGATTGATTTATCTACTAATAGGAAAAGTTCGAAGCTTATGGTAGTCCAACTTATTACAAGGATGAGTAGTCTTGATATTACAATGAAGTAAACATACCTTGTCACCTACATTAAATTATAGTTGTTCATTTTAATAGGCATCTACAATGATCTTTTGTTATTCTTGACCTTCTTTTAATTACTCCTTCATTATTGTATGTAGCTCGAATAAACAATTTGTCAAATCTTTTGCTCCAAGATTATGAACTTTTGAAAAGTCAAAAGTATCAAATTGTACATGATAACTATAATTGGCAAAGAAAGATGTTATGTAGAAAAATTTATCATAGTATTATAAAAAAAACTTTGCTAATGGCAAGATGATTCTTCAAATGTTTTATTGATAATTGATGGTACATCTTAAGTATTGCTTCAAAACTTGATTTACATGCTCCACTTGTCCATTAATTTAAGGATAAAAGACCAAAGATAAGTTTATATCTATCTTTAAAATCTTCAAAAGGATTTTCCAAAATCTCAATATAAATTGAGTCTCTCTATTTGATATAATATCCTTCGACAATACATGATATCAATAGATATTGTCAAGGAAAAGCTTGGCTGTTTCTTCACTTTTGATAGATTTTGTACATAGTAAAAAAATATATCATCTTTGTAAAATAATCTACTATCAAAATTATAAAATCATAAAAACCTAAGACTAGAAGATCCATGATAAAATCCATAGAAACAAAAGACCATGGTTGTTTTGGAATAGTTAATAGTTGAAGAAGTTCGTAAGGTCGATAACATGAAGTTTTTAATCTTCAGTAAATATCACATGATTGAAAAAAATCTTTGAATGTCTTCCACATTTGTGGCCATCAAAAATCTCTAAATATTAGCTCTAAATTCTTTTTGTATCTAACTTATTTAGCTGTTGAAAAATTGTGGCATGCTTGAAGAACATGTAAATATACTTCTCTTTTTGGAACATATAAGCACCTTTTGAAATAGAGTAGATTTTTTTTGAATTTAAATTTGGAAGTATCATGAGACTTAAAAGAAAGATTCTTAATATCATAAAAAAGAGGATCAAAAGACATATTTGATTGAATTTATTTGACAAAGGTTGAATCAACAGTTAATGTTGATTTTATTACTCTAAGATGAAAATGCTCGAGTTTCAAGAGAATTATTCTTTATTTATCAAAAGATACATTTTCTTCTTTTGATATAAGATAAGAATGTCTAAAAAGGGCGTTTGATTAATCTTATTGTTTTCTACGTCAATATGTGATTTTAAAAATAAATCTTGATAAAGACATGCTCCAATGATATTGTATGGCATGATTTGTAATCTAAGAATATACTAGATACTTAGCTATAGAGAGTTTAGCTTTGGATTATATATAATATCTTAGCTTCCAAAAATCCCTTTGTTTTGCACAAAATCTCAAATTATAACAAAATCTTTCAAAATATTTTCTTTCTACAAAAAATATTTTTATCTTGAACTTTAGAAAATCATATTTCTTGATCCAATCATTCAATTTTTCTTAAATTTTTATATGACATAGATTCTATCCTTAAGCTATATATATATATATATATATATATATATATATAAAAATTCTAAATCTATTACTGATCTTTTGGCATCTTAAAAATCCTAAAAGTTACTCTAAACCCTAATTTGTAAGTACTTGAATACTATTTTCTTCATGTCTCAAAAATCCAAAATCCAAATGCCACAAAATTTGTGCATAAAGTTTATTAATATGATTACACACAATCTGAAAAAATTTGAACTAAAATCTTGTCAAATTTCTCAAGTTACAGCTCAAAACACAATCACTAGTAAATTGGGTCACTTACTACCCTTAAATTTGAAGTGTTGACTTCAACTTCCAATATTTCTTTCATTTCGACATAGAATCTATCAAATAATATGCTAAAAATTTAGCCAAAAAAATAATCTTTCTAATTCCAATTAACAATCTTTTATTGCTTTATGTACACGTAAGTTATATCCAAAAGCATAATAGTAGGTACAAAATCAACACCTTAACTTTGAGTGCCTATATTTCTTTCATATAAACTCCAAATCATGTAAAATTTGTACCAAAACCATAGCAAAAATCCTGAACTTGCTGACCTTAGCCTCCAAAGCTCAAATGCCTTTGAAAGAGTAACTCTAATTCCTAATAAGGCCTCGGACAACCTCCTTGAAGCCCATTGGGCATGATTTTTGGCCAATAGAAATAGAGATTTTCATCATCTATCTCCATTCATCCATATGGATGCCTTAGTTTCTCTTTTTGCTACCAAAATCCCTCTCTAATCTTTTTTCTTATAAGTTCTAGATAATATATGTCCTAAACATTAATTAAAAGAAACAAAATAAGACTTCAAGGCTTGCCAATGTTTAGAAAAGGTATCTCTAAACGTATAAAAATTACTACTAATAAAACCAACTTCAAAAGTCACTATCAAAAGAAAATAAATTTATATAAATTCTAATAGAAGTTTTTTTAAAATATCTCTTTTTGAGATAATAATCTATCCACGTCCTATAATCAACAAAAATCTATTAATATGGCTTTTACCATGTTGTCTTATATATTGTGTATTAAATATATAAACATATTATTTTTACATGGTAGCCAAACTATAACACAACAATGGACTTAGCAAAGATTCAAAACATGTGTTCACATGAAGATCTTTGAAATTCTTATGATCTGTACATATGATGAGTGGACTGAAAGTGCCTACTAAATAATGATGTCATTCTTGAAAAGAATCCACAATTTCAAGAAGCTCTTTGTTGTGGATCTCATAATTAATCTTGGTTGTTGAAATGCTTTTGGAATGAAAAACTACAAGGTGAAGTTTATCATATGTTTCGATTTAAATTAATATGGTATTCAAAGCAAAGTTTGATGTGTCTATTTTCATAAAGAATGTCTTAGAAAAGACAACATGATACAAGATTGGTTTAAAAAAAAAATTATCTTTAAAGCTTCAAATACTGCTTCCGCTTCTTGATTCTACTGAAGTTTGTCATTACAAGTCAAATGTGTAAGTGGAGCTACAATTCAAGAAAAGTCTTTGATAAAGATTTAATAGTAGTTGAAAAATTTAAAAAAGTATTAAATATTTCAAATTATTTTTGAGATCTTCCAATCTATAATAGTGTTAAATTTTTTAAGATCCATCATAAGTCCATCATTTGAAATGATGTAATCTAAGAAGTCAACTTAAGTAGTATAGAATATATATTTTTTTATCTTGGCATAGATTCTCACATCTCTTAATTTTTGTAACACACGATGAGTATAAAATTTATGTTCTTCTATATTCTTAAAATAGATCAAAATACCATCTAAATAATAGATAATAAAGTCATCTAAAAACTCTTAAAAAATATCATTCATAAGATGTTGAAAAGCTGCTAGTGCATTTATAAGTCCATAAGGCATGATATTATATTCAAAATGTCCGTACCTAGTTTGAAATGCAGTCTTCCATTCATCTTTTTTTTTGATGCATACCAAATTGTATGCTCCTCATAGATCTATTTTTGTATAGATCTTAGCTAAATTTAACTAATCAAGAAGTATAAATATTAAAGATAGTAGGTACCTGTTTTTGATGGTGATCTTGTTGAGTCCTCGATAATCGACACACATTTGTAATGATCCATCTTTTTTCTTCACAAATAGAATTGAAGCTCTTATTAGAGATTTGGAATAGCATATATTCTTGCCTAGATTTTCTTCAATATACTCCTTAAATTCAGCTAACTTATTTTGTGATAAATTATAAATTAGTCCAAATAGCGGTTGTACTTCTTTTTGAAGGTCAATTGAACAGTCATAGAGACGATGTTTTGAAAGAGTATCTACATTCTTTTCTTAAATACATCTTAAAATTCTTGATATTGGCTTGGAATGCCAATTGAAATCTTTACACTATTAGAAATAAATGTGATATAAATAACACAAGGTGATCCTTCTTTTGTAACATGCAAGAAAGTTCTTGTACTTCCAAACATAGGTTTAATTGTATTAGACTTGTGATTTTTTACTTAATTAATTAAATTCTTAGTTGTACTTTTAAAAAAAATAAAAATACAAAAAATCTAATTTACTTGAGGGTTGTATTTTTTTAACCACAATAAACCTAAAATGATTGAATTAGAAAGACATCCAATGATATTAAATGCCAAAAAGTTATTATGACCATTTTTTATTACTTCTATAAGAAGAAATTTTGTAAATAACATGTTCAAAAGTCAACGGATGACCATCTATGACTTCTACATGAATAAGTTTAATTTTCCTCACTAAAGATATGTTAAATTTTTTAGCAAATTCTTCATCTAAGAAACATGTCGAGACTCTTAAATCTAACAAGATATATGCTTTATAATTTTTAGGATCTAAAATAATATTTAATATAAAATAAAAAGAGGATTTTGAAGAGAGAATATGACCTCCATTAGGTATAGTACAAGGTTCCAGCCACACCGTCTCTATTATAGGTGAACAAACTTGTTTTTTGATATATTATATTCTTTGATATATGTACTCTTTATTTTATAATTGCATCACTTTTTTTAATAATATTAAATAATATATTTAGATTTTTCCACAATATAAGTATAATCTTTTCTGATGGTGATAAGTTTTTTTTTACTCAATAAAAGGTTTAAAAAATATCACATCAATTTACATATCTTCTACTTTCAAATGTATGTATTAAAGAGGCATTGATTTTTCTATTGAATTATAGTAATGTTGGGCCTCACTTGTCTAATTTTCATATCACAATTTGAAAATTTGATTGTGACTTTTCACAGCAAAGTCAGTTGCTTGACTTAATATTTGAAGATCAGGTAAGTTGAGTATCAATTTCTTTACTTCATATTATAATCCATAAAAAAATTGGCTGATAAGTGCAACATCATCCCATTTGATATCAGTTATAAGTTATCAAAATTGTAAAGCATATAATATTATAGATTGATTGCCTTGTTGCAAAATATAGATCTTATTGGTTATAATATCAGTTACATCATATTCTCTATACATATTTCAAAACCATACTAAAAAAGCTTCTAAATTATCTAGTATCAGATCTTGTTGTTTAAGAAAAGATAAAAACCATCATAATGCTAAACTTAAAAGAAGTGTACTAATAAATCTAACTTGTGATTATGGAATTGTATAGCTTTGGAGTTGAAGTTCAATCACAAGTTATACTTGATTGATAAATCTTCAAAACTTGGAGCTTATGCCGTCAAACTTCTTAAGTAGGGCAATTCTTGCTTTTCTAATACTAGAAGGATGTTTTGCCATAGGAAAAGAGAGATGATTTGGTGCAAATATTGAAATAGCTCCAATCATATCTATATCTTCACTTCTTACTATTATTATTGCTCTTTGTAGTGGTAAGCTAAGTTGATGCATAGTAAGCATTAATTCCTTCAATTGCTCTTATATTTGTGCCATTGCATTCTTCATTTTAATAAGTTCTATCATGATAATATTTAGAAAAAAAAATATATCTAATTTTGCTCAAGTCTTGTAGAAGAAAGAACTAGATATTAAAGAAGATACTAAGAACAACATCAATTTAAAAGAGGATAATTTGTAATTTCTAATATGCTTATGTCTTATAAAAAAAAGAAGTAATTCATTCTTAATAAAAAAAAAATAAGGCTTTCATATTATAAGTATATTTTTATAAATTTTTCAGAGACAAGAATTTGATGAAAGCAAATAAATAAGTATAATAAAATAGAAATAAAGAAGTATGCATATTAAAAGAAAATTAGAATGGCTATTGTCAAAAGATAAAGAAATTAGAGATTCTTGAATCTAAACTAGAAACAAGAAAAGAGTTGACAAGAGTGAAGAAATCTTCACTCTTAGTTCTATATATATTATCTAACTAAGAGCTATGTGGCGATGTTCTATAGGATCTTTAATATGTGTTGACTTTGTAAGACACATGCTTTACTTTACAAGGTAAGTTTTTTATGTGTGTGCCACATTATTAGCTTGTTCTTCAAGCTACCAACATGTGTGGCACATGGCTAACTTGTTGACCACATTTCTAATCTAAAAAATCAATTATAGACATCTATAAAGTCAAAGAAACATCTATAAAGCTTCTATAAAGCTTATACAAAAGATATTATGGAATTAATCTATTTTCGCTTACTTTTATCTACTTCTATTTAATTATATATGTAATTATTGGTTTACATGTGTATGTCCATGATACTCATTAGCTTATATCATAAGCTATCTATACATTATTATATTACATGTCTTCTTATTTGAAAATGCACCATGCACTTGGCTATAGAAGGTGAAGTTGTATGTTGCAACTATTTAAGAAATTCTAATAGGTATTAACAATTAAGAAAGAAGCAATTTGAATTCTAATGCAAAAGAGCTTAAAGCTAATTCAAAGTACTTAAAAATAATCTTCTTGATTACCTCAAGTAAATATAAATCTTAATTACCTTATTATTTGATTATTTATTGATTTATTTATTTTTTATAACTTCCAATTTTTTCTCCAAATCTTAATCTTAGGAAATAAGATTTAAGAAGCTATAATTTTTAATCTAACTATCCAATAGATGCAAAATTTTATATATTAGTGAAATAATATATTTTTTATATGTTCAAAAAATTTCAACTCAATCGAATTTATAAATTATGAAAAAAATGCAAAAGAATCGCATTGGTGTCTCTCAACAATCAACTTGAAGGTTGATGATGAAGTTCAAGAAATAATTTTTTTATCTCCAAATATTAAATTTAGCTCCAAATTGATGTATGGCTTGATATATTAGTCTACCAAAACTACACCAAATTTCTCATTGTTCCAATAAATAAACTTCAGATACTGCAAAAACTCTATTTGACTCTAAACTACCAACTTTTAGTACCTCCTTGTACTAATAATTGAATATCTCTCAATTTCAATTATAATAGTATGAAAGCTTATATACAATTAGCACACCTATTTAACTACTCATAGAAAAAATTTCAATTGTAGATGTTGTATGAATCTTACAAATCAATTGATAGTGTTAGCCCTAATTTTATTATTCAAATCCAAAGTCACTAATATAAACCCTGATTTTGTACAATGATTGCAAATTCATCTCAAAACCTATAAAATCAAGCTTTATAACTTTAAAACAAGCTTAAAGCCAGCTCTCCAACTCAATTCTCTGATTTCCAAAAATTTCCATATTTTACCCTAAAAGGCCGTTTTAATGGCTAGAGGTCTGATTTTGACCCCAATCCACAAATGGTCATTCCTTGGGTATCAATCCAAGCTTTTTTAGGAAATTTTTTTAGCACAATCATATCCTTAACTTCATTCTAGAGTTGACCATACTAAATATTTACCTAATCTACTTCATTTTTATCAATTTATGGCCTTTTTAAGGCATTAGAAGAGTTTTTTACAACCTAAAAGGTAAATTTGTGAATCAACCTTTAATCTACTAGCTATTAAAACAAGAAAATAAACTAAGAGACTTTCATAAAAGCCTTGTTTAAATGTCTAGAATTATTATTAAACCAAGATGATAGAATATGAATTATAATATCATTTTTGTTCATATTTTTATCATATAGTCATATTACTACACGACAATGGGCAACACATTGTTAATTTATTGGCCAAATTTTTAACCTATTAATCAATTATAAACATGTATAATGTCAAATATGCATCTATGAAGCTTCTAAGAAGCTGTGCCACAAGATAATATCAAATCTACCTATATTTAATTTCTACCAAGCACTTCTTATTTAATTAAATATGTGTATCTGTGACATAATCCTAAATACTTATTAATTTTAAAATCATTCAATAATAATATTTTTTATTTACTTCAGATATTTTTTAAAATATATCTAATATAAATATAAATATATATTATCTTTTAGACTTTTTATTTCTAAATTTATAATATTAATTAGAAATTTTAATATTTAAAGTTCAATCTAAAGTATCTTTTTAGATTTGATTTCATATACATTGCTATTAAAAATATATATATTAATACAATATAATTTTAGATGTATAATTATCAGTAATTAAATCTAAAAAAATATAATTATTTTTTTTATTTAAATCATAAGTATTCCAATAAAAAGTTATCTTTAATATTTTAAAGAGATATTTTATCTTAATAATTATTTATTTATATTTTAACTAATTATTTAGAAAGAACAAAAATAATTAATTCTAAGTTGCATAATATATGTGATTTTTTCTATATTATGTAACAAAAATTTATAAAAAAAATAATTTAGATTTGCATCAATAATACTAATAAGTGTTTTAAAGTTATAATTTATTTTTTTATTAAAGTCAATAATTTTAATTATTTATAAATATTATAATAATTGATATATATAATTTTAAAAAAATAATAAAAAGACTCATACATATATAATAAGAGATACATGTGCATAAAAATGTTTTATTTATTTTAAAGTTTTGTACTATCTTAAGTTTGAATTATTTATATATAAAAAAATGTTAAAATAACCAACACATTTACTAAATCAACTCATCCTATCATGGAGAAAGAAAGGAAATGAGGGAAGTTGGATGAGAGTTGAGAAGGGAGGGGAGATGAAGAAGATTGGGAACAAAGAAGATGTAGATGAAAGCTATGATTGTAATGTTGGTTTTTAAAATTGATCTATTTTACTATTTATAGCCATAAGGTGGGTTAATTTAATAAATGAGTCAATCATTTTAATGTTTCTCTTTCTCTCTCTTTATCTTTATCTTTCTCTTTCACTCTCTCTATATATAACTTAGATGTATTTGGATTATTATTTTTTTATATTGAATCCATTGTATTGCTTTAATCTATGTGATGTTTTATTTTTTTATTTTAAAAATATTCAATATATTTTAGATAGAAATTTCAACATATTTTAAAATTCATTATTTTATCAAATATTATCTTGTATATTTTTCAACCAAATTTTTTTTTAAAAATATTTCAATTTTTTAAAAATAAAACGCAAAAAATAAAATTAAAATATATATATATATATATATATTTATATAATTAATTATATAATGTAATTGATTTAATTAGTATTCAAGTTTCAATTAAATATAATAGTACTAGTATTACATTTCAAAAAATTTCCTTTTTATAATTTCTATAATTTAATTGAATTTAAAATATTAATATTTAATCAAAAATATTTTTTTAAAAAATATAATAAAAATATACTTAAAATTATAATTAATTAAGTATTCTTATTTATTATATTATTTACTACTCTTATGTCTTATATAAAGTTTATTTCTATAATTTTCTTAGAAGTTGTATAACATTAATTTTAAAATAATTGATGAGTTGATTTAAGATCTCTAATCACCTAAATTTTCATACTTTGAGAATTATAAGATATATCTTCTATATTTTTACATAGGAGCTATTCATGTACTTACATCAGCCTTTGATAAAGATCATTCTTTATCTTCTAAAAGTTGTGACCTTGATTTAAGTCTTTAGAGCTAATGTTTATTTGAAAGTCAAGGTCAGTCAATTAAACTCTAAATCTATCTTTGATATTTTTGTTCTTCAAACTTTTCTTTATGTTTTTTTATGTCTTTGTTAACATTGAAGTAGTTCATTATTGTTGTCTACTTTGAAGTAGATAATAACTTTTATTAGATAAACATTGTCTTGTCTTTTTCAATCTTATTTTCAAAGTTCTATCTCCTTTTTATTCAAAATCCCAAAAATCTTCATGAACCTTATCTTATTTTTGTCAGTCTTTTCTTCTAAATTCTTTCTTTCTTGTATTGAGAATCCCAAAGATTTTGATGAATCTTATTTTGTAATACTTACAACTTGTTAACGGATCAAAAATATATGATGAAATGACAAAATAGAATGTCATTTTTAATTTCTTTATTATAATTTTTTATGATAATTATAATATAAATTTATAGTTATTTATAGCTTTTATAGTAAATTTCTTTTATTTTTACTTTAATATAATAAAACTATTTTATTTCTAACTACTATAACTACTAAAGGTGGTTTTAACCACCTTGTCTTTTTAAGACATAAGTGGCTAATTACTTTGTCTTTTTATACTAACTTAAATTTTTTTAAACTTATTTATATTAGCTTTTTTATAATTTGATTTTATAGTAAGTCTTTTCTTTTGGTCTTCTTTTAATATAAAGGTTTTGATTTATTTTATTTTTATAATGATTTAAGTTTAAAGTTCTTCTAACATATATCTACTAAAAAAAGTGAGATCTTTATTTTATTAATAAAATAATAAGTATAATTCTAAGTTAATAATATCTAATTAATTATTTTATTTTAAAGTAAGGATAGCTATGGAATAAATAACTAAAAATTCAGGTAGACTTATGAATTTAAAATACAAATAGAACAAAAAAAAACTCATACTAATATTATTACTTTGAAATCAACACACACACACACACACACACATATATATATATATATATATATATATATATATATATATATATATATATATATATATATATATATATATATTGAAGAAAAAAAATAATCACAATATTTAATCATTATTTAAAAAATAATTGTATTTTATAATCCAAATGTAGTTTTAAATATTATCTTTTTTCTTTAGGAATTATGCTAGTAAGATTTTTATAATATATTAATTAAATATCTAAAATTAACTATTATATTTTTTCAATATCATTATTTTTAATTTAGTTTTTTTGACCAAAATTAGATAATTGGATCAATTAATTAATATTTTATAATTTATTTATTTAAAAAAATATTAATATATATTTTTTTATCTATTTAATTTGTAGAATTTTATAATATTACTATTTTATGATGTTTTTAAATATCCTCTTTTATCACATTTTAAAAATTATAATCTTGTTTTTAATCAATAATTAGTTAATTCTATAATAAAAATTATAAGTTAAAATTTTTTATCTAAATATTTCTTTTAATTTGATATTTCAAAAATAAATTTAATAATTAATACATATAAATTTTATATTTTATATTTTATTTTTATAAAATTATTTCTAAATATATATATAAATTAATAATTTTTTAATGATTATTGATTTGAATTTTCTTATTTCATTTTTATTTTAAAATTACATAATATTAAATTTTGAATTTTCGACGTCTTAGGTGCCATCCAAATACCTTATCATCCATCCCTTTCCACAAACCTTAAGCCGCCATTTGATGTTCAAGGCTTCAATTCTTCTGTCTTTAAACTTAGTACTTGATTTTTTATCATTTTTAAAATCTTTATTTTTTACAAAATATATTTTTTTTTCTAAAAAATTTCACACCTATGTATAGTCCTACCAAAAATATTTCCTCCAAATTCCACATTATATAAATATTTTAATAATTAATTATCTTAAATCTTAATTTCCTTTTATAAACTTAATTTTTTTAACAACTATGATAGTTCTTACTAATAAGATTTATATACCTATTAATATAAATATATATTTTTACATATAATTTTTTTTATTATATTATAAATTTATTATACCTAATCATTAACTTATTTAATATATTATTTAATTAATTAATTATTTTTAGTATTTAATTATTTTTAGTATTTAATTATTTTTAATTATTTTTAATTTATTAAACTAAAAATTAATATATTTTATAATTCTTATCTAATTTTTATATATTATACACAAATACAATACAACATCCACTCCTCCAATCATATACAACCTTTGATATGTATTAATAATCTTTCTCATTTTCTTCAGATTTTGTAAATATTACTTAAAATTTTTCATCTTCTTGATCTTCTTCTTCTTCTTGTTATAAAGAACCAATATAACAATAAAAAATCGAGTAGTAAGGACAAAAGTGAAGGTTAATATAATCTTCTTTGTTGTTATAAAGAACCAATATAACAATATAAAACCTTCACTTTCGTCTTTACTACTAGATTTTTGATTTCGATTCTATTTAACTCATACAAAAAGTAAGTTGCATTGTCATAGACTATAGTTACTACATAAGATCTAAACTACTTCTTTGTATATTTCTTTGATGTACTATATTAATAAATCAAGCTACTATTATAAATTAAAATCCAATCTCCAACTTTTATGGATTTAAGTCTTAATTAATGAATCTTATCAAATCTTTCTTTGTTTTTCAATTAAACTTTATTTTAACAAATTTATTGTTACTTCCAAATCTTTTGATAATTTTCTAAATTTTTTGAATTTAAAGTTCCAATAGGATTTATTTTTTTATTTTTAAAAATTTTTTTTATCAATTTAATCTTTTTATAATAAAAAAATCTATATAAAATAAGATTTTTTAGTTGGTGTAATTATCCTTTTATTTATTCTTCAAATACCTTCTTAGAATAAACCTATAAAGGGGAGTTTGAACACGGGGAAAAACTATCCGTATAAGTTTACACATTAAGGTCATACAACTAATTGTCTTGTGATCTGCTAAAAACATCCAAGAAAGCTAGATGCCTTCCACATTCTATCAATTCTTCTTCTAATAAATAAAATATTGCAATTGATAATTCTATCTTATACATTCACCATCTCTTCTCCTCTCCAAACTTATAACAACAATATATAATATGGCACTATCTTATAAGATTGTATAAAATATTCCATAATCTAATCACTGGAATTCTCCAAAATTAATTGTCATTCCCGATAATCTGCTTCACATAATTCCAGACTCCATAGACTTTTTCTTATGGAATATTCTCAACTCTCGATAAACAATGTATTATAATTCTCCTAGTCATATCCATACTTCACAAATATCTTCAATTATCAACTTTCCAATTCTCTATTAATAATTCAACACATAATAAATTCAATTTTTTATTTGACATCATATAAATCAAATCTATATTTCATTACAAAATTTTACTTCACATTATTCAAAATCTATCTATTTCTTTTTTACTATAAAAATAAAAGTGAAAGATAAGATCCAGCTTACCTTAGTTTATGACTATCACAATTTGGCCTTGTCTACTTCTTCTTCAACTAATTTATACTTACTCCAAAATAGAGATTCTAACCAATATTTCTTATTTAATCACTTTTCTCGACTAAATCATCCATCCTACCTCTTGAATTGACTGCCCTATGGATGATTAATCAATTTTACTAATATCTAACCTATGTCCTATAAAAATCAATTACTATCTATTCTACATAGCTCCGCTTCTAACTATGCAGCGTCCTTGCAAAAATAAAATTAATAAAAAAAACTTCTTCAATAAAATCCTTATAAAGTTTCTATCCCTGTAGCTTGCTAGATTGATCAATCCTAACATTCTTCATAGGTGGTTCTACTAATTTCAGTTCTAATGATAAGTCCTCATTCTCTTCCAATACTTCTATTGACTCTCTTTTCAATTGGATTGATAAGTCCTCATTATACATTTCCAATTCACAAACTTGAGCCTCCAATTGCAAAATTCTAATATCTTTCAGTTTCAAATGGTGCTATTATTGCTTCATCATCTCCTCCAATTCATCAATTATTGAAACTAATGGCACAAACATTTGTGACTGACCAATATTGACTAAATTACTGTAATTTTCGTTTTACTTATTCTACAAATTCCTTTCAAAATAAACATATATAGGAGAATCCGAATACAGGGAAAGACTAAGCGCATGAGCTTTACTTGTTAAGATCACATGATTAACTATATTCCTAACCACTAAAATACCAAAAAACACTACAATGCTTCTTTCCAGTAACAATACTCCTTCATCAACTGTTAACAACAATGTGCAACCTTGCACTCTTAAAAGACTGCTCAGAACTCATAAATTCCATTCAACACCAAGAAAACAGACTTCACTCCAACCAATCTGGATTCACAGAATTACTATAATCACAGATTTCCTCTGTCCAAAACACACACACAACTCTCAATAAACAATAATCATAATCTTCCAATCATAATCAATCTTCTAATAACTTTTCATATAATTCAATCACATAATACTCCAATTACATAATCAATAACTCATAAATCAATCTTTGATTTATTCCACAGACTCACTTCTCAGTATTCAAAAACTATCTATTATTCTTCAACAATAAATAAAACAAAGAAACAAAGAGGTAGCACTAAGCTTAACCCCAGCTCATGACTATCACAGTCTGGTTTCCTAACAAACTTCTACAACTCCTATATAATTGCTATTGATTTCCAGATCCTAATCGTAATCCTATAATTAATTATTTTTAATAACTAAATCAACCATCCATCCTCCTGAACTGACTATTCACTAGACTATTAATCTATTTTACCAATATCTTACAAAAACGAATTAATATCTATTCTACAATTATCTTTCAATTTTATCACTCTGGCTTTCAAGGTTTCAATTTCTATTTGTAACTTTTTCATTTCAATTCTATACTAATTATTTATTTATTTTTATTTATTTAGTTATTTATTTATTTATTTTTTCTTGTTTTAATAATCCTACCTTTTTTTGTTCCACTTTCAATTGATACTTCACTTCTTCTCGTTTCAAATCCCATGTCGTGCAATTCTGTAATAGTTCTTGCCTTTGGCCTTTTAATAGATATTGAGTGTGTTTTTATTTTTTTGTCCAAGCTTCTTGTTTCTTCTCCAATTTATGCTCCAATAGTAATTTAGATTTTATATTTTTAAAAATAATTTGATCCTATTCTATAATTTGGCAGCTTTGCTTCAATATCTCTTTTTTGCTCGTCTCCAATTACTGCCTTAAATTTCCCTCATCATCCAATTTACTCATCGTGAGCTGTAATTAAAAAATCTGAGCCAATATAAATTCCTTGAAATTCACTCCTTTTGATATTATATCTTATGGAAATGCTAACTAGTTGATGTCCATCAAAATTGGAACTTCAATTTTTACTTCAATTATTGAACAAATTAGAACCTGCTCTAGTGTAATCTCTAGTATAACCTCCTGTTCCAACAAGTTACTTGATTTTCCAATTTCATATATTACAACCGTTGGACTAGTTGTCAGTGTTGTTAAACTCCAAATACATCATTGAAACACTGAGGAGGGTATATTTTTTTTCCTTACTAGTGGTATTTGACTCAACATATATGCAATCATAGACTGCACATAATTAGAGCAGAGCAAAAATGCAAATTTTCATGTCTTCCGCTTAGCTCCCATCTCCGCATGAATTCTAATTGTTACAAAAGCTATCCAATTAAATACCATACCTTCAAGCATTCCTACCGCAGTAAATAATAGTCGTTTGGACATGTACGTGGTGTGCCGATTTAAGCCTAACTACTTCTCAATGAGACACATCCACTCTATAAGCTCTGGCATAAGTACCTCCATCATTCTCTAACCTTGACTCTTCTCAAATGATGACATGTCACTTTTAAAATAACTTTTCAATCTAAAATCATTGGAGATTTCAACATCCATTGCAAGCTTACCAATTAGGAGGTGCAGTACCTTTTGTAAGGTAGTCTCATCGATTCCAATAATACTTTCTTTGACAACACTCAAACCATCCTCTGGGTTACAATTTGCTATATACTCCTCCATCAATTCTACATCAATTGGTGGTAGGTTATCTGACCTTTGCAAAAATTGATATAACTGTACTTTTCTAAAATCTCTTTTCTTTTTTGGGGACCACTAGATTTCCAACTTCATTGGTTCTATATTTGTAAGAACCATTAGGAACGACAATTCCACATTGCTCTTAGCTCTCACATTTTGGTAACTTTCTTCTCTATCCGTAGCTCTCTTTATTCTTTCTATCGATATTATGGAACACTTGCTTCTCAATCCTTGCTCGTACTAATACTATTTTCTTACTTATTGAAGTAAATCCTATATTCCAATAGTTACATCCAAACAACAATATTCAAAATGCTGAAGAAAACTTCCACTAAGTACCTTGCTCCTAATCTTTTACTTGGGCTCTAAATCAACAATCCATTATCTACTTTATCCTAATTTTACTTTTGATTTTTTTGACTAATCGATATTAGGATCCAAAACCAACCATTAGCCATTTTTAATATCCATTATACACTTATGAGTATAAGCAATCTATCACTAATAAATAAGCCTTCTTCCTTTCAATTTTTGAAATCCATCCCGAGTTTACATATAATAAAGTTATAATCAATTTTTATTGATACATGTAGTAAATTAGATATCCATAAAATCTTCCAATTGAACTAAACTAGTACACAATATGGTCCACACCAACAAACTTGAAATTTCCTCAGAATATTGTGAAATCAACTATCATAAAGAAGTACTAGATCATTAGGCAGAAAAGTTTTGGGATGTAATTTACTATCATAATAACTCTTACAGTGATATTATATAGCTTTCATAGTCAAAAGAGTTATAGCATGTAATTATCATTTTACTTATTCTACAAATTCCTTTCAAAATAAACTTGTAGAGGAGAATTCGAACGTAGGGAAAGATTAAGTGCATATGTTCTACTTGTTAGGATCACACAATTCACCGTATTATGAATCACTGAAAATACCAAAGAACACCATAATATTTTCCACTTTCTAATAGTACTCCCCTATCACTGATAACAACAATGTATAACCTTGCACTATCCTAAAAGATAATACATAATCATTCCATAATCCAAACACTAGAATTCTTGACCACTAACAGTCTTTTTTAACATACTTTTTCACAAAATTCCAGATTCTACAGACTCCTTCTAATGAATCACTCTCAATTCTCAATACTCAATGTATTATAATCCTTCCATTCATATCCATTCTTCACAAATATTTCCAATTATTCTCTTTCAATTCACCACTCTATAATGCAATATTCAATAAATCGAATTCTTTCTTTGACAATATTGAATATCTTTTCATTCTAGAATATTACTTCATATTTTTGAGAAACTATCCATAACTCTTCTTCTACAAAAAAAACAAAACCCAAGAAATAAATAAAGAAAGAGGTAGCACCAAGCTTACCTTAGCTCATGACTATCACAGTTTGGCTTTTAAACTAACTTCTACAATTCCTTTATACTTTCCAATGATTTTCTAGATTTTAACCATAATTTTGTAATTAACTACTTTTAATAATTAAATCAATCATTTATCCTCTTGAATTACCTATCCTATGGACTATTAGTATATTTTATTAATATCTTTCAAAAATAAATTAATATCTATTCTACATAGCTCCACTCATATTTATACAATATCTTTCCAAACACACAATTAGTACCTATCTAAAAACTACTTAACAAAACTCTACAAAATTACTATCCTCTCTGATCGATCCAATTGATCAATTGCCACATTATCTATTATTAGTTCTATCAATTCTAGTTCCAATTGCAAATCTTTTTCTTCCTCCAATCCTTCCATCGACTCCTTTCTCAATTGAGCTAAGAGATCTTCATTATACTCTCTCAATTCACAAACTTGAGCCTCCAATTTCAAGATCTGGGAATCTTCGAGTTCCAATTTATGTTGCTGCTAACTCATCTATTTTGCCACATCTTCAATCGATACTTGTGATCGGCTCCTTACAATTAACTCTTTCGTCAATTTTACCACCTAAGCTTGTAAAACTTTGATTTTGGACCTCAACTTCTCCATTTTGCATATGAATTGGTCATACAATACTGCTTTATCTTTTTTTAATAACTTTGCCTTGTCCTTTTCCGCTATCGTATTACGTGCTTTCCTGCTTTAGAACGTGCCGGGCGTCTGACTGTAGAGGGTAGTATGGAGATTCGCTAATATTCAAGCAGTCTATCGGTTTTTGACTGTTGAAATATAAACAACTCCAAGAATACACCGTAAATCTATACGGATGTCCTTCGACTGCTCGCCGAAGTTCTTTTTGTCCCAGCCGGTAGGTCTCTAGACGTTATAGAGAACCCCGAACAACCCAAACTGCTAATCTTTGATACCGCTGTATACTCACGATCTTGTATCCACTGACTATCTCGTTAGATTAACCCAACAAATTTCATTCACTCCGCATACTCAATCCTATAGATACCCTTTTAATTCTTCAATCACAAACGTAACTTTGATTTTACAAAACAGTCAAGAGTAATCACACCCACTTCATTAAAAATCCCGATTTGCCATTACAACACTGACTTCAGTAACGATTGCCTCAGTCTTCCCAAAACCCTATGAAGAAAAAAAACCCAATTCTCTGTCTTTTTTCCCCTTCCGAAGCATGAAGCTAGCCCTCTCTGATTCTTCTCCCCCCCTCCCATTTCTTAACCTATCCTCTCTTTTAACCCTAATTCTCCCCTCTTTCAAACCCTAGCCTCTGAATTTCTTCAATCTTCCATCTTGGATCCGGAATTGGCTCCCCGTCAGAGTTCTCTCCTCCGTTTTTACCTTTAAGAGATCCTTTTACCAAAAAAAATGTTTTCTAAAATAGCACAGAGAACAGGAAAGCCTGAAACAGAATCGAAACCCCGTAATCGGGACCACATTGAGTTGCCCGACCAATTCAAGTCTCATATTGGTTAAGAGGACCTGAATTAGATGTCTTGAAATTGGACCGCATTGGGTTGTCCGACTAATTCAGGTCTCATATTGCGTAAAGGCCCGTACTAAGACCTGGATTGGATGTCTTGAAATTGGATCCAATTGGCTCTTCGAACCAAGTTCACCCATCATTGAATTGGTCCTTTCCCTTCCTGTTGACTCCCGTTATTGGAATCGAATGGAGCATTTCAGTATGCCCTGGCCGACTATAACGGGCTGACTAAACCTAGCCTCTCAGTATTTGCACTGAAATTGGTCATTGCTCCCAATATTCAAGGTAACTGAACATTAATAAAAGTCCCCTTTCTTTATATTTTTATGGTATACTCATGTTACAACATGACATCCACCCCCTCTGAACTTGTGCATCCTCCGGTATGCACCAATTTATCCAATTGCTGTTTGATTTAGAATATATTCTCTACGTCTTTGTCCAGTTCGTCTTCGTCACCTTCATTATCCAAATCACTTTCATCTTCTTGCTGCGGAATCTCTATACCTTTATTAAGGTCTTCCATATTCATCTTCGCGTGTCTTCGTTTAAATATTTTTACTCGCTTCCCTGCTATTGGTATTTTCAATTTTGTACCATCTAACTCCCGTAATGAGTAAGTCGCATTATCATGAACAGTTGTTACTACATATGGTTCAAACCAACGTTTTGAAAATTTCCGCAAAGTACTATGTTGATTATCTAGACTATTGTCATAAATAAGTACTCAGTCACCCTCCTCAATTGCTTTAGGTCTTAATCGATGTTGCTTATCAAATCGCGCCTTGTTTTGTAACCTTGCTCTTTTTAACCTTTCCAATGCTATCTGCACATCTTCCGATCTTTGCTCCAATTGTCGAATCCTATTAGCCAGAAGTTCTTCTCTTGTCAATCCATCTTCCCATGGTAGCATACTCCAAGTAAGTACCTTTTCTTCAATTGGCATAATTGGTTTTTGACCTGTCATAAATTCTACTGGCATATATCCTGTCATCGAACTATGTGTTGTCCGATCAGCCCATAATGCAAATGACAAAAGCCGTGGCCACTCTCTAACTTTCCCATTATAAGCTTTAACTAATGCTTTCACAATCGGTGGGTGACCACATTCACTTTTTGTATTCCCTTCTAGATTATAAGTAGTAGTCAGTGATAGTTTAACTCTACATCTTTCAAAGAACTTACGAGCTTCTTGTGCATTTAATTCTCTATGATCTGCAGTGATTTTTCCTATGCATCCATAGCAGCAAATGACATCTTCAAGCAAAAACCTACAAATCTCCTCTGTAGATTTTGTCCTCAATGCTCTTCCTTCTACTTGATTTGATAAATCTTCACGAGCTAAAACCAAATATCTCATCTGCTATAATCCAACTGGCATAATAACCAAATCAACAACCTATTTAAAATGAATAGCCAGAGGATACGTAGGATGAAGACCATCTCGATGTCCGATATTAGAATACGATTGACAGATTTCACATGACTCTACAAATGACAGCACATCTCGATACATATTTTTCCACCAATATCGTTCCTTGAGTTTAGCAAAAGTAGCCCAGATTCCTCTATGCCCTGTCCATAAACTATCATGAAACTCCTTTAATAATTTTAGTTTTTCTTCCTTTTTGCCTATCACTCGTTGTGGCATCCCAATTCCTTTCTTCGGTCTCTTCCATAAGAATCCATCTCGAAGCAAAAATCTATATGCTTTTTTTCTTATTTGTTTGAATTTTTCTCTAGACCAATTCTCCTCCTTAGTCAAGATATTCAAGTAATGACCAATATCCAATAATTCTCCTTCATAAGATTCTTCAAGAAATAGCTTGTCTTCTCTGTTGAGATTTGATATTGAATAGAATTTCAATCCGACATCATCAATGTCTTCAACCATTTCGTCCTCCCTCTCATATCTTGCTCGAGATAGCATGTTTGCTACTAAATTATCCTTCCCAGTAACATGCTTAAATTCTGGATTTAGTGACTTAATATAAGCAATCCATCTCAATATTGCAATATCTGGCGTTGAATAGTTAGTAATCATTCCGAGCAATGGCAAGCAATCTGTTTCAATTACTACTACTGTCCCAATCAAATAGTCCTTTTCAGCTTTCATAGCCGAAACAACTCCCCAAAGTTCTCTTTTGACTTGCGAATATGCACGCTGACGAATACTTAAAACTTTAGCTCCAAATCGAACTCCAAATCTATTCCCACTTGAATCATCTTGACCCACAGTCCATCCTATGGCAATTGGACTAGCGTCCACAGTAAGAATCACTGGTCTATTGCACTTATAATCAACCTTCCTCAATATTGGAGGTGACATCAATAATTTCTTCAATCTTTGCATTGCCTGAATATGCCTTTCTTCCCATTTAAATCGGTAGCCCTTACGTAACAGTTTATATAATGGATCCGCTATGTGAGCATAATGAGGGATCCAGATTCGATAAAATACACATGCACCTAAAAACCTGGGAACCTCTGTTAAAGAATCACAATCCTCTTTCATCCTTCCAATTGCATCAACTTTAGTCGGATCTGGTTTTCTTCCGTAAGATCCACATAAATGTCCAACAATCACAACCTCTCGTACTCCAAATACGGACTTCATACCCGATAATGTAAGATGAACTTCTCCAAGCCGAGTTAAAATCTTTTTACAATCTTGTATATGATCAACAACATATTTGCGACACCCCCTCTTATCTAAAGTTTCATCCTTGTCTCCTTCTCTGCACCCTTTTATAGGAACATCATTCAGAAAAAGCATAGTCTTTTTCAGAATAAAATCTCTCAATACCTTATTGATCCCATTCATCATATGCACAACTGAGTTGGTCGTGCCTTGAGGAAGAGTGCACATTCTAACCAATCCAAGTAGTGTCGTCATTGTTGTCATATCTCTACTATCTTCGGCAAGTTGAAATTGATCATAACCTGAATACAAGTCACCCATTGAATAGATCGCCCTTCCAGCAAACGCCTCAACAAATTCATCCACAATAGGTCCAATTCCTGCATTCTTGATAGTTACTACATTCATCGGTTGCATATCTTGAATAAACCGTAGTAACCCATTCTTCTTAGGTATTGTAAACCATCGACTAGAATACAGTGCAAATGAGGGTTCCAATATTTTCATCTTTATCTTTTCTTTTAATAGTTCCACCAATTTAGGTAAATGTGCCCTCGATACTGGAATCGATCTTAGATTCCAAAGTACATGCGGTATAGTGAAGATAACCATAGGTGTTATAATATTTGGATCCACACACCCAATTTCATGAGATTCGAAGGCAAACAATCTACTTTATTTAGCCAACATCTTTTTGAAGCAAGTAATTTCCTCCGATAATAAAGAACCATCAGAACCAATCTTCAATTCTTCAAAAGTCTCTTTAGTAAACTGATGTCCAATACTCATTAGATCTCTCAAACTTGCTTCTTTTGATGCTTCTCTTATTTATTCCTTAAAATCTTCTGGTAATGGTCCGGCAATAGGCTTTACCTTCTTAAACGCCGTTTTATATCTCGTCTCTACAGTGACTTCTAGTGCTTGAAAAGATTCAAGTATGGTATAAATCTCTCTTGAATGAATCTCAATAATCTTATCATTATTTCCTAATCCAATAGATGTAATCAATTCCAAAGAATCTTTCAGTCCATTTTCTTCATAAACACCTAAGATCCTGTCATCATCTTGCAATGTACCTAACTTGCGTAATTCTCCTTCAATATTATATAATCTCTTTTCTTTCTTTTCTTTTAAAATCATCAACTTCTTTATACATAATATTTCCATTCTCCAAAATACCAATAAAACTCGCATCAAAGGCACCTTCATCTCGCAAGAGTACCTCCTCTTTTGTACCTCCATAATCTCGCTTTACAGTGGTACCTCCCCAAAATCCTTAAATCCTTCAATAATCTTTGGCAATGGTTTCTCCCTCAACCTATCTCGATTCCGTTCATGGTTAGGAGGTACTGTTAGAAATTGTACAACTTTCCTCCCATCTTCGCTACGTACCCTTGCATAAGCAGAACCATCGTTAAGTACTTTTGTTTCCATCCATGTTGCCGTAATATAAGGTTGTCCTAAAATCAATGGATAAGACGTTGTATCTTGAACAAAGAAATGTTGCTCCATCGCAACATCCCCAATCCGAATTTTGACATCTGGACAAGCTCCATATAATTCGCCCTGTGTGTTATTAGCTGCTCGTATTGTCCATCCATGTTCCATATCAATTGGTCATTTTTGCTTCTTATAAAGATCTTTAGACATGAGATTTATTTCAAAACCATGGTCGATTAAAGCAACAATTGGTTCTTCTATATCTCCTACTTTCACCAATACCTCAGTAGTTGCCCTTGCCCAATGCTTTCTAGTATAATGGCTCAAAGTTTCCATTCCCTCATCACAATAATCTTCAAAATGTACTCATTGATTATATCCATTCTTTTCATTTGTTGGTTGCTTGTAACCAATATCAACCTCTTCTTCATTTTTATATATTCTTACATCAATAGCATTACTCATTCTAGTTTTGCCCATTAATTGCCTCTTTCGCTTAATGCTGTCAATGATAACATCATGAAACTCCTTCTTTGCAAGACTTCTTTCAATGTGAATTCCACCTTAGCACTAAATATACATTCTTCCAACACCCCTTATCTTTTGTCTCCCTTGTTTTTTCTTCCAATGATGCTGAGGTATCCATTACAGGTAATTCTTGTGAAGCTGCCTCCCGAGCCTTGTCTCCTCGAGTTTGCCTCTTAGAAGAATTTCCTTCTCTATTATTATCAAAATTTCCTCGTCTCTTTTCTTCCATCAAAGCTTCATGTTGGTTTTTAGCAATATATGCATGAATTGAAAGAGAGTCAAGAGTATCCTCTCAACCTATTGCACCTCGTATTGTAGCTGCAGTCCTCAATAACGCTTCTCGAGGTAATTTCCCTTCTTGCATTGTAGAAACGGCAGAAGCCCAAAACTCACTAGTTTCCGTACTTCCACCAATTTCATCCTCTACTCTAGCACCATAACTTGCACTTTCTCGTACTACTGTTTCATGCTCTTTTAAGTAATCTTGAACTAATGCTCTCATTCCTCCCTTGCCAAAATTGGTTTGAAGAAGATCCTCCCTATCTTTCAATGTTATCTTCCCATCTTTCCAGCAAATAATTCCCTGCCGTATCATATTATTAAATTCATTGCAATCTTTTCTAGTGTGTGAAGCATCATCACACCAAATGCATCTTTGTACATATCTTTGTTTTGAAACATTCTTCAAATTGTTTGTAGAAGTATTCTCTTCAAGTCTTGCCAATTTGATTTGAAGATCTCGCATTCCTCGTATAATTTCTTCCATCCCCATCTCTGCTTTCTTTGATAAGGATGTCGAAGGTTGAACTGTAGGCATTGTTGGTGGTGTTGTACATACTGGAGCTTTGGGTGCTTGTACTATTTTCGGAATATTGCTCCTATCCTTCCTCCTTTCTCTTTTTGTAAGCAACCCCACTGCATCTTCAACGTTCTTCCACTTTGTTGTCAATCCTTCATCTTCTTCTTTGTCTTCAAGAAGGAGTTCTAATTTCCCTTGCAATTCTCCATCAGCAGCTTGAAGAAATAGATCAACTTTGTTCGGCTCTAATCTTAATTTTTCTACCTTCGATAATTGAGAGTACTGCCTCTCAAATTCCTTTAGTAGCTCTGTTGCTTACAAATTCTTATTAGGCCGTTCAATCCATTCCAGAAACAACTTCTTAGTAACACGATCAACATCTTCCAAGAAATATTTGTCTTTCAATACATGTAAAAAAACCTCCCATGAATTCCCATAATGATCCGTGATCGATGTAATATGGTTTCTTATCTCTGGTATCGTGGCAAGTCCAAATAATTCAACCATTTTGTTCTCAGAAACCCGATTTAATTCCATTTCACGAACATAACATCTTAAATACCTTGAAATATTCCTTCTATCAAATTGATCAATTTTATTGACCACTGCTTGCAATGCTTTGGTTGCCAAAGCTTCCTTTCGATCATTGCTTTGTTGTTGCTACATTGATAATGAGAAGGCTTGAAACATACTAGCAATAGACGGATCCATGTGCATACCTTGTCCTTTAGATGAACCCCCACCAGAAACTCCTCCCAAAGATCCTTCAAAATTTTTATTTTTATTCTCCATAAAAATAAAAATAAAATCAAACGAAATCCAATACCTTCCACCTCAAGCTTTCACGTCGGGTTCACCACTTTATTTCATATTACGTACTTTCTTGCTCGAGAACGCGCCGGATGTCTGGCTGTAGAAGGTAGTATGGAGATTCGCTAATATTCAAGCAGTCTATCGGTTTTTGATTATTAGAATATAAACAATTATAAGAATATACCGTAAATCTATACGGATGTCCTTCGACTGCTTGCCGAAATCCTTTTTGCCCCAACCGGTAGGTCTCTAGATGTTATAGAGAACCCCGAACAACCCAAACTGCTAATCTTTGATACCACTTTATACTCACGATCTTGTATCTTCTTACTGTCTCGTTAGTTTAATCCAAAATACGGTCTTTTGAGTGGTCTTTTGAGAGTGCAGGGTTGCATACTATTGTTATTATTTGATGAAGGAGTATTGTTACTAGGAAAAAGTATTGTAATATTTCTTGGTGTTTTATTGGTTCGGAATACGGTTAATTGTGTACCTCTAACAAGTAAAACTCATGCACTTAATCTTTTCCTATATTCAAATTCTCCTATGCAAGTTTATTCTGTAAAGAATTGTAGAATAAGTAAAACGACAATCACAATGTCTAATAAGTATTTTTTTGAAATATCTTCTTTTTTGGTGTTGTTAAAAATTCACTCCCTCTAATCTTTAGTTTAGTCAATTTTAAGCTCTTAATTATGCTCTAAAATTTAAAATTTTATTATTTCTTTATTTTATGATAACTAAGCATATTAGATTAGAATTTATATAAGTAGAATTTAGTTTTATAGAATTTTTAGGATTGTAACCTTTGATGGTATAAATCATAACTTAATTTCTTGAATTAGGTTAATTAGGACTAAAGTAATAAGAGTTAAAAAAATTAGAATAATAATATAGTTAGTTTTAATAATTTAGTGGTTGTTAATCATTACTATGAAGATTAACTTAGAGTGTATGAGTTCACCTACAATCATCTCACATGATTTAGAAAGAATGAGAATAATAATATTTTAAAAGATCTATTGAAGTCTAATAATAATAGTTTTGAGATTTCCTCCAAGTTCAACAAATTCAAGTGGCATAGTGGTTCTTCTAATTAATAGAAACCTTTCAAATACAATAGTGGCACTAGATTCATCCTATGGAGTGAAGAAAACAAGATCAGCACCATCTCCTTCAAAATATAATTGGAGCAATGAAATTCTCATTTTGAAAAATTATACAAGAATTGCCATACTAAATTTTGGTCCTAAATCCTTGTGATTGCTCGTTTTACTTATTTCAAATTAATTTAATGAAAATAAATCCATATAGGGGGATTCAAACATGGGGAATGACTAGTTGCTTAAGCGTTCACGTTAGGGTCACACAATCAATTATCTCTTGAATGTATCGTCTCTATTTCCAATATCTGAACACACAACGGAACTATAATTTCCTCCTTCACCTTATCGATCTCTTCCTTGCAGCAATTCAGTCATACCAATAACTGCTATTTCCACTAATATATTCACCCTCATAATCTCTAACTGTAATATTGCGCCCTCATAGCTTTCTGCACACAATTACCCTCATTCCAATCACTGGAATTCTTCACACAGAACTGCCATTCACATTACGGTGTTTCACACAAACACAGACTCATTCTCTCTGCTGAACTACAATCAGATTTCAGCATTCAATCTTTCTTCTTTTCAAATAATACCAATCACATTTCCATTCCATAATTCACTTCACAATATTTAGAAACTCTCAATCCTCTTATTCAAAGAAAATAACAAACAAAAGAAAAGAAGTAGCACCAAGCTTATCCCGGCTCACAACTATCACAACGATGGCACCTTAATTAACTTCTACAACTCCTATATACTTTTCCCTGATTCTCTAGATTCTAATCGTAATTTTGTAATTAACTGCTTTTAAGAACTAAATCACTCATCTGTCCTCTTGAATTTCCAATTATATGGAATATTAATATATTTTACCAATATCTTTCAAAAACAAATTAATATCTATTCTACAACCCTAATCTTAATTTTATTTTTGATTTTAAATCTTATTGTAAATTTTTTGCTTGTATATGCATGAATCTTGAGTAATGAATAATGGTCATTGGGTTTAAAACATATTTAATTGAGGTAGATAGCTCCCTTGGCCTCTCAAATATTCCAAGAGTTTCAAGAGCCTTAAATACTCTTAGTTAGTCATTTAATTTTTTAAATTTCAATATGAAAATTTTTGTGGTTGCAACTTTTAATATTAGTTTTCCAACAAGATAAGAATTGGAGTAAGGACAAAAAATTTGTGAAATTTTAAATGTATGGGGGTCAGTAGCCTTGATAGTTTAAATCATCTATATTTGAAAAGACATTTTTCAATGCCTCCTCATTGGATTATTGTGAAATTTTGAAAGTAATTGCATCTTCAAGCTGAGCTCCTAATGGCACAAATTTCTTTATATTCTAAGATGGATTGAATTTATTGTTTATTTCCAAGTAAGCAGTTGCTTGCCATAGCAGTCTTTGTTACTAAATTTTGAAGAAGCATTTCTCATGGCTTAGGTATTGGATTGAATTTGAATTTATTCGAATAGAATCATCTTTAAGTTAACTTTGTAACAAATTAAAAATCATTTAATTTAGAGCTAATCACGATTTTTGAAAAAAATTGAAATAGAAAGGATTTGCTACCCTTAATTCTTAGGCATTATTAAGATATCTTTATTTTTATTTGTTTTTAGATCTCTTTTTAGTATCACTTTTATTTTTATTTTTATAATAATTTTTAACTTTCAGATATTAACTTTTGGCCTTTATTTTTTAACTTTAAACCTTTAATCTTCTTTCTTTTACTTTCGAATTTTATTTTTAACTTAATCTATAAGATTTTTATTTTTACTATAGATTAATGGTAATAACTTGATCAATTAATTTTACCATTAGCTATTTAAGAAGTAATAATTTATTAGTTTTAATTAATTATTTAATTAATTATTCTAATTAATTATAATTTTATAATCACATAAAAATTAGTAGTTGAGGACTATAGAAATGATCTTGAACAAACCATTGAGATTTAAATAGAGATCATGCAAATAGCCTTGAAAGAACATATTAAATTTCATCAAATCTTTTTATTCATATTAATAACTATTGCTTAAAAGACTTAAAGTTAATTAAACTACATATATTAAGATTTAAATTAATTTAGCAATTACTTAATTGAGAGTTCTTCCATTCTACCTCTTGAATTTGTTGTGTGGCATCAATTTCATTGAATGGTGAAATTTGGACTCACACCAATGGTTCCTTAGTAAATTGATGCCTAATATTTTACTTCTTCCATAACCCTAGTTCTTAAAGTACTTACTCCATATATTCCATAGTATTGGATGATAATTGAATAGCTACTTGCTTCATCTTGTTACCTATTATCTTATACTTTGTTTGAACCATAGCCTCATGCTTTAGTCTATAGTTAGTACCATCTTCTATACTTTCTATTACATCTTTTAATTCTTTATAAGTTTTTCTTATATACAAATTTATTCATATTTTTTTCTTAATTTTTACTATGCAATCCAAGATAAATATCAAATGGTATTTTAAATCTACTTCTTCTATTATTCCATCTATAGTCTCTTTACTTGAAATCAAATCTATATTTTTAAATTATTTTTCATATTTTTTCATCTTTCTTTTATCTATTCAATTCAAATCTTTATTTCTTTTTTAATTCATAAAACTACTATCATTCAAATTTAAAAATCTATTATTTAAAATATTTATATTAAAATTGGAATAATTTTTATTTGCACATTTGTGTCTCTTTTCTATAGAGATGCTTTTTAAAAATCCAAAAATCTACTCTTAGGTTTCAAAGATATCTCACTTAATTAATCTTGATGCCTCACATGAATACCCTTAATTATAAAGAATTATATGCCTTCTTTTCATCACAATTATAAATCTTAGTATAATAAAAATCATAAAGTTGAATAAGTATTTTCAGATATATAGCTAAATTTTACACAAATGCATTTTATTCCACCTCCACATCTCCGATCTTCATATTTACTACCAGATAAGCTTCAGAAAGATCTTTCTTAATTATTTGGTGCTCTAATTATCCATATGTGATTCATGTAAATTACTTACTGTCACGAATATATTCATATAAGCTAGTAATTACATATATAAATAAATAGAAGTAAGTAAAAGTAGATAAAAATAAGTTAATTCTATAGTATTTAATATAGAAGCTTTCTAGAAGCTTCATAGACGCTGCTTTGACTTCATATGTGTCTTTAATTGAGTTTTTGGATTAAAAATGTGGTCAACAAGTTGGCCATGTGCCACACATGTTGTTAGCTTGAAGACCAAGCTAATTATGTGGCCAACACATAGAAAAACTTGTCTTATAAGTCAAGGCAAGTGTCCTACAAAGTCAACACATATTAGAGGTCCTATAGAACGTCGCCACGTAGCCCTTAGTTAGATAGTATATATAGAGACAAGTGTGAAGTCTTCTTCACTCTTGTCAATTCCTTTCTTATTTCTAGTCTAGTTTCAAGAGTCGTCATGTTTTCTAGTCTTTAGCAATAGCCATTCTAGTTCAATATATTATCACCTTTGAGTAATTTCTAAGTATTTTGGAGTAACACAAGAATGTATTGAGATTATCTTTCTTTGGAGTTCATGTCTTTGATAGTTTGACAAGAGTACTAACATATTATTTCTGTCTTATTCTAGAAGTGAGTGGATTACCTTACTTCTATTATTGTATTTTGAAGGTTGCAGACTACCCACCTTTAAACAAAAAATCTTACTTTCTAACATTGATCTTTTCTTTAAAGAAAGTGGATTATCTTTCTTTGTAGAATTTGTTTTTAGAGGTTGCGGATTACCCTCCTCTTATTTAACTTTTGAATTCGTTTGAGTTATCTATGGAAGGAAAAATCATGGATGCTACTCTTGATAGAAGTAAAAATAGATTTGTAACTATTGTAGATCTTCATGAACTTATCAATACTTTTAGGACCGAAATTTCACGCATCACCAACACCAACCATGGAAGCATTATTCCTACTACTATGGAAGAAGTTCAGAGTCTATGCCAAGAAGGTGTGCAGTTGAAGGAAACAAGTCGATTAGCCTCGCAACCAAATCCCAGGAGTTTTACTTCTACAAGTTCGAGGAAAACAAGGATTAATATGCTTGAAAAGTTTGACGGAACAAGATCAAGATTTCGAGGGTTTTTGCAACAAGTTAAACTCTACTTAAGATTGCATCCTTTCCAATACCCTGATGGATTTATTCAAGTTAGATTCATAGGCGCACTTCTATTTGGAAGTGCTCTCTCTTGGTTCGCACCTTTGATGGAAAAAGATTGACAACTACTCTATGATTTGAGCTCATTCTTGGAAGTATTTACGGCTACATTTAGAGAAAGTGATCGAGAAAGGATAGCATAGACCAAGCTTGTATCACTACGATAAGGATCACATTCAGCCACCACGTATGCCGTTGAATTCCAAAGTCTTGCTTGTGATGTGGACTGGAATGATAAAGCCCTTAACAATCAATTTTGCTATGGATTATAAGATAATGTCAAAGATTTATTATTGACAATGCCAAAAACAGATTCTATAGAACAATTCATTGCTCAAGCTATTGTATGTCATAATCATTTATTTGAAAGACATCAAGAACAAAGATATGGCTGGAGAGGAACAAATCAAGTCATGGCAACACCTTCTAAGTTTTTGGAAACCTTTCCAACAAGGCCAAAGCCAATGTAAATTGATACGGTACGTTTTAAATCCCTCACGGAGTAGGAAAAGACTTGACGACGTTAAGAAGGTTTATGTCTATATTACGGAGAAGCTAAATATACTACTCAACATTATCCAAGGAAGCAACGCAATCACAAAATAAGGAGTACGATTGCAAAAGAAGACAATGTGTCAGAAAATGAGTTCTTCCAATTACAATAGGGACCGTGCGGCTAGAACCATGTGCAACATCTAGTCAAGGTCCTATTCTCTCCTCAGATCCTTCACCTTGTTATACAATAGATGTGTATTTAGGATCCAAAAATCATAAAGTCTTTGTATTATTAGATTTAGGAGCCTCAGCTTGTTTCATAGATGAAGACTTTGTCAAAAAATAAGAAATATCGTTAGTCAAGAAAATCAAACCCATACATGTGGAAGTCATAGATGGTCGTTCGCTGTCTTCTGGTGATGTTATCTATGAGACTATTCCTTTAGATGTAGTAATTAAAGATCATAATAGTGTAGTAATATTTAATGTGATATGATCTCTTTTGAATCCAGTCAGTTTAGGACTATCCTGGTTAAAAAAGTACAATCCTCAAATAGATTGGATTTCCCATAATCTTAATTTTTCTAATAGTTTATTTCGAAATTCTATTAATCAAGAGGAAATACATAAGTCTAGTGCATCTAAGCTCTTGTTAGTAGGGGCAAGAGCTTTCATGCATGCAGCCAAAGAGGGGTCATCTTTTGCTATATATGCCACGCCCATTTCAGATAGTGAAAAGACATCAAGTGGTATTCCTAGTCAATATCAAAAATTCCAAGATATTTTTGAAAAGAAAAATGCAGATATTCTTCCAAAACATCAACCTTATGATTGTTCAATTGATCTTCAAGAAGGAGCTCAACCGCCATTTAGACCAATCTATAGCTTATCACAAAACGAGTTGGCTGTACTAAAGGAGTATATTGATGAGAATTTGGCTAAAAACTTCATATCCCTTTCAAAATATCCAATAGGAGTGTTGATCTTATTTGTAAAGAAAAAAGATGGATCTCTACGGATGTGCATAGACTATTGGGACCTTAACAAGATCACCATCAAAAATAGGTATCCTTTACCTTTGATTTTATGACTTCTTGATCAATTCAATGAAGCAAAGATCTACACAAAAATAGATCTACGAGGAGCATACAACTTGGTCCACATTAAAGAAGGAGATGAATGGAAGACTACTTTTTGAACTAGGTATGGACATTTTGAATATAATGTCATGCCTTTTGGACTCACAAATGCACCAGCTGCTTTTCAACATCTTATGAATGATGTTTTTCGTGAGTTTTTAGATAATTTTATCGTTTGTTATTTAGATGATATTCTAATCTATTCTAAGAACATAAAAGAATATGAACTCCATATTCATCGTGTGTTACAAAAACTAAGAGATGCAGGATTATATACCAAGTTAAAAAAGTGTGTATTCCACACTACTCAAGTTGACTTTTTAGGATACATCATTTCCAATAAAGGCCTGATGATGGATCCCAAGAAGATCTAGACTATCATAGATTGGAAGATTCGAAGAACAGTACGAGATGTACAATGCTTTTTGGGCTTTACAAATTATTATCAAATCTTCATCAAGAACTTTTCTCAAGTTACATCTCAACTTACGCGTTTGACTTGTAAAGACAAATTTGAGTGGAGTGAAGAAGCTGAAGTAGCGTTTGATGCTTTAAAGAAAGAATTTACTTTTGCACCAATCTTGTATTGCATCAACTTCTCCAATATATTTTTTATAGAAATAGATGCATCAGACTTTGTCTTGGGTGCCGTTTTATCACAAATGGGAGCAAATGACAAGCTCTACCCAGTAGCTTTCCATTTCAGGAAATTTTCAGCAGCCGAGATTAACTATGAAATCCACAATAAAGAGCTTCTTATAATTGTGGATTCATTTCAAGAATGGCGTCATTATCTAGAAGGCACCTCAAGTCCAATCACCGTATACACAGATCATAAGAACCTCGAGTATTTCATGTCAACACACACATTAAATTGTCGTCAAGCTCGTTGGAGCATGTCTTTATCAAGATTCGAGTTCATCATCACTTATCAACCAAAAAAACAACAAGGTTTGTCTGATGCCTTGTCTAGACATTCTTATCTTACACCAAAAGAAGAAGATGTAATTTTTGAGCAACAAAGAACGGTTTTCTTGAAGCTGGAGAAATTTCATCTTCGAGCAATAAAATCAACATTGACTGTTGATTTAACTTTTCTCAAGCAAATCTAGTTAAATATGTCTTCAAATCCTCTTATTCACGATATTATGAATAATTCTTCTAAATCTCATGATTCCTCTAAATTCGATTTCAAGAACAACCTACTCTATTTTGAAGGATGCCTATATGTTCCAGAAAGAGAAGCACGTTTACGTATTTTTCAAGCTTATCACGACTTTCTAATAGCATGACATTTTGGATACAATAAAACTTTGGAGTTGATATCTAGGGATTTTTAGTGGCCTCAAATGTAGAAGGCAGTCAAAGATTTTATACAATCATATGATGTTTGCTCAAGATCAAAAACTACTTGTCATCGATCTTTGGACTTCTTCAGCCATTATCCATTTCAGAACAACCATGGTCTTCTATTTCTATGGACTTCATCAAAGATCTTCCAAGCTCAGGTTCTTATGACTCTATATTTGTGATAGTAGATCGCTTCACCTAGATGGCACATTTTGTGCCATGTACAAAATCCATCAGAGGTGAAGAAACAACTAAGCTTTTTATTGACAATATCTATCGCTATTATGGATTACTAAAGGATATTATATCAGATATGGAAACTCAATTTGTATCAAGATTTTGGAGAACTCTTTTTAAGATTTTATAAGTGGATATAAAACTATTTTTGGCTTTTCATCTTCAAATTGATGGACAAATAGAGTACATAAACCAAGTCTTGGAGTAATACTTAAGATGTACCATCAACTATCAACAAGGTGATTGGACAATTTTTCTGCCATTGGTAAAGTTTGCTTATAATAATACAGTGCATTCTTCTACGTAACAAACACCTTTCTTTACCAATTATGGTTATCATCCATGACTTCACATGTTTGATTTCTCAAAAGTTGATAATCCTGTGGTAGAAGATATGGCAAATCAGTTGTTAGAGTTACATGCAACAATGAAGGCGCAATTAAAAGAAGCTTAAGAACGACAAAAGATAAATGTGGATGTCTATCAAAAGGAACAACCACCATTCCACATAGGCGATAAGATATGGTTACTTTGTCACAATATCAAGACTACTTGTACTTGTAATAAGTTGGACTATCGAAGGCTTAGACCATTTTCTATTTCTACACAAATCAATCCAGTTGTATATCATTTACATCTACCGGAGTCAATGAAAATCTATCCAATATTTCACGTGTCTCTTTTTGAACCATACAAGACAGTGGACATACCAAGAAGACGACAAGCTCCACATCCTCCTATAGAAGTGGACAATAATGAAGAGTTTGAAGTGGAAGAAGTCTTAGATTCAAGGTGGTGTTGAAATAAATTGAAATATCTTATCCATTGGCATAGATATGATATTAGTGAATGCACATGGGAGCCAATAAAGAATCTTACAAATTTAGCAAAGGTAATGGAGGCTTTTCATCGATGACATCCATCAAAAATAAGATAAAAACTTTCTTTATAAAAGAAACAAGATCTAGACAAGATAACATTCTACTTTCAATCCTTGTTTGTAGCTTCTTTGTAGTTGTGACGCTAAGGACATGGAGAACCAACAACTAGCAGATTCGACTCAAGAGCCTTCATTTGCTGACCTGTTAGATGAGACATTACGATTGTCATAACCCTCAAGACGACGCAATCGAGATGAAGATCTTTAAGAATGACATATTCTTCCTTGAATAGATGGCAAGATACAATGCGTTTGGTATCATGACCTTGGAAGGGACTCCCGATGTTTGGTGATTTTATTAGACGTAGGAACAACTCCTAATGGTGTTCCAAATGTTCTATTCAAAGGAAGTTATGAAGGCCTCAACAACGACCAAATAATAGGGTGGTCTTTTCGCCTTGGTATGGGACACTACCGATGGTTGAAAGGCCCTATCAATCATCTTCGAAGAGAACAAAGATCAGAGTATGTGGCGAATACAATTCGTCGCATCATAGATTTTCTCAACATATGATGACTGCTCTTCATAGAATTTGTCTCTAGAAGGGGGGGTAATGTCACGGACATATTCATGTAAGCTATTAATTACATATATAAATCAATAGAAGTAAGTAAAAGTAGATAAAAATAAGTTAATTCTATAATGTTTGATATGAAAGCTTCTTAGAAGCTTTATAGATGCTGCTTTGACTTCATAGGTGTCTTTAATTGAATTTTTGGATTAGAAACGTGGTCAACAAGTTGGCCATGTACCACACATGCTATTAGCTTGAAGACCAAGCTAACTATGTAGCCCACACATAGAAAAACTTGCCTTGTAAGTCAAGGCAAGTATCTTACAAAGTCAACACATATTAGAGGTCCTATAGAACGTCACCACAAAGCCCCTAGTTAGATAGTATATATAGAGACAAGAGTGAAGCCTTCTTCACTCTTGTCAATTTGTTTCTTATTTCTAGTCTAGTTTTAAGAGTCGTCATGTTTTCTAGTCTTTGGTAATAGCCATTCTAGTTCAATATATTATCACCTTTGAGTGATTTCTAAGTATTTTTGAATGACACAAGAGTGTATTGAGATTATCTTTCTTTGGAGTTCATGTCCTTGATACCTACTTATCTTTTTCATACTTCTTCTATAATATGATGTTTATTTTTAATCCTTTATCAATCAAAGCTAATATTAAATTATTTAAATTATCAAGATTCATTTATATCTTTGTAGTTACTTTAGTCTAATAAAAAATTGAATAGCTATCTTTTTTTTCTTTATGAATATTATACTTAATATAATTTGCAACTAAAGCTTGTGCTTGATATGCTCCTATAAGCATATTATTATTGACAAAAATCTTATTTTTCAAGTTTACTTCTCTCTTTGCTTTTAGTATTGTATATTAAGAAAATACATATCCTATCTCTTTTTTTTCATCTTAAGTCATATGATCATCTAATACCTCAATCATAATAGCCTTGACTATCATTTATTTTATTTTATTTTATTTTTTATTTTTTATTTTATTATATCAATGATTAAATTATAAAAATCTCTTCTTTGCTTTATCAAGAGCTTTTCTTAAGCTAAATTCAATTTTGGCATCTAAAATTTTTTCTTCTAAAATATTCTTTATATTAATACATATTTTGATATCAAATTATGTATTAATATAGGTTAAAATTTATAGGTAGAATTTTTATCTTTAGTCTTTTTTAATATATCTTTTTTATTTCCTTTCTTCTTCTTTGATGCTTTTTTTTTGTTGAAAAATTCAATAGAATCTTCTTATTGAATGACTCTATCTCTCTTTTCTTCAATTACAATACTATATGGACCAACAATTTTTTGATCTTTATGTAAGAAAGCTCTAATATTCATAGCATCAACCAAATCTTTTTATTTAATTATTCTTTTAATAGCTTTAAATTTTCTTTTTATAGCATCAACCAAATCTTTTTATTCAATCATTCTTTTACTAGTATTAAAATTTTTTATAGCATCAATTATTGATGAATCTAAAATTAATATTTTAATAGAATTTCTCTTCTAATTTATAGGAATTATATCTTGAATTAATGTACAATCTTAATTCTCAATCTTAAAGCTAATCTTTAATTTAATTATGGTCAAAAATTCTTCAAATCTAATTGCTCTATCTTCTTAATTAATTTTAATATTTTTAAAGTTTAAATTCTATTTTGTAATTTAAAATGGATCAAAAATATAAAATCTAATTTTTAAATTAATCATGATCTTTAGAAGATAAAGATGAGCTATTCTTTGTAGTAGAATTTCCTCTCTTAGTGATTTTAATAACTATCTAAAATTAAAAACAAATAAAAATAAAATTAATCAAAAGCATATTAATTTAAGGCTAAATTATAATTGGGGTTTTGATTTGCTAAGAGTTTATGCTTAAGGGAGTTTAAATTAAAGAATGGTGATCATGATGGCCTTGATGGCAAGAATCCTTGCTGATCTCCTAAATAGGCTAATTAGAATTAAAATTATAGTTGAAGTTTACAACTAGATTAGAAAATTAATAGGTTTTAATGATTTAGAATTCAGATTTGGACTGATGAATAATCAATCTTAGCATGTCAATGTGTATTGGACACATTGGTGGTGTTCATTTTGCCAAAAAGGCATTAATTTTTGAGTTATAGGCATTTCCACCCTTAAAATCAGATTTAGGCTTCCGATTACTATGGACCCTTGATCTTGAATAGGGATTTTGAATTTGAATGGTAAAGATGTGATTGCCACTTGGGGGCCTTCTCCTATTGGGTAAAACAAGCATTAGGCAGCCACTCTCTCTTCTTTTTTTTTTTCTTATAAGGTGAAGCTATGCCCATTTTTTTCTCTCCTTCTTCCTTCTAATTCAATAAAAAACTCCCTCCATTTTGTAACTGCTTGGATTTCTGCCTCCTATTTGCTTCAGTCGGTTTTTTTTTTTTTTTTTTTTTTTTTTATTGTCTTCTGCAATATGTTGGGACTACCTTTCTCTAATTACTAGCTTTCTAGGAATACCAAGCATGCATTATTTGGAGCTCTAATGAATTATTGGCGAATTTTCAAGTGAAGAAGGGTGCACTATCTTAGCTACGGGAAACTACCAACTTCAAAAAAATCATCGCTCAATGATCTCTATCTTGCTTCCCAAGTGGTTTACTCTGTATATTGCACTGTAAAATCTAGTTTCTTTGAAAACTTAAATTGGAATTTTTGAAGCTTTTATGAATTTTTAGTGAATTTTTGAGTAAGAAGGGATCAATTGCGAGATGGTACAAGGGTAGTACAATAGAGTTAGCTTGGAATTTCATAACATGGTGCTTGTTAAAGATATTTTTTAAAAAATTATTGCAATAGAGGCATCTTAAAATCTAATTCTAAATAAAATTTAAGTTGGAATTTTTATGAATTATAAATGAATTTTTAAGTGCAAGGAGGTGAGCTGCCCTAGCAGTTCTGGGAGCCTAACTTTGAAAAATCACAACTCAACCATCATGTACTGGAATATTGCAAAAATTGGGAGATAGGAGTTCATCTAAGTGAAGGTTTAGCTCAAAAAAAATAAACATAGAAGCTAAAGAGGATTTTGATGGATTTTCAATTGTTAAAGAGTTGCTACTTCAATTTGGCATGATAAAGGTCAGCTTTTCTTTCCTTATCACCTCCTAATTATACTTTTTTGTGCATGAATTGCTAGATTAAATCTTCACTCATCTTATTATCTTTAATTAATACTATATTAATTGAATCTTTTATTTCATCTTAATAATTATTTGTTAAATTTTAACTTCTAATTACTTTTCTATCTTAAATTTTTAACCTTATGTTATTTCAATTTTTATTTTATTTTTAAATTTAAATTTAAATTTTTATTTTCAAATTTTAACCTTTATATTATTTCATTTTTAGCTTATTTTTTTACTTTGAATTTATTTTTTTATCTTCAAATTTTAATCCTTATGTTATTTCATTTTAAATTAACTTTTAACTTCAATTTATTTTTACCTTCAATTTTTAATCTTTATGTTATTTCATATTTAAATTAATTTTTAACTTTTATCTTTGCTTTAATTAATAATCTTTAAATTTTAATATTATTTTATCATTTTAGAAGCAAAAAAAAAAAAAAAAAAAAAAAAAAAAAAATTGTGATTATTTATCATTCAACTTAAGAAATTTAATTTAATTAACTTCTGAGAGGAATTTAAGCAATCCCATTTACGGGGATTAATTTAAGCTCACATTCATCAAAGTTTAAAATTCTTATCTTTTCTTCCTTGAAATGAACAATGTCTTCTTTGATTGCCGCTTTATAATTTTCACTTTCACCTTGCTTGTGGCTTAGACTATCACATGATATACACCTTTCTACATAAATCCTAGGTTCTCCTAAAATATTTGATGTATAGGCTTATGAAAAATTTTTAATTTTATTATTTTTACCCTCAAATCTTTCATGCCTTTGATTAATTCTTCTAATGCTTCATCATAAAAAACCTTATTTACCTTTTGAATTGATTAAGTTTAAACAATAGGTATTAGATTTGATTGTGCTAGAAAATCACGAGTCTTTAATTTTTGTTATTTAGCCAAAAGTTTAATTACCTCCTTCATCTTTTTCTTATCATTAATAAAATCATTTGTAGATTCTTTATCTATTAAATAAAAGAATAATTTATTTCTCAAATTATCATTTTTTGCTTATAAAAATAACTCAATTTTTCTTACATCAAGCAACTATCTTTTATATCTTGGTAATTGAAAAAATCTCTTTTTAAAATCTTTAGTTAATTTGCTTAAACATATTTGATATATAAGCTTTTACTCAATCTACTTTTAAATGAGATTTTTTGTATTCATTCTTTTTGAATCTTCTTCAAAAACTTCATCTTTGAGATATTCTATAAATATATTCTTCAAGCTTCTAATAAATAAATTTTAATATACATCCTATGATCATTAATAAAAAAATAATGACTAATATACAATTATTAAGTAGCTAAATAATTTTATAATATTAATAAAAAATACGTATTTTTAATATTAATAAATTATAAAATAAAATATATCTATCTATATATATATATATGTATATGTATAAAAATTCAGTTATAAGAATTTTATATTTAATCTAAATTTAAATTATAAATTAAAATATTAGTAACTATTACAATTAAAAAAATATATTTTAAAAATATAAAAGAACTTCAATAAAAAAATTATGTAACCTTTTGATATATGTAACAATATTGATAGATTTTATTATATTTTATAAGAAAATTCTTGTGATTTCTTTAAAATTCAATAATTATTTATTTATATTATTTTTATTGATTTTATTATATTGGCATGTATTTTAAATTTTAAAACATTAATCAAAAATTTACATATTACATATAATAAAAAATTATTAATATTCTATATGGATACAAAAATAAAATATATATTCACTTAAAAGAAACATCTTTGCAATAATAATTTATTCATTTTAACAAAAATTATAATTTTTGAAAGATGTTATTTAAAATCAAACTAAAAATTATATATATATATATATATATATATATGATATGTACATACATACATTATGCACAAATATAGCTGATTTTTAATGAAGTGTTTTAGTAAAACTTAACAAGTATTATACCTTGTAGAAGGTTTTAAATGTATTTTAATTACATATTTAATAAAAATATAATTTTTAATGATTAAAATAAGTATAAATCATAGTTACATATATATATATATATATATATATATATATATATATATATATATATATATATATATATATATATATGTACTCTAAAACATTATGTATTGTGGTATATAACAAATCTAATAATTTGAAATATAAATTACAACATTCAAAATCCTAAAAAATCACATCTTGTAGATTATTTAAAATAAGTTATATCACAATTTGACATTCTAAAAATTCTATTTGCTTCATTATTTTATTTTTTGGGATTTTAATATAACAATAATTTTTAAATTTTATGTATATTAATTTCTAAAAATATATAATTCATGATTTTATTTCTTAAACATAATTTTCATAGTTATAACTTGGTTGCATATTTTTTATAAAAATATCTTTTTATTCAAAATAAAGTATAGTAGAATATTTTCTTTAAAAAATAAATAATTAAAATTTAAAAGATGGTCAAAACATAGGTAAATTTACACTTTTAGATGCAAAATGAAAAGCAAATAAAAATTTTGGAATTTATTTTTTTTTTATAAAGGAAATAAAAAAATAAATTAGAAAAGAAGTATTGAAATTTCTCTAAAAGAAATATATATAAGACTTTTTTATTTAGATTAATAAAATTTTAAACCAAATAAGAATAAATTATGTATTGTCTAAAAGATACATTATAGATAAGATACATAAAAATAGAAAATTTAAAAAATTTAAAAAATTTAAATTAACAATGGTTTTATTCAATTATATGTAAATTAAAATCTATATATTTTGGTTGTATTTATTTAAAATTTTATGTAATTTTTTTTAAACTTAATAAATAATTAAATAAATCATTAAACTAAAATTAATATTTTAGAAATAATCCAATTTATTTTTTAAAAAAATTATTAATATTATTATTTCAATAAAATGATATATTATACTTGAAATTTTAAAGAACTTTGATAGATCTTCACAAATTTAATTTTATGAGTAAAATTTGTAATAAATTTGAATATATTAATTGATGTTTATTTTATATTTAAAAATTAGAGTCATCTATTGACAAAATCAATATTATTTCTACACAAAAAAATTCTAATCATAATTCTTAAAAAGGTTATCAATATATAAAATTAAATTTTTACAAGGTTGAATAAGAACAATGCTTAATATAATAAGATTGTACTAAGGCGGATTTTTTATATTTTCTAAAATTATAGTAGAAGAATAATATATATATATATATATATTTTATTATTTTAAGAAGTTTTAAGATTTTAAAAAATTAATTAATAAATTTATCTTTCTTTTATTCTTAAATTATTTTAAAGATTAAATACTTCTTGGTTAAAATAGTTATTGATAATTATTCTAACAAAAAAATTAAAAGTATTTTATGTAGTTTTGTCAGAGTGGTTTTGTACTCTCTTAAAAATGAAATATTAATTTTAGCATATTCCTTGATCTTAATACTATTTCTAATCCTAAACTTTTGAAACTTAGATCTATAGCCAAATTTGAGTCATTTATTTAGATCCAATTGAGATGTATATGTACTATCAATTAATCTACAATATATAATACAAGATCTAACAAAATATGGTTTTGTCCCTTTAATACTACGAGTCTCAATGTTGATCATATATTATTGTTAAACTATGTATATCAGAGCTAAACTAATTTCTTCAGTACATCTGTTCCTTTTAATCTTACTTCTAATCTCCTACAATATCTAACAACTCTCTAATAAGAAATACCATGCAAAATACCAATAATATTGACTAGAGAGTGAATAGAGAAAATGTTGAAAGTCCTTAATGTCCTCCAAATTTTAATTGCCATCCTTTATTATTATTACAAAAGTGATTTGCTTATCAACTTACTAAATTGGTATGCTAACTTATTAATATAAATATTAATAAATAATTTTGTGTTCATCTATCTAATTAAATAAATTAATTATAAAAAAGAAAGTAATTTCTTAGGATTTATTCAATGATAATGGGATTTATTGGCCTAAATTACTAGTCTACTACATATTCAATTAAAAATTATATATTATTTAATTATTTATAACTTTTATAATTATTTTTTATTATTTATTTTAATTTTATAATCTTTTATTATTTTACTATATATATATATATATATATATATATAACTTTTATAATTATTTTTTATTATTTATTTTAATTATATAATCTTTTATTATTTTACTATATATATATATATATATATATATATGTAAGAATTAATCAAATTTTTAAACAAACTAATAGAATATAAAAGTTATTAATGTATATTTTTTAAAAATTCTAATGTATAAACTTTTATATGTAATTGTATTCCATATCTAAATAAAAAAGATCTAGCTATTTGATGATTATTTAAGTCTTTATAACCATCTTCAAAACTATATATGTAAATTATCATTAAAGAAAGTATCGAGTTTTAATAGTATTATATAGCATTAGAATTACTTTCAAAGATTATGATACAATATGTGTTGGATTTTATCATATATTCAATAAAATATATATCTTTTTTTAGAATTATTATTTCAAATTTTTAATTATTGAGGTTATTATTACCAAAGTGATTTGCTTGTCAACTTTGTAAATAAAATTTCTTAAAATAAATTTATTTGATATTTAATTTTCATTTTATTATTGTTTTTCTCGTTGTGTTCAAGCTTTAATATACCAAAGTAATTGAACTAATAGAAGTAAGTTCGAACATGAGGAAAGACTGGTTATATGAATTGGGTCTGTTAATGTCACAATTGACTGTATTCTGGCTATCTGAAATCAAGTATCAAACTACAAAACACTGAGGCTTACTACTTCCATCTTAATTCGATCCATAATCTATTCTATGATTATCAATTCAACAATACTTCTCCCAATCACAATTCTTCATAAGCAAATAATAAAGAAAACAAAGAGGTAGCACCAAGCTTACCCCGGCTTACGACTCTTACAGTCTCGCTTTCGGCTTACGACTCTCATAGTCTGACTCTCGGCTTACGATTCTCACAATCTAGCTTTCGACTTACAACTCTCACAATCTAGCTTCGATCTCTCTTTCCTCAACCTATTTATCCTACCAAAAAGATGATCCGTCGACTAGCAGATTCCAAAGATTATGACCCTTTGAATGCTTAACCATTTATTCTACTAACAACCTATTGTTACCAACTAAACTTCTTAACCATCAATTTAATTCTCAAGGTTATCAATAACCAATCAGTAACTTATCACAAAGTTTATTTACCTATTCTACATAGCTCCACTCCTAATTGTGCAGCATCCTTGCAAACATTATTTAGCCTCAACTTATAAAGAAGTAGTAGCATTGGCTTTTTCACTCAATGGCGTTGGCTTACCACCCTTTGAATTGGTGACCTTCTCTTCTTTACATCTTCGTCATCTGCGGTGGTGTTCGATGGTTCTTCATCTAAACGCACCATCAGTTCTTCATTCTACAAACCTAATTCCTGTCCCTCAGACTCAAGTCGGGCAATTTGGTTGTCACCCTCCTCCAACATCTTCTGACATTCTCCTGTCGATTTCAAAGGTATCTTTGAAGGCATTATCGCTGAAACTGACATATTGGTCTGTACTAAAATATTAGCCTCTTTTGCTAATGTGGCTAATTTAGTCTGTAATATCACAACCTCTACCTGCAGCCATTCTTGCCGTTCCTTTTAATCTGTCTCCATCCATACTTTCTCACATACTATATTCACCATCTTTTCCTTAACCACAAAAGAAAACATGATGCTTGTTAAGAGTCCCCCTCCTACTTCTTACTATGGTCCAAACAATTGGGTCAACTCCCTCTTTTGTAACAAAAAATCTGTCTCGAGTTTATGTATAGTAAAGTTTAAACCAATTACCATTGATCCATGTTTTAAATTTAGTACTCATAAAATCTTCCAATTATACTGAACCATTTGGAAATCCATTAATAACTCAAAATGGCCCATGCCATCGAACTTGAAATTTTTTTGGAAAATTTTTAAATCGACTATCATAAAGAAGTACTAAATCATTTGGCATAAAAGCCTTTGGTCTAAGCTTACTATCATAATAAGTCTTCTTTTGTTTTTGTATAGTTTCCATTATCATTAATGCATTGACTCTAGTTTCATCTAATTTTTTCAATTCTTCTAAACGGTGCCATAATGAATCTTGATCTCCCAATCTAGTATCTATAGTAATTCGTAAACTTTGGACTTCTAATTCAATAAGTAATATTGCTTCTTAGCCATAAACCAATTGGAAAGGGGTAGGATTGGTAGTAACTTTATACGCAATACAATATGCCCATAAAGCTACAAACAACTTAGTGTCCCAATCTGTTCCTGCTCCTGAAGCTATTTTTATTAACATTTTACATAAAATTCCATTAGTCTTCTCTATTTGTCCATTGACTCTAGGGTGAAACGGTATAATCTTTTGATGTTTTATCTCGTATTTAGCCATGAGTGCTTCGATTGTTCTATTTATAAAATGAATTCCTCGATCACTAACCAATTCTCGTAGATAACCAAACCGTATAACAATATTTTCATACAAAAAGGTTGCTACTATACTTGCATTATCAGTTTTCGTAGCTACTGCTTTAGCCCATTTTGTTACGTAATCCGTTGCTACCAGTATATAGTGTTTTTGTCCATTTCTCGAGACTAGTACAATTGCTTCCATAAAATCTATTCTCCATTTTTGTCATGGATACAGAAATATAGACTCGAGATCTAACAAGAAGTTCAAGAAGAACTGGCAAGAACTAGATTAATCAGATGAATACAAGAATAACACCAGAGAGGAGAGCTGGAGCTCCAAGAGATGTGTTGTCGAGACTGAAGAACTCTTCAGCCTTGATTCCAATATATACTCCTATTTAGGAAGCTTCTCAAGCAACTTCTACCAACTAGGAAGCTTCTAGAAGGTTCCAGAGACTTGCTTCTAGAAGGTTCTAGAAACTTATCTCTAGAAGGTTTTAAGGACTCTGTCCCTAATATCTTCTATCAACTAAGAAGCTTCTAGAAGGTTCTAGAGACTTGCTTCTTGAAGGTTCTAAAGACTTGCTTCTAGAAGGTTCTAGAAACTTGTCTCTAGAAGGTTCTAAGGATTATGTCCCTAATATCACCTCCTCTTTTAGCTTTGAGGTCCTTGAGAAGCAATGTTGTTGTTAATCAGTACCAATGCAAGAAAATGAAGATCTATCACATAATGTCTGCTATGAACTCCAACTGTTGTTCACGAGGCAAGTGGTTCATTGGCCCTTGAAGCCAACGGTAGTAGCCCACTCCTTCAAATTCTGACCAAGCATGAACTTCTGTGTCCTCATTGTGAAATTGTCCTACAAACACACCTTCTGGCTGACCATCGTAAGCAAGCTCGGACTCAAATACAATCACTAGTGATCGATTACTCGGTATCCTCCATCGTTGTCATGGTGTAGGCAGTTCTTCATCTCGGGGTCGCCTTCATGAGCTAGTCGGTTGAGATAATCTGACTGGCATAGTATCTATCTCTTGGCTATCCATATCAGAAGACCAAACTATGGCTACTGAAAAAATTCTATTTTATCTTAGAAAAAATAACTACATCAACTATGAATTTTGGTGGTGCTCTCTCCCTTTTTTATATTCTTGGGTGAGCAAGCTTCAGAAAGAAGCTATCGTCGAACTGGCTTAGGTTTATGAAAATGTTGTTGATAAAACTCTTGTACTTTTTGCGGCGCATTGGCGAGATTTTCAGCTGGCTCCCACGTTCGCTCATTAATGTCATAGCTGCATCAATGAACAAGATACTCCAACTTGTCCCACCTTCGCCATGAATCCAGCACCTTTTCAACCTCGTATTCCTCGTGGTTCTCGATCTCAATACTAGGTGGCGGACATTGCACTCTTCCAGGAAAAGATGACTCTCGATAAGGCTCCAACAGAGAAACATGAAAGATTGGATGTACCTTCATAGAAGTCTGTAATTCCAGATGGTATGCCACTAGATTGATTTGCTTCTGGATGATAAATGGTCCTAATCTGTGATAGTCCAACTTATCACATGGTCACTTGGTCTTGATATTCCGTTGAAGAAGCATTGCTTTATCTCCAATTTTGAAAGTAGGTGCTTGATTTCGAAATCTATCTGCAGACGCCTTGTAGGATTCTTGAGCGGATTGTAATTAGAGCTTCAACGTATTTTGAAGCTCTGATAGTTGTTTCACAAATCCTTCAGCTGCTGGATTGTTATTTGTTGACAGACTCAATAAATCAAGCTTCAAATGATATCCATAGTTAGAAAAGAATGGTGTGTATTGAGTCGACGCATGGAGGGTGTTGTTATATGCAAACTCGGCTAGCGATAGATATGTGGTCCAATCATCTTGCTGATAGTTGATGCTGCATCGTAAATATTGTTCCAAGACTTAGTTCACCCGTTCCGTTTGGCCGTGAGTTTGAGGATGAAAAGCCGAAGAAAGCTTGATATCCACCTTCAGTATCTCAAAGAGAAATCTCCAAAACTTTGATATGAACTGGGTTCCTCAATCTGATACAATATCATCTGGTAGTCCATGATATCGATACACATTATCGAGAAAGAGCCTTGCTGTGACTTCATTGGATGATGTCTTCTTGCAAGGAACAAAGTGCGCCATCTTTGTAAGCCAATCTATCACGACAAAGATGTTGTCAAATGAGTTCGATGATGGCAGGTCCATGTTGAAGTCCATGGAAATTGAAGACCATGGTCGACGTGGAATCGGCAATGACTGTAGGAGTCCAAAAGGGCGATGCCGAGGATTCTTGGATCTTGGATAGATGTCGCACGAGAGGACAAAATCTTTCATATTCTTCTACATTTGGACTCACCAAAAATCTCGAGAAATAAGCTCCAAGGTCTTGTTGAATCCAAAATATCCCGCAGCAGGAAAATCGTGGCGAGATTGAAGAACTCAAAGTTGTACTGGTCTTTTTGGGATATATAACCGCTCCTCAAAGCATAAAAGATCTCCTTCTACCTTGAACTTGTCATCATTGGCACGCTCCTTAATGTCAATGGCTACTGAATCTTCAATGGTCACGGCACGTACCTGATTTAGGAAGTCAGCATCAATTAGCACAATAGTAGCGCAAAGCTAAAATTGCTCTGGCTTCGTCAATGTCATATATTATTGATCAAACGCTGCTTCTCCAGCCTTTGGTACAAGATACAATCTCCTCGATAAGGCATCGAATAGTCGTTGCTGCTTCCCAAGTAGATAAGTGATAACAAAATCGAACCTAGATAGCAACATACTCCATCGAGCTTGACGTCGATTTAGAACTCGTGTCGACATAAAATACTCCAAATTCTTGTGATCTATGTGTACAGTCACTTGGTATGCAGCTCCTTCAAGAAAGTGGCGCCATTCTTGGAAAGAATCCACTATAGCAAGAAGTTCCTTATTGTGGAACTAATAATTGATTTCAGCAGCAGAGAACTTTCGAGAATAGAATGCAATTAGATAGAACTTCTTGTCTTCTACCATTTATGAAAGTACAGCTTCCAAAGCAAAATCCGAAGCATCAGTTTCTAAATAAGAAGCCTTTGTAAAGTCTGGATGTACCAAGATTGTAGCCCTAGTAAATGCGGTCTTTAGGTCTTGAAACTCCTTCTCCACTAGAGGTTTCCATTCCAGCTTATTCTTGCATGTCAACCGAGTGAGAGGAGCAGCAACTTGAGAGTAATTCTTGATGAAGATCCAATAGAAGTTGGCAAAATCAAGAAAGTATTGTACATCTCTAACCGTCTTTGGAACCTCCCAAGACACGATTGCTTCCACCTTCTTGGGATCCATCTTCAAGCCTTCTGTAGTTGCAACAAACCCCAGAAACTCCATCTCTATTTGGTGAAATAAACACTTCTCCAACTTGGCATATAGTCCTCGCTCGCATAGTTTCTCCAAGACCAAATGAACGTGCTTTTCATGCTCTTCCTCATTTTTGGAGAAGATCGGAATATCATCCAAATAGATGATAACAAAATCGTCAAGGTGTTCTCGAAAAATGTCATTCATCATATATTGAAAGACCGCTGGAGCATTGGTAAGACCAAAGGACATGACATTATACTCAAAATGGCCATACCTTGTACGGAACGCTGTCTTCTACTCATCTCCTTCTTTGATTCATACAAGGTTATAAGCTCCCCTTAGATCAATTTTTGTAAAGATCCTTGCAGGTCCAAGTTGTTCTAAGAGACTAGAAATCAAGGGTAACGGATAACGATTCTTCTTTGTTACCTTGTTGAGGCCTTGATAGTCCACGCACATTCGCAACGAGCCATCTTTCTTCTTCACAAATAAGATGGGTGCTCCAGCTAACGATTTTGAATGACGAATGAAGTTCTTGGCTAGATTCTTGTCGATGTACTTCCGCAACTCTACTAACTCCATCTACAATAGATTGTAGATTGGGCCAAAAGGTAATTGTGCTCCTTTCTATAAGTCTATGGTACAATCATATGGTCGGTGTTCCGGTAGCATGTCGGTATTCTTCTTTTGAAACACGTCTTTAAAATCCTTATATTGCTCAAGTATACTTGTTGTCGAGATCTTCTCCCCAGTAGTTGGAGCCGCATAAATGACAAACGGTGTGCCTTCCTTAGATGATCTTATAAACGCTCTTGCTCCAATGAATAAGGATTTTTATTTTCGAGGTTTTCTACTAGTCTTGCTCTTGGGTGGTTTTGTGAGAAAGGTCATCTTTCGCAACCTCCAATCTATGGATGGGTTATGCTTTTTCAACCAAGAAAGACCAAGAATAACAGGATTTGATGGGATTCTAATAATATTAAAAATAATATGACTACTGTGGCCCTTAAACGTCACTTCTATAGGTTTTGATTCATGGATGACACAACCAGACAATAAAGGTCGCCTATCTATGACCTCAACGTGAATAGGTTTGGATTTTTGTACTAAAAGGATCTTATGACACTTCACAAATTCTTCGTCTAAGAAACAAGCAGATGCTCTTGAATCTAATAATGCTAAGGTTCTCAATTTCTAAGGGCCAATAAACAAAGGGATTGTAAAACAAAGGGCAGGTTGAGCGAAAAGAAAGGAACCTAGTTGTTGTTGCGATATTTTACTGTCTAGCCGCATGGTTCCTATTTTGGCTAGGCATCCTCATTTTCCTGAACAAACGCGCCCCTAGTCTTGACAATACGTCGATTTTGCTTCTTGGGATAGTTTCCAACTTTGTGGCCTTCTTCACCGCAATACAAGCATAGACCTTCCTCCATACGCCACTTTTTTTCTTCTAGGGTAAGAGATTTCACACGTACCGCATCAATTTGCATGTCTTCTACCTTTGAATGTATATTCACGCTGCTTGCCAACATAGTTGGGGCGTGGCGAACCATATGTTGTCTTGAACGTTGGTCTTGGCAGTGTTGGAATAGGTAATTATCGCACTTCACAGCTTGGCTAATAGCTTCGTTGAGCGTTTGTGGATCAAGAAGAGTTAACAGCAAATCTTTCACATCACCTCTTAAACCCCAATAGAATTGACTCATCAACGCTTCTTCATCCCAATTGATGTTGCATACTAATTGCCTGAAGTCCGATGCATAAACTGATATAGAATGCATCCCTTGTCGTAGTGACTAGATCTTTGTTGTAGCCTATCGAACCTTGTCGTGTTCACCAAATGCTTCCGCAAACGCCTCCAAAAAGGTTTCAAAGTTGTTTAGTATGGACAATCGTTTCTCAAATAAAGGAGCAAACCATGATAGAGCTTGCCCTGTAAGTAAGGTTCCAACAAGTCCAACACGTGACTCCATCGTTGGATAGCGTTCAGGCTGTAAAACTGTTATCAACCTGATTTGATTGACGAATCCTCGAAACTTAGAACACATACCATCGAACTTGTTTGGAAGGCTAATTTGGGGCTCCTTATGTTGTAGAACCACCGGTGCTTGTCGAACTTGAGGTAAAGTTGCTTCTCCAAGTGCAGAAGTTTGAAGTTGGTGCAACCTAGATTGTGCCATCCCAGATGCTTTATCATTATGAAGCCTTGCCACAACTCCTTCAATCTCTATAGTTCTTTGCGATAATATAGTGAGGGCAATCATGATAGCATCCAACTTGGACTCCGAACTTTCCGTCATACTAATGTCTTGGCCTCCGGCCATTCTAACAGAAGGACAGAAACGACTATACAAGAAGACAATATTGGTTTAGAGGAGGGTACTCCGCAACCTCTAAAATGCCTTAAGAGCTTCAAGAAAAGGGATAATCCACTCTCTCCAAGAAGAATAAGACTCCAATATTGTAACAAAAGAAGTATCAGTTTAGAGGAGGGTAATCCGCAACCTCTAAAATGCTAGTACACTTCCAAGCAAAGAGGTAATCCGCACTCTAACGAAGAAGAAACTAACTTTGATATCTAAGGTGAGTAAAATCTCGACAAACTATCACGGACACAGAAATACAGACTCGAGATCTAACAAGAAGTTCAAGAAGAACTAACAAGAACTAGATTAATCAGATGAATACAAGAACAACACCAGAGAGGAGAGCTAGAGCTCCAAGAGATGTGTTGTCGAGACTGAAGAACTCTTCAGCCTTGATTCCAATATATACTCCTATTTAGGAAACTTCTCAAGCAACTTCTACCAACTAGAAAGCTTCTAGAAGGTTCCAGAGACTTACTTCTAGAAGGTTCTAGAAACTTATCTCTAGAAGGTTCTAAGGACTATGTCCTTAACATCTTCTATCAACTAAGAAGCTTCTAGAAGATTCTAGAGACTTGCTTCTAGAATGTTCTAGAAACTTGTCTCTAGAAGGTTCTAAGGATTATGTCCCTAATAATTTTTCAAAAGGCGCTTCAATCAGAATGGATATTAATGGCATTGCTGAAGTTTTAGTAGGTCGATTCATTCTCTGACATGGGTCACAATAACAGACGAATTGGTGGGCATCTGTAAACATTGTTGGCCACCAATAACCAGCCTATAAAGCTTTATGAGCTGTGCTATCTCCCACAAAATGTCCACCATAATTGTCCAAGTGGCAACCTTCCAATATAATACACACTTCTGTCTGATAAATACAGCATCGCAAAACTCCATCCTTGGTTTGTTTATATAAAGCTTCACCAATCATTATGTAAGGGGCACATTTTAATATTAAGTAGTATTTAAGCTTTTCATTGAAATTAGGTGGAAAGGTTTGAAATGTCAAGTATTGAATTATTTCACTATACTCCAGAGTAATTACATCTACCGCAAATAGTTTCGTATCAAGTAGTGTATCTTTAATGGATTCATTACCTAATATATTGGATAACCAAGATAAATGGTCCGCATTGGAATGTGATTTTCTTAGTCTTATATGAATAGTAAAGTCAAATTCATCAAGAAATGAATAACATTCATGACCAGCGACAGCATTCAATATACTATCCGTGAATGGTAAAGGAAAATAATCCTTCTTGGTAGCCGCATTTAATTTTTGAAAATCTTCACAGATGCAAACTTTTCCATTCTTTTTTGGTACCATAACAATTGGTTAAACTCATTCACTAAAAAGAACTGGATAGATAAATCCAACTTCCAAGAGTTTATCCAGTTCTTCTTTTACCATAAGTAAGTATTTTGAATTAAGTCGATGTTGTCTTTAGTGTACTGGTGTAGTGTTCTCCTCCAATATAATTCGATGTTCACAAACTTCAGCTGGAATTCCTTTCAAATCCACATACGACCATGAGAAAGCAGTTTTATGCATTAAAAAGTAATCTACCTAAATTTCTTTCTCCTTGCCTTTTATACTGTCATAAATCTAAATGATTTGGAAAGCCTCCCTGTACCTAAATTAATTAGTTGACATCGTGGAATTTTAGAAGTCCCTGGACTAATGTTCTACTCAATTTCAAAATCTTTCATAAAATCTGACACATTAGAACTTTTCAACTCCAATTCCATAGTACTAACATGATTAATATCCCGTTGATTCATCTAATATGCAATCATATGATCAGAATCGTCAATAACATCTGGAGGAATTAAGTACTCTCCTAGTCCCATGCACTAGTAGTTCATTCTAGTGTGCTCCACAACTTGCCTTATATCAGCATAAATTGAGACAGGTGTACCAATTTCTTCTTCAATAGATTCATCTTTACAGTTTGACATGAATTCTAAACTGACAACTTGAGTTTCTCCATGATATTGGACAGGGTATATTTGAAGCACAATTTTATCATTACCTTTTCTAATTATCAATGTACCATGGCCTCAATCATTTTGAGCTTTAGCTTGATATAACCATGGTTGATCCAATAAAATTGGGTATGAAAATATAGAGCTTTGCAATCGAAAAACAATGTAATCAATTTTTTAGGTAATCTCCGTAATTCCTGTATCAATACTTCATAAAATACCCATAGGTTTAACTCGACTGGAGTCAGCCATTTTCAAAACTATTGTAGTAGGCAATAAGTGATCCAAACCCAACTCCTCCATTGTAGCGACATTCATAAGATTTATACTAGATCCTCCATGTACTTGCACTCCCGATAGTAACTCTCCATCAATTGAGACATCAATCGTTGTTGCACCCGGATCGAGATTCAAACTTATTTCTCAGATTTCTTTATTTCGAGATCTACGACAAATTAATGAGGAATTCAAGATAGTTTGGCAGTCAAGTACTACCGCCAATAGTTGCTTCATAGAGATCGTAGGTTGTATGGTGCCCAAATTTTATAGAATATCATATGGTTCTGTATTAGTGATAATTCCCAATGTCCATTTCTTCTTCCCAGTCCTAGACACCGATGCAAGTAAATTGGTTTTCTCTATATTGGAAATTGGTAAAGCTACTAGAACTGAATTTGACGGAGCTTGTAAAATCGTTTCTTTAAATTGATAAGATTATTCTCCCAATTGAGCTGATATTAGTTCCTTGGAACTCATGCCTCTTAGAGGATCTTTCAACGGAAAGAACGTTTCTCAAAATTGTGTAGAGAATGGAACAGCTCGACACGAAATCAAAGCCTTCGTAATTAGTACCTCATTAGGATGGACAACCGATTCAGGTCTTATACTGAGTAAAGGGCCCATGTTAGGACCTGTATTGGATATCCCCGTAATTGGATCCAATTGGTCCTTCGCTTCAGGATTACCTTAATATTGAATTAAACTTTTTTTCTTTTGCTGACTTCTTGTAAGGATAGCTTGGACTACTCCTATCAGATGAAGTGGTGAATTTTGAGGACCTTGATTTATCTCTTCTATTTTTCCTTGGCTTTGGATCTTTTGATCTTGATTAATGAAATTGAACAGAGCATTACATTGCTGATAAGTATATCCCAACTGCTTGTAATTCACACATATTGGCACATAATTGTCACTAGCTCTGGCATTGGGACATTCAATGGCATAATGACCAATCTGTCTACAATGGAAACAACGAATTGGTCTTCTTGTACCTCCATCCAGCAAATTGGGTGTCTTCATCGGTATGTACTTACTAGGCTTGTTCCATGTAGGATTAGAAAATGGTCCTGGTTGTCCCGTTTGTACGGAGGGTACTTGGTTTGATCTCGCCGATGGAGCATATTGCTTATACCTTTGCTGCTCCTTCCCGTAATGTTGGGGGTTTGATACAGACCCTTGATTAAAATTAGAACTTCGAAAGTTATTGAATGTTTGATTTTGTCGATTAGATCGATTTCCATTCCATCCATACATATTTTCCATTTGAACTTGATTGACTTCTCATTGAGTCGGTGGAATCATGGTCTGATTACTGAATTGTTGTTGCCTTTGTAAATGTCAGTAGTTTTGGGTAGGGTACTTTCTTCCGCAAAATATACATCGAACACCTGTTTGCCTGGGTGATGGACATTTCGTATCAAAATGATCTTGTTCTTTACAATTATTACACCATACATTAAGTCTCGTATTAGAAGGCTTATGTCATATCTCCTTGTCTTTAGCCAAATTCACGACCAATTCTTCCATCTTCTTTGTTAGATTTAATAACAAGGCTTCATTTGGATCTTTAATAATCGCATTTGTAAACAACTCCGGTTGTTGATAGGTTGGCAATGTAAAATAAGGTGTCATTGTTATTGGTGCTATTGCTTGGAGTGGTGTAGTATTAATTGATTTTTGCAACATAACATTCTTCATGTTGGAATCAACCATTTGATAATAATTATCCATCCACATATTTCTCGATTGCATTTGTTGGCTTTCTAAACTTGGAATCATCATGGCTCCCACTGTTAATAATTGGTCATAATGACATTCTTCCCACACCTTTGCTCGTGTCAATGATACCTCTACCGTAGCTAGTCAAGCCTCTTTTATAAACATTTTTAATTCTAGTGGATGCAAACTGTTAATTAATATCAACAATATAAACGTATCTGGTATTTGATTATTTGACCATTTACGAAGTATATCCACAATCTGGCCATAATAGGACTCTACGGATTTCTATGCAAATATCCTACTATTCATAAAACTTTCTCAAAGTCGATCTTCAAATCCAATTGATCTAAAATGGGTTAGAAATGCATTCTTGAAGGCCTCCTAATTGGAAAATCTATCCACTAGTTGCCGAATATACCATTCAAAAGCTGTATCTTTTAAAGTTGCTGACAACCATCTCAACCAAATGTCTTCAGTTCTATCATTATTAACCACATAAGGTGTCAAGAATTGAGATATATGGTGATCGAGATCAAAGCCCAGCCAACCACTAAAAGTAGGTAATGGTGCCACACTTGTAGTTTGGTCTCCTACTGCTTCCATTTGTATCGCAATTGGTACTTCTGGCACTCTCGCGGCCATTGGTGTTATCATTAGTCTCTAGTGGATTCGAACATGAGGAAAGACTAGTTACATGAATTGGGTCTATTAGTGTCACAATTGACTAAATTCTAGCTATCTGAAATCAAGTGTCAAACTACAAAATATCGAGGCTTATTACTTCCATCTTAATTCAAAACATAATCCATTCTACGATTATCAATTCAACAATACTTCTCTCAATCACAATTCTTCATAAGCAAATAATAAAGAAAACAAAGAGGTAGCACCAAGCTTACCCTGGCTTACGACTCTCATAGTCTGGTTCTCGGCTTATGACTCTCACAGTTTGGCTCTCAACTTATGACTTTCACAGTCTGGCTCTGATCTCTCTTTCTTCAACCTATTTATGCTACCAAAAAGATGATCCGTCGGCCAACGGATTCCAAAGGTTATGACCTTTTGAATTCTTAACCATTTATTCCACTAACAACCTACTGTTACCAACTAAACTGCCTAACCATCAGTCCATTTTTTAAGGTTATCAATAACCAACTAGTAACTTACCACAAAGTTTATTTATCTATTCTACAAGTACTTTTAAATTAAAATTTTAATTCTATTTTACTTGTATAAATGAAATCTATTAGGATTTTTTTGATATTTATAAAACAAAACTTCACCTTCCATAGCCAAGTACTTGATACATTTTCAAATAAGATAACACATATTATAATAATGTACTTTACTTGTGCATCAATTTGACAATAAGCCAAAGATAGTTTTATGCCCATCTTTAAAATCTTGAAAAGTATTTTTCAAAATCTTGATACAAATTGAATCTTATTATTAAATATAATATACTTAGACAATGCATGATAATAATAATTATTATCAAAGAAAAGCTTAGTTGTTTCTTTACTTCTAATAAGTTTTTTACATAGTATAAAATGTGCTATCTTAATAAAAAAGATCTATTAGTATAAATATAAAATCATAAAAATTGGAAACTTAAAGTTTTATGATAAAATCCATAGAAACAAAAAACCATGATTGTTTTGGAATAGATAATGGCTGAAAAAGTCTATAAAGTTGATGACAAGTTTATGATTTTGAACAGACGTAACATGATTATAAGAAGTCTTTAATTGCCCTTCATATTTGAAGCCATCAAAAAACTTTAGATATTAGCTCCAAAGTCATATTATATCCAAAATATTTGGCTATTAGAAAGTTGTGATAAGCTGGAAGAACATGTAATCATGCTTTATCTTCTAAAATGTATAATTATTACTAAAAATAGAATAGATTATTTTTGAATTCAAACTTAGAAGTATCATAGGAATTAAAAGAATTATTCTTAATATTATAAATAAGAGTATTAAAGAACATATTCAATTGAACTTTCTTGATAGAGATAACAATAATCAATAGTAATTTCATTTTTTAAAGATCAAAATGCTCTGGCTTCAAGAAAATCATTCTTTATTGATTAAAAATTACATCTCTTTCTTTAGAGGTAAGATAAGAACATTTAAAAAGAGTGTTCAATAAACCTTGTTATTTTCTAGATCAATAAGTAAGCTTAAAATCAAATCTAAATAAAGACATGTTTCAATGAGCATAGGGACAATTTAAAAATTGTATTGCTATAAAATACTTGAAGTTCTTATGATTTATATATATAATGACTAGACTAGAAGTGCCTTTTAGATAATGATGCCATTCTTATAATAAATCTATAATTATAAATAAAATTCTTTATTATGGATCTTATAGTTAAACTCGACTATTGAAAATTTCTTATAATGTTAAGCTACTAGGTGGAATTAGTCATTTACTCACATTTATCACAATATAGAATTTATAGAAAAATTTGATGTATTTTTTTTATAAAAAATACCTTAGAAAAGTCAACTTAATACAAGATTAGAAGAAAAATAAATTTTATTTTTAAGGCTTCAAAAAATGCTTCAGTTTCTTTGTTCAACTCAAGTTTGTCTTTATATATTAAACGTATAAGAGGAACTACCACTTGAAAAAAGTTTTTGATGAAGATACAATAATAAATTTTAAAAAATATTACACATCTTTAATTATTATTGAGATCTTCCAATCTATATTAATTTGAACTTTTTTAGGATCCATCATAAGACCATTGTTTGAAATGATGTATCTTAAAAAGTCAACTTAAGTAATATAAAATGCATACTTTTCTATCTTGATAAATAATTATGAATATTTTAATTTTTGTAACATATAATTAACCCAAACTTCATATTCTTTTATGTTTTTAGAGTAGATTAAAATATTTTCTAAATAAAAGCTAAAAAAATTATAAAAAAACTTTAAAAAGATATTATTTACTAGATATTAAAAAATAACAAGAACATTTGTGAGTCTGAAAGGTATGATGTTATATTTGAAATATCCATACTTGATCCAAAATGTAATTTTTTATTTGTCTCTTTTTTTTAGTGCATCTCAAATTATATACTCTTCATAGATCTATTTTTGCATAGATCTTTATTTGATTCAATTGATCAAAAAAACTTAGAATCAAAGTTAAAAGATATATATTCTTCATAGTGATTTTGTTGAGTTCTTAATAGTCTACATACATCTACAAAGATTTTTCATTTTTCTTCACAAATAAAATAGAAATTCTTTTTGGAAATTTAGAATAGCATATGAAATTCTTAGCTAAATTCTTGTTAATGTATTCCTTAAATATAGCCGATTTATTCTCCAATAAATTTTAAATTGGTCCAAATAGTAGGAGAATTATTTTTTGAATTTCATAGAATAGTTATAGGAATAATATTTTAAAATAATGTCAATATTTTTATTCTAAAAAATATCTTGATAATCTTAATATTTCTTTAAAATGCCACTTAAAGTCTTTTTTCTATTAAAAATAAGAGTGGCATATATAACAATGGTTGATTCTTCTTTTGTAGCATGTACAAAAGCTCTTGTACCTATCAATAAGAATTTGGTTATATTGGATAAATAGGTTTTTACTTGACTATTAGAATCTTTCATTAAATTATAATAAAAATCAAGATTATGAGGGTTATATTTCTCTAGCTATGGTAATCCTAAAATAACTAGGTTGAAAGAAGATCTAATGATATTAAATATTACTAAACTATTATGAACTTTAATAGTTATATCTAAAGGAAATATTTCATGAATAATGACTTTAAAAAACAACAAATGACCATCTATTATTTCTACATATATAAATTTGATTTTCTTGACTAAAGATATTTCTTGTTTTTTAAAAAAATCTTTGTCTATAAAATAGAATGAGGCTCTTTAATCTAACAAGATAAATTCTTTGTGATTTTTTGGTCCTAAAAAATATTTATTTTTTAAAACAAGATGAGGAATTTGATGAAAAAATAAGATCTTTTCTAAGTATTGCATAAGATTTGAGTTGCACATTTTTTGTTATAGCTAAAAAAACTTATTTTTTAATATATTATGTTTTTAGCAACTATACTCCTTATTTTGTGATTATGTTGCTTCTTTGGATAATGTTGAGCAGTATGCTTGGATTTTCCATAATATAAGAAAAAACCTTCTTAATATTATTGTTGTCATATTACATATTGTTGTGTTTGGAAATGCATCGAAAATCTAGTTGTAGAAGGTAGAATTGCGTTTTACAAATACTCAAGAATCTTAATACATTTCATTCTTACAAGAAAAATATAATTTGAATTTTAATTCAAAAGTGCTTGAATCTAATATAAAGTGCTCAAAAATACTTTTTTTAGTAATTTCAACCATACATATACTCCAATTGCCTCATAACTTTCACAATTAAATAATTTTGAATTTTCTTTGCAACCTTAATCCTAATCAGCAAGGTTTAACAAGCTGTAGCTTTTAATCTAACTGTATACTTGGAGAAAAATTTTGTACACAAATGCCACTATAAATCTTCTATGTGCTTAAAAAGAATTCACTCCAATCCAACTTAAAGATTGTGAGAAAATGCCCAAAAATCACATTGATATTACTTGGCTGCCAACTTAAAAGTTAATGCAAATATTCTAGCAGTGATTTTTTCTTCTCCAATTATTAATTTTAACTCAAAATTGGTTTATATTATGATCTTTAAGTCTTCTAATACCATGCCAAATTTCACTTTGATCTAATAAATAGATCTTTAGATATTGTAGAAACTCTATCCAACTCCAAACTGCTAACTTTCAATACCTTCTTGTATCAAAAACCAAGTATCTACTAATTACAATGTTAGATTTTCACAAATTTTTACACACAATGAGTACACCCAATTAACCAAGAAATACCAAATTTTGAAATATAGATGTGATACCAATCTCACAAACTAGCCAAGAGTACTAGCCCTAATTGTATTGCATAAATTCCAAGTTGCCAAAACAAACCTTCACTTTGAATAATAATTACCAAGTCCAAAAAAATTCTACACAAAAAAAGCCTTATGTCTTTAGAATAAGCTCTAAGCTAGCTCTTAAAATCTAATTTCCAATCTTTAAATGAAATCCTATTTTATCCTAGGTTATCATTTTAATAGCTGGAGGTGTGATTTTGACCATGTCTCACGAATGGTCAATCTCCCGGGTATCAATCTAACATATCTTAAGGATTTTTAGCCCAATCCTATCTCCAAATTAATCCTAGTATCAACCATATTAATTATTTATCTTTTTAAATTTTATTTTATTAATTTATGGTCTTTCTAAGGCAATAAAAGAGTCTCTAGAGCCTAGAAGATAAAATTACTAACCAACCTTTAATCTATTAACTTTTAAGACAAAAAAATAAACTAAGAAGCTTTTATAAAAGCCATGTTTAAATATCTTGAATTATTATTGAACTAAGATAATAAAATATTAATTAAAAATTAATTTTTGATTATATTTTCATCATATAGTTGTATTACAATATGAGACTGTGGAGAGAGAGTTTGCCTTAAAAAATCACTCGGCTTTTAATTCCTGTTGATTGTTCTACTATCTTATGATTTTAGGACATATACAATACTTTATAAAAAAAAATTCTTTATAAGCTCACTTATCCTTCATATCAATAAATCTCTTTCATTAAATATTTACAAAAAAAAAATACAAGAGTACAAAAACTTCCTTAGAGAGTCCTTATTTCTCCCTTCTACAAGGGTTGCCATCCTTTCAAAATCCTAGATCTTACTCCAAATCTTAAAATCTAAACCCTAAACTCTACTTCTAAATATTAAATCCTATTTTTTTAATTTAAATTTTTATATTTAAAAATAATATATATATATATAGATATATATATTTAAAGATTCTAAAAGATTGATGCCATCTCACTTTAAGCCACCACCGACTTATGGCTTCTTCTTTTTTAAGAAAATTTCTATACCAATCTATTATAAAAATAAATATATAAAAAATATGGATGTTATACATCATGCTATTATTAAAATAAATTCCTTGCTTCCACCCATAGGCGACAAGTATCCTTATCACCCAACATAATCTCTTAATACAAGCATTGTTGGACCAATCTTCAGAATTTCTTCAATAAATTAATTAAAGATTTTTATAGAATATTTTCTTTTATCTCTCTCATGTGCCACTATGGGATTTAAAACTCAACACTTCTTAGGTGCCACCTAAACATCTTATCATCCATCTACCTCTATAAATTCTAAGTTGCTACTTGATTTCTAAAACTTCATTTTTTATTTTTATTTTTTTTTGTATAAGCTTGTTGTTTAACCTCTTCTTCTTCTTTAAATCTTCATTTTTCAGTTTAGATTCCATATCTCTAATAATTATTTTGCTTATTGGTTGTGTATCTTAAATGAATCTCAGTGCTTCTGATTTTTTAGGTATTTTAAACCAACTATTTGAATAGAGAGAAATTGAAAATTTTAAAATTCTTATCTTCACATTTTCTTTCAACAATTCTATTAATTTAAGAAGTAAAGCTCTTGATATTGGAATAGGCTTCAAATTCTATGGAACATGTGGCATAGTGAAAATTACCATTGGCGCAATAATATTAAGATCTATATAATTTATTTCATTAGAAGTCAAGAAAAATATCTTATCATATGTAATAAATATTTTTTGAAATATCTTCCTTTTTAGTATTGTTAAAAATTCATCGCTTTCAATCTTTAGTTTAATCAATGAATCTTCAATAAATTGATGTCTAATCCTTCACTTCTCTCTTATTTCTAGTTCTTTAAGTATTTGCTTGATATGTTCTATGATATTGGATAGTAATTGAATAGCTACCAACTTAACCTTCTTAGCCACTAACTTATACTTTGTTTGAACCATAGTCCCATGCTTTAGCCTACAGCTAGTACCATCTTCCACACTTTCTATTACATCCTTTAATTCTTTATAAGTTTTTCTTAAATGCAAATTTACATATACTTCTTATTTCTTGTTCTCCACTATATTCCAAGATGAGAATGAAATAGTTTTTTAAACCTACTTCTTCTATTAATCCATCTATACCCTCTTTTCTTAAAATAAAATCTATATTTTTAAAGTTTTTTCTTGTTTCTTTATTCTTCTTCTATCTATTGAATTCAAATTTTTAATTTTTTTTAAACTCATAAATCTACTATTATTCAAATTTTAAAATCTATTATTCAAAATATTTATATTGAAATTAGAATAATTTTTATTTACACCCTTTTTCTCTTTTTTACAAGGTTACTCTTTAGAAATCCAAAATTCTACCTTTGGATTCTAAAAGTATTTTCCTTAATTGATCTAAATGTCTCTGATGAATAGGCTTAACCACAAAGAATTACATTTTTTTTTCTATTATAACTATAAATCCTAGCATAATTGGAACTATCATCTAAAATTTTTATTTCTATTCTTGTAACATTAATATAAGGTTGACCAAAAATTACAAGATATATAACTAAATTTTTTACAAAAAAAGTTTTGTTCAACCTTCATATCTCTAATTCTTATCTTTATTACTAAATAAGCTCTATAAAGAACTTCTTTTTAATTATTTATTGCTTTAATTATCCATATATGATTTATGTCAATTAATCACTAATTCTTTTCATATACCTTCCTTGACATGATGTTAAATTTTGATCCGTGATCAATTAATACTAATACTAGATCATTTAAATCACCAAGCTTCATTTGTATCTCTGTAGTGACTCTAATCTAATAAAGAATTGAATAATTTATTCCATCTTCTTCATAATCATCAGACTTAATACAATTTGCAAATAGATCTTATTGTGCTTGACGTGTTCTTAAAAGCATATTAGTATTGATCAAAGTCTTTTCTTCTAAATTTCCTTCTTTATTTATTCTTAGCATTGCAGATTGGATAAATACATGTTTTATCTCTTCTTCTTCATCTTAAATCATTTGAGTATCTAATGCCTCAATTATAATAGCCTTGGCTATTATTTATTTCTTTTTTTTTACTATATCAATAATCAATCCATGGAAATCTTTCTTTGCTATATCAAAAGCTTCTGTCAAGGTAAATTCAATTTTTATATCCAAAGTTTTTTTTTCTAAAATATTCTTCATACCAATAGATGTTTCAATATCAGATTGAAATTTATAAGTGGGATTTTTACTTTTGGCCTTCTCTAATGCAACTTTTTCATTTTCTTTCTTCTTTTTTGATGCTCTCTTCTTGTTGAGAGGTTCAATAGAATTTTTTTGTTTAATAGTCTTATCTTTCTTTCTTCAATCACAATAATATATGGACCAACAACTTATCTATCTTTATCTAAAAAAACTCTAATACTCATAGCATCAACCAAATCTTTTTACTTAGTCATTTTTTTAATAACTTCAATTCTTCTCTTTATAGCATCAATTTTTGGTAAATCTACAACTTTCACTTTTCTTCATTCGACTTTAATGGCATAAGTCTCTGATTTTTTTTCAAATTTGATACTATTCTTATTAGTTTGTTCTTCAATTATTTTTTTTACTCCTTTTTTCTATATTTAATCCTAGAAAGTTTATTAGAGCTTGAAAGTCTTATCTTTCTTTTTTTGAGCTAAAAGAATACCTTCTTTGATTGCTATTTTATAACTGTCATATTCATCATGCTTGTGGCCTAAAGTATCACACCACATACATCTTTTAATATATCTCATAGATTCTTTTGAAAAATTTGATGCACTAGGTTTTTGAAATTTTTTCAATTTTGTTATTTCTACCCTCAAATATTTTATATTTTTAATTAATTTTTTTAGTATTTCATCATGAATAACCTTTCTCATCTTTTGAGTTAATGAAAAAGTTTGAATAGTGGATATTGGATTTAATTATGCTAGACAATTCCAAGTCTTGAGCTTTTGCTGTTTAATTGAAAGTCCAATTGCTTCTTTTAACTTTCTCTAATTATTAGTAAATTTATTTTCAAATGCTCTATCTACTAAATAAAAGAGTAATTTTTTCTCCAAATTGTAATTTATTACTTGCAAAAATAACTTAGTTTTCTTTGTATTAAGTAACTACCTTTGAATCTTGGTAATTGGTGGAACTTCTTTTCAAAATTCTTAATTAAGTTGCTTAGGCCCATTTGACATCTAAGCCTTTATTTAATCTTCTCTAAAAATGACTTTTTAGTCATTTTTTTTAATCTTCTTTTAAAATTTCATCTTTGAGACATTCTTTAAATTTTCTCTAAAAAATAGAGTCTTTATGAATTCTTTCAAAAAAAATTTAATCTTAGAAACAACAATAAGATCAAAATCAAAGATTACCTTTATCTTTGGAACTTGATGTACTTCTATCTTGTATTCATAGATCTTAAGGAATTTGATGATTTTTTTTCTTAAATTTCTAATTTTATCAATATCAACTTACAAGATTTTTGTAGTATCCTTGCTATATTCTTGAATTTGTTGTTTTTGCTCCATGAATTGTAAAAATATTCAAAATAAGTTATTTGAAGCAATTCTTCTTTACAATCCAAAACCTAAATCAACATACTCTATTATTTCTAATAAAAGAGTAAGTGCCTCAACTCTCTTTCAATAGAAGCATTAATATGTTATGGAGAAAGAATTTGTCTTAAAAAAATATTGGGCTTTTGGTTGCTACTGATTACTTTACTATCTTATAACTTCTATACATATACAATATTCTATAAACGAAAATCCTATGTAAGCTTATTTCTCCCTTATATCAACAAATTCCTTTCATTAAATATTTGTAAAAAAAATACAAGAAAGAAAAAACCCCCTTGGAAATTCATAATATTTTTCTCCTAAAAAAATTGCCATTCTTTCAAAATTCTAAATCCTAAATCTTAAACTCTACTCGAAATTTTAAATCCTAAATCCTAAACCATACTCTCAAATACTAAATCATAATTTTTTTTTATTTGAGTATGTATATTTTTTTTAAAAGAAAGAAAAGTTTGATTGAAGATTCTAGAAAATTGATGCTATCTCACTTTAAGCCAAAACCAACTTGTAGCTTCTTTTTGTTTTAGAAGAAATTATATATCATTTATTAAGAAGATAAATATACAGAATGTGTAGGCATCATGCATCATGCTACTATTAAAAGAGATTCATTGTTCTTGTCCATAGGTAACAAGTGCCCTTATCACTCAACATAATTTCTTAATGCAAGCATTGTGGGACCAATCCTCTGAATATCTTCAATAAATTAATTGATGATTTTTGAAGAATATTTCTTCTTCATCTCTTTTGTGTGCCACTATGGGATTTTAAATTTAGAATCTCCTAGATGCCACCAAAGCATCATATCATCCATCCACCTTCATATGTTCCAAGTTGCCATTTGATGTCCAAAGACTCATTTCTTCTTCCTATAAGCTTACTATCTAATATCTTCATCTTCTTTAAATCTCAATTTTTCACAAATTATAACTTCTTTTTCTATGAAAATTTGCACAATTATTTATATATCAATCAAAAAAATATCTATCAAATATATTTCATAATTTTTATTTATTTTTTACATATAATGCACAAATATAACACAAAAATGTTATTGAATCTTTTCTTCCTTAATAAAAAATTTAAAACATACCACATTAATTTACATAGGCTTTGGTCTATATGAATAAGCTTTCAAAAACTTAAAAGGTATTGCCATGACTTAACTTGTATCTCTTCAACCAAATCTTTGTTCTTGGCATCTTTAAAAGAATTGATTGTCACATACAATGGTTGGAATAAAGAATTATTTTAATAAGTTTGCTCTCAACATTATCAACAATAAATCTTTGATATTATCTTTCGATCCACATCAAAATTGAATAATGGCTTTGTCATTTCAATATACATTGCAAATAAGGTTTTAAAATTTAGCAATATATATATATATAGTGATTAAACATGATTCTTATTATAAAGATGGGAGTTTGATTTCTACTACCAATTTTTGATCACTTTTTTCAAATGTGGCGAAAAATACTTCCAAAAATAAATTCAAATCATAAAATACTTATGAATCATTTTCCATCAAAAATATAAACCAAAAAAAGAAATATTTGGTGAAAACACACCTATAAATTCAACTTATATAAATCCATCGAGTTATTGAAAAAGTTACAATCTTAAATAAAAGTTTACTTGATGTAGAAATCTTCAAAACTTTGATATTGTTTCATCAAACTTCTCTAATATACTTGAGCATGCCTCTCTCATACTTGTAGTAGTAATGTTCATTAGATTTAGTTTAAACTTAATCGACTTACTTCTCTCAATTATACAATTACTTAATATAAACTTTAAACTTCATTTTTGACTGCTTCTTTGGATGTACGAATAATACTTCCATGATTCATGTTAGAAATTTGTGAGATTTTTATCCTAATAGTATTGATAAACTTATGAAAATTTGCAATAGTTACAAATCTGTTCTCACTTGTGCTAAAAGTAACATCTATTTTTTTTTTCACAAATAATTCAAACAAATTCAAAAGTCAAATTAGAAGGTAATCCATAATCTTTAATATCAAATAAAAAAATTTATAAAGAAGGATAATCTTTTCTTTTTAAGAAAAAAATCAATGTTAGAAAATTAAATATTTATTTAAAGATGAATAGTCTACAACCTTCAAAATATAATAATCAAAGTAGTATAATTTATTCACTTCTAAAATAAATTAAGAATAATAAATTAGCACTCTTATCAAATTGTTAGAAACATGAATTTTAAAAGTCTAAAAGACTAATTCAAAGTCTATCTAAATTTAAAACAATTTATTTGATTAAATATTCTAACAACCTTTAATTATCATTTAAATAATATTCAATAAATTTGATAACTTTTCAATTTTAAGCTAAATAAATTCTTTTAATAAATGATTTATTCTAGCTTATAACTATTAATTAATGTATGAAGTAATTGAATAAAATTTTATCCTATTTCTTACTAAAAAGGACTTAAATTCTCTAACTAATTAAATTCACACTCATACATTCTACCTCAACAATGCATGCCACTTTTAATAATAAAAAAAAAAATCCTACTCTTGAAAAAAAAACTATGTGATTATATTTTATATTATTAAGATTTTCTTTTTTTTCTTTTTTATAAATTAAATCTATCCAAAATTAAAATTCTTCCAAGAAATTTCTTAATTTGTAAATGAATTTTTCATCCATAAATAAAAATTTAACTATCTTTAACTAACATTTATTCATAATATTTCATCCATTCAAATCTTAATTCATCCAATATATGACCTAATTTAATCCAAGTGATTTAATTCATATAAATAATCTTATAATCTTACTTATTTCTAATGTTAGTCTTGAATTCTTCAAATTAACCATCTTTCTATGATTTTTGCAATAATTCTTGTGAAAAACTCTACTTAGTCTTACCTTATCTTAAAGTGAAGGAAGATCCTTTTATTGATGTGCTTGCACAATCTATTGATACAAAACCTCTTCTATTAATGGACAATTGAACAATATAGTCTTTAATTCCAATGGTAGTAACAAGTCAATAGAATTGGAGCTCAATCACATATAAGTATATTGGATCAGTTGAACAAAGTCTTTTTTTACTATTGGATTATTAATCCAAAGATCCTATGACAAGTCATTGACCACTTCAATTATTCAATACCAATGACCTTGATGCAAACTTATGCCATAAGATGTTGACTTGATAAATTACAATCAATTATAGAGCCATTTTTGCATCTCTATTATTGCACTAGCTAGTAAAGATGCTCAATGCTTTATTGAACACAAAGTAGAATTATAGTGATCATCTTAATTTAGTGACCAAAATTTAATCCACATTCTTCTTTAAAATAGGTCACATTATTGTATAAGAACATTATCATTAGGTGAAAGAAGAAAAGAAATATTTTATTATAGAAAAGATTAAATGAAATTATTTTAATAAATTATTATAGAAATATAGATGATAGATGAGGAAGTAGTAAAAATTAATAAGTGCCAATGTTGCCTTCTTTTAGAAGAGAATTCTATCTACTTTGTAAGAGCATAAATGAACCAAATAAAAATAAATAAGATATATAATTAATATAGGCATCTTTAGGAAAGAATCAAGAATAGGTTTGAAAAATAATATTACCTAAAAATACCAAGAATTGATATCTAGAGAGGATCAATTATAAACCAACTTTGAAATGAGACCCTAAAAGACAAAATTGTACACCTATGGCAACTCAAAGGTTCTTTGATTGATCAAAGAATGGGATATGAAAGCAAACAATAGAAAAGTTCTTTACGCATTGATTTGAGGTGATTTGAATATGTAACAACTTTGTAAAGGCTTTGAAAAATTAGGATTGTTTTCAAATAACTTTCAATTTTGAAAAATTTAAAGAGTGATACTTTGGATAATTATGTAAGATTTATAGGTGATTTATGAGAAAAATTTATGAATAAATAATTATTATTTTATATAATTTATATTATAATTTTGAGCTTGATCTAATAATTTATTCAATGTTTATTAAAGCTCAAAAATATTAAGGTCTTTAGAATTGGGATTTAGAAAATTAATAAAGGTTTCTAAGATATCTATCAATCTACTATTTGGATTGAAGTCAAATTTTAAAAATAAGTAATAAACTTGACTTTCAACAATTTTACAAAGTTTGAGACTTATTGAATGGTAAAATAAGGAGATTTTGGCTCTAGAATATTAGCATCAAGGTTAGAAAAGGAAGTTGGTTAATACTCAAGCAAATTTTTAAAGTTACCTTCTATTTAGTACGTTTGATCTTCTTCAATTTTTTTGTACTTGTTGCAAACTTAGTTAGTAAGAAGTTTAAATATTTTGAGTTGAAATGAATAATTTGATCATTAGTTATTGATATTTCAATCTATTGTAGGATTTAGGATTTATTTAGGACTTTGTTAGAATTTATTAAGGTTTCATTAGGATTTGGTCTAAGATTTGGTTAGGATTTTATTAGAATTAGGTCTAATATTTGATTAGGATTTGGTTAAGATTTTTATTAGGATTTGATCTAAGAATTGATTGAGATTTGATTAAGATTTTATTAGAATTTGGCTAAGATTTTATAAATATTTGATCTAAGATTTGATTAAGTTTAGGTTTTATTAAAGATTTGATTAAGATTGGTATTATGCTATATTAAAACTTAATTACGATTTGGTGAGAATTTTATTAGGATTTAATCTAAATTTTAATTAAGATTTGAATAGAATTTAATTTGAAATTTGGTCTAGGATTTGATTAAGATTTGATTAGAATTTGGTTAGGTTTTCATTAGGATTTGGTCTAAGATTTGATTGGAATTTGATTTAGAATTTTATTAGGATTTATTTAAGATTTATTTAGGATTTTATTAGAACTTTATGAAGGTTATATTAGAATTTGATTAGTATTCTTATTTTTAATAATTATTTAATATTTCTTTAATATTTCTTTAAGATTTTTTTATTATATATATATATATATATATATATATATAAGGTTAATTTATAATTTTTTTATATATCTATTATATATTTTTTATGATTCTCTTAGAATTTAATTAAAGATCAATTAGTATTATTATAAATTAATTATAATTTTTTTAAGATTCTATTAGATTTATTAAGGTCTTCTTGTTATAAATTCTATTTTACTTTCCATAGCTATGTGCTTGGTGTATTCTCAAACAAACTTCATGAAATACAATAATGCACTCAAATATTATTTTATTCACTTATAATCAAAGTGCTTACTATTGAATTTTCTTGTCATGCACCACAATACCTATCTCTTGTTCGACTTCACCAATTCCACTAAAATTAAAATTCTTCTATAAATTTGAATTTGTCATGCCAACAACCACTATTGCTTTGCATGCTTAACTTCGATACTTCGTCATTGATACTCTCACACATAACCAGAAGTAAGACAAGTATACGACAATTCTTTGTGAATTTGTTGGAAATTTGTGAAAAATTCAAAATGTAGAAAGAAAGTTTGATGATTTAATTTTATCAAATTAAGAGATATACAAGAAACTTACAAATTACAATTGTGGAACAAAGAGCAACAAAAAAAAAATTGGACTTATGGCATGAAGACACAAAACTTAGATTCTTTGAGTGATGGAAAAAACAATTTAATTAAACAAAAATTAGTCCAATGCAACATATACAAGACAAATATTTGTTAATTTATACAATGTGGCAAGGTTGAGACTATACAATGACTAACTTTAAAGAAATCTAATTTCCAACCATGGCACAAAACTTTATATATGAATAGCACAATATTGAACTTGCAAAATGTACTTGAGAAGAGAACCTCAAAAGAAAAAAAGAGAATGATTCGCAGCCATACCAACTAACAAACAAGGTTCTAGCAACAACCATATCAAGCATGAATACTAAGACAACAAAGAATAGAATTGAGTAGAAATCAATAACATAAGGTCACAATAAAAATCCACAATGTAGTTTAGCTCAATAGAATATATGGATGTTGACCATACAATTCTACTGCAACAACACAAAAGATCAAAGACTATGATCTTCAAAGAATGACATTGCTCTACTTATCTTGACCCATTTCTAAAATTCAGCTACTTTACTAGCTTTAAGAAGATATTAATAACATGTAGCCACTCTGAATTATACTACATTATTGCAATTATTGCCATACCAAGGCGACACTATTCCAAAGAGTTCTTATGTTGCAAAACTCCAATAATAATAGCCTTGATTACTAGACCGCACATGAATAACAAAGAAGAAAAATCAAAAAGAACAACGACTCCAATTCTAAATTCTATTAAGAAAAAATGTAAAATTTTATACAAAAAAATAAAGAAAATAAAACAAAACAAAATAATAAATAAATAAATAAATAAATAAAAACTTAGGATTTAGTGAAATCCTTATTATTGTAGATCTCATAGTGAGAGTAATAACATAATTGGCATTATTAAGGTAGAGAGAATTTGCCTTAAAAAAGTGTTGGACTTTTTATTATCACTAATTATTCAATCAAGCCTCAAAATTAAAAAAATATATATACCAAGTTTATATATAAAATTATTCCTATATGGGCGATCATATCAATTTATAAATCCTAAGTACCAAAGATCACCAAAAATGTGATAAAAATATTATAAAACCTTGTATATCCTTAAGGTGAATTTTTTTCAAACTTCAATAGCTCATATTTCACAATTGGATTGTTCAAATAAACCAAAATTTTACATGAAGTATTAATGTATTTTTAACAACAATCACAACAAATTTCAATTACAAATTTGTCATGGATCTTGAGATATTGCCAAAATCCTAACAATAGCTTCAAATCCTTATTTACATACTTCCATGTGTAATTTTCTTCATATTTCACAAACTTACTCAAATACCATAAAATTTTGATATATAGCTTTTTAACCTAATAATACACACTTTTAAAAATTTTGAACCAAAAAATCATCCAAAAACTCAAGATATAGCTCCAACCATTACTATCAACAAAATGACTTACCTATTGCCTTTGAATTACATGTGTTGTTTTCAATGCTCTAAAACTTCTTCATACAAATTCCAAATGCAAAAATTCTTGAACTACAAAAGATGTAGATCTTGAAATCACCCTTATGGTCAATTCTTTTGATTTCCAAAGTCTATCATAAAACTCTTTGTATCTTCAAAAGAACAACAATATATCTTAAAAAGACACCTTAACTTCAAATGGCTATAACTTCATCACCCTAATTCCAAATCCTCTCAAATTTTAACACAAATTATAGTCCAAATTCTAAACCTTATGATCTTTGCTTTTGATTCTCAAATTTTCCTTCTATAATTGCCGAAATTCTTATTGTGGTCACAGATAGCCTGCTAAATGCCTACTAGGCATGGCCTTCGACCAATAGGGGTGAAGATCTTTCCCTTTAGCTTTCATCCATCTATACCTTACTTTTATCCCTCCAAATAAATTTCTGAGAGGTTTGGATCTTCATCTTTGAGCCCAAATCTTCTCCTTAAATTTTATACAAAATATCTAAATCTGTATAATTTAAACATTATAATCAACATATGTAAACTTCAAAATAAATTTTCTTACATCAACTCTCTTTAAATTAACCTACTAATCACTCTAATGTATATCAATACTTATAAATATATTATATATTTTAGTTAATTTTTACATACTATAAGCAATTATAATATAACAGTATCAAGATCTTAGCCATCTAAGAACCAATTTCAATAACGAGATGATGAATCTCGATTAATATTCATATATGTATTTATGGTATCAGCTTTATTAATATTAGATATATATTGTATTCAAATTATATTCATATCATATCATATATATATATATATATATATATATATATATATATATATTTATATTCATATCATATATAGAATTTTCTATTATATCTACTTGTATCTAGATCATATACTATTGCATTTGGATTGTATAATATTCGAAGTTGGAAGGTTCTCAATCCTTCTAAATACTCTTATAATACTAAAAAGATGCTCTAATTGATACTCTATTGATACTCTATTGATATCTTTAAGATATTTTTAACATAAAAATTTCTACTAAATTTTTTATATTTGACTATATTTTATCTACTAATTTTTTTTTTTTTATGTAACATCCTTTACATCCATCTTCTATTAACAATTTTTACTTGACTCTCTTATTGCATTCTTTTCTTCTAAAATAACTTATAAGTCCATTTGATGACTCATAGCATACCATATAATTAACTTGTATCACAAGTTACATATATGTGCAATACATGGCTAATTTTTTGAGTTTTTAATCTATCAATCAACTATAAACATATATAAAGCCAAATACATATCTATGAAGCTTCTAAGAAGCTTTGCCGTAAGATAATATTAAATCTACCTATATTTATTTTCTACTTAGCACTTCTTATTTAGGTAAATATATATTTCTATGAAAAAAATAACTAAATATTTTTTTAATAATATTTATTATTATGAAAAGTTGCTACAAAATATTATATTCAATAAAAAAATAAATATTTATTTAAAGTATTAAATCACTATTTTTAAAATATTAAAAATAAATATAAAATTATTTTATATTTTATATCTTTAAATTGATAGACAAATAAAATAGGTGAATTAAATTTTAGAAAAATATCTAAGATATACCATAAATTATTATTTAGATAATTAGAAAGTTCTTTTATCATTAAAAAAAAATTCTTTATAATTATACAATATATTTTCTACTCAAAAAGTATATTTTTTTTCTAATTATGATTACTATCCATAATATTTTAAAAATCATATAATGAAAGATTTAGAAAATATTTTAATAGAGATACATGCAATAATGAAGGCATAATTAAGTAAAGCATAAGAATAATAAAAGATTAATATAGATGCATATTACAAAGAATAATCTTAATTCTATATTGTTAATAATAAATGGATAATTTTTTATAATATTAAGATTAATTGTCCTTATTACAAGTTGGATTATTGTAGATTTTGACCATTTATAATTTGTAAATAAATCAAACCAATTGCTTATCAATTACACCTACCAAATTCTATGAAGATCTACTCTTTGTTTCATATGTCTCTTCTTGAGTCATATAAGACAATGGATATATTAAAAAGAAGAAAAATGTCACTTCTTTCTATAGAAATGGATAATATTTAAGAGTTTAAGATTGAAAAATTCTTAAAACTAATGTAGAGCCAAAATGGATTGGAATATCTTATATATTTGTACAAATATGATATTAATGAGCATACATGGAAGTCAATCCAAAATCTTATAAATGCAACAATAAAGGTTGATACATTTTATTGACAATATTTATTAAAACTAAAAAAAAAATCAAATCATTTTATGTCATAAAAGAAACAAGGTTCAATGAAGATTTCATTCTATCTTCTATTTTGTTTGTGGTTTTTGCATAATTGTAGTATTAAAGAGATTAAGAATAAAAAATCAACAGTTTCAACTCATGGATTATGGTTTCATGAGTTATTTGACAAAGAATTGAAATTATCACAACTTGTTAGATAATATAATAGAAATATAGAATCTTAAAATTGACATGTTTTTTTTTGAAGAGATGGTGAGATACATCAAATTTGATATCATAACCTTAAAAGAGATTCCAAATATTCAGTGATATTATTAAAGATAGAAACAATCTCTAATGATTTTTAAAATACTTTATTTATAAGAAGGAATAAAGGCTTCAAAAATAATTAAATAAGATGATAGTCTTTTAATCCTAATATAAAGAACTATAAATAATTGAAATGACCTATCAACTATTTTTAAAGAAAATAAAAATTTAAAATATGTAGCAAATATAATTTGTTATATCTCAAATTTCTTGAATATGTCATCATTGTTCTTTATAGAACTTATTTCTACAAAAGAACGTATTATCATATATATATATATATATATATATATATACTTACTTAGATTAAAAGAATTAGATAGAAATAAATTAAAATAAATTTATTTAATAGCATCTTATGGAGTAGCTTCTTAAAAACTTCATTGATGTGGATTTGACTTTTTAGGTAATTGTAGGTCATTGATAGGTTGAAAATATGGCCAAAAATTTGGCCATATATTGCATATTTTGATAATTTTTGATACAAGTTTTTCACATGAAGTATATGTAAGAAACTTGACTTGCAAATTAGACACATGATAGAAGTTCTATAGAATATAACTTCCAATTAAATAATATATATGGAGATAAGAAAAAAAATATATTACTCTTGCAAAAAAAAAATCTTGTATTCTAGTTTAAAGAATTTTTAGTTTCTTATTCTTTGGCAATACTCATTCTAATTTTTACTTGAATTTATATATTTTTTTTATCATCTTTTTCTGAAAAATATCTAACTTATTTATTTTTATTGTTTGAGTTCTTGTTCTTAATAAGTATGTAGAAACATGTTGTGAAGATAAGATCTTCTTAAAGAATTTTCAAGAAAGTATCTTAGATGCAAATTAAGAATTTTAGATTTTAATAAATAGTCTTATGGCTATTATAATTTTTTCTATAAGTTTTTTTACTTTTATAAACTTACATTTGAAGCAACCTATACCTTAATGTTTAGACAGCAAGTATCACAAACATCCATATTTATTCCAGTAATTATCTAGATAATATAAGTAGGTAAAAATATATATATAAATATAGATAAATTTGATAATATCTAATATGCGGCATTTTTCACTTTTGTCAACTTCTTTCTTACTTTTAGTCTAATTTCAAGGATCTTTAGTTTTCTTGATTTTTTGGCAATAGTGTGAGCCATTGAATTGACTCACTTTAATATTTAGTATAAAAAAATACACTTATTGTGCTTAAAATATAAATTTTATGAATTAATTTTAGAATTTCACGATAAAATAGAAAATAGATTGTTAATAGCGGACATGCAATCTAAGATAGAGTTTAGTAAGAAGAAACTATAAAGACTATATTTTTCTAGTTAGCTAATAGTAGAGGTATTACAAGAAAGTAGTCTTGGTATTAAAAAAAAAAAAAAAAAAAAAAAAAAAAATGAGAAAAAAAAAATCTAGTGAAGTTTAATTATGATGGGTTTGAAGATTTTTTCCAAATTCAACAAATCCAAGTGGCAAAGTGATTCTTCAAATTTATGGAAGCCTTCAAATGCAATAGAGGCATCAAATGTACCACGTAGAGCTAAGAAAACAAGATTAGCACCCTTTCCTTTAAAATACAAGTAGAGAAATGAAATTCTCATTTTTTGAAGAATTTTACAAATATTACCTAAATCCTTGTAAGTAAAAAAAACTTCATAAAGTTGCAAAGGAGCATAGATTGATGCATGTGAGTAGTCAATCTTAGCATAAAAAGATGTTTTAAATACAAGATTAAGTTAGATTTATCAAAAAGCGTTTTTTTTTCCACTTACAAGAGTCATCACCCTTGGTCACGAAATTAGCTCTTGAATGAAGGAAGGCCATAGATCTACATTAGGGATCTTAAAGAGCCATCACCCTTGGTCACGAAATTAGCTCTTGAATGAAGGAAGGCCATAGATCTACATTAGGGATCTTAAAGGTCAAGGGTGGACATGTGGCCGCCCTTCCACAAGCCACCACTCAATTGTATAAGAGTGGTTTGGTTTTCCAAGTCTCTCTCTCTCTCTCTCTCTCTCTCTTACCTTTTCGATGAGAGTAAAGCTATGCCAAAGTGTGGTCTCAACCCTAATCCTAATCTTAATTTTTTGCTTCTTTCTTGATCTTAGATCTCATTGTGAACTTTAAGAATATATGAGCATTGATTTTGTATCGTAGGTGGTACTTTTTGTGGTTTAAAAGGTGCCCCTTTGTAATTAGTGGTCACTAATCATTTCCATAGTCAAAAGGGTTTGAGGGGCCTCGGATTTTTTCCAATCAATTTACGGTTTTTTATGATTCGTAAGTGAAATTATTTTCACTTCATAGCCCTTTTTATTATCTTTCCAAAGAGCTTTCCAAAGAGCTAAGGTCTTCTCAATTTGGAGTTGAACCGAAATTTTGGTGAATTTTTGAGTGTAAGGGGGAAGCCACCTTGGCAGTTTCAATAATCCAACTTTGAAAAGGCATTCATCAATGCCAATTAATGGGATCATTTTGAAATTTCGAGATTACAAGAAATTTCAAGCTGAGCTTCCATTGGCATAAATTGCATTAAATTTGAAGCAATTGTGAATTTTTAACAAAATTTTGAGTGAAGGGGGGTCGGCTGCAGTGGCAGGTCCAATGATCCAACTTTGAAGAAGCATTGCTCACAGCTCAGGCACTATATTGCCACGAACATTTTGGAGCGAAAGCGCCTTGAAGTTAAATTTCCAAAAAAACAAAAATCATTATATTTAGAGCTAATTTGGATTTTTGGCAAATTTTGGAGTAAAGGAGGTGCTTCCCTCAATCCTTGGACGTTGTCAAAGTACTTCCGCTTGTATCTCTCTTTATTTATTTTTTTCTTTTATTTTATTTTATGTTATTTTTTCAGTAACTTGTAACTTCTGCATTCACTTTTGGCTTTAATTTTTAACTTTTAATCTTCTCCCTTTTTCTTTTTATATTTTTAATTTTTTAACCTTTACTTTATTTTTCTTTTTACTTTACTTTTACTTTTGAACTTTACTTTTAACTTTTAACTTTTAATTTTTAACTCAACCTTAAAAAAATTTATAGTTACTATGAATTAAGGATAATAACTTAATTAATTACTTTTACCATCAATTAATTATGAAGTAAAAAATTATATATTTTTTAAAAAATGATAAAATAATAAAATAATAAAAATTAATAAAAAATACCTAGTAAAATAATAATAATTATTATAATTATAAATTAAATTAAATTAAATTAAAAATTGAATCAAATTATCTAATTAGAAGTAGAAGAAGGAATTATTTTGCATGAAGTTAAGGGGTGAATTATCATTGTGAATGTGAGTAATGTTAGAGGATTTGATTAATAACTTGGTGTTTTAAGAAGGACAAGTAATAAGTGGATTAGAATTTAAATAATAGCTTTATGTTAAATTCATATAGTTAATTCACTTATTGTGAGTTAGAATAAACTTAAATGAATTTAAGTTAATTCACTTATTGTGAGTTAGAATAAGCTATTCCAGTTTCTTTTTGAATATACATATTTACTTCTTTTTTTTTTTTGTCTTTTTTTTTGAAGAAATATCTCACTTATTTATTTGCTTTTATCAAGTTCTTGTCTTTAATAACAAGTCTTGCAATCTCTAAAAAGCTTTGACAAGATCTTATTGATAGTTAATATACATTCATGTAAGATTGAATATATCTTTAATTTTATCAATATTTTTTTATATTTTACTCATGGCGTAACTTATATGTCTATTACTTATGTAAATAGAAGTAAAAAAGAAGTGAATAGAATAAGGAAGAAGTATATTGGCACATATTAGCTACTTGTCTTAACAATCATGTGGCCTTCTTAATAGTTATTATATATAGGAACAAGAATGATGCCATCTTTACTCTTATCAACACCTTTTTTGTGTTCCAATCTTTAATTAGTTAATTAATTATTAAATAAATAAAATTTAAAATGATTTCATGCTTAACGAAAATCACTTTAGTCTTTATATAAGTTTTTAATCATCAAAGATGTGCACAATTCAATAAAGATTACACAACTATTTTTTTTTCTTTGATGACTTCAATGTTCTTCAATTCCACACCTTATCAATCAACCCCTGATATGACAATTCATTGATGTGAATGGCCAGAAACAACAGCTTCTGTTAGTTCATCCACAACAACGACTTCTACTACTTCATCCGCAACAACAGCTTTCGTTAGAACGCTCCCAACGGAGCGTCGTATCCAATCCTCATACCCGCATGGGTCCGAAAACCAGGCAGAACAGACACGGACCTCAGGCGCAGAGCTGGTGGATACCCGAAAAAACCAGGGTCTGACACCGGATAACGATATCCGCATCCGCAAACAAGGCTCAACCACGGGAGGTAGCGGGGCCTACGTATCCTCAATCACTATCCCTACCCACACGTGGACTCCCGCCCTATCTGCATGAATTTTACCCTCTCGTAAAAGAGCCAATCACAGGCAGGCCAGTTTTATTTGGAATTTTAAATGAAATTCGCCGCGTCGATAATCCAGGAGAGCAATTCCAGCCCCTCAACCGATCCGGTGCCGAGGAGGGAGGAGAGGGGGCTCCTTGAAGAGGACGGGCCTAGCATGTATGAAGGCCCTTTCGTGTTGTCGTTGTGGCTCACGATTGCAGCTGCAGCGAGCGACCGAGCGAGCGCTACAAGCTCCTTCGAGCCACGAGGAGCTGGAACGTGGCCCGCTATAGCTTAAAGCATCTCTCGAGTTTGTTTAGATAGTTTTTATTTTGTATTTTTGCTTCTTTTGTTGTGGTGATGACTGCTGCCATGGCGTCGGTGGCGCCCAAGGCGATCTTCGTGACGCCAGCTGCGAGCGCGCTGCGCAGGGAGGGATTGAATGAGACGGGGATTTCGTCGAGTGTTGTGCAATTGAGGCGGGGTTCTGAATTGCAGTGCAAGGTAGCGTTGGCGGTGAGGAGGGATCGGAGGGTGGTGGAGTTCAGAGGTGCCGTGCGGGGTTTTAGTGGGCCCGGAGGGGAAGAGGGAATCGAAGGCTTGCCGGTGAGCCAGGATGTGCCGAACATCTCTGTTCGGTCGCATGCCGTGGAAATGAAGAAGGGGTATGGTGCGTTTGGAGGGGGTGGGGCGACGTTGGAGAAGTCGAAGCTGGACTTGTCGCAGTCGACATCTAGGGTTAAACAGGAGGTATAGCGCTTGTGTTGGGGTTCTTTTTCGGCGAAAACGGTGATTTATTGTTGGCTTGGTAGGGTTTGGCGTGTTCGTGAGGCAAATTGAAGTTTGGAGGTGTCCGAACTTCATTGTGTTGCCTTGTGGATAGCCTCAACCTTTGGATAAGGTTAACCTACGGTTTTAGGTTTGGAGTCACTTGGCTCGCTATTTGCTTGGAATTGATGACGATTTTGGTTGTAGGTGGAGCTCGGAGGTGGTGGCGGAGGAATTGGTAATAAGAACTTCAATGGGGGTGGCGACGGAGGTGACGATGATGGTGATGATGACGACTACTTTGGTGAGGATGATGGCGATGATGACGGTGACAACAAGGGATTGTTCGGAAGGCGTCTAGCAGTTCCTGAGGTGCGTCGTTGTGCCTTGTGGTGTATAGAAGCTGGCCGTGTGCGAAGGGTTTTGGGTCTTAAACAAGCTCTTGATGATCATTTATCAGATACTTTTACTGATTTGCTGTGGTGTTCCTTGAGCAGATGTTTGATCGGAAGTATGTTGAAGCTATCCTACAAGAGTGGTTCCGGACGATCAGCGACTTGCCTGCAGGAATACGGCAGGCTGTTGAATTGGTGCGTTCACCGTAACTGCAGTTCATTCCTGCTGTCCCAAACATGACCCCCTAAATTATTCGCTTAGTTTTTGGTGTCGGTTAGTGTCTTCATTGTAGCAGTAAGGAACAAGGCCGGCATATTCCTGTTGAAGTGATAGTTGATGGGCAACAGTGTTTCAGGGGTACCCTATCTGCATCGTATAATTTGTAGCATAATTTTTCAAAATCCTGGCGTATTGATACAGGGATTGATCAGCTCGGCGCAAATGGTAAGATTTTGGTCAGTCAATGCAAGGCCGAATATTACTAGGAGATTGTCACGGATGGCGCCTCAATCAGTTTCACGGGCTTTTATCGGACGGTAAGTAATTTACATTTTAAAAGTAGTTGTCGAGGTCAGATCATCTTATGAATTCTGGTTTCCGTGCGTACTCATACAGCTTCAAAACATGAAACTTCTGAGTGTGTAGACAACCCTTACGCGGCTTCGCGTGGTGTTACTGTTTACAGTGCAATCTTTTCTTGGATCGTCAAGATTCTGATACTGTTATGGCCATCTTGTCTGATGGATGAGTTTGCTTGCATGTAAAACAGCATACTTGCGGATCCTGGATTTCTATACAAGCTAGCTTTTGACGAGGTAGTTACGATTGGTAATGCTGTATGGTGGGAGTGTCAGCATAGAGGGGAAAGGTAAGCATCGTGATTACCTCGGGATTGGTTCAAACGTGGGTGTTCAGTGAATATGAATTGTCTTGAAACTCTTTCTAGGATTTATTGTGTGCTTGTTAGGATTATTAATATCATCGTTAAGAAAGTACAGTGCGCTTGTTTTGGAATGTTTGAGAAAGAGAGGTGTTTTCTTCTGAAGAGTTTAGTCTTGGTGTGCTGATTCTCGTGAGTTGTGCTAACAGGATAAAACAAGAATGGGACGTAGTTGCTGTGAATGTATTGACTTTGGTTGCGAGCACAGCAGCCATGAACTGGGCGCTAGCTCCCAGCCGTTCATACGGTTCAACATTTAAGTATGAATTCCAAAACTCAATTCAAAAGCTTCCGAACCACGTCTTCGACAAGAGCTACCCTCTCCGAGAATTTGATATGCCCAAGCGAGTGTTCAGTTTCTTTTACAAAGCCGCACAGCTCAGCCTGGTTGGTATGGTGACCGGATCTGCTGGAGCGGGCCTAGCCAGTCTCATGCCATCGGCAAGAAAAGAAGAGTATGCTACCATTCTCTCTTTGATATTTTGAAATCGAATGTTATCCATAGTTCTCATATTTCTCGTTCTTACGTTGTAATTATATATGCATTCGAACCGTATGTCATCTTTCTACCATCCTACCAGTGTGTTGATTCGCACCATTAAGTCGCCTTAGTGTTGTCTTCTTCGCTGATAACGTAAAGCTTACTATTCCTTGATGTATTTTGGACAGCAGTTTATCAGTGCCGATCCCTTCGGTCAGCACAAGTGCGTCAAGTTATGGAGCATTTTTGGGATTATCAGGGAACATGAGGTATCAGCTAGTTAACGGAGCGGAAAGGCTTATGCAAGATCATTTTCAGCATTTGGGAGTTGTTATCTTCTTCTCTGCAGCACTCAGGTATGCCCTGTGCAGTGTTAGCTCACTTTGTAGTGATCTTGTTTTGAACCACTCTTTGATTATTCATTTTATTAACAACTTGTTAGATCGGAGGATTAGTGGATGAATAAGCAGATGTTTATGTTGAATTGTTTTAGGTAGTTTCCACACTCATACCAAAGCGTGTATGATTTGGGTATCTATGAACAACAATTTCATAAATATGGAAATGAATGTCGGTTACTTGTGTAACTACTAGTAGAACAGCGGTAGTAGTGGGGAGGCATTTGGGGCCCATGCACATATTATTTTTGTTAATTATGTATATTTTTTAATTTGCAAGGTAGTAAACTATACCATACGTTTAGTTAGTCGAAAAAAATCTAGTTGGCACGTTAGTTACTCGTCACATTTCTCCCCGAAATATCTCATTAGCCACTTTTCTGTATTGTCATCGTGCCCACAAGATGCATTTGTTTTCCTTTCTTGTTACAGAGTAGTTGGATTCTTATATTGAATTTTTGGATTTAATGAGTGCTCGTGGATGCAGGGCTCTGAATATTCACATTGGAGATGTGACAAGACTAGCATTTTTAGGTCAAGGGGAGTTGCCTGTCCACGCTGACGGAACTCTTTCACAAGCATATCGTAGGCCTTCATTGTCATCTGAGTCTTTGACGGGGTCGGTAATCGCTGCGAAGGGTCTTATCACAGGCCTCTTGGATGGTAAAAAGATTGAGAACAAGAATGGCACGCAACGTCAAGCTCCTAATGTCTTCGCAAAGAGGAAAGTAAAGAGGAAAGTAACCGCTGGGAGTCGGTAATTATCAAGTCTCATCGTCGAGAACTATTTTTATGCGAGGATCCAAGGAGATGATGACGACATGAACTGTTTCACAAGCAATTGCTTGTCATATTCCCAGAATGAGGTTTTAAGTTGTCTTTCTACTGCGTTATGAAGCCTCTTCGTCGTAAAATATGACGAAGACTTGTAATCTGGTAATATGACAGTGTTTGAGATGAGATTGAGCGGATTGCCAAACCCAGAACTAGGTTGGCAGTCTTTCCTGCAGAGATTCTTTTCGGAATGTGTCTGTAGACCGGAGAGGATCCTTCACAAACCCAGATGTATCATGAAGACGGGCAACCCGTTTGCCTAGGAGAGAGGGTATTAATCCTCACACATTATCAATCACGCACCATCTGTGCTTTTCTGAAGTACTTTACTTAGAGAGCAAGATTGTTCTAGCGATTCCCCCTTATTGGAGAGTAACACTTTGGCCTTCGTGGTGAAATGACAAGTTCCAAGAGCCGTGTTAGATTTTAGTTTCAATCTTCTTTACAGATATGATGAAGCTTTGCGCCTGATCTCATGTTTGGCTTCCATCCGTTCGCTTGAACTATCACTTCATTCCGAACCCAAGGGTGTTTCCCTCCACAGTTCCGAGACGTGATAGAGACTGAGAAAACTATCGAGGATCGATTTACTATGTCTTAGTTGATAGAATATGAAATACATGATCATGGAACTCATTTTGGAACAAACTCACAGTATGATGGTTTGGAAGTTGTGGACAAGAAAACAATGGCCTGCGCAAAACGTTGATGGATAATGAAATGATGTTAAAGCACACATAGCAACAATGGTCCTTGAATGTAATCTTTGTTTTGAAGATGTTGCCTCAATGATCTGTATATTTGACAAGGCACCTCAAATCGAGAATAATATTGTGTTGATTTCATTGCTTGTTACTTGTCCAAACGGTTGTGTTCCGATTGTTTAATTCTAGCATCCATTAAACAAGGTATGGCATAACTTCACAAATCTACTATAAATTCCATGATATCATTTTCAAAGAATATATGCTATACAAGTAAATAAACTTTCATGCACATTTCATACATGCATTTAACAATTTTTTTAAATTTTTTTTATTTCATATCATTTTGCAGATAATATATATATATATATATATATATACATATTTAACATAATTGGCATAAAGTAGCTGCTTACAACATACCAATGAACAGTACCATGTAGACCTTGAGATGATATATACATAAACCACATCTATATAAAATCAACATCTTGAAAATCAGTATTTGTACAATCACTTTTCAACTCAAATAATATTCTTTTCAAATCAAATAATGCCCTTTTTCATCCCAAATAATGTCCTTTTTCAACCCAAATGATGCTCTTTATGGCGTTTACAGACATAGAAGTCACTTTCAGAAACATTGAAAATCTTTCAAAGGGCCAATTTTTGTTTTTGTATGTTCTATATTCAATAATTATGAGGCTTATAATTGTTCTTATAATATAGACATCCATCATTGAACAGTCTATCAACAATACTGGATATGAAAGAAATTATTTCCTTTTGCTTTTATGTCCATAAGTTTCAATACACATTGTAAGTATTATCATTTTAATAATTAGTTATATTTTTGCATAGCTTTATCATACCAAGTTATTAAAATAGTATGTTTATTATGAAAAAGGGCATTATTTGGGTTGAAAAGAATATTTTCATAATAAACATATTAATGTTTATTATGATTATCATAATAAAAATTATGGTAAAATATAATCTAAAAAATCATTTTTTATAAACTATGTATATTTATTGAAATATTATTATTTTGGAGATGTAATTATGGTTCAAACTTATCACTTAGAATTTTATGAATTCAACTATTTTTCTTTTTATTTTTAAATTCAATTTTAACAATGTCTAGTTTTAATTAGAGATTTGTGTTTTGAAAACTATTCTAAACCTTTTATAAATTTAAATATAACTCAATGAACTATAAACTATTTAATTGCAACTTCTGTATTATTCACAATAATTTATTTTATTCAATTTTTAAAATAAATTTATTGATTAATAGATATACATATAGTATAATTATATGTCTTTTATACTAAATTAGGTTAAACATACCATTAAAAATATTATTACCTATACATAATAATTTTGATACAATTCTTTGCATATATGTATATACTATTTTTGTTATTATTAAAATGTGGGGGTTCTGAAATCTCTCATGTCATTTTAATAATCAAATAAATTATTCTTAAAGTATACACCATCATATGATTACATGGTGGTATTTAACTTGGACTTGAAATAAAAACAATGTAAGGTATTTCATTAAAGACAAAATTGTTAATTTGTGTGAGATATGCCAAAATTATTGTTGCAATAGCATACAAATCAAATACACTTCATATTAGTGATCTTCTTTTAGATATATATATCTTTATTGTAATTTATTAAATTTAAATATTTAAAATATGTGATTGGTTTTTAAGGTCATTTTTGTATAAAATTTAAGATTAATAAAAAAATTAAAATTTTAGAGGCTTAATTATGTATAATTTTGATGAATTTATACCATTTGATATTAATTTGTAAATAATTGTAGAGCTTAAATGGAAACATTCCATATTCCTATTGTATTTTTTATTTTTTTTTATTAATTTTTGTATTCAAGTGTATATATAAGAATATATATATATATATATATATACATACATATATACTTACTAAATAAAGATTTATTATTAAATATTTATAATTATTATTAATTTTTTTAATTCATATGAATTAAATTAAATTTTAAATTATTCTTGGTTATGCAATTATTACTGAAACCTTAAAAAAAAGAAAAGATATACAGCATATCTTCTTGAAATTTTTATTATCAAGTTTTAAGGCAATATTATACATAAAATATCTTTTTAAGTACTTTTAATTTTAAATAATTTAATTTTGATATTAAAAAATAGCTTTTATTTACTTTATTTTTCAAAAAAATATTAGAAAAAAAAATTTATTACATTTCAACTATTTATATATTTTTTGAATTTGAAGAATTAAAATCTCATAAATAAATAAAAAATAAAAAATTCATAATTTTAAAATAAATAAGAATGATAAATATTTAACCATATAATATATATAATGAGTTATTAAAGCTACATCCTCATTTTTTAACACTATACTTTTCTTGCAATCTTATGATCAATTTAGTCTATCTCAAATCTTAGTTTTGCTGAGGACATGAATTTCAAACAATAAAATCTTCAATACATTCTATGACATTCAAAAAGAGAGTAGATAATCACTCAAAGATGGTATAATATTGAACTAGAATGACTATTGCTAAAGATAAGAAAATTGAAATCCTTTGAAATAAGACTAAGAGCAAAAAAGGCATTAATAAGAATGAAGAAGGCTTCACTCTTGCTTCCATATATACTATTTAGCTAGGAGCTTGTGGGACGTTCTATAAATCCTCCAACACGTGTCTAAATTCCGAGATACATGCCTAATTTACAAGAGAAGTTTCTTGTATATATACCACATGATTAGTTTGTATCACAAAGTTATCAAAATGTGCAACATATGGCTAACTTTTTGGCCAAGTCTCTAACCTACTAATTAACTACAAATATGTCTAAAATCAAATTTGTGTCTATGAAGCTTCTAAAAAGCTATGCCAAAAGATATTATTAAATCTACCTACATTTATTATCTATCTAATATTTTTTATTTTGGTAAATTTATATGTTCATGGCATTACTCCTCCATCTAGGAATAAGTTCTATGAAGAGTAGTAATCATATGTTTAGGAAGTCAAAGATGTAACAAATTATATTTATCACACTTTGATTGTTATTTTCTATGAAGACAATTGATAGATCCTTCTAATCATTGATAGTGTTCCATATTAGGACAAAAAGACTACCCTTGTATTTGATCATTGTTGAAGCCTTTATAATTCCTTTCAAATAAAATATTTAAAAATTCATCAATAATAGTTCCTACCTCCAATAAAATCACCAAAAATTAAATGACTCTTTTGATTTTGTAATATCAAACACATTATATTTTATCAATTATTCAAAAAAAAAAAAAAAAAAAAAAAAAAAAAAACATTCTTAAGGATCTTCATTTCTATTACATTGTTTTAAAGATTGTGACAATTACAATGTCTTGCCTAATAATTCAAGAAACAATAATTTTTGAGTTAAATCTGTTGGCTATTGGTTCTTTATGTCCATAATGCCACAAACACATTGAAACTACAAACAAAGATAGAATATAAAATACAATCTCTTCTAAATTTCATTTCTTTTATAGCAAAAATTTGCTATTTTTCATCTTGATTTTGTATCACGGACACGAAATACAGACTTGAAATCTAACAAGAAGTTCAAGAAGAAGTGGCAGAACTAGATTAAACAGATGAGTATAAGAACAACACCAGAAAGGTGAGCTAGAACTCCAAGAGATGTGTTGTCGAGACTGAAGAACTCTTCAGCCTCGATCCCTATATATACTCCTACTTAGGAAGCTTCTCAAGCTACTTCTATTAACTAGGAAGCTTCTAGAAGGTTCCAGAGGCTTCCTTTCTAGAAGGTTCTAGAAACTTCTCGAGCTACTTCTATTAACTAGGAAGCTTCTAGAAAGTTCTAGGGGATTCTTTTCTAGAAGCTTCTAGAAACTTCTCTCTAAAAGGTTCCAGAGGCTTCTCTTCTAGAAGGTTCCAGAGGCTTGTTTTCTAGAAGGTTCTAAAAACTTCTCTCTAGAAAGTTCTAAGGAATATGTCCCTAACATCACCCCCTCCTTTAGCTTCGAGGTCTTTGAGAAGCAATGTTGTTGATCAGTACCAACGCAAGAAAATGAAGATCTGTCGCATAACTTCTGCTATGAACTCCAACTGTTGTTCACGAGGCAAGTAGTTCATCGACCCTTGAAGCCAACGGTAGTGGCCCACGCCTTCGACTTCTGACCAAGCATGAACTTCCGTGTCCTCATTGTGAAATTGTCCTGCAAATACACCTTCTGGTTGACCATCGTAAGCAGGCTCGATCTCAAATACGATCACCAGTGATCGGTTACTCGGTATCCTCCGTCGTCGTTGTGGTACATGTAGTTCTTCATCTCGGGGTCGCCTTCGTGAGCTACTCGGTTGCGATACTCTGACTGGCATAGTATCTATCTCTTGGCTATCTATATCAAAAGACCAAACTACGATCTATCTTGGAAAAAATAACTACATCAATTATGAATTTTGCTGGTGCTCTCCCCTTTTCTTATATTGTTGAGAGAACAAGCTTCAGAAAGAAGCTATCATCGAATTCATTTAGGTTTATCGGGATGTCGTTGATGAAACTCCTGTACCTTTTGTGGCGCATTCGAAAGATTTTCAGCTGGCTCCCACGTTCGCTCATTAATGTCATAGCCGCACCAATGAACAAGATATTCTAACTTTTCCCACCTTCGCCGTGAATCCAATACCTTTTCAACCTCGTATTCTTCGTGGTTCTCGATCTCAATACTAGGTGGCGGACATTGCACTCTTCCAGGAAAAGATGACTCTCGATAAGGTTCCAACAGAGAAACATGAAAGACTTGATGTACCTTCATAGAAGCCGATAACTCCAGCCAGTATGCCACTGGATTAATTTGCTTCTCGATGATAAATGGTCCCAATCTTCGATAGTCCAACTTATCACATGGTCGCTTGGTCTTGATATTTCGTCGAAGAAGCCAGGCTTTGTCTCCAACTTTGAAAGTAGGTGCTGGATTCCGAAATCTATCTGTAGACGTCTTATACGATTCTTGAGCGGATTGTAATTGAAGCTTCAACATAGTTTGAAGCTCTGATAGTTGCTTCACAAATCCTTCAGCTGCTGGATTGTTATTTGTTGACGGACTCAATAAATCAAGCTTCGGATGATACCCATAGTTGGAAAAGAATGGTGTTTGTTGAGTCGACGCATGGAGGGTGTTGTTATATGCAAACTCGGCTAGCGATAGATATGCAGTCCAATCGTCTTGCTGATAGTTGATGCTGCATCGTAAGTACTGCTCCAAGACTTGGTTCACCCGTTCCGTTTGGCGATCAGTTTGAGGATGAAAAGCTGAAGAAAGCTTGATATCCACCTTCAATATCCCAAAGAGAGATCTCCAAAACTTTGACACAAACTGGGTACCTCGATCTGATATGATATCATCTGGTAGTCCATGATATCGATACACATTATCGAGAAAGAGTCTTGCTGTGACTTCACTAGACGATGTCTTCTTATAAGGAACAAAGTGTGCCATCTTTGTAAGCCGATCTACCACGACAAAGATGCTGTCAAATGAGTTTGATGATGGCAAGTCTGTGATGAAGTCCATAGAAATTGAAGACCATGGTCGACGTGGAATTGGCAATGGCTGTAGAAGTCCATAAGGGCGATGCCGAGGATTCTTAGATCTTGAATAGATGTCACAAGAGAGGACAAAATCTTTCACATCCTTCCACATTTGGGGCCACCTAAAATCTCGAGAAATAAGCTCCAAGGTCTTGTTGAATCCAAAATGTCCCGCAGCTGGAAAATCATGGCGAGATTGAAGAACTCGGAGTCGTGCTAGTCCTTTTGGAATGTACAATCGCTCTTCAAAGTATAAAAGATCTCCCTCCACCTTGAACTTATCGTCATTGGTACGTTGCTTGATATCAATGGCTACTGAATCTTTAATGGTCATAGCACGTACCTGGTTTAGGAAGTCAGCATCAAATGATACAATAGTAGCACAAAGTTGAAATCTCTCTGGCTTCAATAACGTTGTATATTGTTGATCAAACGCTGCTTCTCCAGCCTTTGGTGCAAGATACGAGCTTCTTGATAAAGCATCGGATAGTCTTTGCTGCCTTCCAGCTCGATAAGTGATAACAAAATCAAATCTAGATAGCGACATATTCCACCGAGCTTGACGCCGATTTAAAACTCGAGCCGTCATGAAATACTCCAAATTCTTGTGATCCGTATATACGGTTACTGGATGTGAAGCTCTTTCAAGAAAGTGACGCCATTCTTCGAAAGAATCCACTATAGCAAGAAGTTCCTTATCGTGGATCTCATAATTGATTTCAGCAGCAGAGAACTTCCGAGAATAGAATGCAACTGGATGGAGCTTCTTATCTTCACTCATTTGTGAAAGCACAGCTCCCAAAGCAAAATTTGAAGCATCAGTTTCTAAATAGAAGGCCTTTGTAAAGTCTGGATGTACCAAAATTAGAGCTGTAGTAAATGCTGTCTTCAAATCTTGAAACGCCTTCTCCGCCAAAGGTCCCCATTCTAACTTATCTTTGCATGTTAATCGAGTGAGAGGAGCAGCAACTTGAGAATAATTCTTGATGAAGATCCGACAGAAGTTAGCAAAACCAAGAAAGCATTGTACGTCTCTAACCGTCTTCGGAACCTCCCAAGACATGATTGCTTGTACTTTCTTGGGGTCCATCTTCAAACCTTCTGTAGTCGCAATGAACCCCAAAAATTCCATCTCCGTCTGGTGAAATAAACACTTTTCTAATTTGGCATATAGTCCTCGCTTGCGTAGTTTCTCCAAGACCAAACGAACATGCTCCTCATGCTCTTCCTCGTTTTTAGAAAATATTAGAATATCGTCCAAGTAGATGACAACAAAATCATCGAGGTGTTCTCGAAAGATGTCATTCATCATATGTTGGAAAACCGCTGGAGCATTGGTAAGACCAAAAGGCATGACATTATATTCGAAATGACCATACCTTGTACGGAATGCTGTCTTCCACTCATCTCCTTCCTTGATTCGTACGAGATTATAAGCTCCCCTTAGATCAATTTTTGTAAAGATCTTTGCACGTCCAAGTTGTTCTAAGAGACTAGAAATCAAGGGTAATGGGTAACGATTTTTCTTTGTTACCTTGTTGAGGCCTCGATAGTCCACACACATCCGTAATGATCCATCTTTCTTCTTCAAAAATAAGATGGATGCTCCAGCTGATGATTTTAAATGACGAATGAAGTTCTTGGCTAGATTCTTGTCGATGTACTTTCGTAACTTTGCCAACTCTGTTTGCGATAGATTGTAGATTGGGCCAAAAGGTGGTTGTGCTCCTTCTTGCAAGTCTATGGCACAATCATATGGTCGGTGTTCCGGTAGTATGTCGGCGTTCTTCTTTTGAAACACGTCTTCAAAATCTTTATGTTGCTCCGGTATACTTGCTGTTGAGATCTTCTCCTCGGTAGTTGGAGCCGCATAAATGACAAATGGAGTGCCTTCCTTAGATGATCTTATAAACGCTCTTGCTCTAATGAATAAGGATTTCTTTTTTCAAGGTTTTTTACTAGGTTTTTTCTTGGGTGGTTTTGTGGGAAAAGTCATCTTCCGCAACCTCCAATCTATCAATGGATTATGTTTTTCCAACCAAGAAAGACCAAGAATAATAGGATTTGATGGGGTTCTAATAATATTAAAAATAATATGACTACTATGGTCTTTAAACGTTACTTCTATAGGTTTTGATTCATGGGTGATGCTACCAGACAATAAAGGTCGCCCATCTATGACCTCAACATGAACAGGTTTTGATTTTTGTACTAAAGGGATCTTATGACACTTTGCAAATTCTTCGTCTAAAAAACAAGCAGATGCTCCTGAGTCTAGTAGTGCTAAGGTTCTCAGTTTTTGAGGGCCGATAAACAGAGGGATTGTAAAACAAAGTACAAGTTGGGCAGAAAGAAAGGAACCTGATTGTTGTTGGGATATTTCATTGTCCAGCCGCACGGTTCCTACTGTGGCTGGGCATCCTCGTTTTCCTGAACAAATACTCCCCTAGTCTTGACTATGCCTCGATTTTGCTTTTTGGGACAGTTTCCGACTTTGTGGCCTTCTCCACCGCAATACAAGCATAAATTTTCATCCATACGTCGCTTTTTTTCTTCTATAGTAAGAGATTTGATACGTACCGCATCAATTTGTATGTCTTCCACCTCTGAATGCGAATTCACACCGCTTGCCGACATAGTTGGAGCATGGCGAATTGTATGTTGTCTTGAGCGTTGGTCTTGGCGACGTTGGAATAGGTGATTATCGCACTTCACAGCTTGGCTAATGGCTTCATTGAGCGTTCGTGGATCAGGAAGAGTTAACAGCAAATCCTTCACATCATCTCTTAAACTCCAATAGAATTGACTCATCAACGCTTCTTCATCCCAATTGATGTCGCATACTAATTACCTGAAATCCGAAGCATAGACTGATGTAGAACGCATCCCTTGTCGTAGCGACCGGATCTTTGTTGTAGCCCATCGAACCTTATCGTGTTCACCAAATGCTTCCGCAAATGCTTCCAAAAAGATTTCAAAGTTGTTTAATATGGATGATCGTTTCTCAAACAAAGGAGCAAACCATGATAGAGCTTGTCCCGTAAGTAAGGTTCCAACAAGCCCAACACGTGACTCCTCCGTTGGATATCGTTCGGGCTGTAAAACTGTTATCAACCTGATTTGATTGACGAATCCTCGAAACTTGGAACGTGTTCCATCAAACTTATCTGGAAGGCTAACTCGAGGCTCCTTATGTTGTAGAACTAGTGGTTCTTGTCGAACCTGAGGTAAAGTTGTTTCTCCAAGTGCCGAAATTTGACGCTGATGTAGTTTAGATTGTGCTATCCCAGATACTCCATCATTATGAAGCCTTGCCACCACTCCTTCAATCTCTGCAGTTCTTTGTGATAACGTAGCGAGGGCATTCATAATAGCATCTAACTTAGACTCCGAACTTTCTGTCATATTAATGTCTTGACCTCCGGCCATTCTAAAAGAAGGACAAAAATGACCCTATAAGAGGCAATATTGGTTTATAGGAGGGTAATCCACAACCTATAAAATGCCTTAAGAATTTCAAGAAGAGGGGTAATCCACTCTCTCCAAGAAGAATAAGATTCCAATATTGTAACAGAAGAAGTATCAGTTTAGAGGAGGGTAATCCGCAACCTCTAAAAAATGCTAGTATACCTTCAAGTAGAGGGATAATCCACACTCTACTAAGAAAGAACTAGCTCTGATATCTCAAGTTAGTGTAGTCTCGACAAACTGTCACGGACACGAAATACAGACTTGAAATCTAACAAGAAGTTCAAGAAGAAGTGGCAGAAATAGATTAAACAGATGAGTACAAGAACAACACCAGAAAGGTGAGCTAGAACTCCAAGAGATGTGTTGTCAAGACTAAAGAACTCTTCAGCCTCGATCCCTATATATACTCCTACTTAGGAAGCTTCTCAAGCTACTTCTATTAACTAGGAAGCTTCTAGAAGGTTCCAGAGGCTTCCTTTCTAGAAGGTTCTAGAAACTTCTCGAGCTACTTCTATTAACTAGGAAGCTTCTAGAAAGTTCTAGGGGATTCTTTTCTAGAAGCTTCTAGAAACTTCTCTCTAAAAGGTTCCAGAGGCTTCTCTTCTAGAAGGTTCCAGAGGCTTGTTTTCTAGAAGGTTCTAGAAACTTCTCTCTAGAAAGTTCTAAGGAATATGTCCCTAACATTTTGATAGATGTTGTCAATGAAAAGTATCAACATTCTTTGTTACATTTGTAAGATTTTTGAATAGCTCTTATGTGTATTCACTAATATTGTATCTATGCCATTGAACAAAACATTCTAACATGTTTCATCGTCACCTTGAATTTAAGACTTCTTTAATATTAGATTCTTAATTATTATCTACTTCTATAGGAGGACATAGTATTTGTCTTTTTTTTGGTATATGTAGTGTCTTGTATGGCTCAAGAAGAGATATGAAATACAAGATGGATCTTTATAGACTTTGGTAGATGTAATTCATAAACAATTAGATTTATTTGTTTACAAATAAAAAATGGTTCAAATCTACAGTAGTCCAACTTATCACTAGGGCAAATAGTCTTGATATTATAAAAACATAACCATACTTTATTTCCTACTTAAAATTGAATTTTTTCCTTGCAATATGCATCTTCTTTAATTTCTTGTTATTTTTGTACTTTCTTTAATTGTGCCTTCATTATTATATATACCTCTGATAAAAATATTGCAAAATCTTTTATTGCAAAATTATCAATTTTTGATAAGTTAAAAGTATCAAATTATAGATGATAACCATAATTAGTAAAAAATAATTATTTATTAAGAAGAAGAATTTATTGTATTATTATAAGAAAATTTTGCCAATAGCAAAAAAGTTATCAAATCATCTCGTTGGTGGTTGATGATATATGTTATACAAATAACACAAGATAAAATTCAACTCAAGCAAAAATACTTCTATCTTCACTAATTTAGCTCTATAGAAGAGCTTAAGATCAGCATCAAAGATCCAAAATACAATTAGAATATCTCATAAACATAACAAGCTCCAAATTTATCTTATAAGAATTAGAGAATTTTTTCCACTTTAACTTCATTCAATACACAAAAAAAAACCATCGCAAACAACAAAATTTTCTACATAAGATAACCCTCATGAGAGCATTAAATATTAGTTTTGAATCCAAGTATAGTATATAGGAAAATCTGCCACATATTCACTCTAAATTTTCCATTAAGCACACATGTAAAATTTTATAAGGCTCATCTAATACTTAATTCTAAGGTCAATCAAATACACCAAGACTATCTTATTAAGTGTACTTCAACTTCTAGCAAACCTTTTTCAGCTACTATACTTTTATATAATTTTAAATCTTCATACTTTGATGTTATTTATATCCAATTTTTCTTTGAAAACAAGAATTTTAAAGATAGAGTCTATAGACATTTTTTACAAATTAAATCTTTAATACCATAGAATAGTTCATGGATGAGGTCAAGCTCATATTCTAGCTAATCACCAGCTTTGGTCATCCAAAGAGTCACTTCTTGGCAGTATTCCATACTTTCAACAACTTACTGATGTACAATTGAATAAACATAATTCTTTCCATTGATTGCTTTTGCAACTCAATATTAAAAATATTCTAGGAAAAATCTAGTATAGTTTTTTTTCAAGCATAGCATTTGCATTATCAACAACTATCATTCAAGAACAAAATAATATAAATGAGAGGAGTTTAGAATTTCTTACAAAATAAAATAAAAATTCTATATATAAAAATATCCTTTAAATTAGTACTTTTGACTTTCAAGGGCATTGTCTACCATGGAATTAATCCATTTCTAATTTTTAGAGCTCAATAAATTAAAGCTTTTATATTACAATGTCTAAATTATTTTCTAAAAAATAATAATATTTAAATACTTCTAAAAGACTCAATATGTTACATTCTTCCTTCATTAATCAGTAATAATCTTCTATTTATTAATATTCAATCTTAGTGAATCTACTTGTATTATTATCCATTATTAGCTTGACCTTGTTAAAGATCAAAAATGACAAAACTTCCTTCTTTGCTACTCTTGGTCGATCTTCAAAGATTGGCTGCCACTTTTCATTCAATGCAACTATCTCATAAGTCAAAAAAATTCAATTCGCATCTTGATTCTTTTCTTGCTTAATTAAATTCTTTCTATATAATCAAGTATTCAAACTTGTTTTGGAATTAGTTCTTAATATACCTCCTATTAAGATATTCCATTGTCAACAATACTTCAAAACTATCTTGACACAACTTCCTTAAGAATACTTGTACCTCTAACTTTGCAGCATATTAATTTAATTTGGCCATGCACTAAATTTACTTCTAACCTATTATTATTGATTTTTTCTAATTTTTCAAAAAAAATCAATAAAAATTTACTACTCTTAAATCCTCATCAACCTTCTTTCAATATTTATGGCTAATCAACACAAGTTGAGCTTACAATAGCTCATTGAGTTCTCCAAGAAAAATCACTAAAAATTCTATCTTTATACTCTTGAATCGAATTTTCACTAGCAAGTGAGCTTGAGTTAAAAATCTTGTCCAAATCTCTTTCTGGAGATATCTATGAAAACTCCCACCAAATCTTTGATGCCTTCTTATTAATATCATAATTTTAACTAAGCTTAGCAATCTCTTACATCCGCTACCTAAGTTTCAATTGTGATTCTTTTTTTTTTCTTAAGTAATCTTAGCTAAGTTATTTCTTGCATATTTATATATAAAAAAAAACTAATTTTTATTAAAAAAATCTAATGTATTATAAAAAAACTAAAATTATTATACAATATTTATAAAGATAACCTAGTATATCTCAAATACTACTCCAAAACTTGATTCATTTGTTTTGTTTGTCTATTGATTTAAGGATAGAAAGCCAAAGATAGTTCTATGTCCACTTTGGGAATCTTAAAAAGAATTTTTTAAAAACTTAATATAATTTAAGTTTCTCTATTTGGTATAATATTCTTTAGTAATATATGATAAAAATTAATGTTATTAAGAAAAAACTTAGTTGTTTCTTTATTTATAATAGATTTTGTATATGTTATAAAATATACCATTTTGGTGAAATAATCTACTATCACAAATATAAAATCATAAGAACCTGAAATTGCAAGATTTATAATAAAATCTATAGAAATAAAAGACTATGATTCTTTTCGAATAGATAATGGCTGAAGAAGACAATAAGATTAATAACAAAGAATTTTTTATCTTAAACAATCATCATGTCATTGCAAAAATTTCTTAATTGCATTCCACATTTGATATCAATAAAAATCTCTAGATATTAGCTCCAAAATTTTGTTGTAATCAAAATATCCTATTATTAAAAAATAATGACAATCATGAAGAACATATAATTGTAGTTCATATTTCGGAATATATAAGCAACTTTTGAAATAGAATAGATTATTATTGAATTTAAACTTAAAAATATCATAAGACTTCAAAGGATTTTTTTAGTATCATGAATAAGAAGATGAGAGGATATACTCAATTGAACTTTCTTAAGAAACATTGAATCAATAGCCAATGTTGATTTTATTGTTTAAAGATGAAATTACTTAAGCTTCAAGATGATTGTTCTTTGTTGATCAAAAGTTACATCTTTTTTTTTGATACAAAATAAAAATATCTAAAAAGGAATTTTGATAAACCTTATTTTCTTATTTAATAAGTAATATTAAAATCAAATCTTAATAAAAATATGCTTCAACAAATTTGGTGTTGATTCAAAATATATATTGATATGAAATATTTTATTTTTTGTAATCCATATATACAATGACTAAATTAGAAGCACCTTTTAGATAATAATTTCATCTTTGAAATAAATCCATAATTGCAAGAAGTTATTTTTTGTAGATCTTCTAATTAATCTTAATTGCTAAAAAATATTTAAAAAGAAAGCTAATAGATGAAATTTTTTATTTTCTCTTATTTATAATAAAATTACATTCAAGCTAAAGTTTAATGTATATATTTTCACAAAAAATACCTTAAAGAAGTAGACACAATACAATATTAGTACATAAATAAATATTGTCTTTAAAGCCTCAAACAATGCTTCAACTTCTTTATTCTATTTAATTTTTTTTTTACAAATTAAAAATATAGGTAGAATTGCAGTTTGAAAAAAGTGTTCAATGAAGATTTAATAATAATTGATAAATTCTAAATAATATTGTATATTTCATATTATGTTCTTGAAATTTCTCAATCTATGATAGATTCGACTTTTTAAAGTTCTATTGTAAAACCATCATTTGAAATGATGCATCTTAAGAAATCAACTTGAGTATTGTAAAATATATAATTTTCTATGTTGGCATATAATCCTATATCTTTAGGTTTTTCTAACATATGACAAAAAATAAAGTTTATATTTTTTATGTTTTTAGAATAGATCAAAATATTATTTAGATAAGAGACAAAAAAATCATTAAGAAATTTACAAAAAAAAAAGACATCATTTATTAGATGTTGAAAAGTAGCTAGTATATTTGTAAGTCTAAAAGATATAACATTATATTCAAAATGTCCATACTTGGTTCAAAATGTAATCTTTCATTCATTTGCTTGTTATGTAAATTAAATTATATATTCTTTATAGATCTATTTTTTTTATACATCTTTGATTGATTGAGCTAATCAAAAAGTCTTTAAATTGAAGGTAAATAATACCTATTCTTAATAGTGATCTTCTTAAAATATTGATAGTCTACACACATCTATAAAGATTTGTCTTTTTTCTTCACAAATAAGATAAGAGCTCTTATTGGAAATTTAAAATAATGTATGAAGTTTTTGATAAATTTTTTGTCAATGTACTCTTTAGATGCAACCAACTTGTTTTACAATAAGGTATTGATTGGTCCAAATAGTGGTTGAGTTCTTTCTTAAAGATCAATTGAATAATCATAAAAACAATACTTTAAAAAAATATCTATATTCTTCTTTTCAAATGCATCTTAATAATCTTAATACTATCTTGAAATGCCATTGGTAGTCTTTTCATTATTAAAAATAAAAATGGCATATATAAAAAAAGATGACTTTTCTTTTATAACATGAATAAAAGCTCATACAACTATTAGTAAGGATTTGATTGTATTGGATTTATAGATTTTTACTTTACTAATATGATTTTGGATTAAAAAAAAAGAAAAATCAAGATTATAAGAAATTCGATTTATTTAAAAGTCATATATTTTTAATCTTATCCCTCTATCTCTTGTCCTCTATTTTCAACCTTGTCTTTATGCTTCTTATTCTTTGTTTTCAATCTTGTCCCTCCATCTTCCATCTTCTATTTTCAACCTTATTCATATGTTTCTTGTCCTTTATTTTTAACCTTGTTCCTCCATGTCTTATCATTTGTTCTCAATCTTGTCTTCACATTTCTTATCTTTTGTTTCCAACCTCATCCTTTGTCTTTAGTTTCTAACCTTCATCCCATATCTTCTATTTCTAACTTTCATTCTTCCATCATCTATCTCAATGCCCATCTTCTTGTCTTTGTTTTCAACAACCAACCTCCATTTTTATTGTATATCATTATTAATAGTAATAATAATCTTGAATAAAGTTATTTTTTTATAAAATTATTTTGGAACTAAAACATTGCTAGTATTACATTGTAATCTTTAATTTAGTGATTAAAAGATAAAGATGTCTTGTTTTAATTTAAATATTTTTAAAGTAATTTTTTTAATTTTTTGTACTTATAAAAGCTAAAATTTTCTAATTTATTTTTTAAAATTAAAATTAAAATTAAAATAGACATCATGTGTAAAATCTATGGCTAAAAGCTTTAGAGTTTGATGTTGGTTTTCTAAATACTATATATTATTTTTTATTAAATAGAATCATGTATTGTGAATAGATAGGAAAAATAAAGAAGAAAAAATAAAAAATTGAGATAGGAAATATGGACTAAAAATGAAAGACCAATGGTAAAGAATAGAAATTGGAGACAAAGAACAAAGATGGGGGATTAAAGATTAGAGACATGAAATGAACATTGTTGTCAAAGTCATGATTTGAAAAAACCAAAGAGTCTATATACTCTTGTGTTATTAAAATAAATAAATAAATAATCATTCAAGATGATATAATATTAAACTAAAATTTCTATCTTCTTATAGAATCTTAAGTATGAAGCAATATATATAATTATCATTTTATTTGTTACAAAAAATAAAACCACTCAACCATTGTAATGATGTGATTTTAAAATAAAAATCATATAAAATATAATAAATATTTCAAAATTAAAAATACCAAGGATATAATATATAATTATATAATAAGTTAAAATTAGTGGATATAATTGTCTTTATTTATATATATATATATATATATATATATATATATATATATATTTTTTTTTTTTTTCTATATCTAAACTTATATAGTGTCATTTATTTGGACGACTCTTGGTTGAAAATCCTCTACTTTTTACTCCACAACTATTATCAATTTTGATTTATTACAAGGAGCTTTATTTACAAGAAAATTATTGATCAAATTTTATTTATTTAAGATTTTTAAAAATATATATATATATATATATCATTAATATTACAAAATTAAAAAATATAGGTAAGCTTTTTTAAATAAAAATTATTTAAACATTTAAAGAAAGTTAGATTTCTAGGACAACCTTATAGAAAACAACAATAACAATCTATGTAATTTTATGTATAATCCTTTGTTATTTAATGATATTGAATACTAGTACATGCCTTTATTTGAGGCATCAAATCTAAATGGACTTGTACAAATTTTAAAAAATAATATATAATTCTATTTTATTAAAGTGTATAACTAATAATCTTAATTTTTTTAATATTCAATCAAATTCTTATGAAGCTTCTTTAAATATTTTTATTTGTTTTGCTAATTTTTTAGGGTACCGTCTAGTGTCTTTTTCTAATGTGCTTTTCTATACTCTACTAACCTATATCATGTTAGAATTATTTTTTTATTAGTTTGTCTAAATATCAAAACATCATATTATTTCCATGTTATCCATACACACACAAACAAAAAAAAACAAACAAACAAACAAACAAATAATAATAATAATGATAATGTCAACTTTTAAAAGCTACATGCCTTCATTGATTTTTTTTTAAAAAGAGCTTCTTGAAAAATTATTTGATGTAAAGTTAGTGTTGGTCTTGGTGCCATTTTTAGACTTAAAACACTAAACTTGTAGAAAATAACAAAACCCCAAATCCAATTTTGTTGAACATTTAGATGCTCCTCAAATCTATACTAGTTTAAAAGGTTCTATAGCAAAAAAGGGAAAAAAACTTATTAGCACTATTGCAAAGATTTTGTCTCATACATTAACTGCAATACATTTGTGCAAAATCAGCCAGAGCAATGCTGATTCATTTTAGGTCTTGGTTTTGTTCCAGAAAGATGTCTAATTCAAGTAAAAGTCATGAAACAACAGCCCAATCCACATTGTATTCTACTTGTGTCAAAAAAATATTAAAAATATATATATATATATATATATATATGTATATCTCCCACATTTATTTTTTTGCATTGTATTGTCATACTAAGTAGTTGCCAACCCAAATGAAATAGAGTCATTGCAGATAACGCCAGCCACAAATCTAGCCTGAGAAACAGGATTAGGGTTTTGGAATCTCGGAAGCCATGACTGATGCTACCTACCTAGCTGCTGTACACAGAATCTGGGTCCGTTGCGGGAATTCTGTGCGGCTCCGTGCATGATCCGTGCAGCCACAGGGAGCCGGCAGCTATGCAGGATTCACGCCTCGTCCCTGCATGGTGTGCCGCACTTTCCTCCAACGACGTCAACATCTTCTAATGTAGGCAAAAAGCATCTGTTGTCAGGGTGAATAGTTTATATGTTTCGTCTTTGTTGAATGATCTCACTCACACACACACACAATGATATGCTTACATCTATTTGGTTGAGTATTGGAAGCTCTGTTTTTGCAGGTAATTGACAATTGTTGCATGAGTTGTTGGGATGTGGTTTTGAGCTTTAGAGTATTGGAGGGGACTATTGGAAGTTGTTTGAGGATTTGGAATGCAACATCAGTTCAACAATGTTTGGATTTTATTGAAGCAATTACGGGCTGAGAACTGCAGTTTTTCACTAGGATGAGTTATTGCTTGAATTTAAGTAACTCAAATCCAGAACACAGCTTTTATGGAAAATCTTCATATGGAGACGGAAAAGTTTGTTTTTTTATTTCTATTTTTATTGTGGATCCAAATGAAGATTTGATTGCACGAGTTTTTAGGGGAATTGAAGTGAAAACAATGGGAATCAAGAGAATAACAGTGGAGATAAAAAAAAATGAAACAAAGATGGAATAAACCAAGTTGTTTAAATAAGTAAGACATTTGTATCTAATCGTCTAATTACACATTTGAGGTTTTTTTCTGAAGAACCTTGAGTGTCTATTTAAGGCATTACAGAAGAACCAAAATAAAGTGCAAAATTTGAAGGTTGTTTGAAATAGGAGGTAAACAGAACATTTGTATAGTGAAATTTAAAGAACAATTGTTCATGAAAATAATGTTGCAATGTGTATATATATATATATATATATATATATATAGTGGAAACCCATGCTGTTGGCCACATTTTTATCCTGTGTATTTTTTCCCCCTAGTTGTTTTTATATAAGAGATTGTCTTGTAATCTACATACATTTATTTAGGGAACTGTTAGGTGAACATCCTATGTTTATTACGTAAACATCCCCACATACAAACTCTTGCAAAAAAATAATTGGTTCTAATTTTAAGTCATTATTCTTGTTGTATTTATTGTTTTACTGCCAAAATTTGATATACCCTTATCCATTTGTATTCTATGGCTACATAATATTTTTATTTCTATTTCTATTTTCCTTACAAATCTTTGTCAAATTAAATTTTAGAGCAACAAAAACATTAAAAATTATGTTTTATTACTATTACTATTCATCAAAATCGTTTTTTAATCTCATTTAAAATAAAAAGTGGTTATTTTTTGCAAAGATGTATATATAAAGGGGTGTCCAAAGAGTAAAAAGGGGATGTCAACCTAATAGTTCCCATTCAGGATTGTTTGAAATGTATAATTAACAACATACTTTACATCAAATTTTCTCTCAATAAAATTTTTATTTTTATTCCACTTTTAAAATTCACAATTTTTTATATATATATATATATATATATACATGAAAACCAAAGCTACATCTCTTTGCAAAAAGCATCAAACACAACCCACATACAAAACACATGAAGGTTGAGACACACACACACACAAAACAAAGCACATTTAAAAAGTTTCCCACGAAAAGCTGACAAAACCATTCAGACCGAGAGGTCATGGGCAACACGCAAAGGAGACAATAATCAACAAAAGTAGATTTGCGATAGTAAACACAAATTATTGCAATGAACAACAACAACAACAGAAGCAAGTGAGTAATTAAGAAAGTTCTATAAGCAGAGAAAGAGTTAGCTCTGCCTTTCTATTGGAGTGAGTAATTAAGAAAGTTCTATAAGCAGAGAGAGAGTTAGCTCTGCCTTTCTATTGGAGTTCCACGAGGGGAGCTGAATCAGCGTCGCAAAGTACGAACCCAGCTAAAAACCCTCGCCGCCTCCCACCGCCGCCGAGTGACGCCGCGCTCTTTGTGCCGCCGTCTGTGCGGCTGTTTCCGTCCGCGGCGACCACTGCCGCGTGAGGCTCACGCTCGCAGAAGTCGCTCATTGTGTGTGTGTGGGTTGTGTCGATGCGACAATCCTGCGCCTTGTTTTTATAATCCCAGGAGCTCTCAGTTGTGTTGATCAGAGCTGCATGATTGCGCAACTAGAATCTTAACTCATAAGACCTGCAGTGAGTGAGTGAATGAGTGAGTGGGATCCCCATCGACCACAGTTACAGTCCTGCTGCCGCTGCTGCTGTTATCAGCCTGCAGCGTTTTGATCTCGAGTACGGTGCCAATGTGCGGCCGAGGATCGTCATTCGAGGGGACCGAACAAAACAACCAAAAGCTCAAAAAGCCAACGCCATTATCAGCATGTCGTGATCGCTGCTGGGGCTACATGTTCTGCTTTTTAAGCTTTGTGGGCGATTCTCTCAAGGGATGGGAGGTGTCGATTGACTGAGGAATTCACTCCATCGCTGACATAAGGATGTGGATGTGGATGTGAATGCGCGCTGTGGCTCCATGTAGGATTTGAGCGCCGGACGCGGGGGCAGATGTCCTTGGATGATGCCTGGAGGATTTTTTTTGGTGAGGGAATTTATTGTAAAGTCTCGTGTCGTTTTATGACGATGGGCGTCGTTTGTTGGGGAGTAGCTGGATTTGGCAGATCGAGGTAGGAGTTTGCATTTTTCCCTCACGGAGCGACCTCCGGGCGCGGGTGGAACTGCGAGGAACTTATTTGGGTGAGTGGGGAGGTCGCGATAGGTCTTGTGCAGGCCATATCTGGGTTCGCGAGCTTCACCTCATGTTCACGTTTGGTTCATTTTCAGGCACTGGCGAGTGAGTATGCGGGGACGGTAATATGTCTGTGGGATTTTCTCTCCGCAGACCAGGTGATTGCCTGTGACTACTCCGGCGCATCCTGATGTAAGTGTGCAGCAGATAGTGCCGATAACCTTGATCCTTACGTTGTCGGTCTCTTATTGTCTTCTGGGTTCGTCGTAATTATTGCAGCAGTGCAGAATTGCGCTCCTTCCAAGTAACATGCGTGCGGGCTTTTAGCGTTGCGTCTGTGGCACAGTAGCCGGGTGCAAGTCCTGCAACACGACCTGTCCATTGCATGGAACTGCAAAACCGCACACTGGAAGTGATGCTTGAAGCAGAGCTGCGAAGAGTAGGAAAGAAGCAAGCTAATTGCATTCCGTTCCCTGCGGTGTTGCCTCATCGGTTGAGTTAGCTTGCGCCCCACCAACGTTGAATCACCACTTCATGGCGTCTTTATATGTTTTACAACCCCGCTTCAATTTTTCTAGAATGGGCAGGAAATGATGTGATTTGATCCCTATTTGAAGCGCTTCTCCGTTTGAAACAGCAGTTTCACACAGAAATGGCATTCCTTGTCTCTTAGTACTTTTAGTAGGCAACGCCAGGTCTGCGTGCACAGACCTAGTTAGCTTAAGCAATATTATGCGTGAAGGGTTACAGCAGTGACCGACTTTGAAGAGTGATGCAGAGAGAACGGTCACATCAGCGTTTTTGAAACGATGTGCAGTTGATGAATCCTGGACCGAGGATTCTGTGGATACTGCACACCGTGGATCAAATAAAGCGTTCCGCTTCGTTACAGTTGGTGATGTTGTGTAAAAAGCTAGTGAGCTTGGCTGAGGATTACAAAGGACTGTGTTCATTCCTTGTCTCAGAATACACTATGATTCGTCTGCATGCTGGTTGTGGGAGGAAGTCGATTCCCATCCGCTCATGACAACATGGACGTTGGGTGAAGGTTTTGTGTATCTTTTTTTTTGTATTTATTGGGAATAATCAGTCACTGAGCATTTTTAGGTTGCCGTGCTTGGTTTACCAGGTGGTTGAAGGTGGGAGTGATGACAATATCCGTCATCTCTGGATTTAAAGAAGTTAAATGAATAGCTGACAAACTGCTGAGAGTCAAGTACACTTCCGTCGTTGCTATTCAGATTGACATGGGACCCGACGAGGAAAGAAGGAGGAAGCTATTGACAGTGTGAATTGGCAGCATGCGGAAGTCCGAGAGAAGGCGGTGAGTGTTCCCGTTTAGATCTTCTACACTTGGCGTTAGAGCCACTTTTAGAATTACTAGCTAAGCACAGCACAACAATTACGAGGAGCGGACCGACGAGGCATCGGTGCAGGAGTACCTCGATATTCTCGAGATGAAGCACTAAAGCAGCACCATGAAATTTGACAAAAGACGTAGAAGTTTTCTGGGTTTATATCGTTAATTTCAGGGTTATTAGCTACGATTCTTGCGCGTTTATTTATTCGCGCGTATATATATATATTTCTGTCATATAATATGACTTCGAAACTAACGCTGCGAAGACTGGAAGCGCGAGAAAGTGGGAAATATTGGAGGAAAGCATATTGTAGTGGCCATAGCCTTGGGATCACGTTGCTACTACCTCTCAGCGCAGGACTTATCTTATTTTGCTTCATGATCGTTGACACAAAGACGCTCTACGGTAGCAGCGGTACGGAGGACTTTGTTCTGCAGAAGGGTTTGGAACCTGAATCGTTGTTCAGTCATGAATCCGAAGAACGCATCGAAATGCGTGTGACACCTCGCACGGCAGTTAATGTCGAGTGGGGTAATGGGGACTCATCCGATGTCCAGGTCGACGATTCAAGCAAAGTGATGGAGTCGATGGAGAATTTCGAACCAGCAGCGGATGGCACTAATTCCGCCGAGGTAGGAGAATCACATTTCTCCTCAAGTTACAATAATGAGTACCTTCTTTCAAAGCCCGAGGATTCCGAGCAGCCGCAATCTGATGTAATAGTCACGACGGATGGTGCAGCGACGAATGGCACAGTACACCGATCATTAGTCGGTTGTGATATTTATCACGGTCGGTGGGTGTATGATGATACATATCCACTATACAGATCCAGGAATTGTCCTTTCGTGGACAGAAGTTTTCGGTGTGAGGAGAATGGTCGACCCGACACTGATTTTATGAAATATCGCTGGCAACCTGACGATTGTGACTTGCCCAGGTTTTTGAATTCTGATAATGAACCAACCGTTTTTTTGTCTTGGTTTCTTATTTTTAGCTGGTCGTTGAGTTTTAGGTGCCAGGGAATGTAGGCTACAAAAGTATTTGTTCTGAGAGTCTGTCTTGTGATAATGCTCTTGTTTATCAAGTACAGGTGTCTTCTGTGTACATGTTGCCTTGAGCGGTTAAAATTGCAGTGGTGGCATTTGTTTCGTTGGCTTGACACCAAGTTACTTAGAACTCTTATTATTTTCTTTGTATTATTTTTAATATATAACTTGTAATGGGTGTATGGTGTTGTATCCTTGATATTTAGACTCAAATACTTGCTGCGTAATCTCAAAAGGACAAATCAGAATGTTGATTGTTTCAAGACCGTTGTTGCAGATTCGATCCCAAAGAAATGTTGAATAGGTTACGGAACCAACGGCTTGTGTTTGTTGGCGATTCTTTGGGGCGGAACCAGTGGGAGTCTATGTTGTGCATGCTTGCAGAAGGTGTGCAAAACAAATCACGGATTTATGAGGTTAATGGTCAGCCCATAAGTAAGCACATTGGTGAGCTGTTATTTCGATTCGAAGATTATAATTGTACCGTGGAGTATTACAGGGACACTTTTCTTGTTCCACAAACACGACCTCCTCCGGATGTACCAAGTAACGTGACGAGTATACTTAAGCTCGACCAAGTGTCATGGAGTGTTGGAAATTGGCCCGGAGCCAACATCATGGTATTTAATTCAGGTCACTGGTGGTCATGGGAGAAGATTGGGCGCCAGTAAGACATCGATCACTTTGTTCCTTATTATCAGTATTTCCTCATGCTTTGGTGTGATCGTGTTGTCACATGCTTCTTCAACTCGTGTCTTTTGATTGATCATCTGGTAGCATCTTCCTTGATTTTTCCCTTTTTTCTTTTTAATACCGTGTCAGTGTTGGGCAGAATTCATAGTTTGTGGTAGAAAGCAATGATTCTGTAGAGTGTTGAATTTACACGCCTGATACTTTTTACTGCAGAGGTGGCCGGTTTTACATGGGGAACAACTTGACGACCCACAGCATTGAAGATGCATTTAGAACTGGTGTGAGAACTTGGGCATCATGGATGGAACGTAATCTTGATCCTGAGACTTCTCAAGTCTTTTTTCGAAGTTTCGCCCCAGTTCATTTTAGGTACGTCTACATTGTGAATCTTCCACCTTTAGATTTGGGTATCTCCCTAGCATAACCTGATGAAATCGATCTATTGAAGAATAAAAACGGACAAGGTTTCGAGTGCACAAATGAGATTCGTGGTTTAGTCGAAACTGGTGATCACTTTGTATCGGTGTTTATGTGTGCAGAGGAGGAGCTTGGAATAAAGGAGGTCATTGTCATGAAGAGGTCAAGCCATTCACCGACGAGGAGGTAAACGAGATGCAGGAAACACCCTGGACCAACAAGCATATCATTGATGCAATCAAGCAGAAAATTAAGAAGAAAAGAAGTGCTGTCGAGTTCATGGATATTACAACGTCTACGAACTATAGGGCTGATGGACATGCAGGACTGTATGGAATTGATACCAACGTTCATGGACTTCCTCCAAAGAATCGTCAGGACTGCAGTCACTTCTGTTTGCCTGGAGTTCCTGATACATGGAACGAGCTCTTGTACGCTTCTTTATTAGCCAGGGGTCAAGGTGTTTGGGGAGAACCCATCAGGTATTGATTTTTTCATTGCTCGCCGTCCATACAATCCCTGTGCAGATCGTAGAAATAGCTAGTCACTGAGAAATTAACGGCTTCAGAATTTAGATGTGCACCGTGAAATTTTATCTGATTCTGGGATTGCCGTGTTTGAACCCTCCTCTATTTCTGTAATTAAGATCATTTTTGGTAGGACCCAGAAGTATATCAAACATCTTGTTTTCAACACGATGTGGTAGGTTAGGTTTGAGCAATTTTCATTAGCCTGACGCAATCCAATTCGATTCAAGAGTATTCGGAAGGAGGCACTTTCCAGTTCTCTCGTTGTCATGAATAAATTTGTGCTGTTGATATGAAGGGCTTGATTTCTTTTCAACCTATCGTCTGTCAATTTACTTTTTGGTTCTTGCCTGTTGAATGAATGCTCAATTGTACATACCAATAGATAAGAATAGTGGATATCCTCCAGAATTTAACATGGTTGTGGAACTATTAGGTAGTCACAGTTGCTTTATTATGTTCGAGTCTGAATAGTTGAAAGTGGAGTGGAGATAAAGATCTCTTCTTGCTTTCATGGTTCACGAGCTTGCAGTATTTCCTCGGCAGACTGTTGGAGTTTGAGAAATCGATAGTAATGTGATTGAGTTGAGGTGATAGTTTCTGGACACCCAAAATTCAGAAATGTTTTTCAGGATAGAGTGAATTTAGTATTGTATCCATGTTTTTATTATTATTTTTCTGATGTGGGGTGGTTAATGTCGTGTGGTTGATTGCTTGTTAGGCTGTTGGCAAGGTACCATATGCTGATGGGACCTATTCTCACAGAAGCAAAATATTTATTTAGGAACGGTAGAAAAAAGGAACTTCAGACAACTACTGCACAACTGTAAAACATGGCAGACATTCCTACAGTAAGAATCTGAATCCGCCTCAGTCTGCAGAATACAATCATAGCTTGAAAGCTATCAACTCATTATCTGATTCCACGAGAAGTGTTAGTGAACTTTTACAGGGTTTTCTTAAAATACAATTTTACAAGGTTCCTCGGTGCACAGCGGAAGTACAACTTGCATTAGTTTCCAAATAGTAAGAAAATCTCTTAATGCTGGGCACACATAATCCAGATCACTAATCCATGTTTCATTCAGTTTCTGACTTCAATCGGTAGACAAAAATAACACAATTGTGCGGAAACAGGTGTTGAACTTCTAGTTTACAGGTTGTTGCTGCGCACAAGATATACCAGCATCGCTACTACATTACGGCTCTGCTGCTGGTTGTTGTTGATGATGATCGTTTTTTCGTACCTAGTTACTACACTTGGCATAAACCTTGACAATTATCTCCATGAATACTCTTGTACTTATCTCCAGACTCAGTCAAATTACATATGGAACAGTTGTCATGTTAAAATCATGGAACATCTAACTCCTGAACACTTCTCCTACATACAAGTGAAGTATCGACTTTTGTAAGCATTGGCTGTGCTGGAACTGTCTGCGGAACTGGAACTTTTTCACATATATTCAGATGATCATCGGCGAACAAAACGTTAGGGCTCCATCAAGCTAAAACCCCATTAAAGCCACAATCTCTGCATAACTAGGTGTCGGATGAAGCCTAAGATACCAGGGAGCTGTATTTTCTGCATGAGCTAATAACACGGAACATTTTTCATGGTGGAGCTTGAGCAAAACTAGAGGCAAGGATGAAACATCACTGGAATTCACTTGACTAGCTACGCTGGAGTCATCATAATGTTGCCAGTAAGCTCAAAATCGCACCCTACGATCTGAGACAGAGGATGAAAATCTGAAGAAAGTGCCATGTGCAATACTCCTATGGCAAGTCAAACGGTCGGTCCAGAGAACATGTCGTCTGGACACTGTTTCCATAACCTTAATTTGTCTGCATTGCATCTGCATGATAAGATTCTAAGTCGGCATCCAGATCTTCCACAGTCTTCTCTACGGCAGTGGCGCTTCTGCCCCCACCTCTACCTCCGGCCCCTCGGCCTCCAGCACCTGCACCGCCAGCACTTCTGCCACCGCCACGTCCCCGAAATGCGCTGCTACCACCTCTGCCTCGATCAGATCCAGGTCCTCGAGTAAAAGGCATACTACAAAAACACCATGCTTCATAAGTGGCTAGAAAGTTATGCAGCACATAAAATCCTTATTTAACGACCGCTCTATATGATAAGAACAAACGAATTTTGTCTGAATCCCTAGGTAGACAAACAAGCAAACCGCTTGAAAGTGAACGAAACACAAACTTACGATGACGAAGAAACAGGACGTCCTCGACTAGCAACCATTGCCATGGCTCCAGAAGATCGCGCAGCTGGGACGGGAGCGGCTATAAGATTTGTGCCAATCATCTCAATCTTCATAGGTTTTCCATCGAGTTGAACATTGTTATATCTCTTCATCGCACTGACAGCATCGGGTTTCCTAGTGAACACCACCTCCGCAGTTCCCTGATAATACAGCGCAGTAAATCAATGAGATAGCAATCTGGACAAAAAGATAGGGCTGTTGTAGTTAAAAGAGCCAGGACACGAGCGACCTGCTCAGAGGAGCATCTACAGGGTATTTACACATAGGAAGTGCATGCAGACATGAAAACAATTCGATCGCATTATAGAAAATCTGTCTCACCTTCGAACGACCACTTCGATCATAATTAATAGAGCATCTTTTTAAATCACCAACTTCCCCAAAAAGCTCCTGGTCAGGAAAAGGAACCAAGTAACGTTACGTTTGGCGTGCAAAAACCCACAACGCAGAGCCACACGTAAAGAATCGGAAGTTTCAATAAGAAATATACAAAATGAAACAATAAGAAATTAGTAACGAGGACTAATGCCAAGTAGGATACGATAAAATGAACTAAGATAAAATAGCGAGATGTGGGGTTACCTTGATATCATCGTTCGAAACTCCGTAATCAAGGTTGGATATGTACAATTTGGTCCCTGTCTCAATGCCTCCAGTCACTCCTCTGCCACTTGAAGGTGCGGCAGGGAGAAAGTTTTCATACATGTCATGTTGCCAAGTAGAATCCGGGTCGCGGCGGACTGGCTGTTCACATAGAGAACACATAATTGGCAGTTCGCACCACCCAGGAAGTCCATCAGCAAAACTACTCTCACAAAAACGCTCTCTCGAAAAACACATGCTAATCCCCACCAATGTGCAGTTTACAGAGCTAAATAAGTGAACTAAGAGCGCTGCAGAAGAGGCGAGCCACATCCTCCTCCCCGAACAAGTGCGTCACAGTAGAGAAGCTCAGCATGAATGTGTCAAAGCGTTGATTGAACGAAATTCATCAGAGGAGGCCCCCCCCCCAGCATTGCAGCCGAAGATGAACAGGCACTGCACGTCCGTACGATCTCCACCCTTCATTTTGACATCCAAAATACCAAACCCTGCTCCCTTGAAACGGCATATGTCTTCCTTATGAAACCCCGGTCTGTTGATTATATCAAACTAAAACGCTTCCTCACTCAACAGTGTTTTGTACCTGATAAATCTTTTGTCCTCTTTTTTCCCCTTATCCCTACTGACTCTCTCGATGTCTGCCATTTCCACTAAAGAGAAGTAAATATGGGATTGCCGCTTTGCTTGCCTTTGCGCTCGCGTAAGGCGTTGGCCGGACGGCGGGCCGGCTCACTTGTCTGCGGGTTGGCCCTGACGTTTTACTCCCAGGGTAACCCCCATCTGCAGCAGCGGTCGCTCCCCCTCGTCGAGACGCAGGAGCTGCACCTCGACCACCACCACCGCCACCGCCACCGCCACCGCCCCTCCCACCGCGAGTAGCGGTCTTGTTCGTCTTAATAAGGTCGTCCAATGACATATCCAACGCACTCGTCATGGCTCCTGTGACAGGACCGCCTCAAAACCTTCACAAACCCTCCAATACGCCGAGACACAACTCCTCAAAAAAAAAAAAAAAAAACAAACAAACAAACAAACAAACAAACAAACAAACAAAACAAAACAAAACCCTATTCTTCGTTGCCGTCGCACCAGTTCCCTTCCGCACTCTTCAATACTCTCCGTAACCAACGAACACCGTCAAAAACACCAATACAAGTAACCTTCCCGAAATAATCCAACCACCGTAACGAACCTCGACCACCGACGCCCGCGCACCAAACTCCAGATACCGTCCGCCAATAGCACTCGCCTGCAATACTCTGGCGTCGAAATCCTCCCAGCCGCAAAAACCTGACCCGCCACACTACGCCCTAATTCCAAAATACGTTGTCGATAGCTGATGGCTCACGCAGTCGAAAGCAACAAGTAAGCTCGCAGATGAAACGCGCAGGGAGGATTAAAAAAAAAAAAGGCACGCACGCTCACTCGGAGAATAAAACAAGACGCGGCAGAGCACCACGCTTGCAACAACGCCTCCGGAGAAACAAAGGGGAGTGTTAGATGAGATGAGACGAGGCGAAGCTCAACAACACAGAGTGTGAAGCGCAGGAGCTATGGCGAGACGGAAAGCTTCACACGGCGAGGAGAGTGGAGCGGGGCATCGGAGCCGAGGAAGCGCAAACCCCGGGATTAGGTCCCCTTCTCCTCTCTCCGCGGCGACGGGGTCTCCTCTAGTCCTTGGATGACGACAACGCGGCCCTACCTCCGCCTTTCATTCATCCATCAATGTGTGGATGGATGGTGAATCGCCCCCTTTAATATCTATCCGCATAGGGCGGGGGTATGTTCATTTTTCTAAATATAAAGTGGACTATATACCACATGGTGGACTCCAAATTGAACTTTTCTTGTGAATAGTGTTTGTGGGGTCTTGGTTAGTGATTTTGGTTTCATTACTTGCATTTATGGTAGTTCCTTGTGGATCTTCATTGGTCTTATTCAATATATCTCGACAAACATGAGATAGTCTGCTCGTGTTTTTATGTGATAAAGTTTACGTCTTTTGTTTAGGACAGTATCTGTATTTCAATATCTTAAAATAAGAAAATATGTATATATATACACACAATTTTTTTTGTGTTTTATTTATTTCTTCTTAAAAAACTGAGGCTTTCCGGGAATGCTTCTCTGTTGACAGGATTTGCATTGGAATAAAGTTCAACAATTTAAAAGGAAAAAAATAAATTCTAAAATGATATGAAGAAGTTATTATTATTATTATTATTATTTATGGAATAGAAAAAAGGAAACAAGAGACTGTGACATCCAAAAACAATTACCATGAAATCCCTCTGCGACCTTTTTAAATATTTAGTATCACATACTCTGCATAATTAAAGAGATCCTTGTAAAATACTTCATAACTTGATTCTTATATGGTTTTACATAAATGCAGTTTAAAACAATGAATTAAATTAATCTAGAAACTCTCGTAATTTCAATTAAATATATTTTTTAAAATTATCATATGGAATAAGTGTATTTAATTTGTATTCTTTATTAAAATGATGTGTTTAGCCTTTCCACTGAAGCAATATATCTGGCATGCAATGTACATTATTTACACTATCTTGTCTATATGTAATTGCAAAAAACCATGTATGTATGTATGTATGTATGTTCATATATATGAATACTCATGCATGTGTATATATACATATATACATATATATATACAACTATGTATATAGTTATTAATTTATTATATTGTTAACTATATTACAATATCTATGTGTACATAAATCTTGGATATTGCTAACACCATCACAAAATTTCCTATTAATATCACATCTCAACACCTATTGGATATGTATCTTTAGTTTCTTTTATTCCAATCCATTAAATTGTTCAATCAAATGATTTGAAAAATATTTAATAAATATGGCATAAGGTGGATTGAAGGTTGTGTTGGCAGTAGCAAAAGTTATGTACATTTTTACTTTTTACTTTTTACTTTTTTTTGTTTCTTCATGGATATGCTAAAGAATGCAAGAAACTTTGTGCAAAAATAATGCTTACAGTGGTTTATAACTTTATTTTTTTCTTTCTTCTATTCTGTTTCTCTTTTTCTCTATTTTTACTTTGTGTATGAGTCTTAGCTATACATCATGTCAACTAACGTAATCCTAGTGTCTACAACCATATTACCACTTTAAGCTACTTCACAGAAAGCAGTTAGCTTGTACAAAGTTACAACTATTTACAAAGCTAAGATCATAATCTTATTTATTATTCAACTTCTAAGACTCAATACATCTATCTAAAAGATTCAGTCTATATTATGATTTCCAAAGATAAATAAAAAATACTTATTATTTCTTTTATTTTTAGAATTTATAAAAAAAATCATAACTAAAAACAACAAATCCTTGCATGAAATACATATTTTTTAAATTTTGAATCAAATTCATCCATATCTAGTGTAGAGGCCATTTTTTTGCAATTCTTTTCAGTGTTCTGTGTATGTGTGCATACAGTTTAGAAAGACCTTTGAAAAAAGGATCTGTAATGACGAGTGGGCTATTGAGACTATCACATAAGGCTGCACAACTGAACTTATTGCTGACCTGCCAAAGGAGCCCCAGGCATTGTGTGCTCCAAAGCTTGAAAATGAATCTGGAGGTCATGGGAGATAGCTTTGTATCTGACAAGCATCAAAATGATGGATATTCAATGATAGAATAAAGCTCATAAATATAAATAGTACTCACTGCATTGAGTAGAATTACTAGTCTCATCGCTTGGCAAATGTCTATTAAAAGAGATTATTACTTATCACGCGGGGAAAATATACATATATATATATATATATATATATACACACACAGAGTCACACACATGCAAGAACACACACTTGTTTTTCAATTGGGATACGAAGAATATAGTCACCGATAAGTAATCGGTGTCGTGAGAATAACCAACTCGGGATGAAGATCTTGAATGAACTCTTGTGATTTGTGCTAATTTACTTCAATGGAGAGAGGGATGAAAAGTATTAAACAGAATTGGAAACACATAGGGGCAAAAAAAAAAAAAAAAAAAAAAAATCTTGTAATAGAAAGTTAATTCTGAATATAATAAATAAGAAATAAAAAAGAGACGCTTTGAAATAATAATTACCATTATAGAAAATAATGAGTAAATAGATCATTTAACATAGATATGTAGTTTTTGTGTTGCGGTCTGTAAGCTTCTTAAACCAGTTGTTGTGACACAACACAAACCCGGGTTAAAACCGAATCTGATCGTTCAAACAAAACAAGATCCAGGCGCTGGCAGACGGGTCGAGCGAAGTTGACAGACTGGTTTAAAAGATAGCATGTGTCCAGCGCTGGCGAGAGAGGTATTGGAACAAATCAGTCGATCTCGTGGCTACATGGAATCTCACGATCTGCAAGCTCCAACAACTCTGCAGGAAAGATCGACACTAATCTCGCTCTCAGAAACGTATCCAACACATCATCAACAAGACTAAGGGGGCAGCCTCGCAACGTGGCTTCGTCGATGCGCTTGCTTAATCCACAGCGCCGCTCATCAAAAGAGCTCCAAATTCCAGCAGCACACTGGCGTGTTGTACTCCGGTGAACTGAACCTCCTCAGTGCGACCGAGGCTGGAAGAAGAAGAAGCCATTGTGAGGATGAAGTGTTGGCTTGGCCTGTTGAATTGCAACCAGTCTCGGAGCATCGATGCCATAGCCGCCCGCTCAACACAAGCTCAACACAAGCACGCAGAATCTAAACTCAAAAACAGGCTTACTCTCTGGCGCCACGCACTCATTCACCGCTGACATGTACGGCTGACACTGAGTGCGTCCTTTTGTGTAGTATGAAAATTGAATATGAAGTATTCAAGTGAATAGAAGAAGGGTTCACACTATAATCACATCCCAAATTGTTATACACACAACCATTATGTCCACACATCCAAGGCTTCTAATTGCATGTTTTAGACCCTTCTTACTTGTCCCAACCCAGGTCATGGACCTCCTCCCTCTCTTCCTTGTGTTGGCATGGGTCCCCAACTTCTTTACTCTCTTCCTTGTCCTAGCATAGGTCTTGGGATTCTTCCACATTTTTTAGTCCTGCCATTGGGACAAAGAAGATGGAGAGGAGGGGATTTGGACTCATGCTTGGACAAGGAAGATGATGTCTAGAGCAACCAATGGGAGGTCTTGAGTGTGTCTGTAAACATAATATGTTTGCATATAGCAATTTGAAATGAGCTTGAAAAAAGTTCATGTTTGAATGTATTAATTTTAGAATTTTTTATTTGGTATTATTTTGAAACAATTGGAGAAATTCTTGTGTTTAGGTCTATCATCCATGGTTGAGATTTCATAACCAAGGTTTGAACTATTGATCTTGTTAATATTTTTTTGTGTTTTTTTTGTGCAATCTGCTATTCTTCAATAATTTAAGATAAAATTTTGTATTGAATATCATATTTCAAAGTTGTGGATGAAAAGAATTGGGTTAATACTAGTCATTTGATTGGTTGTGAATTTGTGTGGTAAGTGGATGATAACTTGATAGCTATGTTTTGTTGTTGGCATATCTATATTCATATATAAAAATATACACATTCATACATTAGATATATATTTAGTTAAAATAATGTAGATCACTTAATATTTATCAAAAAAAATAAATTAGATTATCAATACTAAAATGTAACTATTTTAACTTATTTTAGATTTAAAATTATTATAAAATAATTTCGTTTGCTTTATTTTTAAAAAAATAATATAATTTAATTCTTTAATTTGAAAAAATTCTTAATATTTATAAATAAATATGTATATACAAATATATTATTATTATTATTTAAATGCATATTATATATATTTTTAAAAAAATTAGTATTAAAACTATACATATATATATATATATATAGAGAGAGAGAGAGAGAGAGAGAAAGAGAGAGAGAGTTGTTTAAGCCACATCTCATATTACCATCATATGATCAATTTCGTCCATCTTCATCCCTGTCCTTTGTTCCATATCTCCCATCCCCTATTCCCATCATTTGTTCCCTATCCTTATCTCTTGTTTCCAATCCTCCAAAAATAATCATTGCATGGTTCAGGAGGTGTGGCTTTAATAACATTGGGATGTGGCTTCAACAACTCCGTATATATATATATATATATATATACCAACAATAATGAAAATATCTTTCAGATTTCAAATAGATCATATGTTAATTAATTAGATTTGTGTTTTTTTAGGTTTATGTTAATATATTATTTTATTTTATTTTTATAGTTGTTTCATTAAAATACAAATTACCATATAACATTAAAGTATTAAGTCTATCTTAGGAGGTCTTTATGCCTAAAAGCTTGCTTTGAAAGCCATAATACAAAGCTTAGAAGCTTTGCATATCAAATAAAGTGTATAGAAGTCATAAAAATATGCCAAATTATTTTTAATTATAAAACTAAGTATGGCACCCTAATTATTACTTTTTATTTTAATTACAAATATAAAAAATAAAAATGATTTAGTTATTAATTATTAATCTTTTTACCAGTTTTTAAGTTTTTATAAAGACAGTTTTTTTGACATAAATTTTCTTCAAATTTTAAGAAACAATATTATTTATGCTATCTAGAAGAAGAAAAAGAAAATATTGTATCTCATCTTTTTCTATCATAACCTCCTCATTGTTTTTTCTAAATATAAGACCTCTTATATAAAATGTTGTCAAAATATATATATATATTTTATTGTTTATACACAATCCGAAAATAAAATAAAATAAAAATTGGATTTCAAAAACATGATTTCAATATATATATATCATTAATAGCATCAGATGTCTTTAAAGTATTTCACTATATATATTTAACTAAAAATTAATACGTTATTGCTAGAACTCATTATCTATAACAGTAAAAATAAGGTCTTGCAACAAAACTCAAAATGTCAAGGTTTACTACAACCTTCTTAATTGACCCACCACTACCACGCTCTTAAAGCTTATAGTGGATGAAATGAGGTTTCTCAAACCGGCATATCCAACAGTTACATTCATCCAGAATAATATTTAAATAATTGGCATGGTAGAAGAACCAGTTAGTCAATGAATCAGTCCACAATAAAAATCCAGAACCTGAACTCGAAAAATTATTGTTGGAAAAGCTCATGAATTGTTTTAATAAGCCTCTGCAAGGTATATTACTTGCACCTGGGGAGCTGCCACGTGTCCAATGAAATAAAGACACATTTATGGATGATAATCATCCACTTAATTGGAATGTACCAAAATCAGCTTTGCAAATTTCCTCGAGGCTATTTCAATTCGAGGCTCTGCAATACTTTTACTTTTTGCACAGGGAGAGTGTGGCCTGTCGCAAACTGATTGGTTGTTGGCCCTTGTTGAAAAACTGACACTATTCCTGGCAATATTATTTGGTGGATAATGGATGAATGAAATACGGATGCACGGATAGATAAGAACGATGATTCTAGAACAAGCTTAATGAACCAAATTGTGTGTGATATTTGTTTTTCTGCTTATATTGGATGAAAAGAATTGGATGAGATTGTTGAAACCAGCTTTTAGATAACAAACAATATCTAAATTTCTTAAAAATCAGAAATTCACATTTTGATATTTGAAATTTTTTTATCAAATTTTGTGGAATTAATTAAATAAATAAATAATCAACTCAAAAGTTATCTTTAAACATAAAGATTCTAACTTTTGAATAGAAAAAAACCTTTGATTTATACACATAAAAACATTATAAATAAATAACTAATTTCAATTTAAAATTTAAAGTTTTACTTTTGGCTTTATATCTTGCCTTTATTTTTTGATTTTATGTCTTTATATAATAAATGTGTGCATAGAATTAAATTAGATCACAAGCTTATTAATCTCGTAAATATAATGTTGTTTATTTATATATTTTTAAATATTACATGTAAAGGAATATTTAAAAGTAATTTTTACATTCACAAAAATTGATAAATATGATTTTAATCTCTTTTTAATATTTATAATTGATATAATTTATTGTCAAATATGCATTTAATTTCTTAGTCTACCAATTTTGATAATTCCATTAAAAGAGATCATGGAATTTTTTATTATATGATCATTTGTTTATAATATTATACAAAATAATACCATATATATATATATATATATATACATAGCAAAAACTATTGAAAATCCATCTAACGATAACATCTTTTAGATCATAATTATTATAAAGGATGTTCCATCAAAGTGCATAGCTAAGGCAAGTTGGAACATGTTGTTTACTATCATAAGCAAATTTTATATTTGTACACTTAAAAATAAAAAATTAGTGAAATATATTTAAATCATATAAAATAGAGAATTGCTAAAGCTACATCCCCACATTGTTAAAGTTACATTCCAAAAGTTGTTGTGCTTGCTTGCATTATGATTTCATTTGAAATTGTACTTTACAATTCCTTTTGGGATACTTTGGAGAAGATTGACAAGTGAAGCAACTCACATTTGGATAAAGGAAGCATTAGAAGTGAGATAATAATATATATGTATAAGTAGAGAGCAACAGAAGAAAGTACAATTAGACACAAGTAAAGACTTGCAGCGGAGAACTAGACTAGACACAAGTAGAAAACGATATGAAAGAGCTGGAGTAGATACAAATAGAGAGCAACAATAGAGGAGAGTGGCAAGGGAGAATACTCAAAGACAAAGAGTTGAGGAAAGAGCAAGAGTTGAAGGGGGAGCAGTAGTGTACCCTCGTGAGGTGTGGCTTTAACAATGTGGGGGTGTCCCTTTAACAACTCCCTATAAAATATGACAGAAAAAAAGTACTAAGTGAAATTCTTTGTTGTACTTGTTGCTTTTTCCTAATATAATGACAAGACGGATGAACTTCACGGAAACTCAGAAAACTACCAACCAATCCTATCTACAAAAAACGCATAGAATGTATAGACTTCGAAGGAGCGCATGGGCGTAAGTGAAATATGACTTGAATAGGCCGGGTATCAATCTGCAAGGGACTGGCGGGATTCGGCCCTGAGTTGCGAGTGCATGGCCGGCGACGATCGGAGGCCTTAATGCAGATATGGAAACTATTCGAAGCGAATCGTCGGCTCGAAGTTTGCGATGTCGCTCACGACAACGGCCGTGCGGCACCACGCGGGGGTGAATGGCAGCATTGCATTGGTGGTCCCCCCCCCCCCCCCCCCCCAGCTACAAAGTGCCCAGCGGCGTGAGGTACGAGGGGGCAGGCGGAGGGTGCAGTAATGGCGCACGGGATTTGGTCAAAGCGCTCTGTTAGCTAGTGTCGGTGGTAATACGAAGGATTGTGGAGTGGATTAGAGGGAGACTATGGATGTCAGAATGGGTATCGCACTCACAGCTGCGTTTAATCGCGGGTAAGGTGACAAAGAGGGGCATCAATGATGAAATTTGTTTGTACGTGTATGTTTGTGTGTGTTTTTTTCCCTTTTTCTTTTTCTTTTTTTTGGCTGAGTGGGGGATTATGACGGAAGAGAGAAGCTGCAGTCGGGTGAGGGGGGTAGTGAGGGATGGAATGAGCATTGCAAGGAGGAGAGCGCGGTCCACCTTGAAGGACACGAAATCAAGTGATGGTGGCGATTGTCTTTTTCTTGAGACAGTGCTATAGTGAAGCTTTGATAACATAAAGAGAGACGATTGTCTTGTCTGGATGGCATATTTGAGTTCAGCACTGCAATTAAGGCAGTTGATTTCAGGGACGAACGTCGTGTACTTTCGCTTTGTGCTCGCCATGTTTGAGGCGATTAGATTTTCCACTTCGAGTTTCTGTGTGTCTTTTCATGGAAGGAAGGGGAGGAGAGAGCGGTGGAGAGTTTCAAAGATTGTTCAAGGGGACATTGTAGAGGGAGAAACCGAGAGAGGAGGATCGGGAGGGTGACGAGTGTGTTGGTAGAGGTTTTCGGTTGAGAGGTGGATAGAAAACGGAGATGAGATCTGAGGATTGGAGTGTGGAGGTGGAGTGGTGTAGCTAAGGCAAGTTTAATGGGGGGAGCTGAGACGGTATTTTTTGGGATAACTGGACGTGTTGATCACTGTTAGACAACTGAAATCCGTGCGTGAGCTTGGCTGGTGTATCTCCAGAGTGGCACTGCTTGGTTTGAGATGACCAATACTGGCAGAGGTTGTGTCCTTGGTTCCAATGTCATGTTTGTGCGAAACGATACCGCGAGCGACAGCGGAATTGCAATGGTGGCCTCATGCTCTCCTGCCGCATTTCAAGGTTCGTTGATGAGCGCATAATCCTGTGTTGATTTATACCATTTTGTTCTCGTCGCAAGTGTCATTTTCGAAGAAACTTGCGAAGATGGGCTTTGAGAAATCTAAATACAGTACTAGCTTGTCACGCTCCGTGAAACAGATTCTAACATTCATCATACAGCATGGATTTGCCAGTTCATTAAGAGCGTTAATTAGCTGGAAATGTCACTGGCGTCAGAGCAAGTGTTTGCTTCATTATACTCAAAATTTGTTCTTTCGTCGAGATCGAGTGCTTATGATTATCCAAAAAAATTGTGCCAGATGATGTGGCTATTGCAGATCATGCAGGCTTGAAATGTCGTGTGTCTCTCATCTAACTCTTTTTCTGGTAATGCATTGTGCAGTAAAGCATGGAGCTGTAGGCTTGGAGGATACTTCTGTTAGTTGTGGGAAAAATCGCTCCCACTATCCTACGTTTGACGCGTCGGGTGAAGATCTAGGAGAAGAAGATCACGGTGACGACTGCAGTCAGCCATCCAAGAAGAGAAGGCTAACCTTTGATCAAGTCAGGTTCCTAGAGAAAAACTTCGACATTGAGAACAAACTGGAGCCTGAGAGAAAATTACTGCTTGCCAAAGAACTTGGACTTCGGCCTAGGCAAGTGGCAGTATGGTTCCAAAATCGTCGTGCACGTTGGAGAACAAAGCAGTTAGAGCGGGATTACGAGTCTCTCACCTCTGGTTACAAACAGCTTAAAAGCGAATTCGAGGCTATGCTTCAAGAAAAGCAAGATCTGCAGGGCGAGGTGAATCTTCAATCTAAACTTGTCTATCCACCTTGAACCACTGAGAAGTGGAAATATCTCCTAATCTTCATAGTTTAGTATTTTTTCGAATTTAAAATTACTCCCTTTTAAAAGAGTGCTATTGACCAGTCGATTTCCGTCTTCAGTTCTTTTTAAAAATTCTGTTACGACATGGCGATTTTTAGCTGATTCTAGCAGCAAATGTATCATTTTATGTATTCTGAGAATTCTTGGTCGCACTGACATTTATATCTCTTTCTCTCTCTCTCTCTCTCTCTCTCTCTCTCTCTCTCTCTCTCTCTATATATATATATATATATATCTATATATATTAATATGCGATGTTTAAACAATTAGAACTGTTTGTTTGCTTACTTGGTTTTCGTGTCAGGTGGAGCGTTTAACGGAAAAGTTGCAGACCGTGCAACCGGGTCCCGCGGATCCATCTTTGGAGAAAAGCAAAAAACATATTTCAATGTCTCATCCTTCTCCTCAATGGGCTTGCGAAGGTTCCGTAAAGTCGGAAAGAATACCCGAGATTGAAGCCAACAACGATGGCCTGTCTCCATGCAAGGAGGAGGGTTCGAAGGAAACATTCTCCGACAGCTTCTCCAGTGAATTATTTAACTCAGACAGCCCATGCACTATGAACAGCGGCTCACTTCTCCCAGTGCCGGATGATACCAACATGTGCTCGCTTGTTTCTACAGAGCTCGTGGGATCCAGCATCGTTCACATGACTGATGGCCTCTACGAACAAATGCTTTCTCCCAAGGCGTGCCAACGTATTTCGGTGAAGTCTGAGCATGATTCATGTCAAAATAATTCTTGTAATTACATACTGGCACAATTGGATTTAATCGAGGAAAAGGGCTTACCATGGTGGGACTGGCCTTAACCCCTGCTATGTTAAAGCGTCAGGAGGAGATTTTTTTTGAAATGGCACCCATTTCCATCGACCCAACTTTGATGTGTTAAGATCTGCAACTCTCGCTGTCTAATCTGTAGAGCACACTTTCTCTGCGAGCGTTCCCCACTTTTTGTTTTGATTACGATCTTCCCAATGAGAGAGTACCGATGTAGACAATAATTTTTTTCTAAACCACCAGCCTTACATTTAGAAATGAAATACGTGGACTATAGCTGCAAGATGCGAGCTCAGATATGATCGATGGTAGTATCGATTTATGACGAGCTCATTTATTCGAGCTAAGATGGACTCGACTGACGTTCATCACTGTAAGTAACTTGTGGAACAAGCTATTCGTCTGTGAGCCTTAAAAAGACCCACGTACTTGTTCATTGCATGTGCTCTGTGCGTCGGTGCAGCTTTCTTTAGCTTTTCACATTTTGCAAGACGGTAATCGAAGGAAGGTCAACATTTGTCGGCATGGTTACTGATTTGGCGTTGTTGGGAAGATATTGCGTTATTTATTGCCACTGCATATTTGAGATTGCGAGAGGTAGATGTGCATGCACGAGCTCTACCACTTGGTCGTGCTTAATTACGTAAAAACCATCGAGATTTTTGACGCAAGAAAGAGAATGAAGACTGCAAAGTTTGAGGAGCTACTCTTTGAACCCTGTCTGCTGTGCTATCTTCACACACGAAGCTACACTAGTTAGAAGTTTGTCTACACACCGCATACTTGACTGTGATTTGTAAAGGTTAATAAGAGCACAGAAGCTCTAAATACTTTGACGTCAGTAAGAAGTTCCAAGAAAAGTCAGGGAAACGGTTCCAAAGCTTTATGAGGTGATGTTTTAATATCCAAGGCATCACGAGCCATGGCAGGGTCGGAAGGGAACTGGACAAGGACCATCTGCAATTCCTGTTCATCTCAGTAAAAGAAACTGTAAATGTTCCTGTGGTTGCTTACGAGCTTTTAGGAGAGAATCCGTCTCGTTGCGGCTGTCTGACGCGTTTTTTTTTGTGCGTTTGCCAGCTGCATAAACATCTTACCAGTTTTCTTTTCACCTCCAACTGATGATCCGGACCTATATCATCCAGATACGCGACAAAGATTGGCAGACAGATAAGTACCTGGTTAGAAGCTTCTCTACTAGTATCTAATTCTCAAGAAAAAATCGACGATGACGGCTGTTGCCTGTACTCCTAACCACGTTTTCTTGAACGGAGGACAAGCCGCCTTGGAACCGACTACACACTGAGACAGTTATTGCCGAGAAAGAACTCGTTTTCATCGTCCAACCATAAGCCCCAGCGTCTGAACTCGCGTACCTATTTCGTATGGTTGATGATGACAAAAATTTCCCATATGTGCCACACCTTTGACTAACCCACGAGTTTCTACAAACCTTCATCGTTTTCCGTTTCCCTGTCCCTCTGCCTGTCCGTCTGTACCGAGTTACAGCAAACGACCTGCCTGTCAACACAGCCGGCTCTCACCACTTCTGCATCCCTCCTGACAATCACAGTCTCTGAATCTCGGTTTCTGCGCGTTAATCGGTCTCAGATTTCATCATCATGATGTGGAAGGCCCGGGGAATGGGGGCTTGGTCCTTACTAACCAGGGCCATCTCGCCGACCACAAAAGTAACCAGCCAGTTCATGTTTCTTCTTGTTGTTTCCTTTTGTCTTTAATGCACAAACTTCGAGAATTATATGCAGATGCCAGTCCGCAGCTCCACGCTACCCACCCACAACCTGGCCAACTCCGCACGTAAAAACTGTCCTGGAAGCGACGCTGAACATTACCTGGCATTGCCCAGACACAAATCACGCACCACCCCACAAACAATGCGCACTTGAATTGAATCCTTCGCAACCAGCAGAAGAAGAGGTCTGTGTTTGTGTGTCGTTCAAACAGGACGATGCATGAGCTCTCTCACGCGGATAATTGGAGGATCAGTGTAATGCTCGTACCCATTTCCCTGGTAGTATGCAATCGTGCGTGATCCATTCTTCTCCAGGCACGCCACTGTGGATATCCCTGCCCTGGCTACGAAAGATTGTGGACCAGTGAAGATTGCTTCTCAAACAGAAGAAAGAGAGCGAACCTTCGCTGCGCCTTCCTGTCCCTTTCCGAGACTCCACATGAGTCACGTGCAATTTCTAACGTGCTACCGCGAGTGAGCAATCCACGTCTCAGTCCAGCTCATTGAACTCATGCGCCTAGGCACTTTCCCGCCATCTGCTTCCCGCTTTGTACCCCAGCTCCACGTTTTTCCCGCCACAATGAACTCAATTGCTGTTACTTTATTCTTTATTTTCGAACTTTAAAGTTGCGTGGTTTTGCTTTGGCTTTTAATTATAATTGAAGTGGGTTTTACATTATTAACTAAATTGAATGTTGATAACGTTTGTTCACTCTCAAGAATTAGATGTTTGCATTGATGGCAAGTTTTCGGTTTCAGGCTTTGGAAATTATTCTTTTGATTATGTGTTTCTAGTTTAGCTTTAAGTGATAATTTATCAAAGCACTGAACAGTAAACCTCCATTTACTATCCTATTCCATATTCCCGCATGATATTGAAGTCTATGGAAAGCTCTTGAATGCACACATGAATGAATCATATACTCTTTAATCATGCAAATTGAGTTAATATACTTATTTTTTTCATTTTCAAAGCTTCGATTATTGCCAACAAAAACCACGTATGATTATCAACCCATGGCACTCCCTAAATTCAGACCAGGTTGAAGCAGACGTGACTAGGTTCTGCTACCTTTTGGCAGCTAAAAGCTTCTGCAGTGCAACAAGTAGAATCGCCATGAGGGTGAAACTGGCCAACCTAGTCCTAATGGACGATCTGTAAGCATCCTCTGGGCGGCCTCAGTCATAAAGGGAGTCAGGTTTCAATCACAGAAGACACCCTTCCACGAACTAATCAGAGAGCAACACACTTAAACCCTGTGAACATGTTCTATGGTAGTGTTGAAATAGTAAAAGCAGCAATTTTTGTCTAAAACCCAGTGAGCACTTACAGATAAGCATTCAAACCATCCATATGCATCCAACGTCTAGAGTCGGTTATGAGATGAAATTAATTCACATGGAAACATAATAGCGAACAAAATTGTAGAACCCAGTTCATTTACTTCCTCTCAAATCTAGGTAGAACATCTCCGTGATGAAAATATATGGACCTTGAATACCCGTCTGCTTGATGAAGAGAGTTGAAAATCAGGTACTGCTCAGAACGTTTAATATGAAATAAAAATCATACAATTACGCTCTTTACTGTATTGATTAGCAGGACTATGCTTTCAACCTATTGTGAAACGTATTTATCAGGCTGCTCTTGCAAAAGTCGAGCAGAGGCTTTGGCGTCCAGGAAAAGCGTTGCAATATCCTCCAAATCTCCCTGCAAGAAAGAAGTTTGGTTCAGAATAAAATAACGGAACTCTCTATCAGAGACTGTGTGATGCCAGCTCTCTATCAGAAATCGGGGATTCTTAGCAGCGAGCCAATGGTAAAACACCAAGCAATATAACAAATTCATTTTTACTCTGCGGCAGGAATAGAAGCAAACCTTGCTAATCTGCTCGCGGCCATTAGTTTTCGCCACAATACTTGCTGGTGTTAACAGCTGAACAGCGTGCCTGAAAAGTCAAACAAAACATTGTAAGTTAGCTACACTACTTGAGCCATACCCCTACCTATGATTCTCAAGAGACAGCACCATTCGCCTTCGACTTGAATTGACCAATCTAATACGGCCTCAATCACAAATATCTTTCCAAATTAAAAACTATCTGAAATAGAGGTAAGAATGGAGATTCACCTAAGTGATGTACGCTCTCCTATTTCTCCCAGATAAGCAAGAGACTCTTCATCCACAGACAAGCTTTCCACAGTAGCTCGAATAGCTAAAATCTGCAATGCAAAATCGACGGACGTTAGTAACCTCAAACTTTGTTAAGGAGGTGATTGGGAATTACATGTTGTGAAAGGCAATAACCAAACAAAGTTCTGCTGAACTACGCTACACATGAATTGATAAAAGATCAACTCGTGTCAGAAATCAATGCATACTAATCGATCATAGATAAGCAGTGGCGAAGGAACAAAACATATGCTGCGAAGAAGTAATAGCTCATGCATGTGCTTGATTAGAATAAATGAAATACATAACAGCATACCTGAATCATTTCTGCTGGGGTATAAGGTAGTGTTCTGATAATAACTAGGCGATCTAACAAGTCAACAGGAATACCATGTGGACTGCTAATATCAGTTCCCCTGCATATTTTAAGACGAAAAATCCTTTAGTAGAGCATGACAGCAGATTATCAACTTGCGTGCATCGTTCAATACTATTGTTTACAAAGGAGGTCACCCATGAAAAGAAGGTAAAGAAACAATCCCAACCTATACATCAAGCGTGAAAAATCTTTCTCACCAATGAGCACTACTAAGTTGAGACATGGTGAAGTTAGAAAGAACAGAAGTCTACAACATTAGGACATACTTTATGTGGCAAATGCCTCGATTAGTGGCAAATACGACAATGGGTGCCAATGAACTTTCGAGAGCACGATTCAAATACGTGAAACATTCCATGTCTAGCATATGCACCTGCAGTACGCCATAAATCCACGTCAGTATTTTTCCAGCCGTTAGTTTGAGGAGAACATACAAATGGCCAACGAAGCAGGCACTTCTTGAAATAAATCAAAATCAAGCATCATTTAAATCGGTGGTTTATCTCTCTCAATGCAATGTTCACTTCAAACAACTCACACAAAGAAGTTAAACAACAAATAAGAGAATTCAGGACACTGTCTCCACGGTTTGAGGCTAAGTCAATTAATTTGGTCTACTCATCCAATATTCAGCATTAAATTGAATGGCATGGTTTCCCATCAATAAAGTTTACGAATTAAGGAAACACGTCATGCAAGCCCAGCTAACTAGACTGAAAGAATTGGTTTACCTCATCCACGAAAAGAACACCTGGAACAAGCTCTGCCACACCTTGATCAATATATCTGTTAACAACCTGCACCACAAATGAACGAGAAACCATCTCAAACTCGTTGCCCTTCTGACTCAGCATTACCTCTTGATTAATAATATAATGTTACAACACGACTTTGTACGAGGTTTCTTGTCCATACTCACAGCACAGCGTCAAGAAAAATTACCTTGTTAATCTCTTGTCGTAATTTATCAGTAATTTCAGTCTTACGAGGTTTCATCATCTGGCCCATCATGGACAATATATCTTGGCCTCCTTGAGGGCGAGCATTTGCAGCATCTAGATCATGGAGCGTGACATCCTATGTACCATAACACATAGAAATGGGCATAAGATTACAAGCATAAAATATACAAAGGATACTGTATAAAGAATCAAGAGGGCTACACTGCAACGAGCATAATAATCATAGCACTAACCTGAACAATCTCTTTCTTTTTGTGAACTTCTCCTTTTGGTAAAGGCACATACTCCTCTGCTTCCAAGTCAAACTCTGTGGCAAAGGCATCACTTCTCCCAACCCTCTTCACTGCTCCGCTGTTGGCTTCAATGTAAATCACATCACCAACCAGCACCTTCACAACCATGCGTTACATTAGAATGTTTGGGATTGAAACGTGAAGAAAAACCGTTCTTGAAAGCATGTCAATATTTCTCGATAAGTTTCCTACTCATTCAGTTCTGACTGTGAACAGAACAACGCTTACCTTCTCTTTCATGAGAGCGTCGTAAATAGTTGGGTCCAGTTTCAACTGCTTGGTTCCTTTCACAGTCTTCAGCCCTATTACAACGTGGCTAATGCTCTTACCATACCCTCCTGTAGTGCTTTCTGTTTCTTCAGGGGAGAGCTCTGTCACCTGCATAGGTTTCAGACATAAATTACACACAAAAAATGAATAAATTGTATCCAGGAGATTGCAATCAAATTGCTTAAAAAGAGACGGACCATGACCTTGAAGAGGCTGTCAACACATAGTAAGCATTTGAACCCAACTCACATTCGATTTTGACATTCGACATCACTTTATCTTATTCGAAAAATATCAGCATTAGACTATCTTAGTCGATTACCTCATGATATTAAGTCAATCTAATTTCGTCAATTGTTTGAGATTTGTCGCAAGAATCTTTTATTGATTTCATGGCTATTGCTACAAAAATCTACCATTAAATATGAATCGTAATATCCTATAGAGCCGGAAAACTTGTTGCCTTACCTCGCCCTCGTAAACCTCTTTGTTCTCTTTAATACGAAGCCCAATTGCACGGCGGAAATTCTCCATAAGAACTTCCGTCTTCTTAACTTCTGATGAGTAAACTTCGGACCCTACCATTGGGCAGAATGGAACCTGAAAAGGGAATACAAACCATGGCTCGATGAAACAATAGGAATGCCCAGAGAAGGAGGCTTTCAAATCATTTTCAAAGCATTCAATCAATACTTTCAAAGACTTAACAATTGAATTAGGAGTTCGAAATACAGCTCAAAATGTCCTATACTCGCAGGATATGTGCTCCAAAAGTTCTAATATCCCATAAATGCAGAACTCGTAGGAGCATTGACATGAGCCTTGACACGTTTTCAATTGAAGAAGCATTGCCGTTACCTTACTACCGAGTTCCTGGGCAATTCCAAGAGCCAGAGCAGTCTTCCCCGTTCCAGGAGCCCCGGCGAGGAGAAGTGCGCGGCCGGCCATCTTCTTCTGCCGGATCATGTCCACAACCAGCCCAGCAGCTTCTCGAGCTTGTTCCTGGCCAACGAATCCAGCGGCCACATCCATCGCTGTGCCATCCTCCTGGAACCCGAAATGTGAAAAAAAAGAGAATGCACATCATTCAAACCGTGCGATAGTCAGACATCCCTCCGCCAACATATCGATGCTCTCATGCTCCTTCGCACCCAATACACGATTTAACCCCTCAATCCGAACATAAAACCACAATTCCAACAACAGGTCCTAATAAAATACCACTCAAAACACGATAAACTTCAAAACTGGCGGGAAATACTAACCTTGAGGCCCAAGCCTTTGATGTGCGTGTGAGAAGCAACTCTCTGCTTTTTCGTAGTGGATTGCACCTCCTCGATCTTCATCCTAACCAAACCCTATTCCAATATTCTCCCTATACTCGCGTCTCCAGACGGATTCCTTCGCACAACCAAAATACACAAACCAATAGCGCGAATTCGCTTAAACAAAGAAACAAATAATAACAAAACAAGGAATGAGGAAAAAAATAAACAAACACACAGTCAAAAGCAACCGTCCATGTCCATTTGCGATGACAAAACTGACGAACCCGACTCAAAAATACGCTCACAGTTCATAACCTCGCCAAGCCACTCCGAAACCCTAACTTATTTTCGCCACAGCAATGTTCATAGCCTCACCTTACAATCACTTGCAGAAGCAAAACGATGAAGAATTCGAAGGATCGTGACCACCTTCGACGTCCACTCACGCCAATCTGAAGTCCTCTCGCAATTCAAGCTTCGATACAACGCCGAAGAATCGAGCCGCCAGAAACAAATTCGGGTGTTCGTTACAGTTGGCGATGGCTGATACCCGTTAAAGTTGAGACCCTAGTCTCATAACTGGGCGGAGCTTTGGGAAGCGGATCCTTGGATGGTTCTCTGGCGGTTGTCAAGCAAACTCCAGAGCATTTCACTGGTGAGAACTGTTCTGGAACGTTCTGGCCGAGGCGCCAGTTACGCATAGAAACAACCTCCAGGATAGATAAGGTGTGGTGCTGGAGCTTCTTCTTGCGGGTGATGAGCTGCTGAAGGAAACAGTTCATGAGGCGGAGGATTTGGTGAAGATTGCTGCAGATTCAGATCCAGCGACCATGGCGATGGCGTTCTCCACCACGCACCGCGCGCTTGTTAACGTAGGTCAGCTCCAGCTCCTCGCAGGCCCCTGTAGCAGCTGCAAGTTTGGCGTAGTCGCTGTTGCTGTTGGGAGGAAGAGATGCGCTGGGGAGAGGTTGATGGTGCGAGCCAACGGCGACATGTTGGGTGATTTCGGAGCTCGTGACCCTACCGCAGGTCAGAAATCGAGGAGGATTCTGTGGTGACTGTGGTTTATTTCTAGGAAGGATTGAGCTAGCGCTACAGGGTTTTGTGGGATTGGTTCTCGGTTCGAAGTGCGTAGGATATCATGCAGATTTTGTCGACATCTTTCGTGAATTGGGGTATCGAAGGTGGCTTGTGTGTTATGAGAGTTTATATTTGAAACCGCTTGTTGTACGCCATGTAATTGGATTTTTCTCCTATTTCGAGTGATCTCACTGATTGAGAAAGATGTGAAGGGGGTAAGCATTGTTGACAATTGTGACTTGTTTTCAAATCCTCAGGAGAACTAGGAAGCAACTTTGGGGAGAAGACGTTAGGTAATGCGTCTACCGAGCACCAAATTTTAGTTCCGACATTGTCTGTCCTGAAACTTTCTGAGAGGACAATTAAACCTCTCGCAGAGAATACAGCTCCCATGACTGAGGGTGAGGCGAAGGCTTTACTCCGCAAGGTAGTTTGATCATACTTCTCCGAACCCTCCCAGTGTATCTCCATGATTGCATATAGAATAGAATCCATGAAAATTCCAGTAGAATTTCTCTTTCGCTCTCACTTGTGTAATTTTACATCTATCGTGTAGCTTGATACTCAACCCACATACTTTACCTCAAAATGCTAGTTCATGGGGACTGAGAACGGCGAAAGGGAACTTAGTCTCCCGAATGGAGATTGATCAGTATCTTCTTAAAGAGCTACAGTAAGGGAGAATTGCAATGCTTTTGATGTCGGAATAATTCCTCCACTTCTCCATTTTAGTAATTCCATCAGTAACAGTGTGTATTGAATATTCCAAGACAAAAAAAATATCGCGTTCTTGAACCCTTGAACTTAAGAGTGCAGAATAACAGCCATTGTCTGTGTGATTTGAACAGGTTGTAGGTTGGAGGCTTGTGAATCTGGGCTCAAGCGAAGCAGGGCTTAAGCTCCAGTGCGATTGGCTTTTGAAAGATGCGGTTTCCGTGACTGAATTGAGCGCCCGCATTAGTAAGGTAGCAGAAGAGGCTGAGAACTACCCTTACGAGATTCAAACGCTGGATAGCAACAAAGTTAGGGTCGAGATCTGGACTGCTTCGATAGGTGAGCCCTTCTTTCCTTTTGCTCTTTGCTAACTAAGACATACTCCAGCTCAAATATTGGATTCTGTTTCAGATGAACTCTCGACTGAGGGTCTCTCAGCTTTCTTTTCTAGTCCCACTGTCAGGATTGCCTTTCCTTGCCACTGTAGTTAGATGTCATAAACCTAATGATCTGTAATTGGGTAACAGGAGGCTTGAGCGAGAATGACTTCATCTTCGCGTCAAAGATAGATCAAGTTGAAACTAAAGATCTGACCAGAAGGCTTCGGACATGGTTCTAGAAGTGTACGCGTGCTAGGTATACAATTCTTAATGATCTATAGCATAAATAGGACTGTTGACAAGACCTTTACCTTGTTCCCGATTTTAATCATTCTATTAGCATATCCGAAACAGTGAAGGCAGACAATGGGCCTTGATTACACCCAGTCTAGTCTCATACAGAAGATTGAACATTCCTTGCTCATCGATAGTTGCAATACCAAGCTATGTGTGTCGCATTCTCTCTTTTCAATCAGAAGCTGTTGTTGCTAAGACCTATCGTGATTCATCCCATCTAAGAAACTCGTAAATGTATCTGTCCTTCTCCACACATGCAACAAATTATGCATAGGTTGGCACAGATCCTTAAACAAGTTGGAACGCATTATGATACTAGTTATCACTGGTATTCTTTAAGGATTATTCTCCACTTCAGGTGAAGGCTGTTAAATTTTTCAACAAATGTGACGTTATTTTCTAGAAAAATATTAGACCTTTGTTAAGATGAAGCTCAATTCATTGCTCTGTGAAGAATGATTAGGGTAGAGTGTTGTAATCTTCATCAACGACTCTAAATTCTGAGAGGCCATGCAAGTTTCTGAGTTTGTTAAATAGAGGATCTCAGCAAATGTAACTCACAGTCTATCATACAACAGTCTCCAAGGAGTGCATGGATGTGTAGTCATTGTAAGTCTTCACACCTTGAACTCAACACAAGTGATAATATACAAGAAATCAACCAAAATGTTAATCTTTTGCACTGACAACAGTAGGATGAAATGTGAAAGAATATTTGGCGTTAACAGAAAAGGCTTCAAATCATGATAAGAATATCAATTATAATAATAATAAAACAGAAGATACCTCTAGACATGAATATCTTGAATAATCTTTCCTCATTTATTCGCTCACGTATGTAATAGGTACATGTATGCCTTCTAGAAAATGAAATGTATGTAATCATGAGAAATATGTTGTCCTCTACTCTTGTTTTAAGAGCATTTTTGTTTGTGTTGTGTCTCTTTTCAATGGTAATGCTTAATTTGGAGTTGTAGACTCTTTAATTTTTTAATGATGGTTTAAAAAAATGTTCCATCAATTATTTGATAATATTTTTGCATTATTTTTCAAATTTTTGTTAAGGCATAAATTTGTATTTCAAGTGATGTTGATATGTGTCTTTATGTTATTGTCAATAGATCAAGAAATTAAGTTTTTATTGGACACATGACTTTTGAATTCTCAAATCAACCAACTATTTCTTTGTCTTTTTAAAATAAGTTTTAAAAAAGACTAGCATATTGACCCATCAAATTAATGGGAGGAGTGAACTTTGTTTTGTATTTTAAATCAATAGCTCTTAAAGAAATGCAAATCCAAAAACAATATGAAAAAACGAAAAAAATCAAATCACATTAGAATCTTTTTTGATTGTTTGATATTATTAGCAAAGATAATTCTTATGTACTGCAACAGATAAAATAGCTAGATTAAATATTTTTAGAAAAGACTGTGGAAATTGTGGTTTTTTTGCCTTGCTGTTTTTGAGATAAATAATCTTAATTGTATTTGGAGAAGTATATTATAAAAGTGTAACAAACACAAAAAAGCAACATATGTAAAAGTGCAACATATTTCTTTACATTGTAAAACAACATAATATTATTACCCTTTAGTGTATTGAATAATAGAAATATCATTGTATATGTGGAAATATCAAAATTAATTTTTATTATAAAATATTATTTGTATATTATCATATTAAATATTTGATTTCAAATTTAAACAAAAATTTAAATACACATCAAATATAAAAATCATTATCTTTGAATGTTATTTAGATGTTTTAAGTAAGAGAATATATATATATATATATAACATATTTTCTAATATTTTTTATTTTATTTTATTTTATAATATTTTATAAAATTTAAATATTAATCTAACTACACATATAAATAAAAGTAATTACACATACAAATTTTGCTAACTTAAAATTAATATTATGTTTTTTTAAATCAAGAACATAATTTTCATGGACATATATATTTGCATAGATTAAAAGAGTTAAATAGTAGTAAATAAAAATAAATAGAAATAAATAGATTTGATGATATTTTATAGATAAACTTCTTGGAAGCTTTATAGATGTGGATGTGACTTTATATATGTTTGCAGATGATTGATATGTTAAAAACTTGGCCAACAAGTTGGCCATGTGGCAAACATATAAGAAACTTATCTTGTAAGCTAGACATGTATCTTGTAAGTTGGACATGTATTGAAGGTCTTATAGATCATTGTTGCATAGCTACCAGTTAGATAACATATATGAAGGAGAGAGTGAAGCCTTCTTCACTATTGTCAAAGCCTTTTTTTGTTCTTAGTCTTGTTTTAATAGTCTCTAGTCTTCTTAACTTTGGCAATAGGTATTCTAGTTCTAATATTAAAATATCTTTGAATAAATATCTAGTCTTTTCTAGTCACACAAGGATGTATTGAAGTTTTTATTATCTATAATTTAATCCTTCACAATAATTTATTATAAATAATCATAATTGGACAAGAAACAAAAGATTTAAAATGTGAATAAAATGAAATAAAATTACCAACTTAATAACAAACTTTTAAAATATTTGAAATATTTTTGAAATATTTATTAAAATAAAAGCTTGTAACAATATCTAAAAAAATAAAATGCAATAATATATAATTTTTAATATTATATAATATAATTATATTATATATTAAAATCTAATAAATGTAATTTTTAATATTATAGAATATAATTATATTATATATTAAAATCTAATATATATAATTTTTAATATTTTTTATATTTTAAAAATAAATGAAAAAAAATTATAAGATTTTTATATAAATTTAAGATAACATAATAAATATTTAAAGCTATAAAAAATACTAAATTTATATTTTAAAAAATTATAACTTATTAAATTTTTATTTTTATCATATCTTGAGATTTATTGTATCTCTTGCACATTTAATTATTTAATTATTTTTTAATTAAATATATGATTTTGATACATCTAAAGAATGTGAAACAAAACACAACTATGTACATATGGCTTTAAATTATAATTTATTTTATATTTTTATTTAATCTTATTTAAATTTTTTAAATAATTGAAGATAAATAATAATTTTGAAAATTAGATGAGATTGATTGTCTTAAAATTCTTTTGGTTAATAAATAACCACTATTATATTATATATTCAAATTGGATCAATGTTAATATGTAAAAATATTATTTCTTAAATATACAAAAATATTAATAAAGATGAATTAATATGTATGTTTAAGAAAATACGATATTTATATTTCTTGTGAAGTAATGTATAAAATGGTATTACACATCTTCAATGTAGGAAACAAAAAATTAAAACAAAATTAATTTTTAGTAGAAAATTTTGGCTATTCCATTCTTAAATGTTTTAAACAATCAATTTGAATATACATTTTTAGTATTTTGGTCATAATATTGAAGATTTTTAAAGAAATAATTTATGGATTTTAAAATAAAATCATTTAAACTTTGTATTGAAGATAAGAAAGATTTTTTTTTTTTTTTTTCGATTGTATTCAAAAAAAGCCTTTTTGTTACATTGATTTTAATTAAATATTATAATTTATTACATTTAAATTATATATATATATATATAATCAAGAAATTTATAAAACTTACATAGTGAACAAAAATAACTTTTGTACTTAAAAATGAATGTAATTTAAACTTACAAAAAAAATACAAAATATTGTAAAGAATTTGTAAATTTTCTACATGCCTACAGTGTGCAACTCCAGATCTAATATTAGAAATTTATATAAAATAAAAATTTTATCCAAAGCCACTACAATAAGATAGTATAACTTTTTTATATTTAATATAAGCATCCAAAATTCTTATTTAATAAATTCTAAAGAGGCTTACAATTATAATATGTTTAAAATGTATAACTCTTTGCAATAATATAATAAGAAAAATGTTTTGACAAAATTTACTACCATGTCACACAAAACTCTTATTATGAAATTTTCACATCCCATATTAGATATTAATATCTACATAAATTGTATTAGTTTTTTAAAAATATTAAATTTATCTTTTCTTATTCTTTAAATTTATCTTTAGCTTGATATCATTGCATCCAAAAAGTAAACAAAGAAATTAATCACTCAATCTAATTGAAAATATTATATTTAAAAAATCATAAAACAATTGAATCTACTTTAATATATATATATATATATATATATGTGCGTGTGTGTGTGTGAGAAAATATTTAAAAAATCATAAAAAAATTGATTTTACATGGTTAATATGTCTTTAATACTAAAATTACACATATTATATAGTTGACTTTTGAGATAGATTGATGCTTGAAAATGTGTATTTTTAAATATTTTCATATTAAATAATATGTAAATTACATTACATGTTTTACAATACTAGTGTCAATTTAAATTATTGCATGTTTCTATTAAAATTCGAGCTATTCAGATAATTATCTAGCATATTGTTCATAAGTTCTGAAAAACAAATACCAATTTATTGTACATCCTCTTGAAAACCACAGTTTTGCTTACACAATGATAGTATGTTACATTGCTACTTCAACTATCTTTATTATTTCATACAAACACAATTGGACCATCTTGGTTTTGAAATATGATTTACTATTTTAAATTCACATTGATGAATTAAAAAGAGAAAATGAAGTAAAAATAATAATTGCATCTACAAATTAGTAATATATTAATGATTTAAGAACAAATAAGATACAAATGATAAATTTGTTTTCACATATTCGAATATGCATTATCCATGTGTGAATATGCATTACCTTTGTGTGAACCAAAATAAATAAATAAATAAAAAAATAAAAATTGCAAACAGTCATAAGGGAAAAGCTGTAATCCAAAACTCCAAATGTATACAAAACTATACTCACAATTATTTTAGTCTATGTATGTGTTTTTGAATGAATGAACTAATGAATGAATATATATATATATATATATATCACAATTCACCAACTCCAGCTCTGCCAAGCACAAACTGTGAACACGCGGGAGGGGTGCTCACAGGATTGCCTGTGCAATTGGTGATCCAGTTCACACAATGAACGACGTCTAGCACCTTCACATTTCTACGCAAAGGTTTGATGAGGAGGCAGGCACATCAGTCACAAAGATGCACATAGTGCGCTTGGTGTTTCTACACTCAAAGAGTATAATGGAACTAGAAGCATGAGATTAAGGCCCCACCCTGCTTCACGTACAATACCTGCAGAAATGATAATGTTAGTCATATGAAGATGATTCTAGTTGCAAGCAATTTTCTGTTCAAATGTTTGCGATTCACCATCGACTGACAGAGAAAAGATTGATTCCTGGTAGTGCATGCCAACGAATAAGTAGAATAGAAACAACACGATTGTAGACACCAAATGCAGTTCTGGATCATTTGATTAAAAATGCAGTAGAAACCGTGTCTGCCTTGAAGGTCGGGACCCGCTTAAGGTAGGATTTTTTTTTTTTTTTTTTTTTTTTTTTTCTTGTTTTTTATGTCATGGAAACTTCTGGTTTTTTATTCAATAATAAGTGGTAAAACAATCGACCAGCCAATCATGCTGGGTAAGCATCAAGTCGCCCTCAAACAATACTAGTTGGATTCCACACAATGCAGAGTTCTTCACCCGATTGCGCATCCCTCTAAAAAAACCTCGCGATTCAGAAATCCCTGCGACAAATAGACAAAAATAAATAATTAATTAAATAAGTAGGATTTCAACTCGTGTATGTTGGTGGAAAACAAAGTATTATCAACTGCGAAGGACGATCGGCAAGTGTGGGTTTTTTTATCAGCAGATACGAAGACATACGCAGTGTGAGTAAATCGATAACAGTCCGGACTAAACTTTATTGGAATAAAATGGGAGGGTTTCGTGTCGCACCTGGGATTGTGAGTTTAGAGCTTGATCGACAGGATGACCACTTCACCAATGGTGACGAGGAGGTACTTGGACTTCCAGCTCCAGCTCTCCACAGCGGTGAGCACCAAAAACTTGTCACCCTTGAGCTCCTTGTGCCCGAAGTGCTGCAGCAAGTTGATCTTTAAGTTCTTGGTCACAGTCTTGTAGGTCTTATTCTCCACGATGACGACGACTTCAATGCTGGGGTACTTGGGGGTGAAGGGCGCGATCGAGCTCCATTTGTGGGGCGGGACAACCACCGCCCTCGAGATCAGGGGCTTCACCAACTTGAAGGTCACGGCCCGCTTGGCGACGTTGTGGAGGATAAGCTTCAGGGAGAAGTCATGGTCGTGGTGGTAGTGGTGGTGAGGAGCAGGTGCCGGAGCTGGTGAAGTAACTGGTGTAGTAGCTGGTGGAGGAGCTGGTAAAGAATTGGCTTGAGCCGCAACAGCCAAAGTCACCAGAAGCGCGACGAAAAGCAGCGACTTAGCCATGGTCTTAGGTGCTGAGAAGCACTGTGATCGTTGCACAAGCAAACGGCAGTAAGTACAATCTGATCGGACTCGGGTGCTCGTCAGTACTGATCAAGGAGGAAGCGGCTAGCAACGCATGTTTCGAGCGGAGGACTGAGGAAATATATACAGTTTGCATGAGCATATGTTGCGGCGACGATTCTCCTCTCCCTACCAACTCGCTTATTATTATTAGACCTAGTGCATGCAACCTACAGTTTACGTAACCAAGTGCTGCCATATCCAGATGTGTATTTTAAACTAGTGGGAATGGGTATCATTCGATATCCGTAGTAATGGGTTCAATGGTGTTACGGTTCGCGGCACCCGTGACACCGCGAGTTACGTCATGCACTTGCAGCTGCTTGTTTGCCGTGCCAGCACATGAACTTACACAAGAATATGCATAAAACTAGGCTTCCGCCAAAAATTAGTCGGCACTGAAGGCGCTGTCTGGTACCGGCAATAGTGCCTGGTCGTAAGCCCGGGAAGGCTGATCCACCTGCTTAGTTTAGAGCACGTAGGCGGGAACCCCCGGCGCAGACGACTGCCTGCGCAACTGACACCGCACAGCGAGAATCTCTCTTCCCGGAAAGTCTGAATTGATCCAGTTGCTTCTGACGCCGTTCGTTGAAACCATTCGTCGATTTTCAAAATTGAAGCACCAGAGCAAGAAATCGAACTCAAGCTCAATGTGTCAGAAATTGTGATTCAAGCTCAAGCTCGATGAATGCTTTTGAGAGTAAGCAAATTCAGTATGATTAGCCGAGTCACACCGTGGCTCGGTCGCATAGTATTAAGTCCTTGTGCTTGGTGGGCATGTGAAAAGCCACTGCGTGTTCCACTCGGTAAAAACGTCCGCCGCATCGGTGCGGTGGAAAAACATAGTACATCTTCGTCAAGCTCAACGGCGACGTCGTTCTACCCATCAAACTGTGGGCTAGTGTGTGTTTGATAGGCCTCCAGATCTTCTCACTCATCATTCCAATGTAGAGTAATTCATTCAAAGTTTTGCAATCGCATTTCGTTTTATCCTTGTTGCAACATGCCTGCAGCACTGACAGTAAAAGCACATTCGTAAGACAGGCAGCTGCCTGTATAATACAAGTTTGTTGTTAATATCCCCCCCCCCCTCCTCTTCAGCGCTTCGAGTACTCGCACCTAAGAGCATCGACCGCCAAAATATTTACTAAAATTACGCTACACCGAACTTGTCGCTAGGCGCGCAATGCAGAGCTGAGAATCCAGTTCCCTAAACGATGCAGTTCTAGCGCTGACAAGGATTTACAACAGCCACAACCATCATTCGTTGTGAACGACATGTTCAGAACTCATATTTATGGATCTACCAATCAGAATTTAGCTTCCAAAACCTAAGGGATTCGAAACACGCGGCGAAATGAAAACTATTTGAGAAAGACAGAAAGAAAGAAAGCAAGAAGATTACCATTCAAGACTGCAAGGCGCAGTCAGAAAGTAAAATGGCTCACCCATATCGTAATCACATGAAATATGATAGCGAAAGACAAGCCAAAGATAGCATGGTGAAGTGAGCACAGACAGGATAAGTTGAGTTCACTCAGCTCCACAAACGCACTTCAAGAGCTCTGCTTGTATGCACAGACCTAAATAGGAATTCATTACAGACCTTCTGGAGAAGCAGATCACAAAGCCAACGTGGCTATAAAATGAATTCCTAATCCTAACTAGAGTACATCTGATCCTTACACTCGTCTACCGACCAATTATTACAGCGCAATGGCACAGAGTAGATTACTGTACGCCCCGACCATCTTTGCAGAACGACAAAATTTTCATTAAGGCTTATTGGGGTTCCTCCAATTTGGCTTGGCCGCACATTCCTTCCGCAGACGGATCTGTCTCCTTCACACGGTCTCTGTCTCTCGGATACGTGTAGTACAAGAAAGTGATGACCAGGAAGCTTATGAAGAATGGGCATGCAATCAGCACACACAAGCCGTGAGCTAGGGCCTTCGCATTATGAAAATCTGGAGTAAAGTTTCCCTTCTGTGAATGATAATGGAATAAACTTTGCGCTAGTATTCCCACTAATGGTGCCCCAGCAGCTGCCAATGATTTCTCAATAGCCTGATCGATCGAGTACACTGTGGTGTGGAGTTCAGTTGGGACAATTTCAGCAAATAGCGGTCAGTTTGTTGCTGGCGAATTCCACGACATCAAAAAGCTCATGAAGAAGAAAATCAAGCCATATGCCCACGCAAACCTGACGATCAGCGGTAGTCCCAACAAGAGGATCGCTGAGAGAGGTATACCGACAAAAGTTGAAAATTGAGAACACATGATACGCCAAACATTTGGGAATCGTCTGGCGGCTGTGTCACCTAACCAACCACCAAAAATAGACCCAAGCATGTTGCCGATTGAGAGGAGAGCCACCAGAAAAGCAGCCCGAGTGTGACCAAATCCAAGTAGCTCTAGCCACAGTGTCATGAAAGACATGGCTTGCCACGGGACTTGTCCTGCCAGGCCCTGAGCCAAAATAACTTGGAAAGTAGGAACCTGCAGTCGGAATCAGTTTCTTAGAGATGTAAGGCATAAATAGGAAATAGGTGTTCATGAAAGGTGTTATTGAAGTAATGCAGAGAGCAACACCTCATGGGAGAGAACCATAGAGCAGATAACCTCATCTTCAACACTTTCTTTGTCCCTTTCCAGAGCGTTTTGACCCGCCTTTCCTTCTGTGGACATGTTGGAATTGTTGCGTTGCCATTTTGATCAAGTGACCCATGACTGAACAAGGGAAATGCCACTAATCAGAAATGATTTGGTATGTAAATAACTATCTTGTCGGAGTTTTATCATAAAATAAGGATAGAAAATGGAGAATTTCATACACAAACGCCATCTGACATGACGAAAGCGTTTACTAACCTGGGTATCCCTGCTGTCCGAGAAGGCGGTTTTGAATCTTCGGCAAATAGATAAATTGCAACTGCTAGGATCAAGATTACGATCGCAATAAAAAAGAATGCAAAACGCCATCCAGCTAAAACCCCTACAGTCCTCGCAGCCAAAAATGTCGCAAAAACACCACCCAAGAGTGTTCCAACTTGGCCGGCTCCATGAAGCCAGCCGAACCCCATTCCTCGTTGGCTCTCTTCATGCATGTCAGCAACAAGCGATTGTATTGCAGGAACCACCATCGCCAGACCAATGCCATTGAAAGCTTTCACAATAGCCACCTGCAATACATGGATCTCAACCTTAAAAAAAATTCAATCAATAGCTTTGATATTCAAAAACCAAGTCGTTCAGGCATAAAAACTGAGATCTTCCAGCAAATCAAACCCGCTTGCACACTTGCACATGACCGATCATTAGAAACTTGCTTGTCATGAATTCAGGGCTGTACTCTACATGTTATGTGTTCATCAGTAGCACGTTGTTCTGGAAACAGGACAACGTATTTCAAGCAGGAGAACTGCACACAAGATTAGTAAGATGGTTTCATCGTTACCTGCCAATAAGCAGTGCACACCCCAACAGCTGCATTGGCAATAGCCCACGCCAGTGCACCACTCGCAATGATAATAATTCGATCATGGTTAATTGCCAAATAGGCAGCCAAAGGAGATGACAGTGCTTGAACAAGTGACCTTATAAATGTTAACGTTCCTAACGCTGCAGATGTTACTCCAAAGGATTTTCCGACCTGCACACGTTGTCTCTCATTGACATTGATTAGTGCACTTGGTACATAGTTCATTGCAAGACTAAGAAACAATAAATAAATAAATAAATAAAAGTATCAGCACGGAGACTTAAGGATGGGGTATTGTAATTGTGTGTCTAATTCAGTAATCTCAGTCATTGCTATCAAGTATTCTTACACTGTCAGAATTTGTGTCTAAGTAAAGAGGACTCACGTGGAACATTCCAAAAACTTGTGCATAACTACAGACAGCCTCTGAAGCCATAATACGTAACCAGGCAGAAACTTGACAACATGGAGTCCAATCTCATCACATGAAACAGTCACCAAGATTAGTCAAAAGATTAACGTTGAATCTTAGGAAGAGTGAACACCTGATCGTAGACAGGTCGAAGGAGGGCCTCACCGGCTCGCTCCAAAACAGCAGCCAAGTTGATAAGAATTAAGGTGAACCTGCGACGTTCTCTTCCCCCTTGCCCTGCTGCATTACCCATGGCACCAACCCTAATCCAGGTGTTGTAGAAAAAAATTCCGGTGCAACTCAGGTCGACATCTGATGCAGGGAATCTCGAAGACTTGCCTCAGGCTCTTACAGAGAATCCATCGCACAAGCAGTATATCGATGTGCTGCCAAGGCGTCCGCAGCTCATTCAAGGAATCCTTCGCAACCTTTCTAATGTATGCAACTATCATGTCACCCATTGCGCCCCACTTGGGGCACTCGGCCTTATAATTCCACACTTGACACTTTACACTGTCCTCACGGTCAGCTTGAAACATGTCAGCTGCAACCAACGCTAGCAGAGTGACACCTCCATCACCCTGCACTGATTCTATTCATGAAACAACATGAGAAAAAACAAGAAAAACAAAAACCAGAGACAAAAATGCGATTCCTCTGATTCGCTTGGAAAAATCTACATGGGCAGCACTTACGACGACGACACCTGGTCTGCAAAGTATGGTAGAAACGTGAAATTGCAGTAAAGGTTCGGCAGTTCACGCGATGTGCTTCGTTTTTATCGATCTTTCGAGCTGATAGTTGTTGGGTTCGCTTGTGACAGCGATGCGGGCGTTCAGTTTCATGGTGGCGTCGATTCAAGGAAGACGATTGTGTGATGTTGGCTAGCAAAGAGGTCTGCCTTCAGCGTCTTTTGCTGCTTCGGAAACTCAACTGAGCTACACGGTATCTTCATGCTTTTTCCAAGTGAAGGCTGATTCAAGGCTCATGCAGCGATTGCACACAAGATTCTTACGGCTCAACGCCAAGGTCGCGAGCTGCAGATTCCGGCAAGCAGCGACCATTGTCGCGGGAGCTAAAAGTGTCGCTTGTAGGGTTAACGCCGCCACCGCCGCGATTCTAGAATTTATCATGTCTTATCTATAATATTCAAATTTTACATTTTTTTTTTTTTTTTTTTTTTTTTTTCACATAGGGGTTTTTCATTAGGGAATATGATCTTCTAATTTTAAAAACAAATGTTCTAGTTCTGATGCTTTGTTTGACGGTGTTGTTCATGTAAAATTTTAATGGATAAGAACTTAAACTAATTTATATTATACATAATATTTTTTTATTTATAATTTTGGTTGATAAATGGAATTTAGGCTGCACTTCTAATAGTTTATTTATTTATTTATTTTCATTCTAAACTTGAAGTCAGGTATCTTTTGATTTCTCAGTCACTTTATTACTGAAGAAAATAATAAGATAATACTACCTTTAATTCAAAGACATCTAAACAACATCATTTTTGAACTATTAGTAGTTAAAAAATATTGACAATACCTTACAAATTTTCCTCAACAAAAGTATTTCATTTATGAGCATTTAGTATTCTAATGTTAATTTATCAAGTATTCAACATAAATTCAACATTTCAAGAAGTAAAAAAATAAAAAAATAAAAAAATAAATAACGGACCAAATCTGGATTCTTTTAAAATTACAAAAAATTGTACTTTACAAGAAGAACCTTCCATCACATTGTATTTATAAACTTTAAGCATTATTTATTTGAAACTTTACACAAGGAAAATACTTGATTTTCAAAATTAAGAACACACAAGTGTTGTAACCATATTATTGAATTTATTAGAAATAAGGTTTGTCCAGAGTACAAATTAATTACCTGAGAAGTTTGATTATATCAAGATGTGATTTTTTGGTTTTGATGATGTGATATATTACCACCTTTGTCATGAAAGACATGATTCTTGTTACATCTTCACAAACAAAACCAAAAAAAAGAAAAAAAAAATTGATACTTGTGAAAAGGCAATTTTTCAAATATTTATACTCCACCTCTTTGTATGAATCATAGACAGGGTTTAAAGTGAAAAATTAAACACTAAGGAAAGTTTTTACATAAAAAGAATTTATGATTGTTGACAAATCTAATATTTTTGAAATGATTGTTCTTTGTTATAAGAAATAATTACACTGAAGTAAGTTTGTAACAATCTTTCCTAGGATATTTAAATAATTTCTCATACATTAAGTGATATAAATTGAAGCTTATCCAGTTCAAAATACATTTGAGAGATTTAGATTTTACTATTTTGTCTCCATGTTTATTGAATGATAACAAAAACAAAACACAAAATACAAAAGTTATAAATAATAATTTGATTGTCACACACTAAAAAAAACAGGTCAAAGAGATCGTTGTGAGATAATTTGAAGCATTATTTTATGATTATCATAATTATAGTTGACTCCTCATGCATTCAATGCCATCTACGTTTACGAAGCCTTGCCTCCCTCCTCAATATAACTGAGATTTTCCTTTGAATGAAGGTGCTCTCAAAATGGCGGGATTGATGTCTGAAGTGTCACAAAAGGGGTTGGCCCAATAGAAGAGCGACTATTTGCTAATCTACGTGGCAAGAATGTGGTCTGTTCCAATGCCCACGGTCATGGGGTGAGCCAGAAATGGCCAAGTAAGGATGGGAATTGTTAAATCAACCCTTTTTTTTTTTGCTAAATTGACCCATTTAAATAAGAATCACACCCTTTTGCAAATCAAGCAAAGATACAAAAGTAGAGCCCACAAAGCTCCTCCATCACTACAAACTCCCAAAGTATAGTCAGGCCAATAAAAAAACATAGTCGTAAAAAATGAAGAATACAAACATTAAGAAATGATGGGTTAATTTGCTAAAAAGGTGGGTTAATTTAGATTTTTCTTAAAAGAATTATTGTGTAATTTTTTTAAGGATACTTGATGTAAAAGAAATATCTGTAGTATGTGTGTATACATATATATATATATATATGACACTGCTAATACTACTACAATTTTTTAGATTGCCACAACTTATTTATATTAATTGTGTAATTATTTTTATTAAAATTAAATTAAACTTCTATATAATTTGAAAAAAATAAAAATTGAAATATCAACAAAGTATTTGATTGAAAAAGTAAAGATATACATTTAGGTGGTGACATCTCTAGTTACAAGAATCACAAATTTATTAAGAAAAAAGTTGATATGCTTAAAACAAACTCATTGATTATCCTTGAATAAGACTCTCATATCAAAGCAATCATCTTTAGTTACAAGAGTCACATATTTGGCATCTTTTATTTGGATACATTTTTTTATGTATATAATTTTTAATTTAATTTTTTTTTCAAGATTTAATTGATTTGATTTGATTGGATATATATATATATATATATATATGTATTTTCAGATTATGGACTAATTCTAATTAACAACATATTCTCTTTGATTCATAAAGACGGTTTGTCAACATTTCAACTAATATTAATAAAATGGTTTATAAAAGATAAAAAAGAAATGGATTTTATTTATTTATTCATTTATTAAGAACCACAATTAAAAATATGTAAAACTTATCTAAGAGAAATTAATAATAAAATAATTTAAAATCTAATCCACTCTAAAATAATAATTTTTTTTTAACAATAGTTGAATTCTTGCATTACAAAATCTTAAATTGACAGACTTTTTATGTTCACATCAAATATATATATATATATATATATATAACCAATGATTCTAATACTATTATTTTTTAAATTCAAAAAATCACAATAGATATAAAATTTCTATTTTAATATTATTTAAAATAGTAATAAAAATTCTATTTGAAATAAATTACATATATATATATATATATATATGTATATATATTGTGTAATTTATTTGTATAAAAGAATCATTTCTATTTTTAAAATTTTCTTGTAAGTACATAATATCTTATTTATTTATTTATTTATTTTAGATTAATAAATCATAAACGTTTGATATCTTAATTAATCTTTATATTTTTTAGTGTCATAATTGATACTTGAATTTTTTCTAAGTTTTTTGAATCGACTTTTTGTATGTGATTTTAAAAGATGATTTATTTTTGGTCAATCAATTCAAAAGCTTATATATTACAGCTTATTTATGTACTATCTTTAAAACTTTAAATATTATTTTAGTTTATTTTAATTTTAAAAGTTAAGTAGATTTTATCATGTTATTTTTACACCAAAATTATTATTATTATTTATTAAAACCCAAAATCCATGTCAATAACAAAGAAGGCTAGTATCTTGCCCCTTATTAAGGTCTTATTAAGATCCAAAGAAAAATCTATAGGTACAGAGGCAAACCAATAGAACAAAAATAAACCAAGTATGTAATACCCAAATAGAATCCATTTTTACATAGATAGAATCCATTTTGACCAACCTCAATTTAGGTCCCAATTTTCCTGGTTTGTTCAACATAAATGTTAAGATTATATATAAAAAGGGATAACACAATTTCTAAAACACATAATTGTGTTGTAAATAATTGCTTTATTAAAGGACGTTAAAGTATAAGACCAAAGTAGAGGAAAATGTTTGGAGACTAAAGAAGCCAGTGAGAAAGTGCCAACATAGAATTCATTGTAGAATATTGCTTCTCATGAGATTCAAATAAAGATGAACCAAAATTTTAGAAGACATAATTTTTGAAGACATGAAGAATGGGCCCGAAAGTTATGAGTTCCACCTAAAGTTGTCCTCTTTGGTTATCTTCTTTCAATTTTAAGCGATTTTTTTTTTTTTTTTTTTTTTTTAATTTTTTATTGTGAACAAAGTGGAAGATAAGAAAAGTAATTATATATTTCTATTAAATGAATTCATCTTCATTTATTTTAATCGGACTAATAGAAACATCAACAACTCTTTGATTTATTATTTAACCATTCATCTGCATGTATTTTCTTGGAAAGTTTCTTCTATATGATTCTCCTATTCTAAGACCCACAATTGAAGATACAACCGTGCAACAATGAAATAGATCAGACAACATCCAGATCAAGTTCTCTAAATCGCACAATTTTTACCCATTTGACTGCATTAGACATTAGAAATGGAATGAAAAATACACCATTCAATGAAATACTTAATCCATTCCTCCCCTTATGGACTAAGAGGCAATGATGTTTTTTTTTTTTTTTTTTATTTTTATTTTTTATATTGAATTGAAAAAGACGAGAAGGTTAGAACTTGCACCTGAGAGTAAGGAAGTTTCCTTACTCATCAAGTGGGGGAAAATTTGATTTTGTTCCATTGAAGGAGAGAACTTCGATTTTTCCAAAAATTATTCAACATGGAACAGCATGATTCACAAGGTTCACTGTTGGTTACATTCACGCTCTATTGTCTTCACACACCAGCATCTACTTAGCCATTAAAGTGGAAGTGATCTCCAAACTTTTTCAATCCCAAGAGTCAAAGATAAGAGCAATTTTCACGACTGGTGCACGGAGGGTGCTGGCAGATTTGTTGGTCAAGAAACAGAGGCATTGGCGCTCGATATTGATGCAATAGTGCGCACGAAGAACAACAAGAATGGTTGATCATTCTGTTGCCACCGAGACATTCTTTAAACTTCTCATCACTAACTATTAGCAAAAACATTATTACATAGAAGATATACATAACTGATCAGAATCCGACCCGTAAAACCCAGATATCACCTCTTTCTGAGAAATGCCATCCTTCTAATCCTGCAATATTAATTCTGTTATTGCTTAAAACTCTCAGGAATCGTATCAAGAGTAAAGTAATCGTTTCGCACTTCATCTGCGGAGCAAAACCGAACCTGCAAGGTCCACAAGCAACAGCAAAAGTTTTCAGTTCATTGCTCAGTCTCACAGTGCAATTTGCGTTTGCGACACTTGGTGTTCAAAATTGGGGCTTGAGAGTAGGGAAGAAACGTACCAAGGCAGCATACTTGCCCACCAATGGCTTAATCATAGCCCACCCTGGTTGGAATATAAACGGCGCATCTACGAACAGCACTTGCCCAAGTCTCTTTGGATAGTATTTGAAGAATGCATCAATCTGTGCAGACGTCATACGAAAGGTAAGCTCCTTACCTCAGACAAAAAGAAGGTTGACATTACGTAACGTCGTGAATTAAACTGAGACGCATCGTACGGTAACGAAGTTCAAGCCAAATTGAAGTCCCCTCCTTGAGCTGTTCTTACCAGAAACTTAGTGAATTTCAAATCTCCATTCTTTTGTTTGAAGCCTCTCAGGTCAAAGATACCAAGGAATGTCTCACAACCAGGTGGCAGTTGCGAGAGAGCCTTTTCTATCAAATACACGCAATGTCTCTGGCTTTCCGGTAACTCTGCATCCTGTACACAAATACATACAATAATTATTGGACTGAATGAGCAAAGCAGGAATGTCCCCAATCCAGCTCATAAAATCACCACTGGCTCTGGCATCATTGCAAAGTGACAGGTTCAAAGGATCCTGTGAATTGAGATGTATGTAATCTCTCACAACAAAGAGTATTAATAGGTAATAACAAGATGGGGACTATCAAGGTATTTATGTTGAAAAGCGTACATTTGGGAAATGTTTAGCTGATGTGACAACGATCACTGGCTTCCCATCCTTGGAAAGAGAAGTATGCAGATAAGCTTCCCCTGAGGCCGCAGCCCTGCTTATAGAATCCTTTGTAATCTCATCTACACCAAACTCCTTTCGCCACACCTATTCATTGACACAATGCCCCAATATTCTCATTTCAGAATCAAATTGAATTGAAGGTAGTGATCACGGCCACTACCAGCTCAAGTTGTTGAACTCGAGACTTTCAAGGCTTGTAGAAAAATTACTACATATTCAAGTATTCGTACAAATTGGAAGTGAAGATTAGGGTAGGTCAATAAGGAACATGAGGTGGTGTTCATAGATCAGCATATTTTAGATTAGGCAGTTACCAAGGCTGTGGTGATTTTCTCCACAGCTGCGTCAACGTCAAACTTTCGATCACGAAGAAACCACAGAAGGAGATCTTCGTCGTCCCGGCCGTTCTTCCCAACTGGTAGGTCTGGACGCTCGGCCTCAAGACGAGACTTCACCTGGTCCACGAACTGAAGGAAAAAATAAAATAAAATAAAATAAAATAAATTGCAGTTGTAAAGCAATCATAAAAGACTGACCTAGCTCACAAACTTATCATCCAATGAACCCAACTCATTCAAACTTTCATAGTTGTGGGATAAAAATTATTGCTAATTGCAGCTCCGAAGCATGGATAAAACATAATATTCTTCATAGGCTAGATCGATGAAAATGTAGAGTTAATTATCAAGATACTAATATATGTGTTGTTGACAAAGTTGAGTTCCCGAATAACGAATACTTCAATCTTAGAGGCCATTGATAGTGCAGCGTACATCTTGTGGTGAGTTTAGTTCAAGTGCGATGGAAGAATTACCGTTTGATATCCTGCAGGGACCGGGACAGCCTCGAGACTTGGCTGAGAGGCTCGAACTCTCACGGAACAGTGACTACGATATCCGTTGCAACCCGGAAGGTCTGCAGATATGGACATAGGATGGATTACTAAACTCAGCAGGGCGAAGCAAAACCACATGCACGTGAACTAATCAAATTGCCCAAAGGACTGTAATCATCAGGATCAATGCAAGTCGCCGATGGGCTACCATGTAAAGATCCAGCAGATTCACGAATCATCTATTAAAACAGGGCATCGCGTTTGAGGATTCTGTCCTTACTACTTATTTTGATACTCTGATTCTTTACGACGACCTAATTCAGTCACCTTCTTGACCATATGCACAAGTACCCGTCTGGCGGTCGATAATCCGCTACAAACCTCGACCACTTCACTCTAAGATTCTCAAAAGTATAGTATACATTGCTTCATAAACAGAGTCTTGCGAATCAAAGTCCCTCCATCCTCAACGAAAGCCCGTGAATACTTTCAGGTATGCAAGAATTGAAGTTGGATCAACCCAGTGCAACCCGCATTGACAAAGGTCCCTCGGTATCTACATCCAGCTTCCGTAAAATCACCCTCAATCCACAAAGGCCAAAGGAAGCTTGGTATGCTTACCACTTACCCCTGCCGAATGCCAATTTTCCCGCACCTCGGACGCTCTCAAGCCTTGAAAACGAGGTTGAGACCGGCACAAGCACAGAAACCGGCTCTGCTCCGTTCCGGATCTGCGTCGCTCCTCGACACAGAGCGCGAGCAGTGGCGGGTACCACAGGATGCGCAGCGACAGCGACCGCCATCTTGTTGGACAATGCGAAAGTCCTCATTGACTCCCACAGATAAGCTTATGCACACGAGAAGGAAACCTCAATGCAGCGCTAGTGAGATGGACGTGGGAGTTCCACTATCCAACCTCGACGACGTTGCGGCATGGGAAGGATATCTGCCTGCGTGTTCCAGATAAGAGGAGAATCATTAGCACACAGGCCTCGACCTGTAATTTGAGGGTCGTAGATTGTGAGCTTGCGAATGAATCGACAGCTAGTGAAATCGTCTGGCAGCTCCATACGTCTATTTTGGCTTTTCTAAAGGCTCTGCTTGCAAATGCCGGATTCTCTTGTGGGAACGGGGGCTGTGCAATTCGGTGACGATGATAAACTGACTTGTTGAACGATTTCCATTATCTGAAATGCGCCGATCATCCCGCCTTGGTCTTCATTTGTTGACCAAGTTCACAGAGAAACTTTTAGGTTTACCCTCCGCTGAAGTCACTCAACTTTTTGCCATTCGACACATGTGTAATCCTTCGTCTCAACCTTGCAAGGACAATCAACTTTGTGTCTTCTGTATACTGTGGTTGTCAACGGCAAACAAATCCTTCGCAGATGTCATACTCTAACTCGGACACTCACCATCACTACCAGTGCGAAACTCTTAGTGATTTTGCCATTTCAATCGTGAACCGACGCTCGCAAGAATCATCAGCAGGCTTTTTCTTTCACCCCTTAAGCTGCTTTCATTAAGATAGTTGATAAACGACGTCGAACTGCACGTCGAAATCCTACGGCATAGTAACAAAAACCTTGGCTGCGATCAATGCAGTTCTGAGAATCCCCTCGTTATGTTACCCTCTGGTCGCTGCCTAAACAAACTTTTGTGGCTGGGTCAAAACGACTCAAATGTCACGAGGAAGAGTTGGCGTGAAGACATCAATGTTCTCAACTTGGAAGGTCAGACATGGTGGGCCGACCAGCAGTTGGCAATCTCGTTTTGACATTGTTTTTTTGGTCCTCGAGATCGACCAGCTCTTTTCAACACATTTTGTATCTCACATTTGCGAGGGGACTGCTTTCTTGAGCCTGATCTCCCCTTCATTTAAGCAAAGCCTATGTACCCGGAGCTCTCCGCATCATTCTGCACTCTCTATGATTGCTTTTTATCGTCCATCTAGGGTGTGGGGCTTGATTATTTCCGTCATTTTTGTGAAGAAGTTTGAATCTCCATCTTCGCATTCTTCGGTCTTGATCAGAGTGTTTCGAATTATTTCGTTTGTGAGCTGTTATCTTAGCAATTCTGCAAGCAAATCCTCGCGAACAAGGTTATGTTTTAGATCACATTTGAGGGCCGCTGCAAAGAGTCTGGACGTAAAAATCCTGATGCTTCTAAACAGAGTAGGAAAGTTAACCTGGACGAGGAATTAGTGGATCGGTTGTCATTCATAGCCACAGGTTGAACGATCATTTTGCTTTTGTTGCTGCTCTTTCTTTTACGAAGCTTGTGATGTACGTTGTGCATTCAGAATGAACCGTTTGTAGCAGACACCGACTAAATTAATGATGTCAGAACACAGTGAGTTCACGATGGCAGATGCGGCTCATCGAATTGCTAAGACGAGCGTTGGTAATCAAGCACGAGTGGGTGCAAGGTTGCCACCGGATTCGGCGTTCCCTTCTTTGCCTTACGCTTCCCCTCGCATTCAAAGCATGATTGAGCGCAGGCACGAGTTCGCTTGCCAGAGCGAGTTCGAGATTGAAGCATCTAAAGACCATTGGAGCGAGTTGGAATCGAATGTTACTGCAAATCACGATGCACACATGGATGCCAGAGTATCCAATACTGATGAGAAGCAACAGCCCGGAAGATTTGGCCGCTTTCGAAAGAAGCTTGGGAGATGGCTCCAGTGTTTGCAGCTAGGAAGAATATTCTCGTGCAACTTGCAGTGTGCAAGCTGTAGAGCTCTTGGAAGTCATCAGCATCAAGGGCGTCACCTGCAGTCTTTAGAATCTATAGAGCTGGAAGAAGCTTCGGCCTCCGAGATCGAAGAGACTAACCGAGAAATCCTTGACAGGATCAACGAGCAGTGGGGCGGCCATTTTTCGAAGAAATGGGGCGATAACCTAGTGCTGGGTCCCAAAATTGCAGAGGGAGGGCAGGCAGAGATCTTTGAAGTGGAAGGCGGCATAGACGTTCTTCGAATGGAATTTGTTGTGAAATTGTTCAAAATTGGCTATTCTCTGCGATCTTTACAAGCGCAATGGCCGTATGGAATACTTCAGAGCACGCCTGAGGGCCATCTGGGTCTCATCAACTCGCCCATCGTCTTCGCCGGAACGGTAATGGAGGACGACAGGTTTGCATTTGTGATGTACAAATGCTGGGGTGACCTGCGCAAGCTGATTGACATCAAAATGGAGCAACGCAACAACCAGGGGCCTCCTTTCCAAGACCACCAGGCCTTATCCATCATGTCTCAGATCGCGCCTGGGATGAAGCAGCTGCACAGGAAGAAGATCCTCCACAAAGGCCTCAAAGCATCCAACGTGCTCATCAAGTTGGATGCGAGGAAGCGGCATCTTCCCGATCCAAGTCATGCTTCGAAGTTTTCTTGTTTAGTAGCGGATTATGAATGCTCCGTTGGCGTCACGGGGACAGGCTTCTGGAGAGCGCCGGAGGTTTTGGTTGCTGTAAGAGATTGTAACCACGATCCAAGCGCTTTCACAGAGAAGGTAGACGTATAAAGCTTCGGTATGACGTCCTATGAAATTCTGACAGGATGCATACCCTTCGAAGACTTGGATGGCAGCAACTACGATGCCATTCTCAGTGGTCGGAGACCGCAGCTGCTGCATCCCATGAATTCACGACTCACGGAATTGCTGTGCAGATGCTGGCATTCTAATCCTTTCGAACGGCCTTCCTTCGAAGAAATAGGGGTTGTACTAGAAATGCTACAACGAAGCTCCGCTGTAATCGCAGAGACTTCTTTATCGGATTCTTGTTTTTTTAAAAAAGAATCGGGTTGATGTGTTTGAGGGACCAATCCATAGTCTTTCGAAGTCCTGTCGAAAGCAAGAACTATCATAGGTTTTAGCTTCGTTATTGCAAGCTGTAGGCATCCAGAATGAACCTGTCTGGGTTAGCAAGGCGCAAATGAGAGGAGCTTCCAGTATTGCCATATGCGATTTACTGTTATAAGTGGGTTGCTGGGTTGCAAATATCATCACATGGTAACGGATTAGAGGAGGGATCAAATTTCTGACCTGAGAAACGCTTCACGGCTTCTGTCAAACTATATGTTCATGGGCTCAAAGCATTGCCTCTAGTTCAACTGCGGAACCCATCCTTGTACTCATTGTTTACACTTGTGTGACAATGCCTAACCAAGCAAAGCATCAGTACCAAAGCCGAAAAAACAAAACCAGGAAACCCATAAAAGAAGTAGAAGACAAGGGCACCATGGCCACGGCCTTGCACGATGTACAGTCCTGAGTCGTGAAGCCAGTGTGCACGAGAATACCAGCTTCGCAGTTCCTGAGCAGTGGTCAAAGTAAAATGTTTGACTCTGCGATCATCAGTGCAAGCGGCGATTGACAAGGAGATTTACGTGACTCACTCGAGTGTAGACAGGTACTCCTGAAGTTATCCCGTGGTAGTGTACAACAGTCACACGTTACAATCCCGTGATGTGGTACCGTTTCTCGCGAGGTGTGCTTATCATCTTTGCTGCTTCCACCTGAGCTTCGATTAGAAATGCAACAGTCAAAACCTAGTGTATTACTGCAGGACAATTTTGTCTAAACGATCTCACTAGGCGGCGCAGCGGAGGGGGTAATCGGTTCGTGTGTGGGACAGGACCAATTGCAATTACAAGACAGAAGTCAAAATCTGGTGTAACTCCATCAATCATTTCCAGCTTTTTGAGATCTTTTGGGCTACCTCAGTGAAGAATTGCACTGGAAGCTGAACCCCATCAAAGAATTCAGCTCCATTTTTAATTTGCGAAAGAGGACGACTCGTACACCCAAAAGCGGAAATCGACAGTGATGCGGTTTATGGTACTAGAGACATGTCACGAATGATTGAAGACTTAGGACAAAGCTGCCGAGAATGCGATCGAGTGAAACAACAGTTCCGGTGATAATATTCGCGTGACAATTGGGCAAGGTTATCTCCATTTACTTTTGTGGCAAGTCTGTCAAAGACTGAATCGATTCTTCCTAAAAATTTGCTCACGGAACTCTCCGCCTGTTGCGAAAAGCTTTACGTAACGTCCGTGAAGTGGGACCGTCTTGTATATTTTATGCTCTTATCTTAACCAAATCCAGAGTTACACCCAGGTTTCTAGCTCATATGGGAAATCCCCAGATCAGTCAAAGGACCTGTCGAATCTCTGGGCTGTAATGAGAATTCGCAACAATTGGCAAGAATCTGTGCAAGGAGGCTTCAAAGTGCAAGAGATGATCTCGGTCCAATACCCACAAACATCTCAAAGATTAACATGCAAGCGAGGCGATCACCCTAAACTCCGAGTAATCGAAATGAACTCAATGGCAACTCCTACATACTACACAGTGTCCTGTTCGTGGCTTAGAAGAGCCGAGTCTAGCACAAGAGGGGATTTGTGGGAAACCTCATGTTGAAATGAAAATGTATTACTAAGAATAGTCTGCTCTGACGGCACTTTTCGCATTTGTGTTCTTCTGTTCAACTTGAACAAATCGGGCTTGTGTCTCCGCACTGAGACTGCTATGCTAAAACTTTCGAAGTAGTGAGGAGTCCATTTTAAGTACTATCAGAATCTCTCGCTTAGGGTCTTAGGGTATCAAACACGATAACGAAGTGATCTGTTCGTTCGTCAATGATCTCAGTGCATCCAGTCATTAGACTGAGTATATGTAGAGCTTCTGCATCGTGGAATAACATCTTTTTGATCCATTACGATTGATATGTATGTATTCGATACTTTATCTATGTCGTCCAACATGGTATCAGAGCGTCGTCAGATCTTGTTCTCTTTGTTTCTTTCTCTTGTGTGTCTACTAGTAGTGCAAACCATGCCAAAAGATAATGTGGTCCCTAATGAGATAAAACTCAAAGGATCTTCGAACATCCACTTATAGAAGTACATAATCACTAGAGTGGCAAAACAAGAGAGATTGTGGGATATCCTCTCCTCCCTCAACCGCATCATCTTCTACAGGCAAGGAGAAACGGTATTCCAAGGACCTTACAGATGAGGAATACAAAGATGACAAATCTGAACGTTTGATGTACATACTCAGAATGTCGATCAAGCTCAGCTTGCTGACCGTCCTCACTGACTTTCACGAACCAAAAAAACTGTGGGATTTTTTACTTGACTCCTTTGAAAGCGCAGATGACAGCAGAAAATTTGACTTGAAGAACAGACTTGGTCTCATCGTATTTTCGAAGCACAATGGAGTTGAAAGTTACTTTTCACAATTTCGACACATTCTCGCAGAGCTATCTGCCATAGGAGTCAAAGTAGATGACTCAGATCTCGTATAGATTGTCGTCAAAGCTCAACGTGACTCCTACGACAACTTCTTGAGTCACTACACAAGCGGCGGAGGGTACCCCACTCTGGACAAGCTTCAGTCTCGGTTCATAGGCGAAACACTGCCAGCAAAGCTCTCTACTTCCGCCTGAATCACAAAAGCAGTCAACCTCAGTGTCACTATGGCACATTCGGCTCTCACCACTGCTATTCTAGCATGCAGAGACAATCGTACACAACCTAGTATACATATTGTGGGAGACATGGTCATCCGGAACATATGTTCGCTGAAAGACTCAACAACATAAGAAAACTTGAAGCAGATAGAATGTCAAAGCTAGGATTACGCTTTCAATCCGCGAACATAGTCCATGAAGAGACCTTGGCCAAAACCCAATGACAACATTAACACCATTTCTTTCAAAGAAACTAGCAATGACTAGCTATTTGAAGCAACGATTTCTTCGCTAATTACTCACGACCACAATGCAAGTTGGTATCATGACTTCGGGGCAACAACACATGTCTTCGGAGGGCGACTCAACTTTGATAGCCTAAAAGGGTTTAGTGGCGATGTGAAAATAGCAGGAGGTCACAGCCACCAGATAACCGGTCGTGGCACTGTACATCTGAAGTTCCCATCAAGAGGAATAAAAGAGGTCTCTGATGTTCTGTACGTTCATGGCTTTCGAAAGAATATCTTGTCTATTGGTTCCTTCACCGATAGAGACCTCATAGCATGTTTTAACAACAAAAAATGCATATTGTACAACGGATCTCACGGTCCCATAGTGTCCGAAGGTATTCAAAACAGACGGAACGGACTCTATCAACTCAACACAAGCAACTCGGAGATCTCAGCCAATCTAGCTCAAATGGATCTACACACAGGTAGGCTATGGCATTATAGGCTATGGCACATTAGCTACCCGAGATGATCTATTAGATTAGATGGAAACGTGGTTCATGGAATTCAATACATTTCTGTACACAAAGAAATATGTGAACAAGAAACATCAAGAACCATTTCTTAGAATTAATATTACAAAGACAGCTGTAATTTCGGAATTGCTACACATAGACTTGTCTGGTCCCTTCTTGGTCACATCCCTAGGTGGTTTCAATTATATGCTAGTCATAGTTGATGACAATAGTTGATACATATGGATGCACTTTCTTCAGTATAAATGACAAGAGACTCATTTATTCAAGATCTTTAAAACTTTAACAAAAATTCAACACCAAAGATTGATTTTGTTTGTAAAAAGTGATAGGGGTGGTGAATTTCTCTTGTAAGAATTCACAACCATGTATGAGCAATCAAGCATCAGTAGACAAATAACTAATGCAAGAATACTAGAACAAAAAGAGTCATTGAAAAGATAAAGTACAAACTTCTTATTATGGTGCATAGTATGACCACTTAAGCCAACACATCTAATTTTCTCTAGAGAGAAGCTATCAACACCACAATACTTATTCTCAATCACCATCCATCAATGCTTTTTCTAAGGTAATACCATATTAACGCTTCTATTATAAAAAAAATGTGATATTTTTTTTATGCAGATTTTTGGATCTAATGTATATGTTTAGATAGAAAAAGAACACCACAACAAACTATAGTCACACTTTAAAAAAAACCTCTTTGTTGGCTATAACCAATATATTAAGGGCTATTGCATTTGGATGCCATTAAAAAAATAAGTTGATTATCTTGAAGAATGTTGTTTGATAAATTTAGTATTTTAAATCAAATCCAATCATCTCACCTCAAAAAAATTGAAGTTCCAGTTACTTCATAATCTTTGAAAATCTTGGCCCTTGATTCAAGTCATTAGTCAATGTTTACAAAAAATACCAAATATTGAGTAAACACTAAATCTTGAGCAAATGTTGCTACCACCAATAAAAAATGCAATCAATCACAACCCCGTTTATTTTGCCAAAAGTCCTTACTAATAGGACCACCATCAACTGATTATATTGCACGATTCACCTATATAGTGCCACTTGGCAAAATTGCCAAATTGAATTTGACAACTGTTATTCTCCCTTCATGATAACGTCACTTTTGTTATAGAATCAAAAAATTACTACCTTAACATTTCAATTGATTTCATTGAACTCTCATATCCAACCAATATTGACTATTTTTTTTGGAATAATCTCTAAACCATCAAAACCAATTACCTTCATAAGGACAAATCTTCTTCTTGGATGGTAAGAAGCAATGGACTAAGAAAAAACTACCATATTGAAAAAAAAAACTTAAAAATTTTGTAATTTATCTCTAGAAGCTTCTACCATCTATGCAAAATAAATATACCAAACAAAAATAGGAGTCGATGGAAAGCCTAGGAAATTAAAAGCCATACTAGTTGTATAGAATTTTTAATATAAAAAAGATATCAATTTTGACAAAGTTTTTGCCCTTGTTGCCAAGTAGAAAGCCTTTCATTCTATTGTTACATTTGTTTTAAGTTATCAATGGTCGATCTTCTATTTAGATATTAAGACTGCATTCTTACATGATGACCTTAAGGAGTTTATTTATATAGAAGTCTCAAAGGGCTTCTAAGACTCTATTACACAAATAAAAATTTGTTGATTAAAGAAATCTCTCTATGGTCTCATATAAGCTTCTTAAGTGTAACTTGTATTTTGGATATTTATATTTACTTACATAAGAAGTATTAGATAGAAGATAAATATAGATAGATTTGATATTATCTTATGAAAAAGCTTCTTAGAAGCTTTATAGACATGTATTTGACTTCATAAGTATTTGTAGTTGATTGGTAGGTTAAAAACTTAGCTTATAAATTATCCACATATTGCACATATTAATAGTTTGTAGAAGAAGTTAACTACGTGGCATACATATAAGAAACTTATCTTGTAAATTAGACATATGTCTCACAAGTTAGATATATATTGGAGATCCTATAGAATGCTGCTATGTAACTCTTAATTAGATAGTATATATAGAGGCAAGATTAAAACCTTCTTCTCTCTTGGCAATGCCTTTCCAATTCATAATCTTATTTCAAGACTTTTTAATCTTCTTGTCTTTGATTATAGCCATTCTAGTTTAATATTATACCATCTTTGAGTGATTTTTTAGTTTTTATGAGTGACACAAGAATATGTTGAACTTTTAGTTCTTTGATATTCATGTCCTTGATAATTTGACATATAATAACTCACTATTTTTGTTTTTTTAAGAAGTGAATGAATTACCTTATTTCTATTTTTGTGTTTTAAATGTTGCAAATTATCTACCTTGAAATTAAAATTTTAATTTTCTAATATATATATATATATATATATATATATTTCTCAAAAAGAGTAGACTATTATTTTTTATAAAAATTTTCATTTGATATTAGAAGTTGTGGATTATCCTCCTCTAATTAGAATTGTAGATTTGTTTGAATTGTATATAAAAGGAAAAATTATGGATGCTACTCTTAACAGAAGTGAAAATAGATTTTTAATTATTATATATATTCACAAGCTTATCAACATCTTTAGGATGAAAATTTCATGTATTTTAATATTAACTTTGGAGATAGTATTTTGATGCCTATAGAAGAGGCTAGTAATAATATTCAAAATCTATGCCAAAAAGTTGTGCAATTGGAAGAAGCAAGTTGATTAAATTCACAACTAAATCCAAGAAGACTTGCTACTATAAGTATAAAAGAGGCAAAGATAAGTATGCCAAAGAAGTTTGATGGAATAAGATCAAAGTTTTGAAGATTCTTATAATAAGTAAAGTCTATCCAAAGTTGCATCTTTTTCAATATCTTGATGGATTTATTCATGTTGGATTCATATGTGTACTTCTTTCTAAGAGTGCTCTCTCTTAATTTTTATCTTTGATATAAAAAGATTTATGTCTTTTTCTATGATCTAAATTCTTTTTTAAAAGTATTTATAGCCTTATTTAGAAAAAGTAACCTAAAAAAATAGTAAAGACCAAATTTTTATTTTTACAATAAAAATCACATTTAGCCACCATATATATTATTGAATTTCAAAACCTTGCTTGCAATGTAGATTGAAATGACAAGGCTCTTATTAATCAATTTTTGTATGAAGTACTGAGCAAAAAAATACTTAATGCCATTAAGAAGGTTTATGCTTATATTATAGAAGACCTAAGTATACTTCTCAATATTTTCTAAAGAAACAACAAAATCAAAAAATGATGAGTATTATTGCTTAGAAAGATAATGTATCAAAAAACCAATTTTTTCTACTATAATAAAGATTATGTAGTTAAAATCTTATACAATATCTAATAAAGGTCCTATCTTATTAAAGATATGAATTTCAAAAAATGAAAAGATCAATATACTCATGTGTTATTAAAAAAGACTAAAAAAATCACTCAAAGATGGTATAATATTAAACTAGAATATCTATTGCCAAAGATAAGAAGACTAAAAAGTCTTGAAATAAGACTAAAAATTAGAAAGGCATTGACAAGAGTGAAGAAGGCTTCACTCTTACTTCTATATATACTATCTAACTAACAGCTATGTAGCGACATCCTATAGGATTTTCAATATATGTCTAACTTACAAGACACATGTCTTAATTTATAAGACAAGTTCTTTACATGCATGCAATGTTGTTCACTTGTTTTATAAGCTATCTAGATATGCAATATATGATTAGTTTGTTGGCCAAGTTTCTAATCTACTAATTAACTATAAATATGTATAAAATCAAATACATGTCTATGAAGCTTCTAAGAAGCTATACCATAAGATAATATCAAATCTATTTATATTTATCTTCTATTTAGGACTACTTATCTAAATAAATATATATGTCTATGACATTTTTTTTAGAAAAAAATTCCACAAGAAATAGTCATTATATATTTAAGAAGTCTAACATGCGACAAATTATGTTTGTCACATACTTTAATCTTTGTTCTCTTAAAAGATAATTAATAGGTTTTTTTAGCGATTGATAGTATTTTATATTAGGATAAGAAGACCACTCTATTACTTGATCATTATTGAGGCTATGGTAACTCTCTTCAAATAAAATATTTGAAACACCATCAAAATTCATTCATATTTCTAATAAAATCATCCAATATTGGGAGATTCTTTTAAAGTTATGATATCAAATGCATTGTATTTTACCATTGTATTTATTTTATAGCAAAGATTTTCTATTCTTTATCTTAATTTTGATGGATGTTGTTGACAAAAAGTATCAACCTTCTTTGCTATATTTGTAAGATTCTTAAAAGACTCTCATATACATTGACTAATATCATATCTTTGCTAATGAATAAGATATTTCAACATATTTTGGCATTATCATGAGTCTATAACTTCTTCAACCTCATATTCTTGATTATTGTCCACTTCTATAAAAAGAAGTGGTATTTGACTTTTATTTGAGATATTCATTTTTTTATGTGGTTAAAAAAAAATATGTGGAATAAACAATGAATCTTTGTAAAATTTATTAAATATAATTAATAAACAACATGATTTATTTTTTATATATAAAAAATAATTTAAGCCTATGTCAAGGATAAGAACATGATAAAGACAAATAAACAAGTGAGACTTTTCTCAAAGAAAGATGATAAAATAAAAATAACTTGATATGTATATTAAGAAAGAAACTGAAATGGCTATTGCCAAAACCCAAGAAAACTAGAGACCCTTGAAATTAGACTAGAAGCAAGAAAGAAATTGACAAAAGTGAATAAGGCTTCACTCTTGTCTCTATATATACTATCTTACTAGAGGCTACATGGCGACATTCTATAGGACCTCCAATATGACTTTGTAGGACACATGCCTTGACTTACAAGGTAAGTTTTTCTACATGTGGGCCATATAGTTAGCTTAGTCTTCAAGCTAACAACATGTGTGGTACATGGCAAATTTATTGATCACGTTTCTAATCCAAAAAGTCAATTAAAGATACCTATAAAGTCAAAGCATTGTCTAAATAGTATACCAAATACTGTAGAATTAATTTACTTTTATCTACTTTTACTTACTTCTACATATTTATATATGTAATTATTGGCTTACATGCGTATGTCTATGACATTATCCCCTCTTTTAGGGACGAGTTCCATGAGAAGCGGTCATCATATGTTGAAGAAATCTATGATGCAACAAATTGTATTTGCTACATACTCTGATCTTTGTTCTCTTTGAAGATGATTGATAGGGCCTCTCAACCATCGATAGTGTCCAATACCTAGGCTGAAAGACCACCCAGTTATTTGATCATTGTTGAGGCCTTCATAACTTCCTTCAAATAAATATTTGAAACACCATCAAGAATTGTTCCTACTTCTAGTAAAATCACCAAACACTGCGAATCCCTTCTAAGGTCGTGATACCAAATACGTTGTATCTCGCCATCTATTTGAAGAAGAATATGTTATTCTTCAAGATCTTCATCTTGATTGCATCGTCTTGAAGGTTGTAACAATTATAATGTCTTGTCTGACAGGTCAGCAAATGAAGGTTCTTGAGTCAAATCCTTTGGTTGTTGATTCTCCATCTCCTTTGCGTCACAACTACAAAGAAGCTACAAATAAAGATTAAAAATAGAATGTTATCTTGTCAAGATCTTGTTTCTTTTATAAAGAAGGTTTTCATCTTGATTTTGATGGATTTCGTCAATAAAAAGCCTCCACCACCTTTGTTACATTTGTAAGATTCTTTACTAGCTCCTATGTGTATTTACTAATATCATATCCATGCCAATGGACAAGATATTCCAATTTATTTTGGCACCGCCTTGAATCTAAGACTTCTTCCACTTCAAATTCTTCATTATTGTCCACTTCTATAGGAGGACGTGGAACTTGTCTTCTTCTTGGTATGTCCACTGTCTTGTATGGTTCAAGAAGAGACATGTGGAATACTGGATAGATTTTCTTTGACTTTGATAGGTGTAAACAATATACAATTGGATTGATTTGTGTAGAAGTAGAAAATGGTCCAAGCCTTTAATAGTCCAATTTGTCTAAAGGACGAATAGTCTTGATATTGCGACGAAATAACCATACCTTATTATCTATTTGGAATGGTGATTGTTCCTTTCGATAGACATCTGCATTGACCTTTTGTTGTTCTTGAGCTTCTTTTAACTGTGCCTTCATCGTTGCATGTAGCTTTGACAAATGAATTGCCAAATCTTTTGCATGAGGATTATCAACTTTTGAAAAGATAAAAGTATCAAGTCGTGGATGATAACCATAATTGGCAAAGAAATGTATTTATTTTGTAGAAGAATGTATTGTGTTATTATAAGTAAACTGTGTCATTGGTAAAAGTGTTGTCGAATCATCTTGTTGGTAGTTAATGGTACATCTTAAATACTGCTCTGAAACTTGATTAATACACTCCATTTGTTCATCAATTTGAGGATGGAATGCCAAAGATAGTTTTATATATTTTTTTAAAATCTTAAAAAGAGTCCGCCAAAATCTTGATACAAATGGAGTTTCTCTATTTGATATAATATTCTTGGGTAATCCATAATAGCAATAGATAATATGAAGAAAGAACTTAGCTATTTCTTCACATGTGATAGATTTTGTACATGGTACAAAATATGCCATCTTGGTAAAACGATCTACTATCACAAATATAGAGTCATAAGAACTTGAAATTGGAAGATCCATGATGAAATCTATAGAAATAGAAGACCATGGTTGTTCTGGAATGGATAATGGCTGAAGAAGTTCGTAAGGTCGATGACGAGGAGTTTTTGATCTCGAGCAAACATCACAAGTTTGTACAAAATCTTTGACTGCTTTCCATATTTGTCGCCACCAAAATCCTTGGATATTAATTCCAAAGTTTTATTGTATCCAAAATATGCTGCTGTTGAAAAGTCATGACGAGCTTGAAGAACACATAATCGAACTTCACCTTCTGGAACATATAGGCGTTCCTCAAAATATAGTTGATTCTTCTTGAATTCAAACTTAGCAGTATCATGAGACTTTGAAGGATTTCCCTTAATATCACGAATAAGAGGATCAGAAGACATACTTGAGTGAATTTGCTTAATAAAAGTTGAATCAACAGTTAGTGTTGATTTCATTGCTCGAAGATGAAGATACTCTAGCTTCAAGAGAATTATTTGTTGTTGATCAAAAGCAACATCTTCTTCTTTTGGTACAAGGTAAGATCGTCTAGAGAGTGCATATGTCAAACCTTGTTATTTTTCTGTTCAATAAGTGATCTTGAATTCGAATCTTGACAAAGACATACTCCAACGGGCTTGGTGATAATTCAAAACACATGCTGACATAAAATATTCAAGGTTCATGTGATCCATATATACTTTGATTAGGCTAGAAGCACCTTCTAGATAATGGCACCATTCTTGAAACGAATCCATGATTGCAAGAAGTTCTTTGTCGTGGATCTCGTAGTTGATCTCGGTTGTTGAAAATTTTCTGGAATGAAAAGCTATTGGATGAAGTTTATTATCTATTCCCATTTGTGACAATACGGTACTCAAAGCAAAGTTTGATGCATCTATTTTCATAAAAAATGGCTTAGAAAAATCGATGCAATACAAGATTGGTGCATAAACAAAGACTGTCTTCAAAGCTTCAAATGCTACTTCTGCTTCTTGATTCTATTGAAGTTTGTCTTTGCAAGTCAAACGTGTAATTGGAGCTGCAAGTGGAGTGAAGTCTTTGATGAAGATCTGATAGTAGTTGGCAAATCTCAAAAAGCATTAGACATCTCTTACCGTTTCTGGGATCTTCCAATCCATAATAGTTTGAACTTTCTTGGGATCTATCATAAGTCTATTATTTGAAATGATGTATGCTAAGAAGTCAACTTGAGTAGTCTGAAATACACACTTTTCTATCTTGGCATAGAGTCATGCATCTCTTAGTTTTTGTAATACTTGGCGAATATGAAGTTCATATTCTTTTGAGTTCTTAGAATAGATTAAGATGTCGTCTAGGTAATAGACAATAAAATCATCTAAAAACTCCCGAAAGACATCATTCATTAGATGTTGGAATGCTGTTGGTACATTTGTAAGTCCAAAAGGCATGACGTTGTATTCAAAATGTCCATACCTTGTTCGAAATGCAGTCTTCCATTCATCTCCTTCTTTCATGCGTACTAGATTGTATACTCCTTGTAGATCTATTTTTGTATAGATCTTAGCTTGATTCAACTGATCAAGAAGTCCAGATATCAAAGGTAGTGGGTACTTATTTTTAATAGTGATTTTATTGAGTCCTCGATAATCAACACACATGTGCAATGATCCATCTGTTTTCTTCACAAATAAAATTGAAGCTCCTGTTGGACATTTGGAATGGCTTATGAAGTTCTTGGCCAAATTCTCTTCAATATACTCCTTGACTTCAGCCAACTCATTTTGAGATAAATTATAGATTGGTCCAAATGGCAATTGTGTTCTTTCTTGAAGGTCAATTGAGCAGTCATAGGGACGATGTTCTGGAAGAGAATCCACATTTTTTTTCTCAAATACATCTTCAAAATCTTGATATTAGCTTAGAATGCCACTTGAAGTCTTTCCACTAGTAGAAACAAGTATGGCATAAATGATACAAGGTGATCCTTCTATTGTAGCATGCAAGAAAGTACTTGCATCTACAAATATAGATTTAATTATACTAGACTTATGACTTTCTATTTGATTAACTATACTCTTAGTTATACTTTCAGAAAAGTCAAGACTACAAGAAGTCTGATCTATTTTAGGATTATATTTTTCTAGCCATGATAAATCTAAAATGATTGGATTAAAAGGAGATCTAATGATATTAAATATTACAAAGCTACTATGATCATTAGTTGCTATTTCTATAGGAAGGATTTCATAAGTAATATCTCTTGAAGACAACGGTCAATCATCTATGACTATTACATGAACATGTTTAGTTTTTTTTATTAAAAATATGCTATGTCTTTTAGTAAATTTTTCATCCAAGAAACATGCTGAGGCTCCTAAATCTAGCAAGGCAAAGGCTTTGAGATGTTTAGGTCTTAGAATAACATTTATTGTAAAACATGGAGAAGGTTCTGAGGAGAGGATAGGACCTTAACTAGGCATTGTGTAAGGTTCCAACTGCATAGTCTCTATTATAGCTGGACAAATTTGTTTTCCAACATGCTATCTCCTTTGATCGTCGTATTCCTCATTTTATGGTTGTGTCGCTTCTTTGGGTAATGTTGAGTAGTGTGTTTAGATTCTCCACAATATAAGTACAATCTTTCCTGATAATGACGAGGCTTTTCTTGTTAAATATGAGATTTGAAATGTACTACATCAATTTACATATTCTCTACTTCCAAATATATGTGTTCAAGAGATGTTGGTGTTGCTATTGAATTATAGTAATGTTGAGGTTCACTTGTAGGGTTCTCAAATCGAAATTCAAAAAGGTGATTGTCATACTTCACAGCAAAGTCAATTGCTTGACTCAATGTTTGAGGATCAAGTAAGTTGAGCATTAATTTTTTTACCTCATATTGTAATCTATAGAAAAATTGGTTAATATATGCAGTATCATCCCACTTGATACCACTTACAAGTTGTCAAAATTTTAAAGCATACAACGTTACTCATCGATTGCGTTGTCGTAAAATATAGATCTTATTGATTGCAACATGAATTGCATCATGTTCTCCATACATGGATCAAAACTTTGACAAAATAGCCTCCAAATTATCCAATATTGGATCTCATCATTTAAGAAAAGATAAAAATCATGATAATACTGAATCTAAAAGAAGTGTACCAATGAATCTAACTTGCGATCTTAGAGTTGAATAGCTTTGGGATTGAAGTTCAAAGACAAGTTGTACTTGATTGATAAATCTTGTAAACTTTGATCTAGTTCCATCAAACTTCTCAAATAGGACAATTCTTCGTTCTCTAATATTGGAAGGATGTTCTATTATAGGAGAAGGGATATGATTTGGTGCAGATGTTGAAGCAGCTCCAATCATTTCTATATCTTCACTTCCTGCCAATCTTGTTGCTCCTTGTGGTGGTAAATTGAGTTGATGCATTCCAAGCATTAATTCCATCAATTACTCTTGCATTTGTGCCATTGCATTCTTTATTTCAGCAAGTTCTGCCATGATAACACTTAAAAAAGAAAAGATATCTAATATCGCTCAAGATAAATAGAAGAAAGGATTTGAGAACAAAGAAAATACTAAGGACAATATCAGTTTAGAAGAAGGTAATCCGCAACTTCTAATATACTTATGTCTTATAAAAAAAAAGGGGAAATCCACTCTTAATCAAGATTAGACAAAGCTCTGATATTGAAAGTGTACTCTTGTCAATCTGTCAAGAACAAGAACATGATAAAGACAAATAAACAAGTGAGACTTTTTTCAAAGAAAGATGACAAAATAGAAATAACTTGATATGTATATTAAGAAAGAAACTGAAATGGCTATTGCCAAAACCCAAGAAAAGTAGAGACCCTTGAAACTAGACTAGAAGCAAGAAAGAAATTGACAAGAGTGAAGAAGACTTCACTTTTGTCTTTATATATACTATCTTACTAGGGACTATGTGGCGACATTCTATAGGATCTCTAATATGTGTTGACTTTGTAGGATACATGCCTTGACTTACAAAGCAAGTTTTTCTATGTGTAGGCCACATAATTAGCTTGGTCTTCAAGCTAACAACATGTGTGGTACATGGCCAACTTGTTTACCATGTTTCTAATCCAAAAAGTCAATTAAAGACACCTATAAGTCAAAGCAACATCTAAATAATATACCAAATACTATAGAATTAACTTACTTTTACCTACTTTTACTTATTTTTATATATTTATATATGTAATTACTGGCTTATATGCATATGTCTGTGACAGCCTATAGTAATCAAAGTTTTAATGAAAGTAACTAATCTTGATATTATAGCAAAGTAATCATATTTTATTGTAAATATAAAATTGAAGTTACTCTTTATGATAGGCATCCATGTTGATCTTTTGTCATTTTTGAACTTCTTTTAATTGTACCTTCATTGTTGTATGTATCTTAAATTAATAATTATTTAAATCTATTGTCATAAGATAATCAACTTTTGAGAAATTCAAAGCATTAAGACATGGATGATAATCATAATTAATAAAAAAAGGTATTTATTATATAGAAGAATATATTGTATTATTACAAGAAAATATTATCAATGATAAAAAAAATTGACCAATCATCTTATTGGTAGTTGATGATATACTTCAAATACTACTCTAAAACTTAATTCATCTACTTTATTTGTCTGTTGGTTTGAGAATAAAAAAAAGCTTTATATCTAATTTTAGATTTTTTTTTTTTTTTTTTTTTTTTTTTTCTAAAATCTTGATATAAATTTAATTCTTCTATTTGATATAATATCCTTGAATATTCTATGATAGCAATAAATATTGCCAATGAAAAGTTTAGTTGTTTTTTCATATATGATAGATTTTGTAAATGGTATAAAATATGCCATTTTGATAAAATAATCTACTTTCACAAATATAAAATTATAAAAACCTCAAATTGAAATATCCATGATAAAATTTATAAAATAAAAGACCATAGTTATTTTTAAATAGATAATAGCTGAAGAATTCTATAATGTTAATGATAATTTTTTTTTTAATCTTAAATAAATATCACATGATTGTATAAAGTCTTTAATTACCTTCTATATTTGATGCCACTAAAAATCTTTAGATATTAATTCTAAAGTCTTGTTGTATTTAAAATGTCTAACTGTTAAAAATTTATGATGAGCTTGAAGAACACATTATTATGCTTTATTTTTTAAAGTATATAATTATCCTTCAAAATATTAGATTATTTTTAAATTCAAAATTAAAAGTATCATAAAAATTAAAAGAATTATTCTAATATCCTAAATAAGATAATTTGAGGACATACGGTCACGGACATAATCATGTAAGCTAGTAATTACATATACAAATAGGTAAAAGCAAGTAAAAATAGGTAAAAGTAAGTTAATTCTATAGTATTTAATATGGAAGCTTCCTAGAAGCTTCATAGACGCTACTTTGACTTCATAGGTGTCTTTAATTGACTTTTTGGATTAGAAACATGGTCAATAAGTTGGCCATGTGCCACACATGTTGTTAGCTTGAAGATCAAGCTAACTATGTGGCCCACATGTAGAAAAACTTACCTTGTAAGTCAAGGCATGTGTTCTACAAAGTCAACACATATTGGAGGTCCTATAGAACGTCGCCATGTAGCCCCTAGTTAGATAGTATATATAGAGACAAGAGTGAAGGCTTCTTCACTCTTGTCAACTCCTTTCTTGCTTCCAGCCTAGTTTCAAGGGTCTCTAGTTTTCTTGTCTTTTGGCAATAGCCATTCCAGTTTCTCTTTCAATATACGTACTTGTTTATTTATATTTTGTTACATTTCTTTGAGTGAAGGCTCACTTGTCTGAATTATTTTTTCATCGAGTTCTTGTCCTTGACAGATTGACAAGAGTACACCTACAATATCAGAGCTTTGTCTAATCTTGATTAAGAGTGGATTACCCCTTTTTCTTGATAAGATATAAGCATATTAGAAGTTGCAGATTACCTTCTTCTAAACTGATATTGTCCTTAGTATTTTCTTTATTTTCAAGTCCTCTCTTCTATTTGTCTTGAGCGATATTAGACATCTTCTCTCTTCTAAGTGTTATCATGGCAAAACTTGTTGAAATGAAGAATGCAATGGCACAAATACAAGAGAAATTGAGGGAGTTAATGCTTGCAATGCATCAACTCAATTTACCACCACAAAAAGCAACAAGATTGACAGGAAGTGAAGATATAGAAATGGTTGGAGCTGCTTCAACATCTGCATCAAACCATGTCCTTTCTCCTATGGTGAAACGCCCTTCAAATGTTAGAGAACCAAGAATTGTCCTACCTGAGAAGTTTGATGACACCAGATCCAAGTTTCGAGGATTTATCAATCAAGTGTAACTTGTGATTGAACTTCAACCCCAAAGCTATTCAACTCCAGAATCGCAAGTTAGATTCATTGGTACGCTTCTTTCAGGTTCAGCACTATCATAGTTTTCATCTTTTCTTGAACGAAGAGATCCAATATTAGATAATCTAGAGGCTTTTTTGGTGAAGTTTCTATCCATATATGGAGAACATGATGCAATTTGTGTTACAACCAATAAGATCCATATTTTACGACAAGGCAATCGATCAGTAACGTTATATGCTTTCATGTTGTAATACGATTATACTGTGAAAATATAAAGAAAGAGGACTTTTATTAATGTTCAGTTACCTCAAATATTGAGAGCAACAACCAATTCCAGTGCAAATACTGAGAGGTTAGGTTCAGTCACCCCGTTACAATCAGCCGGGGCATACTGAAATGCTCCATTCGATTCCAATAACGGGAGTCAGCAGGAAGGAAAAGGACCAATTCACACGATGGATGAGCCTGGTTCGAAGAGCCAATTGGATCCAATTTCAAGAATCCAATCCGGGTCCTCTTATCCAATATGAGACCTGAATTGGTCGGGCAACCCAATGCAGTCTAATTACGGGAAAATCCAGGTTTTACTACGGGCCTCAGCCAATCTAATGCGAAGGACCAATTTGATCCAATTACGGGAACATCCGGGTCTTACTACTGGACTCTTAGCCGATATGAGACCTGAATTGGTCGGGCGACTCAATGAGGTCCCGATTACGGGGTTTCGATTCTATTTCAGGCTATCCTGTTCTCTATGCTGTTTCAGAGAACGTTGTTTTCGATAAAAGGATCTCTTAAAGGTAAAAACGAAGGAGAAAGCTCTGACGACGAGAGCCAAATCCGGATCCAAGTCTGAAGGAGCCAATTCCGGATCCAAGACGAAAGATTGAAGAAATTCAGAGGCTAGGGTTTGAAAAAGGAGAGAATTAGGGTTAAAGGGGAGGAAGGTTAAGAAATGAGGAGTTTTTTCAGATCGGGTTTTTGGATCGAAGAGCTAGCTTTAAGCTCTTTTCAAGGTCACTAGGTTGGTTTCATTAGGGGGTTTTTGGATCGAAGAGCTAGCTTCAAGCTCTTTTCAAGGTCACTAGGTTGGTTTCATTAGGAGGTTTTTGGATCAAAGAGCTAGCTTCAAGCTCTTTTCAAGGTCACTAGTTTGGTTTCATTAGGGTTTGTGAGGGGAGAGCAATCGCTGCTCAAAATCAGTGTTTATTTTGGTGTTTCGGATTTTATATAAAACATTGATGGTTTGCATTCTCAATCGGTTTGTGCAAGTCGTGTAGCATCTATGGATCAAAATTTGGTATTGTCTGGATAGTTGGGTGTGCTAAATGTATACAAAAATTTGTGTTAATCTAACGATGCAATCAAGAGATATCTGGGTTTTAGTACAAAGGATTGTCGAAAGTTGGCAGTCTAGGGTTGAATAGGGTTTCTGTGATATCTGAAGATCTATTAGTTCGATCGACGTAATTTTTGGCTTGGTAATAGAAGATTTGGAGATCAAGCGGCTATTCAATTTTGAGCTGGAGTTAACGGTTGACAAAGGAGAAATCACTTCTGGAGTTTCTACATCAAATTTCAAGGTTACGGCCGAGTGTCATCAGTGCGGTTTTTGGGCGTTTTCTTGCAATCTGTAAGTTGGGTTGGACTGAAATTTTCTGAGCATATAGAAGGCTTATACTGGTATTTGGGTGCAAAATTTCACACTAAGTGGACGGTTGGATCAAAAGTTACAGCTTGTCAAAGCTCACTGGCTAGGATTAGGGCTTGTTAAGAAAAACAAAAACAACTTAATTATAAAAGAAATAAAGCAATTGGAATATTGTATGGTTAAAATGACTATGAAGAGTGTTTTTAAATACTTGGAAATTGATATTTCAATTATATTCTTCTTACATGGATAAAATCTATTAGGGTTTCTTTGTTATTTGTAAAAACAACTATACCTTCCACAGCCAGATACCCAGTGTATTCCCGAACAAGACAACATGTAATACGACAACGCTTCACAATTTTGACAACTTGCAACTGATATCAAGTAGGATGATGCTGCACTTATTAGTCAATTTCTCTACAGATTACAATATGAGGTAAAAAAATTAATGCTCAACTTACCTGATCCTCAAACATTGAGTCAAGCAATTGACTTTGCTGTGAAGTGCGACAATCACCTTTTTGAATTCCGATCTGAGAATCGTACAAGTGAACCTCAACGTTACTATAATTCAATGGCAACACTAACACCTCTTCAACATATACATTCGGAAGTAGAGGATATGCAAATTGATGCAGTACGTTTCAAACCTCTTACTGAGTAAGAAAAGTCTCGTCGTTGTCAAGAAGGATTATGTTTATATTATGGAGAACCAAAGCACACTACTCAACATTGTCCAAAGAAACGACACAATCACAAAATGAGGAGTATGGCTGTGAAAGAAGATAATATGTCGAAAAATAAGTTTGTCCAGCTACAATAGGGACCGTGCGGCTGGAACCTTGTACAACATCTAGTAAAGGTCCTATTATTTCCTGAGAGCCCTCTCCTTATTTTACATTAAATGTTATTTTAGGACCTAAACATTACAAAGTCTCTGCCTTGTTAGATTCAGGAGCCTCAGCATATTTTTTAGATGAAGAATTTACTAAAAGACAAAGCATATCTTTAATAAAAAAAACTAAACCTGTTCATGTAGAAGTCATAGATGGTTGTGTTAGGGACATAGTCCTTAGACCTTTCTAGAGACAAGTTTCTAGAACCTTCTAGAAAGAAGTCTCTAGAAACTTCCAGAAGATTCCTTGAATATTCTCTTAAAATATTCTTTAAAGATTCCCTAAAGATTCCTTTAGAAGGCTCTAGAAGATTCTTAGAATATTCTAGTAGATTCTAGGAAGTTACTTGAGAAGCTTCCTAGCTCTTGGGTAGTTGCTCGAGAAGCTTCATAGTTCTCGGGAAGCTTCTTGATGCGCTTCTTTAGAACCATAGGCCAGTAGTATATATAAGAGTCGAGGCTGAAGAGTTCTTCAGTCTCGACAACGCATCTCTTGAAGCTCCAGCTCAATTCTCCTAGCGTTATTCTTGTACTCATCTGATAATCTAGTTCTTGTCATTTCTTCTTGAACTTCTTGTTTAGATTTCTTGTTTGTATTTTTGGTCCGTGACAGTTTGTTGAGACTACCTTTATCTTAATATCAGAGCTGAATCCTTCTTGTTTTGAGAGCGGATTACGCCTCTTCTTGAAGGTATTCTAGCGCTTTAGGGGTTGCGGATTATCTTCCTCTAAACTGATATTTTCTCAATCACAATATCAGAGCTTAGTTCTTTGAGGCAGAGAGTGGACTACCCCTTTCCTTGGAGATACTTGAGCGTTCTAAGGGTTGCGGATTACCCTCTCTTGGACTGATATTAATTCCTTCTTTTTGTGTAGCATAGCTAGTAGAAAAGACTGTTAACATCGATTTCAGAGCTTTGCCTTCTTGATAGAGTGCGGATTACCCCTCTTCTCGAAAGCATTGAGGCATTTTTAGAGGTTGCGGATTACCCTCCTCTAAAACTGAAATCGTTTAGTGTTTTTTTTTTTTTTTTTTTTTTTTTTTTACTTTTTTTTTCTCCGAGTAGGTTTTAGTGACAGGTAGTGCTACAATTTTCTCCAAGAGACTTAGCAATTTTTTCTTCTCTCAAAATTTTAATCCATCTATTCTCTAAATATGGAAGTAGACTAGGTCATAGACAGTGCATCTCCACAAGTAGACAATAGAGTGGCAACTCTTGCAGATCTTCAAGCTCTTATGAATAGTGTACAAAAGGAGATTGCATTTCTTCGCAATCCAAGTAAAGAACCTCAAATTGATCTAGTGACCGAAGAAGCTAGACGCGAAATTCATAGCCTACAACAAGAGATTATTCGACTGAGAGAAGCAAGACATGTGTCACATACGACCCCTATAGATACTTCAAGGATTAGTATGAAAGAACCAAAAGCGAGTATGCCAGACAAGTTTGACGGAACAAGAGCCAACTTTTGAGGTTTTGTGCAACAAGTACGGCTTTACCTACGCCTATACCCTTCTCGTTATTCGAATGGATTTACCCAGGTTGCTTTCATAGGTACTCTTCTATCAGGAAATGCTCGCTCTTGGTTTGCTCCACTATTGGAGAAGGATTCTCCAATACTGTACGACCTAGAGACTTTCATAGAGAGACTTACTGCTGCGTTTGGAGATAGCGATCGAGAAAGAGTGGCTGAAAGAAAGATACAAAATCTACGACAAGGATCACGTTCTGCTGCAATCTATGCTGCAGAATTTCAACAACTTACATGTGATCTTGATTGGAATGATAAGGCGTTCATGACACGATTTCGATATGGACTGAGAGATGATGTCAAGAACTTATTGATCACCATGTCTAAGGCGGATACTTTAGAAGAACTTATATCTCAGGCAATTATTTGTGACAACCGCCTCTTTGAATTACGACAAGAAAGACGATCAGGCTGGAGAAATGATGGAGCATTTGCTACATTTTCAAAAGGTCCAAAGAATCACTCCACAGATCCTGAACCCATGCAAATTGATGCTGTACGTTTCACACCCCTCACAACTGAGGAAAAGAAGCGACGGTTTGAACAAAACTTGTGTTTATATTGCGGAGAAGCGGGCCATAAAGCTGTAGATTGTCGGAAGAAACAGAAGCCTCAAACAACAAGACTCAGGAGTACAAGCATGCAGGAAAACAAGGACGCCCAGCCACAATAGGGACCGTGCGGCTGGACATCTCAACATCCAAAATTAATCAAGGTCCCTTTCTCTCAGCTCAACCTTCAGATTGTTTTATGGTACCTTTACATCTGGGTATTCAAGAACTACAAGTCGATGCTTTATTAGACTTGGGTGCATCCGCTTGCTTTATAGATGAAGAGTTTGCCAAGCTTCACAATATTTCTCTTGTAAAGAAACTTAAGCCTGTCTATGTAGAAGTCATAGATGGACGACCATTGTCTTCGGGCAATGTTATCCATGAAACTAAACCATTGAAGATACATCTTGAAAACCATGAGAGCAATATTGTGTTTAATGTTATCAAGACCTCTTCATGTCCTATCATTTTGGGACTATCTTGGCTTGATAGATATAATCCATTGATAGATTGGAAGTTGTGGAAAGTGACATTTCCAACAAATTCCTTGAAGGTGGAATCTGCCAAGACAATGTCTAGAAATAAATCCTTGTTTATAGGTGCAAGGGCTTTCATGAAGGAAGCTAAGCAAAATACACCTCTTGTCATCTTCGCAACTCCGACTCGAGAAGATGCAACTCCGACTCGAGAAGATGCAACTCCGACTTTGGTTATTCCAAAGCAGTATGAAGAATTCAAAGATGTCTTTGAAAAGAAGAATGCTGATATGCTGCCAGAGCATCGACCCTATGACTGTGCCATTGAATTGCAAGAAGAAGCACAACCACCTTTTGGACCAATCTACAATTTGTTGCAGACGGAGTTGACTGAGTTGCGGAAGTACATTGACGAGAATCTAGCCAAGAACTTCATCCGTCATTCGAAGTCGCCAGCTGGGGCACCAATCTTATTTGTGAAGAAGAAAGATGGCTCACTATGGATGTGCGTGGACTATCGAGGTCTGAACAAGGTGACAAAAAAGAATCGCTACCCACTACCTTTCATCTCTAGTCTTCTAGAACAACTTGGGCGTGCAAGAATCTTTACAAAGATTGACCTAAGAGGAGCTTACAACCTTGTATTAATCAAGGAAGGAGATGAATGGAAGACAACTTTTCAAACAAGGTATGGCCATTTTGAATACAATGTCATGCCATTTGGTCTTACTAATACTCTAGCGGTCTTTCAACTCATGATGAATGGCATCTTTCGAGAGCATCTAGATGATTTTGTTGTCATCTATCTAGATGATATTTTGATATTTTCTAAGAACGAGGAAGAACATGAGAAGCACGTTCGTCTGGTACTCAAAAAACTACGGGAGCAAGGACTCTATGCCAAATTGGAGAAGTGCTTATTTCACCAAATTGAGATGGAGTTTTTGGGATTCATCGCGACTACGGAAGGCTTGAAGATGGATCCAAAGAAGGTGGAAGCAATCATGTCTTGGAAAGTTCCGAAGACGGTTAGGGACGTACAATGTTTTCTTGGATTTACTAACTACTATCGGATCTTCATCAAGAATTATTCTCAAGTTGTTGCCCTCCTCACTCGGTTAACGTGTAAAGACAAGCTCGAATGGGGACCTATCGCAGAAAAAGCATTTCAAGATTTGAAGATGGTATTTACTACAGCTCCAATCTTGGTACATCCGGACTTTACAAAGGCCTTTTATTTGGAGACAGATGCTTCGGACTTTGCTTTAGGAGCTGTACTTTCACAGATGGGCGTAGATGAGAAGCTCCATCCAGTTGCGTTCTATTCTCAAAAATTCTCTACAACTGAGATCAACTATGAGATCCACGATAAGGAACTCCTTGCTATAGTAGATTCTTTCCAAGAGTGGCACCACTTTCTCGAAGGAACTGCACATCCAGTGACCGTATATACGGATCACAAGAATTTGGAGTATTTTATGTCGGCTCGGGTTTTGAATCGGCGTCAAGCTCGGTGGAGTATGTCGCTATCCAGATTCGACTTTGTTATTACTTATCGGCTTGGGAAGCAACAAGGGTTGTCCGATGCATTATCAAGGAGATCATATCTCGCACCAAAGGCTGGAGATGTAGCATTTGATCAACATTGCACGACATTGTTGAAGCCAGAGAAATTTTGGCTCAACGCAGCTATTGTACCAATTGATGCTGACTTCCTCGACCAGGTACGGGCCGCAACCATTGAAGATTCTCTAGCCCTTGATATCAAGCAACATGCTAGTGATGATAAATTCAAGATGGAAGGAGATCTAGTATATTTCGAAGAGCGGTTGTATAACCCAAAAGGGCCAACACGACTCCGAGTTCTTCAATCTCGTCATGACTTTCCAACTGCGGGACATTTTGGATTCAATAAGACCTTGGAACTTATTTCCTGCGATTTCTGGTGGCCTCAAATGTGGAAGGATGTGAAAGATTTTGTTGTATCTTGTGATATTTGTTCAAGATCCAAAAACCCTCGACATCGGCCTTATGGACTTCTACAACCATTGCCTATTCCGCGCCGACCATGGTCTTCGGTTTCCATGGACTTTATTACGGATCTACCACCATCGAATTCATTTGACAGCATTTTTGTTGTCGTAGATCGGCTTATAAAGATGGCGCATTTTGTCCCTTGCAAGAAGACATCGTCAAGCGAAGACACAGCAAGACTCTTTCTTGATAATGTGTATCAATATCATGGTCTACCAGATGATATCGTATCGGATCGAGGAACCCAGTTTGTGTCAAAGTTTTGGAAATCTCTTTTTGAAATATTGAAGGTGGATATCAAGCTTTCTTCGGCATTTCATCCTCAAACGGACGGCCAAACAGAACGGGTGAATCAAGTTTTAGAGCAATATTTATGTTGCACCATCAACTATCAACAAGATGATTGGATCGCATATCTATCGCTAGCCGAGTTCGCATATAACAACACCCTTCATGCGTCAACTCAACAAACGCCATTCTTTTCCAATTATGGATACCATCCGAAGCTTGACTTATGGAGTTCGTCAACGATTAACAATCCGGCAGCTGAAGGATTGGTGAAGGAGCTTTCGCAGCTTCAAACTACATTGAAGCTTCAATTGCAAACTACCCAAGAATCTTACAAGGCGTCTGCGGATAAATTTCAGAATCAGGCACCTAAATTCACGATTGGAGACAAAGTTTGGCTGCTTCGACGAAATATTAAGACCAAGCGGCCATGTGATAAATTGGACTATCGGAGATTGGGACCATTTGTTATCCAGAAGTAGATCAATCCTATAGCGTATCGTCTGGAGTTACCAGCTACTATGAAGGTACATCCTGTCTTTCATGTTTCTTTGTTGGAGCCTTATCGAGAATCGTCTTTTCCTGGAAGAGTACAATGTCCACCACCTACCATAGAAATAGAGAACCACGAAGAATACGAGGTGGAAAAGGTCCTGGATTCACGGCAAAGACTGGGTAAATTAGAATACTTTGTGCATTGGAGCGGTTACGATATTAATGAACGAACATGGGAGCCGGCCGAAAATCTCGCGAATGCGCCGCAAAAGGTACGGGAGTTTCATCGACGATATCCTGAGAAACCCAAGCCGGTTCGACGATAGCTTCTTACTGAAGCTTGCTCATCCAGAAAACAGAAAAGAGGAGAGAGCACCACCAAAATCCATAGTTGATGTAGTCATTCTCTCCAAGATAGCGTAGAACTTTGTTAGTAGCCCAAGTTTGTTCTTATTGTTTTAGCCTTTGAATATGGATAGCCAAGATACTACACTTGTCATGTCATCTCAAGCAACGAGCTCACGAAGACGACCGCAAGATGAAGAACCGCTTGCACCACGACGACGTCGAAGGATTCCGAGCAACAGATCGCTGGTGATTGTATTTGAGGTCGAGCCTGCCTACAATGGTCAGCCAGAAGGAGTGTTTGCAGGACAATTTCACAATGAAGACACGGAGGTTCATGCTTGGTCAGAAGTTGAAGGTGTGGGCCACTACCGTTGGCTTCAAGGACCATTGAATCACTTGCCTCGTGAATAACAATTGGAGTTCATAGCAGAGGTTATGCGACAGATCTTCATTTTCTTGCGTTGGTATTGACTGACGATAACATTGCTTCTCGAAGACCTCGAAGCTAAAGGAGGAGGTGATGTTAGGGACATAGTCCTTAGACCTTTCTAGAGACAAGTTTCTAGAATCTTCTAGAAAGAAGTCTCTAGAAACTTCCAGAAGATTCCTTGAATATTCTCTTAGAATATTCTTTAAAGATTCTCTAAAGATTCTTTGAAGATTCCCTAAAGATTCCCTTAGAAGGCTTTAGAAGATTCTTAGAATATTCTAGTAGATTCCAAGAAGTTACTTGAGAAGCTTCCTAGCTCTTGGGTAGTTGCTTGAGAAGCTTCATAGTTCTTGGGAAGCTTCTTGATGCGCTTCTTTAGAACCATAGGCCAGTAGTATATATAGGAGTCGAGGCTGAAGAGTTCTTCAGTCTCGACAACGCATCTCTTGAAGCTCTAGCTCAATTCTCCTGGCGTTATTCTTGTACTCATCTGATAATCTAGTTCTTGTCATTTCTTCTTGAACTTCTTGTTTAGATTTCTTGTTTGTATTTTTGGTCCGTGACAGGTTGTCGATTGTCTTTTGGAGATATTATTCACGAAACCCTTCTTATAGAAGTAATAATCAATGGTCATAATAGTTTTGTAGTATTTAATATCATTAGATCTCCCTCTAATCCAGTCATTTTAGGTTTATCGTGGTTAGAAAAATACAACCCTCAAATAGATTGGATTTCCCGAACTCTTACTTTCTCTAAAAGTATAACTAACAATGTAGTTAATCAAGTAGATAGTCAAAAGTCGAGTTTAATTAAACCTGTATTTATAGGTGCAAAAGCTTTCTTGCATGCTGTTATGAAAGAATCACCATATATTATTTATGCCACACTCATTTCTACTCGTGAAAAGACTGCAAGTGGCATTCTAAGCCAATATCAAGAATTTCAAGATATATTTGAAAAAAAGAATGCAGATACACTCCTAGAACATCGTCCCTATGATTGCTCAATTGACCTTCAAGAAAGAGCACAACCGCCATTCGGACCAATCTACAGTTTATCACAAAATGAGTTGGTTGAACTCAAGGAGTATATTGAAGAAAATCTAGCCAAGAATTTCATACGCCATTCTAAATCTCTAGCAGGAGCTCCAATTCTATTTGTGAAGAAAAAAGATGGATCATTGTGGATGTGTGTTGATTATCGAGGACTCAACAAGATTACCATCAAGAACAGGTATCCACTACCTTTAATATCTGGACTTCTTGATCAACTGAATCAAGCTAAGATCTATACAAAAATAGACCTTCGGGGAGCTTACAATCTAGTACGCATCAAAGAAGGAGACGAATGGAAGACTGCATTTCGAACTAGGTATAGACATTTTGAATACAACGTCATGCCTTTTGGACTTACAAATGCACCAACAGCTTTTCAACATCTAATGAATGATGTTTTTTGAGAGTTTTTGGACGATTTTGTAGTCTGTTATCTAAACGACATCTTGATCTATTCTAAGAATCGAGAAGAACATGAACTTCATGTTCGTCATGTATTACAAAAATTAAGAGATGCAGGACTCTATGCCAAGATAAAAAAAAGTGTGTATTCCACACTACTCAAGTCAATTTCTTAGGTTACATCATTTCAAATGATGGACTTATGATAGATCTTAAGAAAGTTCAAACTATTATAGACTGGAAGATCCCAAAAACGGTAAGAGATGTCTAATGTTTTTTAGGATTTGCCAACTATTATCGGATCTTCATCAAAGACTTCTCTCAAGTTGCAGCTCCACTTATACGTTTGACTTGTAAAGACAAACTCCAATGGAATCAAGAAGCGGAAGTTGCTTTTGAATCTTTGAAGACAACGTTTGTTTCTGCACCAATCTTGTATCGTGTTGATTTTTCCAAAGCATTCTTTATGGAAACAGATGCATCGGACTTTGCTTTGGGTGCGGTTTTATGACAAATGGGAACAGTTGACAAACTTCATCCAGTAGCCTTTCATTCAAGAAAATTCTCAGTAGTAGAAATCAATTAAGAGATTTAAAACAAAGAACTTCTTGCAATTGTGGATTCTTTTCAAGAATGGCATCATTATCTACAAGGTGCTTCGAGTCTAGTCACCATGTATATGGATCACAAGAACCTTGAATATTTTATGTGAGCACGCGTATTAAATCATCGCCAAGCTCGTTGAAGCATGTCTTTATCAAGATTCGAGTTCATCATCACTTATCGGCCAGAAAAACAACAAGGTTTGTCCGATGCCTTGTCTAGACGTTCTTATCTTGCACCAAAAGAAGGAGATGCAGCTTTTGAGTAATAAAGAACAGTTTTCTTGAAGCTGGAGCAAGTTCATCTTCGAGCAATAAAATCAACATTGACTGTTGATTTAACTTTTCTTAAGCAAGTCCAGTTAAGTATGTCTTTAGACCCTCTTGTTCATGATATCAAGAATAATTATTCTAAATCTCATGATCCCTCTAAATTTGAATTCAAGAACAACCTACTCTATTTTGAAGGATGCCTATATGTTCCAAAAGGAGAAGCACATTTATGTGTTCTTCAAGCTCGTCAGGACTTCCCAGCAGTATGTCATTTTGGATATAATAAGACTTTGGAGTTGATATCTAGGGATTTTTGGTGGCCTCAAATATGGAAGGCAGTTAAAGACTTTGTACAATCATGTGATGTTTGCTCAAGATCGAAAACTCCTCGTCATCGACCTTTTGGACTTCTTCAGCCATTACCCATTCCAGAACAACCATGGTCTTCTGTTTCTATGGACTTCATCACGGATCTTCTAATTTCAAGTTCTTATGACTCTATATTCGTGATAGTAGATCGTTTTACCAAGATGGCACATTTTGTACCATGTACAAAATCTATCACAGGTAAAGAAACAACTAAACTCTTTCTTGACAATATCTATCGCTATCATGGATTACCCAAGGATATTATATCAGATAGGGGAACTCAATTTGTATCAAGATTTTGGCGGACTCTTTTTAAGATTCTTAAAGTGGATATAAAACTATCTTCGATATTCCATCCTCAAACTGATGGACAAATGGAGCATGTTAATCAAGTTTTGGAGCAATATTTAAGATGTACCATTAATTACCAACAAGATGATTGGACAACTCTTTTGCCATTGACAGAGTTTGCTTACAATAACATGGTACATTCTTCTACAAAACAAACACCTTTCTTTGCTAATTATGGTTATCATCCACGACTTGATACTTTTAACTTTTCAAAAGTTGATAATCCTACTGCAAAAGATTTAGCAATTCATTTATCAAAGCTACATGCAGCGATGAAGGCGCAGTTAAAAGAGGCTCAAGAACAACAAAAGGTCAATGTGGATGTCTATCGAAAGGAACAACCATCATTCATCTTGGGTGATAAGGTATGGCTACTTCATTGTAATATCAAGACTACTCATCCTTGTGACAAGTTGGACTATCGAAGGCTAGGACCATTTTCTATTTCTACACAAATCAATCCAGTTGCATATCGTTTACATCTACCAGAGTCAATGAAAATCCATCTAGTATTCCACGTGTCTCTTCTTGAACCATACAAGACATTGGACATACTAAAAAGACGACAAGCTCCACCTCCTCTTAAGAAGTGGACAATAATGAAGAGTTTGAAGTAGAAGAAGTCTTAGATTCAAGGCGGCGCCGAAATAAATTAGAATATCTTATCCATTGGCATGGATATGGTATTAGTGAACGCACATGGGAGCCAATAAAGAATCTTACAAAAGTAGCAAAGGCAGTGGAGGCTTTTCATCGACGACATCCATCAAAATCAAGATGAAAACCTTCTTTATAAAAGAAACAACATCTAGACAAGATAACATTCTACTTTCAATTCTTGTTCGTAGCTTCTTTATAGTAGTAACGCTCAGGAGATAGAGAACCAACAACCAACGGATTTGACTTAAGAGCCTTCATTTCTTGACCTACCAGATGAGACATTACAATTGTCACAACCTTCAAGACGACGCAATTGAGATGAAGATCTTCAAGAATGACATGTCCTTCCTCGAATAGATGGCAAGATACAACACATTTGGTATCACGATTTAGGAAGGGACTCCCGATGTTTGGTGATTGTGCTAGAAGTAGGAACAACTCCTGATGGTGTTCCAAATATTCTATTCGAAGGAAGTTACAAAGGCCTCAACAATGATCAAATAACTGGGTACTCTTCCCGCCCTGGTATAGGACACTACCGATGGTTGAGAGGCCCTATCAATCATCTTCAAAAAGAACAAAGATCAGAGTATGTGGCGAATATAATTTGTCGCATCATAGATTTCCTCAACATATAATGACCGCTCCTCGTAGAACTCGTCCCTAGATGGGGGAGTAATGTCACGGACATAATCATGTAAGCTAGTAATTACATATACAAATAGATAGAAGTAAGTAAAAGTAAGTAAAAATAAGTTAATTCTATAGTATTTAATATGGAAGCTTCCTAAAAGCTTCACAGACGCTACTTTGACTTCATAGGTGTCTTTAATTGACTTTTTGGATTAGAAACGTGGTCAACAAGTTGGCCATGTGCCACACATGTTGTTAGCTTGAAGATCAAGCTAACTATGTGGCCCACACGTATAAAAACTTGCCTTATAAGTTAAGGCATGTGTTCTACAAAGTCAACACATATTGGAGGTCCTATAGAACGTTGCCACATAGCCCCTAGTTAGATAGTATGTATAGAGACAAGAGTGAAGGCTTCTTCACTCTTGTCAACTCCTTTCTTGCTTCCAGTCTAGTTTTAAAGGTCTCTAGTTTTCTTGTCCTTTGGCAATAGCCATTCCAGTTTCTCTTTCAATATACATACTTGTTTATTTATATTTTGTTACCTTTCTTTAAGTGAAGGCTCACTTGTTTGAATTATTTTTTCATCAAGCTCTTGTCCTTGACACATACATAATTAAACTTCCTTAAGAATGTTAATGTTGATTGTTTTTCTTGAAGATGAAAATGTTTTGGTTTCAAGAAAAACTTTCCTTTTTGATCAAAAGTTGCATCTTTTTCTTTTGATAAAAGATAAAAATATCTAAAAAGAATATCTGATAAATCTTATTATTTTTTTAGTTGATAGGAAATTTTAAAATTAAACTTTGAATAGAACATGCGCTAATAAATTTGGTGATGATTCAAAATACAAGCTAATATAAAATACTTGAGATTCTTATGATTTATATATATATATATATATATATATATATAATGACTAAATTTAAAGTATCTTCTAAATAATGATGCTATTCATGAAATGAATTCATAATTGTAAAAAGCTCTTTGCTGTGGATCTTATAGTTGATCTTAGCTATTAAAAATTTCATAAAATAAAAAGCTAGCAAGTGTCATGGACATATATATTTACCTCAATAGTTACTTATATGATTAAGTAGAAGTAGATAAATATAGAATAATTTCATAAAGTCTTCTAGAAAAGCTTTCTAGAAGCTTAATAGATACGGTTTTGACTTTAGATATATTTGTAGGTTAGAAACTTGACCAAAAAGCTAACCTTGTATTGGTAGCTTATAGAACAAGTTATTTCTGTGTAGTAGCTTGTGGAACAAGTCAAGTATGTGGCACATATATAGTTAACTTGCCTTGCAAGATAAGACATGTGGCTAACAAAATCAACACATGTTGGAGGTCTTATAGGATATTGCCACATAGCTCTTAGTTAGATAGTATATATGGATGCAAGAGTGAAGCCTTCTTCTCTCTTGTCAACGCCTTTCTAGTCTTAGTCTTATTTCAAGGCTTTCTAGTTTTCTTGTTTTTGGCAATAGCCATTCTAGTTAATATTACATCACCTTTTGAGAGACTTTCTACTTCTCTTCAGTGATAAACGAGTGTATTGTTGATTTTCTTTCTTCGAGATTCATGTCCTTGACATTATGATAAGAGTGCTAACATATTATTTTTTTCTTATTTTAGAAGTAAGTGGATTACTTCATTTCTATTGTTGTATTTTGAAGGTTGTGGATTATCCACCTTTAAACAAAAAATCTTATTTTTTAACATTGATCTTTTCGTTAAAGAAAGTGGATTACCCCTCTTTGTAGGATTTGTATTTAGAGGTTGTAGATTTTCCTCTTTTAATTTAACTTTTGAATTTATTTGAGTTGTCTATTGAATGAAAGATTATAGATGCTACTCTCAATAGAAGTGAGAATAGATTTACAACTATAGTAGATCTTCATGAGCTTGTTAACACTCTAAGAGTAAAAATTTAATGTATTTTCATCATGAATCATGGAAGTACTATGCATATGCATATAGAAGAAGTTCAGAGTCTGTGGCAAAAAGTTGTATATTTGAAAGAAGTAAGTAGATCAATGTCACAACCAAATCTAGGGAGTTTTGCTTCTGTAAATATGACACTGACAAGGATTAATATGCATGAGAAGTTTCATGGAACAAGATCAAAATTTTGAGGATTTTTGCTATAAGTCAAGTCCTATCTAAGGTTGCACCCTTTCCAATATCTTGATGGATTTATCCAAGTCGGATTTATAGGCGCACTACTATCAGAAAGTGCTCTTTCTTGGTTTGCACCTTTAATGGAAAAAGATTCACGACTCGTTTATGATTTGAATTCATTCCTACAAATGTTTATGGCCACGTTTGGAGAAAATAATCGAAAATGGGTAGTAGAGACCAAACTTTTATCCTTACAACAAGAATCATGATCAGCTACTACATATCTTGCTGAATTCCAAAATCTTGCTTGCAACGTGGATTGGAATAACAAAACACTTATCAACCAATTTTTATATGGATTGAAGGATACCGTCAATGATTTGTTATTGACAATGCCAAAAGTAGAATCTTTGGAATAATTTATTACTCAAGCCATTGCATGCAATAATCGTTTATTTGAAAGGTGTCAAGAATAAAGATTTGGTTGGAGAGGAATAAGTCATGATAGCAGCTTCCAAGTTTTTTGAAATATATTCATCAAAGGCGGACCCAATCCAAATTGATATGATACATTTAAAACCTCTCACAAAGTAGGAAAAGACTCGACGTTGCTAAGAAGGGTTGTATTTATATTGTAGAGAAGCTAAGCACACTACTCAATATTGTCCAAAGAAGCAACACAATTACAAAATGAGGAGCACAATTACAAAAGAAGATAATGTGTCAAAAAACGAATTTTTTCAGCTATAATAGGGATGGTGCGACTGGAATCATGTACAACACCTAGTAAAGGTCCTATCCTCTCTTCAAATCCCTCACCTTGTTTTATAATAGAATTATATTTAGGACCTAATAATCACAAAGTCTTTGCCTTGTTAGATTCAAAAGCCTCAGCATGTTTTATAGACAAAGATTTTGCCAAAAATCAAAAAATATCTTTAGTGAAGAAAGTTAAATCCATACATGTAGAAGTCATAGATGGTCGTTCATTGTCTTCTGGAAATGTTATCCATGAAACTATTCCTTTAGATATAGCAATTAAAGATCATAACAGCTTGGTAGTATTTAATGTAATAAAATCTCCTTCTAATCTAGCTATTTTAGGATTATCATGGCTAGAAAAATATAACCTTCAAATAGATTGGATTTCTTGTAATATTAACTTTCCTGATAGTATAATCTAAGTTCATGTTAGAAAAGTAGAAGTATGTAAGTCCAGTACACCCAAACCTTTACTAGTAGGTGTGTAGAATAAGTAGTTATTTTCAGAATGTAGATATCTAGTGTATAGTGTAAACAGGGATAGATAACTGTTGAAAAGGTGGTTCAGTAGGTAGAATGGATGAATAGTCAAGAAAAGTAGTTATCATCTATGATATAGGAGTTGGTATCTCGGGGTAGTATAAGGAGGATAGGAGAAGGGAAGAAAATGCCAGACTGTGATAGTTGTGAGCCGAGGTAAGCTTGGTGCTACCTCTTTTCTTTTGTTTGTTATTTTCTTTGAATAAGACGATTGAAAGTTTTTGAATATTGTGAAGTGAATTATGGAATGGAAATGTGATTGGTATTATTTGAAAAGAACAAAGATTGAATGCTGAAATCTGATTGTAGTTCAGCAGAGAGAATGAGTCTGTGTTTGTATGAAACACTGTAATGTGAATGGCAGTTCTGTGTGAAGAATTCTAGTGATTGAAATGAGGATAATTGTGTGCTGAAAGCTGTGAGGGCGCCGTATTACAGTTGGAGATTATGAAGATGAATATATTGGTGGAAATAGCAGTTATTGGTATGACTGAATTGATGTAAAGAAGAGACTAATAAGATGAAGGAGGAGATTATAATTTCCTTGTGTGTTCAGATATTAGAAATAGAGACGAAACATTCAGGAGGTAATTGATTGTGTGATCTTAACGTGAACGCTTAAGCAACTAGTCATTCTCCGTGTTCGAATCCCCCTATACGGGTTTATGCTGGGAGGTTTCTTTCGGAACAAGTAAAATGAGCAAACACATTTTGGCGCCGCTTCCGGGGAGTGATAATAGCTTTGAGTGTTAGGAATTAATTACCAAACGTGTGAGAAAATTGGCAATGAAAGATGATTTCAGTAGTGTTTGAAGAAAGAGTATGGTTATTAAGAATGAGAATTTAACAGCAAAGAGAATAAAGCAATAAAAGGAAAGAACAGAGAGATCGAAGCAAGAAATTTGTTGCATAATGAGCGAGATTACAAATTGAAAAAGAAGCATCGATAAAGTAAGATTAAGTCGTGGTTGCATGCCTGTCGATATATTCAATTGTACCCAGAAGACGATCGACCTCTAATATTTTAGAAGTACATACCATTAAAGAAATTGCCAAGAGCACTCGTGGGGAGCACTGCTAATAGTCCAGCAAACCTCTCGAAGCCGTTAATGGTAAACAAGGAAGGCACAGAGGAATTAGATGGCCCACTGGGTATCTTCTCAATTAGAAATAAGTCCAATCCTAACAAGACTGGTTCTAAAGATCGGCATAAATCACTTGCCAATAAAGACCAATTCAGAGTATATCAAAACTTGTCGTTTTCACCTCATATTCAACTAGTAAAATTATTTGGGGATAATAATAGTCAATCGAGAAGGCCTGGAAGTCCGAAAAAGACTTTCGCAAGAGACAATTTTTATTTTAAGAAATTGAGCGGAACATCGGCATCTTTAATGACGTTTAGAGGACTAGTAATTCCGATTGTAGTTCAAATGGGTACAATGGACGATCGAACGACTAGCGTCGTGCCATTACTTACTTTTTGGGGTTTATCAGGTGTGGATCCAGATCAACATTTGTCTCAATTCTTGACGGTGTGTGTAGTCAATAATAGAAGAATAAAAGACATTTGGCTGAGATGGCTGCCAGCGACATTGAAAGACACAGGGTTTGAGTGATATAACCGCTGTCGTATTACGTACTTTCCTGCTCGAGAACACGTCGGTGTCATGTTGTAACACGAGTATACCGAAAAAATATAAAAAAAAAGGGACTTTTATTAATATTTAGTTACCTCGAATATTAGGAGCAACGACCAATTCCAATGCAAATATTGAGTGGCCAGGTTCAGTCACCCCGTTACAGTCAGCCGACGCATACTGAAATGCTCCATTCGATTCCAATAACAGGAGTCAGCAGAAAGGGAAAGGACCAATTCAACGACGGGTGAGCCTGGTTCGAAGAGCCAATTGGATCCAATTTCAAGACATCCAACTCAGGTCCTCTTACCCAATATGAGACCTGACTTGGTTGGGCAACCCAATGTGGTCCAATTATGAGAACATCTAGGTCTTACTATGGGCCTCTTAGCCAATATGAGACCTGAATTGGTCGGGCGACTCAATGTGGTCCCGATTAGAGGGCTCCGATTCCGTTTCAGGCTGTTCCATGCTTTGTGCCGTTCCGGGAACGTCCTTTTGGTAAAAGGATATCTTAAAGGTAAAAATAGAGGAGAAAGCTCTGACGGCGGAGCCAATTTCGGATCCAAGATGGAAGATTGAAGAAATTCTGAGGCTAGGGTTTGAAAGAGGGGAGAATTAGGGTTAAAGGGGAGGATAGGTTAAGAAATGAGAAGGAGAGAATAAGGTTTTGGAAGGGGGGGGGAGAGTTTTTTAGAAAAGGATCGGAGAGCTAGCTTCATGCTTCGGGAAGGAGAAAAAAGACAGAGAATTGGGTTTTTTTTTTTCATAGGGTTTTAGAAAGACTGAGGCAATCGTTGCTGAAGTCAGTGTTGTAATGGTGAATCGGGATTTTTAATGAAGTGGATGTGATTACTCTTGACTGTTTTGTGAAATCAAAATTACGTCTGTGATTGAAGAATTAAAAGGGTGTCTATAAGATTGAGTATGCGGAGTGAATGAAATTTGTTGGGTTAATCTAATGAGACAGTTAGTGGATACAAGATCCTGAGTATAAAGTGGTATCGAAGATTAGCAGTTTGGGTAATTCGGGGTTCTCTATAACGTCTAGAGACCTACCGGCTAGAGCAAAAAAGATTCGGCGAGCAGTCGAAGAACATCCGTATAGATTTACGGTATATTCTTGCAGTTGTTTACATTTCAACAGTCAAAAATTGATAAACTGCTTGAATATTAGCGAATCTCCATACTACCTTCTACAGCCAGACGCTTGGCGCGTTCTCGAGCAGGGAAGCACGTTATATGAGAAAAAGTGGTGAATCCAATGTGAAAGCTTGAGGTGGAAGGTATTAGATTTCGTCTGATTTTATTTTTATTTTTATGGAAAATAAAAATAAAAATTTTGAAGAATTTTTGGGAGGAGTTTCTGGTGGGGGTTCTTCTAAAGGACAAGGTATGCACATGGATCCGTCTATTACTAGTGTGTTTCAAGCCTTCTCATTATCAATGCAGCAACAGCAAAGCAATGATCGAAAGGAAGCTTTGGCAACCAAAGCACTGCAAGGAGTGGTCAATAAAATTGATCAATTTGATGGAAGGAATATTTCAAGGTATTTAAGATGATATGTTTATGAAATGGAATTAAATCGGGTTTCTGAGAAGAAAATGGTTGAATTATTTGGACTTGCCATGATACCGAAGATAAGAGACCATATTACATCGATTACGGATCATTATGAGAATTCATGGGAGGTTTTTTCACATGCATTGAAAGACGAATATTTCTTGGAAGATGCTGATCGCATTACTAAGAAGTTGTTTTTGGAATGGATTAAACAGCCCAATAAGAATTTCCAAGCAACAGAGCTACTAAGGGAATTTGAGAGGCAGTACTCTCAATTGTCGAAGGTAGAAAAATTGACATTGGAACCAAACAAAGTTGATCTATTTCTTCAAGCTGCTGATGGAGAATTGCAAGGGAAATTAGAACTCCTTCTTGAAGACAAAGAAGAAGATGAAGGATTGACAACAAAGTAGAAGAACGTTGAAGATGCGATGGAGTTGCTTATAAAAATAGAAAGGAGGAAGGATAGGTGCAATATTCCAAAAACAGTACAAGCACCCAAAGCTCCAGTACGTACAACACCACCAACAATGCCTACAGTTCAACCTTCGACATCCTTATCAAAGAAAGCAGATATGGAGATGGAAGAAATTATACGAGGAATGCGAGATCTTCAAATCAAATTGGCAAGACTTGAAGAGAATAATTCTACAAATAATTCGAAGAATGTTTCAAAACAAGAATATGTACAAAGATGCATTTGGTGTGATGATGCTTCACACACTAGAAAAGATTGCAATGAATTTAATAATATGATACGGCAAGGAATTATTTGCTGAAAAGATGGAAAGATAGCATTAAAAGATAGGGAGGTTCTTCTTCAAACCAATTTTGGCAAGGGAAGAATGAGAGCATTGGTTCAAGATTACTTAAAAGAGCGCAAAACAGCAGCACGAGAAAGTGCAAGTTATGGTGCTAGAGTAGATGATGACCTTGGTGGAAGTACGAAAACTAGTGAGTTTTGAGCTTCTGCCGTTTCTACAATACAAGAAGAGAAATTACCTCGAGAAGCGTTATTGAGAACTGCAGCTACAATACGAGGAAGAACAGGTTGGGAGGATCCTGTTGAGTCTATTTCAGTTCATGCATATATTGCTAAGAGCCAACATGAAGCTTTGATGGAAGAAAAGAGACGAGGAAATTTTGATGATACTAAAGAAAGAAATTCTTCTAAGAGGCAAACTCGAGGAGACAAGGCTCGGGAGGCAGCTTCACAAGAATTGCCTGTAAAGGATACCTCAGCATCATTGGGAGAAAAAACAACGGAGACAAAAGATAAGGGCAAATCAATTGCTTATAAGCTACTTTCTGATATTGAAGCGGCAACAAATTTGAAAGGGGTGTTGGAAGAACGTATATTAAACGCTAAGGTGGAATTCACATTGAAAGAAGTCTTGAGAATTGCAAAGAAGGAGTTTCATGATGTTATCATTGACAGCATTAAGCGAAAGAGGCAATTAATGAGCAAAACTGGAATGAGTCATGCTCTTGATGCAAGAATATGTAGAGATGAAGAAGAGGTTGATATTGGTTACAAGCAACCAACAAATGAAAAGAATGGATATAATCAGCGAGTACGTTTCGAAGATTCTAGTGACAAGGAAATGGAAACTTTGAGCCATTATACTCGAAAGCATTGGGCAAGGGCAACTACTGAGGTATTGGTGAAGGTAGAAGATATAGAAGAACCAATAGTTGCTTTGGTGGACCAAAGTTCTGAAATAAATCTCATGTCTAAAGATCTTTATAAGAAGCAAAAATGGCCAATTGATATGGAACATGGATGGGCAATACGAGCAGCTAATAACACACGAGGCGAATTATATGGAGCTTGTCCAGATGTCAAAATTCGGATTGGGGATGTTGCGACGGAGCAACATTTCTTCGTTCAAGATACAACGTCTTATCCGTTGATTTTAGGACAACCTTATATCATGGCAACACGGATGGAAACAAAGGTACTTGACGATGGTTCTGCTTATGCAAAGGTACGGAGCGAAGATGGGAGGAAAACTGTACAATTTCTAACAGTACCTCCTAACCATGAACGGAATCGAGATAGGTTGAGGGAGAAACCATTGCCAAAGATTGTTGAAGGATTTAAGGATTTTGGGGAAGTACCACTGTAAAGCGAGATTATGGAGGTACAAAAGAGGAGGTACTCTCGCGAGATGAAGGTGCCTTTGATGCGAGTTTTATTGATATTTTGGAGAATGGAAATATTATGTATAAGAAAGTTGATGATTTTAAAAGAAAAGAAAGAAAAAGATTATATGATATTGAAGGACAATTACGCAATATTCTATTCAATATCAAATCTCAACAGAGAAGACAAGCTATTTCTTGAAGAATCTTATGAAGGAGAATTATTGGATATTGGTCATTATTTGAATACCTTGTCTAAGCAGGGGAATTGGTCTACAGAAAAATTCAAACAAATAAGAAAAAAAGCATATGGATTTTTACTTTGAGATGGATTCTTATGGAAGAGACCGAAGAAAGGAATTGGGATGCCACAACGAGTGATAGGCAAAAGGGAAGAAAAACTAAAATTATTAAAGGAGTTTCATGATAGTTTATGGGCAGGGCATAGAGGAATCTAGGCTACTTTTGCTAAACTCAAGGAACGATATTGGTGGAAGAATATGTATCGAGATGTGCTCTCATTTGTAGAGTCATGTGAAATCTGTCAATCGTATTCTAATATCCGACATCGAGATGGTCTTCATCCTACGTATCCTCTGGCTATTCATTTTAAATGGGTTGTTGATTTGGTTATTATGCCGGTTGGGTTATGGCAGATGAGATATTTGGTTTTAGCTCGTGAAGATTTATCAAATCTAGTAGAAGGAAGAGCATTGAGGACAAAATCTACAGAGGGGATTTGTAGGTTTTTGCTTGAAGATGTCATTTGCCATTACGGGTGCGTAGGAAAAATCACTGCAGATCGTGGAGAATTAAATGCACAAGAAGCTCGTAACTTCTTTGAAAAATGTGGAGTTAAACTATCACTGACTACTGCTTATAATCCGGAAGGGAATACGAAAAGCGAACGCGGTCACCCGCCGATTGTGAAAGCATTGGTTAAAGCTTGTAATGGGAAAGTTAAAGAGTGGCCACGGCTTTTGTCATTTGCATTATGGGCTGATCGAACAACACATAGTTTGGTGACAGGATATATGCCAGTAGAACTTATGACAGGTCAAAAACCAATTATGCCGATTGAAGAAAAGGTACTTACTTGGAGTATGCTACCATGGGAAGATGGATTGACAAGAGAAGAACTTCTGGCTATTAGGATTCGACAATTGGAGCAAAGAACGGAAGATGTCCAGATAGCATTGGAAAGGTTAAAAAGAGCAAGGTTACAAAACAAGGCGCGATTCGATAAGCAACATCGATTGAGACCAAAAGCAATCGAGGAAGGTGACTGGGTACTTGTTTATGACAATAGTCTGGATAATCAACATAGTACTTTGTGGAAATTTTCAAAACGTTGGTTTGGACCATATGTTATAACAACTGTTCATGATAATGCGACTTACTCATTACGGGAGTTAAATGGTACAAATTTGAAAATACCAATTGCAGGGAAGCGAGTAAAAATATTTAAACGAAGACACGCAGAGATGAATATGGAAGACCTTAATGAAGGTACAGAGATTCCGCAGCAAGAAGATGAAAGTGATATGGATAATGAAGGTGACGAAGACGAACTGGACAAAGACGTAGGGGATATATTCTGAATCAAACAGCAATTGGGTAAATTGGTGCATACCAGAGGATGCACAGGTTCAGAGGGGGTGGATGTCGTGTTGTAACACGAGTATACAGTGAAAATAAAAAGAAAGGGGAATTTTATTAATATTCAGTTACCTCGAATATTGGGAGCATCAACCAACTCCAGTACAAATACTGAGTGGTCAGGTTCAGTCACTCCGTTACAGTCAGCAGGGGCATACTGAAATGTTCCATTCGATTCCAATAACGGGAGTCAGCAGGAAGAGAAGGACCAATTCACACGACAGGTTCAAGGAGCCAATTGGATCCAATTTCGATAATCCAATCCGGGTCCTCTTATCCAATATGAGACCTGAATTGGCCGGTCAACCCAATGCAGTCTAATTACAGAAAATCCAGGTCTTACTACGGGTCTTAGCCAATCTGATGCGAGGACCAATTTGACCGAATTACGGGAACATCCAGTTTACTACGGGCATCTTTCCCAATATAGGACCTGAATTGGTCGGGCGACTCAATATGGTCCCGATTACAGGGTTCGATTCTGTTTCAGGCTGTCATGTTCTCTGTGCCGTTTTAGGGAACGTTGTTTTCGGTAAATGGATTTCTTAAAGGTAAAAACGGAGGAGAAAGCTTGACAGCGAGAGCCAATTTCGGATCCAAGCTTGAGGTGGGAGCCAATTCTGGATCTAAGATGGAAGATTGAAGAAATTCAGAGGATAAGGTTAGGGGGGGATATAGTTTTGAGGGGAGAAGGTTTTTTTTCGGGGGGAATCGGGGGGAGCTAGTTTTCAAGCTTTTGCAAGGTTACTAGTTCGGTTTTTCATTGGAGGTTTTTGGAAGATCAAGGGAATTAGAGAGAGGAGCTTCATGCTTCGGGTCGGGGAAGGAAAGACATAGAATTTGGATTTTTCTTCTTCGTAGAGTTTTGGGACGACTGAGGCAATCGCTGCTGAAGTCAGTGTTGTAATGGTGAATCGGGATTTTTAAATGAAGTGGGTTTGAATACTCTTGACTGTTTTATAAAATCGAGTTACGTCTGTGATTGAAGGATTAAAGGAGTGTCTATAGGATTGAGTATGCGGAGTGAATGAAATTTATTGGGTTAATCTAACAGGATAGTCAGTGGATACAAGATCGTAAGTACAAAGGGGTATTGAAGATTAACAGTTTGGGTTGTTCGAGGTTCTCTGTAACGTCTAGAGACCTACCGGTTGGGGCAACAAAAAGGACTTCGACAAGCAGTCGAAGAGCATCCGTATAGATTTACGGTACATTGTTGCAGTTGTTTATATTCCAGCAGTCAAAAACTGATAGACTGCTTGACTATCGGCAAATCTCCATACTACCTTCTACAGCCAGACGCCCGGCGCGTTCTCGAGCAGGAAAGCACGTAATACGACAACGTTTCAAAGATTCTAGTGACAAGGAAATGAAAACTTTGAGCCATTATACTCGAAAGCATTGGGCAAGGGCAACTACTGAGGTATTGGTGAAAGTAAAAGATATAGAAGAACCAATTGTTGCTTTAGTCGACCATGGTTTTGAAATAAATCTCATGTCTAAAGATCTTTATAAGAAGCAAAAATGGCCGATTGATATGGAACATGGATGGGCAATACGAGCAGCTAATAACACACGGGGCGAATAATATGGAGCTTTTCCAGATGTCAAAATTCGGATTGGGGATGTTGCGACGGAGCAACATTTCTTCGTTCAAGATACAACGTCTTATCCGTTGATTTTAGGACAACCTTATATCATGGCAACACGGATGGAAACAAAGGTACTTGACGATGGTTCTGCTTATGCAAAGGTACGGAGCGAAGATGGGAGGAAAACTGTACAATTTCTAACAGTACCTCCTAACCATGAACGGAATCGAGATAGGTTGAGGGAGAAACCATTGCCAAAGATTGTTGAAGGATTTAAGGATTTTGGGGAAGTACCACTGTAAAGCGAGATTATGGAGGTACAAAAGAGGAGGTACTCTCGCGAGATGAAGGTGCCTTTGATGCGAGTTTTATTGATATTTTGGAGAATGGAAATATTATGTATAAGAAAGTTGATGATTTTAAAAGAAAAGAAAGAAAAAGATTATATGATATTGAAGGACAATTACGCAATATTCTATTCAATATCAAATCTCAACAGAGAAGACAAGCTATTTCTTGAAGAATCTTATGAAGGAGAATTATTGGATATTGGTCATTATTTGAATACCTTGTCTAAGCAGGGGAATTGGTCTACAGAAAAATTCAAACAAATAAGAAAAAAAGCATATGGATTTTTACTTTGAGATGGATTCTTATGGAAGAGACCGAAGAAAGGAATTGGGATGCCACAACGAGTGATAGGCAAAAGGGAAGAAAAACTAAAATTATTAAAGGAGTTTCATGATAGTTTATGGGCAGGGCATAGAGGAATCTAGGCTACTTTTGCTAAACTCAAGGAACGATATTGGTGGAAGAATATGTATCGAGATGTGCTCTCATTTGTAGAGTCATGTGAAATCTGTCAATCGTATTCTAATATCCGACATCGAGATGGTCTTCATCCTACGTATCCTCTGGCTATTCATTTTAAATGGGTTGTTGATTTGGTTATTATGCCGGTTGGGTTATGGCAGATGAGATATTTGGTTTTAGCTCGTGAAGATTTATCAAATCTAGTAGAAGGAAGAGCATTGAGGACAAAATCTACAGAGGGGATTTGTAGGTTTTTGCTTGAAGATGTCATTTGCCATTACGGGTGCGTAGGAAAAATCACTGCAGATCGTGGAGAATTAAATGCACAAGAAGCTCGTAACTTCTTTGAAAAATGTGGAGTTAAACTATCACTGACTACTGCTTATAATCCGGAAGGGAATACGAAAAGCGAACGCGGTCACCCGCCGATTGTGAAAGCATTGGTTAAAGCTTGTAATGGGAAAGTTAAAGAGTGGCCACGGCTTTTGTCATTTGCATTATGGGCTGATCGAACAACACATAGTTTGGTGACAGGATATATGCCAGTAGAACTTATGACAGGTCAAAAACCAATTATGCCGATTGAAGAAAAGGTACTTACTTGGAGTATGCTACCATGGGAAGATGGATTGACAAGAGAAGAACTTCTGGCTATTAGGATTCGACAATTGGAGCAAAGAACGGAAGATGTCCAGATAGCATTGGAAAGGTTAAAAAGAGCAAGGTTACAAAACAAGGCGCGATTCGATAAGCAACATCGATTGAGACCAAAAGCAATCGAGGAAGGTGACTGGGTACTTGTTTATGACAATAGTCTGGATAATCAACATAGTACTTTGTGGAAATTTTCAAAACGTTGGTTTGGACCATATGTTATAACAACTGTTCATGATAATGCGACTTACTCATTACGGGAGTTAAATGGTACAAATTTGAAAATACCAATTGCAGGGAAGCGAGTAAAAATATTTAAACGAAGACACGCAGAGATGAATATGGAAGACCTTAATGAAGGTACAGAGATTCCGCAGCAAGAAGATGAAAGTGATATGGATAATGAAGGTGACGAAGACGAACTGGACAAAGACGTAGGGGATATATTCTGAATCAAACAGCAATTGGGTAAATTGGTGCATACCAGAGGATGCACAGGTTCAGAGGGGGTGGATGTCGTGTTGTAACACGAGTATACAGTGAAAATAAAAAGAAAGGGGAATTTTATTAATATTCAGTTACCTCGAATATTGGGAGCATCAACCAACTCCAGTACAAATACTGAGTGGTCAGGTTCAGTCACTCCGTTACAGTCAGCAGGGGCATACTGAAATGTTCCATTCGATTCCAATAACGGGAGTCAGCAGGAAGAGAAGGACCAATTCACACGACAGGTTCAAGGAGCCAATTGGATCCAATTTCGATAATCCAATCCGGGTCCTCTTATCCAATATGAGACCTGAATTGGCCGGTCAACCCAATGCAGTCTAATTACAGAAAATCCAGGTCTTACTACGGGTCTTAGCCAATCTGATGCGAGGACCAATTTGACCGAATTACGGGAACATCCAGTTTACTACGGGCATCTTTCCCAATATAGGACCTGAATTGGTCGGGCGACTCAATATGGTCCCGATTACAGGGTTCGATTCTGTTTCAGGCTGTCATGTTCTCTGTGCCGTTTTAGGGAACGTTGTTTTCGGTAAATGGATTTCTTAAAGGTAAAAACGGAGGAGAAAGCTTGACAGCGAGAGCCAATTTCGGATCCAAGCTTGAGGTGGGAGCCAATTCTGGATCTAAGATGGAAGATTGAAGAAATTCAGAGGATAAGGTTAGGGGGGGATATAGTTTTGAGGGGAGAAGGTTTTTTTTCGGGGGGAATCGGGGGGAGCTAGTTTTCAAGCTTTTGCAAGGTTACTAGTTCGGTTTTTCATTGGAGGTTTTTGGAAGATCAAGGGAATTAGAGAGAGGAGCTTCATGCTTCGGGTCGGGGAAGGAAAGACATAGAATTTGGATTTTTCTTCTTCGTAGAGTTTTGGGACGACTGAGGCAATCGCTGCTGAAGTCAGTGTTGTAATGGTGAATCGGGATTTTTAAATGAAGTGGGTTTGAATACTCTTGACTGTTTTATAAAATCGAGTTACGTCTGTGATTGAAGGATTAAAGGAGTGTCTATAGGATTGAGTATGCGGAGTGAATGAAATTTATTGGGTTAATCTAACAGGATAGTCAGTGGATACAAGATCGTAAGTACAAAGGGGTATTGAAGATTAACAGTTTGGGTTGTTCGAGGTTCTCTGTAACGTCTAGAGACCTACCGGTTGGGGCAACAAAAAGGACTTCGACAAGCAGTCGAAGAGCATCCGTATAGATTTACGGTACATTGTTGCAGTTGTTTATATTCCAGCAGTCAAAAACTGATAGACTGCTTGACTATCGGCAAATCTCCATACTACCTTCTACAGCCAGACGCCCGGCGCGTTCTCGAGCAGGAAAGCACGTAATACGACAACGTTTCAAAGATTCTAGTGACAAGGAAATGAAAACTTTGAGCCATTATACTCGAAAGCATTGGGCAAGGGCAACTACTGAGGTATTGGTGAAAGTAAAAGATATAGAAGAACCAATTGTTGCTTTAGTCGACCATGGTTTTGAAATAAATCTCATGTCTAAAGATCTTTATAAGAAGCAAAAATGGCCGATTGATATGGAACATGGATGGGCAATACGAGCAGCTAATAACACACGGGGCGAATAATATGGAGCTTTTCCAGATGTCAAAATTCGGATTGGGGATGTTGCGACGGAGCAACATTTCTTTGTTCAAGATACAACGTCTTATCTGTTGATTTTTGAACAACCTTATATTACGGTAAGATGGATGGAAACAAAAGTACTTGACTATGGTTCGGCTTATGCAAGGATACATAGCGAAGATGGGAGGAAAGCTGTACAATTTCTAACAGTACCTCCTAACCATGAACGGAATCGAGATAGATTGAGGGAGAAACCATTGCCAAAGATTAGTGAAGGATTTAAGGATTTTGGGGAGATACCACTGCAAAGCGAGATTATGGAAGTACAAAAGAGGAGGTACTCTCGCGAGATGAAGGTACCTTTGATGCGAGTTTTATTGATATGTTGTAAAATGGAAATATTATGTATAAAAAAGTTAATGATTTTAAAAGAAAAGAAAGAAAAAGATTATATAATATTGAAGGAGAATTACGCAAGTTAGGTCCGCTGCAAGAGATTGAAAGTGATTTGGATAATGAAGGTGACGAAGACGAACTGAACAAAGACGTAGAGAATATATTCTAAATCAAACAACAATTGGGTAAATTGGTGCATACTGGAGGATGCATAGGTTCAGAGGGGGTGGATGGCGTATTGTAACACGAGTATAGCGTGAAAATAAAAAGAAAGGGGACTTTTATTAATATTCAGTTACCTCGAATATTAAGAGCAATGACCAATTTCAGTGCAAATACTGAGTGGCCAGGTTCAGTCACCCCGTTACAGTCAGTCGATGCATACTGAAATGCTCCATTCGATTCCAATAATAGGAGTCAGCAGAAAGAGAAAGGACCAATTCAACGACGGGTGAGCCTGGTTCGAAGAGCCAATTGGATCCAATTTCAAGACATCCAATCCAGGTCCTCTTACCCAATATGAGACTTGACTTGATTGGACAATCCAATGCAGTCCAATTACGAGAACATCCAAGTCTTATTACGGGCCTCTTAGCCAATATGAGATCTGAATTGGTCGGGCGATTCAATGTGGTCTCGATTACGGGGCTCTGATTCCATTTCAGGCTGTTCCATCCTTTGTGCCGTTCCGGGAACGTCCTTTTGGTAAAAGGATCTCTTAAAGGTAAAAATGGAGGAGAAAGCTCTGACGGCGGAGCCAATTTCGGATCCATGACGAAAGATTGAAGAAATTCTGAGGCTAGGGTTTGAAAGAGAGAAGAATTAGGGTTAAAAAGGAGGATAGGTTAAGAAATGAGAAGGAAAGAATAAGGTTTTGGGGAGAGGGGAGAGTTTTTTAGAGAAGGATCGGAGAGCTAGCTTCATGCTTCGGGAAGGGGAAAAAAGATAGAGAATTGGGTTTTTTTTCTTCATAGGGTTTTGGAAAGACTGAGGCAATCGTTGCTGAAGTCAGTGTTGTAATGGTGAATTGGGATTTTTAATGAAGTGGATGTGATTACTCTTGACTGTTTTTTGAAATCAAAGTTACGCTTGTGATTGAAGAATTAAAAGGATGTCTATAGGATTGAGTATGCGGAGTGAATGAAATTTGTTGGGTTAATCTAATGAGACAGTCAGTGGATATAAGATCGTGAGTATAAAGCAGTATCGAAGATTAGCAGTTTGGGTTGTTCGGAGTTCTCTGTAATGTCTAGAGACCTACCGGCTGGGGCAAAAAGGATTCGGCGAGCAGTCGAAGAACATCTGTATAGATTTACAATATATTCTTGTAGTTGTTTACATTTCAACAGTCAAAAACCGATAAATTGCTTGAATATTAGCGAATCTCTATACTACCTTCTACAGCCAGACGCCCGGCGCGTTTTCGAGCAGGAAAGCATGTAATACGACACCGAGTGTCTGGCTGTAGAAGGTAGTATGGAGATTCGCTAATATTCAAGCAGTTTATTGGTTTTTGACTGTTGAAATATAAACAACTACAAGAATATACTGTAAATCTATATAGATGTCCTTCGACTACTCGCCGAAATCCTTTTTGTCCCAGCCGGTAGGTCTCTAGACGTTACAGAGAACCCCGAACAACTCAAATTGCTAATCTTTGATATCGCTTTATACTCACAATCTTGTATCCATTGACTGTCTCGTTAGATTAACTCAATAAATTTCATTCACTTTGCATACTCAATCCTATAGACACCCTTTTAATTCTCCATCACAGGCGTAACTCGATTTCACAAAACAGTCAAGAGTAATCACACCCACTTCATTAAAATCCCGATTCACTAGTACAACACTAACTTCAGCAACGATTGCCTCAGTCTTCCCAAAATCCTATGAAGAAAAAGAAACCCAATTCTCTGTCTTTTTTCCCCGCCCCGAAGCATGAAGCTAGCTCTCTGATCCTTCTAAAAAACTTATTCTATCCCCTTTCATTTCTTAACCTATCCCCTCTTTAACTCTAATTCTCCCCTCTTTCAAACCCTAGCCTCAGAATTTCCTCAATCTTCTGTCTTGGATCTAGAATTGGCTCCCGCCGTCAGAGCTTTCTCCTCCGTTTTTACCTTTAAGAGATCTTTTTACTGAAAGGACGTTTTCGGAATGGCACAAAAGACGGAACAGCCTGAAATGGAATCGAAGCCCCGTAATCAGGACCACATTGAGTCGCCCGACCAATTCAGGTCTCAAATTGGCTAAGAGGCACGTAGTAAGACCTAGATGTTCTCGTAATTGGACCGCATTGGGTTGCTCCACCAATTTAGGTCTCATATTAGGTAAGAGGATCCGGATTGGATGTCTTGAAATTGGATCCAATTGGCTCTTCGAACCAGGCTCACCCGTCGTTGAATTGGTCCTTTCCCTTTCTGCTGACTCCCGTTATTGGAATCAAACGGAGCATTTCAGTATGCCCCGACTGACTTTAACGGGGTGACTGACCTTGGCCTCTTAGTATTTGTACTGGAATTGGTCGTTGCTCCCAATATTCGAGGTAACTGAACATTAATAAAAGTTCCCTTTCTTTATATTTTCATGGTATACTCGTGTTACAACACGAAACTGCCAACCTGTGGGACAATTTATCAATTGGGAGGCATTGAAAAATATCTTTTTAGTCCATTTTTGACCAATTGGTTTTGAAGAACGTCTTAGAGAAAAATTAATGAATAGCAAAATGGTACCAGGGAAAGCGATACAGTCATATTATGGTCGTGTAGCAGATATACTTCAAAAATGGCCAAATAACCAAATGCCGAAATCATTTGTGTTGTTCATATTGGTTAATGGATTACATCCACCAGAATTGAAAATGTTTATAAAAGAGGCCCAATCAACTATCATTGCATCATCTCTTGAGCGAGCAAAAGTATGGGAGGAATGTCACTATGACCAGAACTTAACAATTGGAGCCACGATGATTCCATCTCAAGGAGGTTATCAAATGACAAATTGGAATGACGCATCGGGAAGTTATCTGGGAAGGAATGATTATGGTACAATTCCACAGGGAATAGTGGATGCCATTCCATTGCAAGTTATACCACCATCATCATCACACATATATGCACCTTATTCCACATATCAGAAACCAATACCTACAAAGGAATTGCCAAATATATTGGTATCAAGGGATCTCAATGAGTCATTGTTGAGAACATTGATGAAAAAAATGGATGAATTGGTTGTAAATCTCGCCAAGGATAAAGAAAAAAGGCATAAACCAACCAATATGCGTTCCAATGTCTGGTACAGCAATTGTAAGGGATAAGGTCATTTAATAACAGAATGTCCTTCACTACCCCAAATGACTGTACAATGTACCTTTTGCGGGGGCAAGCATATTATCACCAACTGTTAGAATTTACGGAAGCAACAATAATTCAGTAACTAGATAATGACTCAACCAACTTCGTGGGATGTCAATCAAGTACAGACGAATAATAGGTTTGGTTGGAATGGAAATCGAGCGAATAAATAAAATAGGAATTATTCTAATTTCCTCAACTCTGAATTTCACCAAGAAGGTGTATCCAATACTTACGGATTGGCGATGAACCAATCAGGATACCATCAATATCCACCCATGACGAAGCCAATGCCAAACTCTACAGTAACAATGGGTCAACCAGGATCTTTTACTCATCTGACATGGAACAGACCTAGCCGTTATATACCAATAGAGACACCCATTATCCCTGAAGGAGTTGGTAGGAGACCACTTTATTGCTATCGTTGCAGATAAATCAGACATTATGCGAATGAATGTCCTAATCCAAGGGCCAGTGATGACTATGCTCCAATATGTAAAAATTATAAGCAGTCTGGTTACACTTATCAGTACTGCAATGCGCCCTTTAATTATAATAACCGGGACCAGCAAATGCAAACAAGGCAATCGACGGAGGACAAAGGTCTTGTTCAACGAGACTCACTAGTACATCATGTCGAGGTAGTAAACGTAGTGCTTACGAGAGGCCAATAAAAAGATAAGAATCCAATTCAGAACATGGATGAACCAATCGCAGGAGAGCAAGTAGCGCCATCCACGGGGCTAAACGAACCAATATAAGTATTGGGACGTATCCCAATATTGAGACCTCAACAGACTGAGGAACCTAATTCGGTCCCACGTGCCAATTTGTCGGGACCATCAAGATCGATCCCAACTGACCAAGTACCAATACCTGTACAGCCCAATAAAAGATCTTATGCATTAAAGGAACCTTTAGTGGTAGACAAGTTGGCGAAGTTACCAACGGTAATTTGAATCACTAGGAAGGAATTGCTGCCAAATGGAGTAAAATCAAAACCAATGAAATGCAAAAGAGCATTGGAAATTACTCTCAATATGAAACCCTATGACATTCTGAGGGATTTGGATGTTATTCAGCCTTCAATTACAATGAAGTAACTTCTGGCTGTAGCACCAAAATGTCAATCTACATTGAATTCAGCGTTAGTATGATGAAAATCTCGCACTAAAGAAATTCATGAAGTTAGCTTAAACCCAGATCCGGAAGCACCAACAATCAATGTATCAATCGATGGCATTTTAATTCGAGGGGTATAAGTCAATAGTGGCTCCAATGTGAATTTAATGAACGTGGATACAATAGAGGACTTGGATCTAAAATAATTGCTACCTACGACATTGGTCTTATGAATGGCAGATCATAGTCGAGTAAAGCCAATGGGAATCTTACGCAATATTGCCACTGTAATCGCGAGATTGACATACAAAATCGATTATATTGTATTCCGATTACAGAGTTCTACGTTATCATATCCTATTTTATTGGACAGACCTTGGCTTTATCAACTCAAAGCTAAGAATGATTGGGGCCGAGGTACATTGACAATTGAAAAAGGCCGGGACCAGATTGTTCTACAGATGTATCCGGTATAATATCATAGAGAATCTCAATTGTCAGAATCAAAATTTACATCGGACAACGAGAATCAATCGATTGAGGCAGATGACAATGCTATAGGTTCACCGCAATTTGGGGTAGGACAAAACACTTCAATGGCAAAAGTTGGAGTCTACCAATATAGAAGTCCCAGCGAATATTTACTGCATCAGGAGGATGCGATTAACTCGGATCATGCTATTGCCAAATGGATGAACAATTCTGCAGTCAATAGAGTCAACACATTGGCACCAGGTTTGGATGGTTCCCATATGTCGGATAATACAAGAAATTTAGATTAGGAGAAGACAATTAAATCAGAGGTTGTTGAAGACCCTGTGTGTCAATCTATTAACTTGGGCACCAACAAAACGCCAAAGATAATTAAAATATATGCCGGTATTATCGGTACAGAATTGGATGCTTGGAAACAATTTTTTGTCTGTCACAAATCTGCCTTTGCGTGGTCGTATGCAGATTTGAAAGGGATTCCAACCAACGTGTATGAGCACCAGATTATTCTGGAGGAAGGTATTATGCCAGTTCATCAAAGACAACACCGGCTTAATTTAAAAAATTCCCTTTTAGTGAAAGAGGAATTGGATAAACTTCTCGACGTGGATTTTATTTATCCTCTTCCGCATAGTGCATGGGTGTCACTAATCGTGATGGTACCAAAGAAGAATGGAAAAATCAGGATATATCAAGATTTTTGAAAGTTAAATGAGGCTACTAAGAAGGACTATTTTTTGTTACCATTTACAAACAGTATTTTGGACGCAGTGGCGGAACATGAATGTTACTCATTTTTGGACGGATTTTTGGGGTATAATCAAATTAAAATTATCAAAGAAGACTAGTTGAAGACTACGTTTATCACAGATTGGGGCACATTCGCCTATAAAGTAAATGCTATTTGGGTTAGGTAATGCCCCGGCTACTTTTCAACGGATAATGGCACAAGCATTTCAAGATTACCTATGTTTATCAATGGAGATATTTCTGGACGATTTCTGCACCTTTAGCACAACGGCTAAACATCTAGCATGTTTGGATAACTGTTTGAATCAATGCGACAAGTATGGGATATCTCTAAATTCAGAAAAGTGTCAATTTGGCGTACCATCGGGAAAGCTATTGGGACTTATTGTCTCTGTTGAAGGTATCGCTATGGACCCCGATAAAGTTACTCGTATATTGGGTTTACCAAAGTCAGATATAGTATCGGCCGTATGCGGTTTCATCGGCCATGTCAGCTACTATCAGCATTTTATTGAATCCTTTGTAATTATCTATCAACCGTTAACCCACTTGTTAAAGAAACCCCCGTGAGACGAGTCTAGCCCAATATGGACTGAAGATTGTACTTTCGTATTTGATAAATTGAAACAAAAATTGGTATCTGCCCCAATTTTTGTAACACCTTGTTGGACAAAACTGTTTCATGTCTATGTGGACATGTCCAATGTTGCTATTGGATCCGTTCTTAGAAAAAAGGATGAAAAAAGATTAGATCATCCCATATATTATGCGAGCTGATAATTCGTTGCTGCAGAACAAAATTATAATACTACCAAGCGAGAGGCCCTCAGAATGATCTACTCTGTACAAAAATTTCGCCACTATCTATTTGGATACTCATTTGTGTTCCACGTTGATCATGATGCGCTTAAGTACATAATAAATAAACCTCAATTGAACAGACAAATTGCTCGATGGGTGTTACTTCTACAGGAATTCAACTTTATAATTAACGTTCGATCCGACAAGAAATATGCCAATGCGGATCACTTATTCCATTTATCTAATATACTGGGTAATGAGCCGATAAATGATGCTCTTTCGGATGCACAACTATTTGATGTGGATGTCATTACACCCGAATATGGTGAATTGATCCAATATCTAACATTTCAGACTTTTTCCATTTCTTATAATGAAAAACTAAAGAAGCATCTGATTTTAAAAAGTGCACCGTATATCATGATTGGAGATGCCTTGTACAAACAAGGGCGGGATGGAATTTTATGCCGTTGCATCTTTCAAAGTGAAGTTCGTACAATTTTGGAAGGATGTCATTTAGATAGTTGTGGTGGACATTTTGCGGGAGACAGTACTGCTCGCAAGGCTTTAATGGCCGGATATTGGTGGCCCACAATATTTTCTAATGTGCACCAATTTGTTCGTCGTTGTGATCCCTGTCAAGGAATTGGTCGACCCACGGGTACTTTAGCGATGCCATTAGTACCAATCTTGGCACAGGTACCATTTGAGAAATGGGGAATTGATTTTGTTGGACCCATTGCACCAGCATCGAGACATGGACAAAAGCGGTATATTTTAGTCGCCACGGACTATGTAACCAAATGGGCAGAGGCTATTGCTACCTGCAATGATAATGCCAATATGATGGCCACATTTTTATATGAGAATATTATTACTCGATTTGGGTGTCCGAAGGAATTGGTTAGCGATCACGGCACCTATTTCATAAATGCTACCATAGTAGCCTTGACGAACACATATGAAATCAAGCACAGGAAAACAACACCATATCATCCTCGGGCCAATGGACAGACAGAAAAGACCAATGGTATTCTATGTAAGATTTTAACCAAAAAAATTTTAGGTGCGGGAATGGATTGGGATATTAAATTGTTTGCGATATTATGGGCGTATCATACTGCATATAAAGTGACTACCAATTCCACACCATTCTAATTGGTATACGGGCAAGAAGTAATATTATCCATTGAATTGGAAGTTCAGAGTTTGCGCATTGCGTTGGATGAACGTCTTGGAGATAAGGAATCATTTCAATATCGGTTAGCAGAGTTGGACAAATTGGATGAAATATGGGCTACAGCTCTCTTCAACATAGAAGCAACTCAAAAATAGCGGAAGAGTTACTATGATAGTAAACTACGTCCGAAGAGTTTTATGTCCAATGATTTGGTATTGTTGTTTGATAGTAGGTTTAATCATTTTCTGGACAAATTTCACGTTCGCTGGCATGGGCCATATTGTATGATTGAAGGGTTTTCCAATGGATCTGTTCCATTGGAGGATTTCATGGGTCATCGATTCAGTACCCGCATTAACGGGAACCGATTACGGTTATATCATACTTAAAATCCGGGACAGGTTTTCAATTTCTGGAAGAGGTCACGTCAAATGTACTTAAGATAGAGGATGCTGTACAATTAGGAGTAGGGCTATATAGAATAAGTAGTTATTTTTAGAATGTATATACCTAATGTATAGTATAAACAGAGATAAATAACTGCTGAAAAGGTGGTTCATTAGGTAGAATAGATGAATAGTCAGGAAAAGTAGTTATCATTTGTAGTATAGGAGTTGGTATCTCGGGGTAGTATAAGGAGGATGGAAGAAGGGAAGAAAATGCCAGACTGTGAGAGTTGTGAGCCGAGGTAAGCTTGGTGCTATCTCTTTTCTTTTGTTTGTTATTTTCTTTGAATAAGAGGATTGAAAGTTTCTGAATATTGTGAAGTGAATTATGGAATAGAAATGTGATTGGTATTATTTGAGAAGAAGAAAGATTGAATGCTGAAATCTGATTGTAGTTCAGCAGAGAGAATGAATCTGTGTTTGTGTGAAATACTGTAATGTGAATGGCAGTTCTGTGTGAAGAATTCTAGTGATTGGTACGAGGGTAATTGTGTGCTGAAAGCTGTGAGGGTGCAGTATTACAATTGGAGATTATGAGGGTGAATATATTGGTAGAAATAGCAGTTATTGGTATGACTGAATTGCTGTAAAGAAGAGACTAATAAGGTGAAGGAGGAGATTATAATTTCCTTGTGTGTTCAGATATTGGAAATAGAGACGAAACATTCAGGAGGTAATTGATTGTGTGATCTTAACGTGAACGCTTAAGCAACTAGTCATTCCCCGTGTTCGAATCCCCCTATACAGATTTATGCTGGGAGGTTTCTTCCGGAATAAGTAAAAAGAGTAATCAGAAGGTGTAAAAGCTTTCATGCATACTGCAAAAGAAGGATCATCTTTTGTTATATATGCTACACCTATTTCTAATGGTGAAACAATGTCGAATGATATTTCTAAGAAATATCAAAAATTTCAAGATATTTTTGATTAGAAGAATGTAGATATTCTCTCTGAGCATCGACCTTATGATTGTTCAATTGATATGCAAGAAGGAGCTCAACTACCATTCAGACCAATCTATAGCTTATCATAGAATGAATTGGCTGCATTAAAGGAGTACATTGATGAGAATTTGGCAAAGAACTTCATACGCCATTCTAAATCTTCAACCGAGGCTCCTATCTTATTTGTGAAGAAGAAAGACGGATCTTTACAAATGTGTGTGGATTATCGAGGACTCAACAAGATCACCATCAAAAATAGGTATCCTTTACTTTTGATTTGAAGACTTCTTGATCGACTCAATTAACCAAAGTTCTATACCAAAATAGATTTACGAGGAGCATACAACTTAGTTTATATCAAAGAAGGAGATGAATGGTAGATTGCTTTTCAAACTAGGTATGGACATTTTGAATATAATATCATGCCTTTTGGACTCACAAATACACCAAAGGCTTTTCAACATCTTGTAAATGATATTTTTTGTGAGTTTTTAGATGATTTTGTTGTTTGTTATTTAGACGACATTCTAATTTACTCTAAGAATATAAAAAAATATGAGCTTCATGTTCGTCGTGTGTTACAGAAACTTAGAGATGTAGGATTATATGCTAAGTTGGAAAAGTGTGTATTCTATACTACTTAAGTTGACTTTTTAGGGTATATCATTTCCAACAAAAGCCTTATGATGGATCCTAAGAAGATTCAAACTATTATAAATTGGAAGATTTTAAGAATAGTAGGAGATGTACAATGCTTTTTGGGCTTTGGTAATTACTATTGAATCTTCATTAAGAATTTTTCTCAAGTTGTAGCTTTATTTAAATGTTTGACTTGTAAAGACAAACTTGAGTGGAATAAAAAAGCAAAAGCATCATTTGATGCTTTAAAAAAAGAATTTATTTATGTATTAATTTTATATTGTGTTGACTTCTCTAAGGCATTTTTTATGGAAACAAACGTGCCTGATTTTGTTGTAGGTGCCATGTTGTCATAAATGGAAATAGATGACAAACTCCACTCAATAGCTTTCCATTCGAGGAAATTTTTAGCAGCCGAGATTAATTATGAGATCCATGACAAAGAGCTCTTTGTAATCGTGGATTCATTTCAAGAATGGCATCATTATCTAGAAGGCACCTCAAGTCCAATTACCGTATATATAGACCATAAGAACCTCGAGTACTTCATATCTGTACGTATCTTAAATTGTCATCAAGCCCATTGGAGCATGTCTTTATCTAGATTTAATTTCAAGATCACTTATCAATCCAAAAAATAATAAGGTCTATCGGATGTTCTTTCTAGATGTTTTTATCTTGCACCAAAAGAAAGAGATGCATCTTTTGATCAACGAAGATCAATTCTCTTGAAGCTCGAGTATTTTCATCTTCAAGCTATAAAATCAACATTGACTGTTGATTCAACATTTGTGAAGCAAATTCAATCAAATATGTCTTTTGATCCTCTTGTTCAGGATATCAAAGATACTTCTTCTAAGTCTCATGATACTTCTAAGTTTGAATTCGAGAATAATCTATTATATTTTGAAGGACTCCTATATGTTCCAGAAGGTAAAGCTCGATTACGTGTTCTTCAAGCTTGTCATGACTTTCTAGCAGCATGATATTTTGGATACAATAAAACTTTGGAACTAATATCCAGAGACTTTTGGTGGCCGCAAATAAAGAAGGAATTCAAAGATTTTGTACAATCTTGTGATGTTTGCTCAAGATCAAAAACTCCTTGTCATCGACCTTACGGACTTCTTCAGCCATTATCCATTCCAGAACAACTATAGTCTTCTATTTCTATGGATTTCATCACGGATCTTCCAATCTCAAGTTCTTATGACTCTATATTCGTGATAGTAGATTATTTTACTAAGATGGCATATTTTGTATTATGTACAAAATCTATTATGGATGAAGAAATATCAAAGCTTTTCATTGACAATATTTATTGCTATCATGGATTACCAAAGGATATTACATCAGATACGGGGACTCAATTTATATCAAGATTTTGGAGAATCCTATTCAAGTTTCTAAAGGTGGATATAAAGCTTTCTTTAACTTTTCATCTTCAAATTAATGGAAAAACAAAACGAGTAAATTAAGTTCTTGAGCAGTATTTGAGATATATCATCAACTATCATCAAGATGATTGGACAACTCTTTTACCATTGGTAAAATTTTCATATAATAATTTGATACATTCTTCCACTAAACAAACATCTTTCTTTGCTAATTATGGTTATCATCCATGTCTTGATACTTTTGACTTTTTAAAAGTTGATAATCTTGCGGGAGAAGATTTAGCAAATCGCTTGTTAAAGTTACATACAACAATAAAGATACAAGTAAAAGAAGCTCAAGAATGACAAAAGATCAATGCATGTGCTTATCATAAGGAGCAACCATAATATAATATAGGTGACAAGGTATGGTTACTTTGTCGTAATATCAAGACTACTTGTCCTTGTGATAAATTAGATTATCGTAGGCTGAGACCTTTTCTTATTTGTAAACAAATCAATCTTGTTGCCTATCGATTACACTTATCAAAGTCTATGAAGATCCAACCTGCATTTCATGTATCTCTTCTGGAGCTGTATAAAACAGTGAAAATCTTGAAAAGAAGACAAATGCCACCTCTTCTTATAGAAGTAGATAATATCCAAGAGTTTGAGGTGGAAGAAGTCTTACACTCAAGGTGGCACCAAAATAGGTTGGAATATCTTGTTCATTAGCGTGGATATGATATTAGTGAATGCTTATAGGAGCCATGAAAGAAACTTATAAATACAACAAAGAAAGTTGAAGATTTTCATCAATGACATCCATCGAAACCAAGATAAAGAATAGTAAACCTTTGCTATAAAAGAAAGAAAATCAAAGCAAAATAACATTCTACCTTCTATCTTTCATTATAGCTTCTGTGTATTTGTGATGAGATGGAGTACCAACAACCAACAGATTCAACTCAAGAGCTTTCATTTGCACATTTACCAGATGAGACATTGCGATTATCACAACTTTCAAGACAACAGAATTGAAATGAAGTTCTTCAAGAACAACATGTCCTTCCTCGAATACATGGTGAGATACAAAGTGTTTAGTACCATGACCTTGGAAGAGACTCCGGATGTTTAGTGATTTTATTAGAGGTAGGAATAACTCCTGACAATGTTTTAAATGTTTTATTTGAAGGAAGTTATGAAGGCCTCAATAATGACTAAATAATAGAATGGTTTTCTTGCCTTGGTATATGATACTATAGATGGTTGAAAGGACTTATCAACTATCTTCAAAGAGAGTAAAGATCGAAGTATGTAGCAAATATAATTTACCGCATCTTGGACTTCTTCAACATATGAAGATCGCTCGTCATGGAATTCATCTCTAGAAGGGGGGATAATGTCACGAACATATATATTTACCTTAATAGTTACTTATATGATTAAGTAGAAATAGGTAAATATAGAATAATTTCATAAAGTCTTTTAGAAAAGCTTCCTAGAAGCTTTATAGATGCGATTTTGACTTTAGATGTATTTGTAGGTTAGAAACTTGGCCAAAAAGCTAATCATGTATTGGTAGCTTATAAAATAAGTTATTTTCATATAGTAGCTTGTGGAATAAGTCAAGTACGTGGTGCATACATAGATAACTTGCCTTGCAAGATAAGACATGTGGCTAACAAAGTCAACACATGTTGGAGGTCCTATAGGATATCGCCACGTAGCTCTTAGTTAGATAGTATATATGGAGGCAAGAATGAAGCCTTCTTCACTCTTGTCAATGCTTTTTTAGTCTTAGTCTTGTTTCAAGCCTTTCTAGTCTTCTTATTTTTGGTAATAGCCATTCTAGTTAATATTACATCATCTTTTGAGAGACTTTCTAATTCTCTTCAGTGATAGAAGAGTGTATTGATGATTCTCTTTCTTCGAGATTCATGTCCTTGACAGAAAGTAGAGCTTATCATTTGCTCCTATTTGTGACAACATTGTACCTATAACAAAATTTGATGTGTTTATTTTCATAAAAAATGCCTTAAAAAAGTCAATGTAATATAAGATTGATACAAAAATAATTCTTTTCTTTACGGTTTCAAAAGATACTTCAACTTCTTTGCTCTATTTAAGTTTTTTTTTTACATGTAAGATATATAAAAAGAGCCGCAAATTGAAAAACATTCTTGTTGAAGATTTGATAATAATTGACAAATCTTAAAAAATATTATACATCTGTTATTATTTTTGAAATCTTCCAATCGATAATAATCTAAATCTTCTCAAGATCTAGCATAAGATCATTTTTTGAGATAATATATCCTAAAAAATCAACTTGAACAGTATAAAATATATATATATTTTTTTTTTTATCTTTGTACATAGTCCTATATTTTTTAATTTTTATAACACACAAAAAACATATAGTTCATACTCTTTTATATTACTAGAGTAGATTAGAATTTTATCTATATAATAGATAATAAAATCATCAAAAAAAATTTAAAAATATTATTTATTACATGTTGAAAGTAGCTAATGCATTTTATGTCCAAGAAGCATGATATTATATTCAAAATATCTATATCTAGTTTGAAATGCAACCTCTCATTTATCTTTTTTTTTATGCATACCAAATTATATTTTTATTGTAGATTTATTTTTATATAGACCTTTTTTCAATTGAATTGACTAAGAAGTCTTGAAATTAAAGATAAAGAATACATATTTTTGATGGTGATCTAATAGAATCTTCAATTATTCATATATATCTATAGAGATCCATTTTCTTTCTTCATAAATAAGATAGGAGCTCTAATTGGAGGTTTAAAATGGCATACGAAGTTCTTAGCTAAGTTCTTGTCAATATATTCTTAAAGTATAACCAATTTATTTTGCAATAAGCTATAAATTGATCTAAATGGTGGTTGAGCTCCTTCTTGAAGCTTAGTGGAAAAGTCATAGGAACAATGCTTTGAAAAAAATATCAGCATTTTTTTTCTCAAAAACATCTTGATAATCTTGATATTAGCTTGAAATGCTACTTGAAGTTTTTTTTTCTATTGTAAAAAGGTGTGATGTATGTAGCTATAGGTGACTTTTTTTTTACAGTATGCATGAAAGTTCTTGTACCTACTAATAAAGGTTTGATAATATTAGACTTTTAAATTTTTATTTGACTAGCAAAATCTTTAGTAAACTATAAAAAAATCAAGATTATAGAAAATCCAATCTATTTGATTTTTTTACTTTTTTAACTCTGATAATCCTAAAATAATTTATTTAAAAGAAAATCTAATGATATTAAATATTACTAAGCTATTATAATCTTTAATTACTAAATCTAAAAGAATTTATTTTATAGATAATATCTTTACATAATAATAAATGATCATCTATGACTTCTACATATACAAGTTTGATTTTCTTGACTAAGGATATTTCTTATTTTTTGACAAAATCCTTATTTATAATATAGACTAAGGCTCTTGAATCTAATAAGGCAAAGATTTTGTGGTTTTTTAGTTGTAAATAAATTTCTATTTTAAAATGAGATGAAGGATTCAAAAAAAGAATATAACCTTTATTATGTATTATATAATATTTTAGTTTAGTGATTCTTATTATAGGTAATAAAACTTTTTTTTTCTATAAATTTTTCTCTTTGGAAATTATATTCTTTATTTTATAATTACATTATTTTTTTAGATAATATTGAGTAGTATGTAAGATTCTCTATAATATAGGCATAAACCTTTTTAATGATGTCAAGTCTTTTTTTGATCAATAAGAAGTTTAAAACATATCATGTCAATTTACATAGCATCTTGCTTAAATGAATAAGCTTTCAAAAGCTTAAAAGATGTTGCCATGACTTGACTTGTACCTCTTTAACCAAATCTTTGTTTTTGGTATCTTTCAAAGAATTCATTGTTGCATGTAATGGCTTGTGTTATAAATTGCTTTGATAAATTTTCTCTCAATATCATCAAGAATAATTCTTGATATTATCTTTCAATCCATATAAAAATTAATTAATAAGGACTTTATCATTTCAATCCATGTCACAAGTAAGGTTTTGAAATTCAATAGTATATATAGTGGCTGAATGTCATCCTTTTATAAAGATACAAGTTTTGTCTCTACTACCTTTTTTTGATCACTTTTTTCAAATATAGCCAAAAATACTTTCAAGAATGAATTCAAATTATAAAATAGTTGTGAATCATTTTTTTTAATCAAAAATGCAAACTAAGAAAGAACACTCTTAGATAAACATACACTTATAAATCCAACTTCAATAAATCCATAAGGATATTAGGAAGGATACAACCTTGGATAGAAATTTATTTATTATAGAAATCTTTAAAATTATGATCTTGTTCTATTAAAATTTATTGGCATACTTATAATTATCTTCTATATACTTAAAGTAATAAGACTTCTTGGATTTGATTGCAAACTTAATCTACTTGCTTCTATCAATTGTACAACTTTTTAGTATAATCTTTGAATTCCATTATTGACTTCTTCTAAGAATGTAGAAATAATACTTTGATGATTCACATTGAAAATATGTGAGATTTTTATCCTAAGAGTGTTGAAAAATTCATGAAGATCTACAATAGTTTTAAATCTATTCTTGTTTTTATCAAGAATAGCATCTATAATTTTTTTATTTATAAATAATTCAAATAAATCCACAAGTCAAATTAGAAGAGAGTATTCACTACCTTTTAATACCAAATGAAAATTTCTACAAAGAGAAATAATTGTCTTTCTTTAAAGAAAAAAGTTAACATAAAAAAATTAAATGTTAAAGGTAGATAATCTGCAACCTTCAAAATACAATAATAAAAGTAAAATTTCACTCACTTCTAAAAAAAAATAAGAATAATGAGTTAGTATTCTTGTCAAATTATTAAGAAAGTAAATCTTAAAAAATTAAAAAATCAATACACTCTTGTATCATTTAGAAAGACAAATATATTACTTAAAAATAGTATAATATTAAATTAAAATCTCTATTACCAAAGTTATGAAGATTAGAAAGTCATGAAATAAGATTAAAGATTAGAAAGGCATTGACAAGAGTGAAGAAGGCTTCATTCTTGCCTCTATATATATTATTTAACTAAGAGCTATATAGTGACATTTTATAGGACCTCCAATACATGCCTAACTTATAAGACACATGTCTTAACTTGTAAGGCAAGTTTTCTATATGCACGCCATATTATTAACTTACTCTATAAGCTATCTATATGTGCAATACATGGCTAACTTGTTGGCCAAATTTTTAACCTATCAATCAACTATATATATATATATATATAAAGTCAAATATACATCTATTAAGCTTCTAAAAAATATTATCACAAAATGATATTAAATATATATATATATATATATATTTACCTTCTATCTGCTCTTCTTATTTAGATAAATATACATATCCATGACATATCTTTTCTTAAGTACTTCACCTTAATTTACAATAGAATTTTTTTTAGAATAAAAAAATCACAATATCTTTGCCTAATTAGATTCAAAAGGCTCAATGTATTTTGTAGATAAATGCTTTATCAAAAATAAGAAATATTTAGTTAAGAAAATCAAACCCAGGCATGTAGAAATAATAGATGATTTTTTGTTATATTTTGGAGATGTTAGCTATAAAATTATTTCATTAAATGCAACAACTAATAGTTATAAAAGCTTAGTAATATTTAATATCAATAGACCTTTTTTCATCTTAATTATTTCAGGTTTATCATGGCTAAAGAAGTACAATCTTCAAATAGATTTTAATTCTAGTGACCTTAATTTTTTTCATAGTTTAATTTAAGATTTTATTAATAAAATAGTAATCTGCAAGTCCAATATAATCAAACCTTCATTGATAGGTGCAAGAGCTTTCATGCATGGTGCATAAAAAGTAACACCTTTTATTATATATGCCACACTTATTTTTAATGGTGGAAAGATCATATTAAATATTCTAAGTCAATACTAAGATTATTAAGATGCATTTGAGAAAAAAAATATAGATATTCATCCAAAGCATCGTTTTTTGTTATATTACATGTGTTCTTTTTTAAAAATGCATTAGATACCTACCTATAGAAGATAAGTAGAAATGCAATAAAAATTCTACAAAGTCTAATAGAGTCTTAAATAAACTTCAAGTAATCCTTAATAACTCCAATAAAAACTTAATCAATCAAAATAAATTTAAAAGAAGTTACAAAAGAAACATTAAAAAAGTCATAATTTAATTTCAAAGAAATACAATTAAAAAATATTAATATATATATATATATAAATAAAATCTTAAAAAAATAAAAGTAACTTTAAAGAAATTCTAAAAATAATTTTTTATAAAAGTAATAAAAAATTCTAAAAAAATATAAAAAATAAAGATTTTAAATAAATCTTATTTAAATTCTAATTGATTTCAATTTAATCTTAATTGAAACAATAATAAACCTCAATAAAATCTAAGATAAAATCCTAATTAAAATCTTAATGAACCTTAATTAAATCTTAGATTAAATCCTAATAAAATCTCAATAAAGTTCTAAATCCTAAAAAAATATCAATCCTAAATAAATCCTAAACCACAATCTTAGACCAAATCCTAATGAAATCTAAAACCCTAATTAACTTCAAAAAAATCCTAAAGAAATTTTAATCAATTATTATAGTTATTTGAAATCTCAATAAATATTATTTGAATTATATAGATCTTAACTAAAATCTTATCCAAACTTTAACCAACAAGCAATTAACAAGCATATAAAATTTGAAAATAATTGGACTTATCAATTCCAAGAAAAGCTTCCAAAACCTCTCGATTATTGGTTGTCTTACTTTTCCAATTCACATGCTAATCTTTCAACACTAATTTTTCTTTATTGAATTGTTTAATTGCTCCAAAAATTGGATTATGTGTAGATATTTAAGTCTTAAGTAATCTCGTTTAATTTTTCTTTAATCCAATTAGCAAATATTGCTAGATCTTAGAATCACTCATTGATCCTAAATCTCAAATTTTTGAGATCATAACCTACAAAATCCTCATATTTCAATCTAATTGCTTAATTGATCTCAAATTTTGTACACACATTAATAACAAAAACAACAAAAACATGTCCAAATTTCACTTATACACATACCTCAAAACTCAAGAAATCTTCAAATTTGCAAACATATTTTTATTTTTTAAAATCTAAACCCACTAAGAACATTACTAACTTTTAAAATCCCTCAATTTTTCAATATTGATCCAAATAATATAAAACCAATGCTCAAAAATATTTCTTTAAGTTTGCTCTCAAATTCCACTTTCTAATTTACCAAATAACCTTAAAGTTGCATTACATGCATGGTTTTGTACCTTAGGGTCTGATTTCAACCTAAGTTGATAATTGGTCTTCTCTGAATATCAAATTTTGGTAATTTGATGTAATTTTTATTTTAATCTATTTTTAATTCTTTCTTTAATATGCCTATAATAATTTCTTCTCTCATTTACTTTGATTTGGCTCATTTATGCCTCTACAAAATAAATAGAAGTTCTTTTAATAAAAAGTAGCATTAAACTAAATTTTTTATTATCTTTCTATATTTTTTTTCAAGTAATAAAATCTATTTTTAAAAAAATTCATCATATAATTGTATTATCATATGACACTTTATGATTGTTTAATTAATATTCAAAAAGGAGCTCAATTACTATTTGGACTAATCTACAATTTATTGTAAAATGAGTTGGTTGCTCTTATGGAATATATTAACAAAAAAATTTCTAAAAACTTCATATACCATTTAAAATGTCTAATAAGTGCTCATATCTTATTTATAAAGAAAAAATATGGATCATTGCAAATGTATGTAAACTATCAAGTATTCAATAAGATCACCATTAAAAATAGGTATCTTTTATCTTTGATTTCAAGACTACTTGATCAATTCAATTAAATAAAGATCTATATAAAAATAAATCTATGATGAGCATATAATCTAGTATGCATAAAAAAATTAATAAATAGAAGATTGCATTTCAAATCAACTATGAGCATTTTGAATATATTATCATGCTTTCTAGACTCATAAATGCATTAGGTGCTTTTTAACATCTAATAAATGATATTTTTTGAATATTTCTTGATTATTTTTTATTTTTTTTATTATTTAGACAACATTCTAATCTATTCTAATAATATTAAAAAATATGAATTTCATATTTTTTGTGTATTACAAAAACTTAGAGATGCAAGATTATATGCCAAGATGATAAAGTGTGTAATTCACACTAATCAAGTTTACTTCTTAGGATACATAATTTTGAATGATGGCCTTATAATGGATCCTATAAAATCCAAACTAGCATAGATTGGATAATTTCAAAAATTATAAGAAATGTGTAATGTTTTTTAAAATTTGTCAATTATTATTAGATCTCTATCAATTTTTTTTCAAGTAGTGGCTCTTCTTATATGTCTTATATAAATACAAATTAGAGTATAATAAAGAAATTTAAACCTCTTTTGAAGCTTTAAAGATAGTTTTAATTTTTGTATCAATTTTATATTGTTTTAATTATATCAAGATATTTTTTATTGAAAAAAATACATCAGACTTTGCTTTATGAGAAATATTATCATAAATAGAAGTAGATGACAAATTCTATCTAATAGCTTTTTATTCTAAAAATATTTTAGTAACTAAGATTAATTATGAAATTTATGATAAAGAATTTCTTGCAATTGTAGATTTATTTCAAAAATACCTATATTATCTAAAAGGTGCTTTAAATCTACTCACTATATATATGAATTACAAGAACCTTAAATATTTCATATCAGCATGTATTTTGAATTATTGCCTAGCGTGTTAGAACATGTTTTTATTAAGATTTAATATTAAGATTACCTATTGATTAAAAAAATAATAAAATTTTTCAGATGTTCTTTTAGACATTTTGATTTTATACCAAAAGAAGCAAATACAATTTTTGATCAAGAAAGAATAGTTTCCTTAAAAATAGAGCATTTTCATCTTCAAGTAATAAGTTGTTGATTTAACCTTTCTCAAGCAAGTTTGAACAAGTATGTCCTTTGATCTTCTTGTTCATGATATTAAAAATAATTCTTTTAAGTCTTATGATAATCTTAAGTTTGAATTCAAGAACAATCTACTCTATTTTAAAAGATGCTTATATATTCCAAAAGGTGAAGTACAATTGCATATTATTCAAGCTTCTCACAATATTTTTATAACTAGACATTTTAGATATGATAAGACTTTGGAACTAATATCTAAAGATTTTTGGTGGCATCAAATATAAAAAGAAATCAAAAACTTTATATAATCATGTGATGTTTGTTTAAAATTAAAGACTTTTTGTCATCATTCTTATGGACCTTTTTAACCATTATCTATTCTATAACAACCATAGTCTTCTATTTCTACGGATTTTATCACAGATTTTTCAATCTCAAGTTCTTGTGATTCTATATTTGTGATCCATTCATTAAAATGACACATTATTTATATATGACACATTATTTATGACACATTGTGATTCTATATTTGTGATCCATTTATTGCAGATCCATTCATTAAAATGACACATTTTGTACTATGTACAAAACTTTTAACAAATGAAGAAACAACTAAATATTTTATTGAAAATATTTATTGCTATTATGGATTTCCAAGAGATATAATATCAAAAAATGGGACTTAATTAATATCAAATTTTTGAATATTTTTTTTAAGATACTAAAGATAGATATAAAATTATCTTTGACTTTCTATCTTCAATTCAATAGACAAATAGAGTAGTGTCGTATTACTTACATTCTTACTTGAAAATATACCATGCACCTAATTGTGGAAGATAAGTAAGAATACAAGAATAATTCTACTAAGTCTAATAGAGTCTTAAATAAAATTTAATCAATCCAAAGTAAATTTAAAATATATTACAAAAAGAACACAAAGAAGTGATAAATTAATCTCAAAGAAAAATAATAAAAAATCTTTAAAAATTATAAAAATTATTTTTAAAGAAATAATAATATTCTTAAAGAAATATTAAAAATAGAAATTTTATATAAATCTTAAATAAATAAAAATATAATTCTATTTTAATTCTAACTAAAATCCTAATAAATCTTAATTAAATTTTAAATAAAATCCTAATTAAATCCTAATCAAAATCTTAATAAAAATTTTAATTGAAATTCTAATGAACTTTAATCAAATCCTAAATTAAATCCTAATGAAATCTTAAATCTTAATAAAATCCTAAATCCTAATCAAATCTTAATCAAATCTTAAATAAATTCTAACAAAATTTTAAACAAAATTTAATTAAGTTTTAATCAAATCCTAGTCAAAAAACTAATATTTGAAGCATCAATTTTGGCTCAAAATTTACAAGCTTTGTAACAATTAAATAAGCACAACCAATTTGAAAAAATTTATACACACCAAATAGATAATAATTTCTAAATTCAACTAAGATGTCAGCCAATCTCCTTCTATAATCTTAATATTGATATTTCTAAGCCATGATCTTTTATTTTTATCATTCAATTGATATCAAACTTTATATAATTATTGGAAGTCAAGCTAGCTACCTTTGAAAAAAATTGCATTTCAATCCAATTGGTTGATTGATAGATATCTTAGAAATCCTCACTTGTCCTCTAAATCTCAATTTTTAAGACTATAATCCACAAAAAATCTCATATGCTTTAATCTAATAGTTTTATTGACCTCAAATTTTATGCACATATTTAAATTAAACATGATAATAAATTATCAAAGTGATACCTTTAAGTATACTATAAAATTCACAAAATTTTCAAATTTATAAACTTATTTTTATTTTTTAATATCTAAATCCACTAAATAAATTACTAACTTTGAAAATTCTTCAAAACTTCAATATTAATCCAAATGAAATGAAATCAACTCTCGAAAGGTTTTTTTTTTTAAGTTTCTCTTAAATTCCACTTTTTAATTAATAAAAGTATCTTAAAGTCGCCATAGGTGCATGGCTTTGAATCTTAGGATTTGATTTCAATTTAAGTTGATAACTAATCCTTTCAAAATATCAAATTTTAATAATTTGAGATAATTTTTACTTAAATATATTTTTAACTTTTTTTTGAAGTTTTTTATATTATCTACTTATTTTATTTACTTTAATTTGACGCCTTTATGCTCCTTTTCACAAATATACATACTTATTCTAGTAGTTACCTATATAATTACATATAAGTAGATATAATTAAATAAAAATAGATTAATTTCATAATATCTTTTAGAAAAGCTTTTTAGAAGCTTTATAGATATGATTTTGACTTTACACATGTTTATAGTTGACTTTTAGATTAAAAATTTTGTCAAAAAATTAGCCTTATGTTAGTCTTATTTTGTGAAGTTTTGCTTGAAAATGCACTCGGCACTTGATTTGTTGAAGATACAAAGAATTTGCAACATTAAGTCCTAAACACTCTAATAAAATCGTGTATAAATTACTATACAATCTTAAAAAACATAATCAAGCATCTATTAAGTCTAATTATTATTATTTTATTTTATTTTATTTTTAAAATTAATTATTAAAAAAATAAAAAAATCCTAAAAAAAATTAAAGAATCCTAAAAAAATTCAAAAGAACCTTCAAAGAATCTTAAAAAAATCCTAGAGAATCCTAAAGAAATCCTAAAAAATCCAAATAAAATCCTAAACTAAACCAAATCCTAATCTTAAGCAAATATTAATCCTAATCAAAATCTAAATCCTAACCAAATCCTAATCAATTTTTTTAAATCTCAAATAAATTTCTAACAATCTTATAAAAGATTTTGAAATTCAATAACTAATGCTTGAACTATCGATTTTAACTCAAATTTTTCATATTCTTAACTAATTATATCAACAATCAGCACAAAAAATTGAAAAAGATCAAAACTACCAAATAGATGATAATCTCAAAAATGTGCTTGAATGTCGGCTAGCCTACTTCTCTGATCTTCATGCCAATCTTCTAGAGCCAATTACTCCTGATTAAACTATTATTTTGCTTCCAAAATTTATATACTTGTTAGAAATCAAGTTGAATATCTTTATAAAAGAAAATTTCTTCAATATAATTAACAAATTGATAGATATCTAAAAAATCCTCATTGATCTTCAAAACCCTAAATTATGAGACCATGACCCACAAAAATCTTTATGCTTTTCAATCTAATCAATTGATCAAATTCAAATTCACAACACACATCAAGCACAACTATATCTACAAATTTAAAAAAATTCACTTGTAGATTTGTTACCAAAGTCTTGAAATTTTCCAAAATGTCATTCCTATTTTATTTTCTAAAAACTAAAGTCACCAATAACATCAACTTTGTAAAGCTCTTAGAAAGTCATTATCTACTCAAATCTTCTAAAATCAATGCTTATAGAAATCCTATCAAGTCTTTTCTCCAACCTCACTCTCAAATTAACAGAAGGACCTTAGAATCATCATTGAGACTTGGTTTTGTGCCTCAAGGTCTAATTTCAATCCTAGTTGGTAATTGGTCTTCTTTGGATATCAATTTTTGTCCCTTTTGAGAAAAATTTTGCTAAAATCAACTCTTCACTTCTTCTTTCATATGCTTAAATCTTTTATTTTTCTAATCTATCTTATTTTTCTTTATTTATGGCCCTACAAAGTAAACAGAAGCTACTTTTCTAAAAAAGTAGTATTATTACTAAAAAAATTATTACCTTTCTATCTTTTATTTATATATTTTTTACTTTATCTTTTAACTTGATTCTTCTATAATAAGATGCATGTTATTATCTCTCACCATATAGTTATATTACAACATGATAATGTGTGGATAACTTATAGAACAAGTTAACTATGTGGCACATACATAAAAAAATTATCTTGCAAGTTAAGACATGTGGCTTACAAAGTCAACACATGTTGGAGGTCCTATAGAACGTTGCCACATAATTCCTAGGTGGATAGTGTATATAGAGGCAAGAGTAAAGCCTTCTTCACTTTTTTCAATTTCTTTCTTTTTCTGGTCTAGATTCAAGAGTCTTTAGTTTCCTTATCTTTTTTAATAGTCATTTTAATTTTTTTTAATATATATATTTCTTTACTTCTATTTTATCATACTTTTTAAAAAAAGTCTCACTTAGTTATTTATTTTTATTGAATTCTTGTCTTTGACACCCTTACAAATTTAATAGAAGTCTCTTGTATAAAAAGCAACATTGAGACTAAAATTTTTACTACCTTTTTATCAGTTATCATTATTTTTTTACTACATCTTTATATTAAGTTCTTTTGTAATAACATCCATAATTTTATTTTTTATCATGTAATTATATTATCACACAATTAGAGGTGAATCTAGTTTTAAAGTAATATTTAAGATGTACCATCAACTACTAATAACAAGATTAGAAAATTCTTTTGCCATTAGAAGAGTTTGTTTATAATATAAGATACATTCTTTTATACAACAAACATCTTTTATTAAAAATTATAATTATCATCTACGACTAAATACTTTTGACTTTTTATTAGTTGATAATTATATGATAAAAGATTTAAGAAATATTTTTTCAAAGCTACATACAACAATGAAGGTACAACTAAATGAAACTCAAGAATAACAAAAGATCACTGCTTATTACAAGAAACTACCTTGATTTCTCGCATCTTGAACTTCTTCAATATATAATTGCTATTCTTTATGGAACTTGTCTTTAAAAAGAAGAGTAGTATCATAGACATATATATTTATTTAAATAAAAAATATTAAATAAAAAATAAATGTATTTAGATTTGATATTATCTTGTGGAAATACTACTTAGAAGCTTCATAGATGTGTATTTGACTTCATACATATTTGTAATTAATTGATAGGTTAAAAACTTAGTCAATAAATTAACCATGTATTATATGTGTTTTTAATTTTTGGGATAAACTAACTATGTGAACTACATATAAGAAAATTATCTTGTAAGTTTATTTATTTAATGATGATTTTTTATTTATTTATTATTTATTTTGTAGAAATATAAATGAGCCAAATTAAATAAATAAATTTATTAATTAATATAGGTATATTTTAAAAATAACTAAAAATAGTTTTTGGCAAAATTTACCTCAAAATATAAAGAATTATTACCTACAAAAGATTGGTTGTGAATCAAGGCCAAAATCAGACCCTCAAATATAAAACCTTGTACCTATAGAAACTCAAAGATTTTTTGGTTGATTGAAGAGTGGGATTTGAAATCAAACTTGTGGAAAGATTTTTGGGAGTTTATTTATTTCATTTGAAGATAAATTGAAGTTTTGAAATTTTTTCAAAGTGAAAGGTGTATTTAGTGTATTTGGATTTTAAGAAATAAAGAGAAATTTACAAATATAATGATTTTATAAATATATTAGTATATTTATAAGTAAAACTTTGATATTTTTTCATTGTACTTTTTATTAATGTGTGTGAAAAATTTGATGTCAATTGAGCAAATGGATTAAAGGTTGTGAGAAAATGGATTATAGTCTCGAATGATTGAGATTTAGGATCAATGAGGATTTTTGCAATCTTGCAACATCTGCCAATTCAATTGAAGCCAAAATTGGTGTGAATAATTTAGACTTATTTATCTATTATTTAGCTAATTTTTGGATCAATTGAATGGTTTATTAAAGAAAAATCTTTGTTGGATGATCAACGTTTAAGTTAGAGAAGGAAAGTGGCCAATATCAGAGAGGTTTTTACAGCTTTTCTTTTAATTGGTGAGTTTGATTCTTTTTAAATTTTATATTATTATAAATTTATTATAGATTAAAATCTAAATAAAAATCTAAGTTTCAAAATAGCTATAATATTTGATTAAGATTTATTTAGAATTTTCTTGATATTACTCAAGATTTTTTTAGGATTTGATTAGGATTTAAGGTTTGATTAAGATTTGATTAAATTTTATTTAAGATATGATTAGGATTTAATTTAGGATTAAGATTTAGAATTTGATTAGGATTTGGTCTAAAATTTAGTTAAGATTTTATTAGTATTTGTTAGGATTTAATTAGGAATTATTTAAGATATGGCTAAGATTTTTTTAGAATTTTTTGAGGATTATATTAAGATTTGATTAGGATTCAATTATAATTTCTATTTTTATTCTTTTTTCAAGATTTTTTAATTTTTAATTTTTTTACTATATATATTATTTTAAGATTAATTTATGATTTCTTTATGCTTTTTTGATAAGTACTTTGAGACTTCTCATGGAATTTAATTAATTAGCATTATTATAATTTAATTAAAAAAAATTTAGATTTTTTTGTTGCAAGTTCTATTTTACCTTCCAAAATCAGGTATCCAATGCATTCTTAAGCAAACTTTACAAAATATAACAATGGCCATATAATACATAGAGTACATTTTGTTTCTAACTAAGCTAAGCAATCCTCGTTGCTAAATTACTATTGATTAATGAGACATCTGAGAAAACAATAATCAAGAGATCCTAATCTCTAACAAATGGTGTCTTAGAGAGACTACAAGGCTTTCTTCTTATATTTCTATTTATATCTAAGGTAGTACAATTCATATGGAACAAATAAACCTCCCTTTTTATAAAGATTTCACTAATTTTTAATCTTCCTATTTCTATTAGTATAACTATTTTTTATATTTTATATTTTTTATAATATTAAAAATATTCAATTAGCTTAAGATTTTTACAAGGTATTTTTTTTTAAAATTCTTCATAATGGCCTCCTAAGGTGGTAAAAATCATTTTTTCTAAAGTTTTAAAAATTCTTTAAAAATTCTTTAAAAAAAATTAAAAATTTTAATTTTTTTAAAAAAATCTAAAAGGTTTTTGAAATTCTTATATCAATTCAAGAATATTTTTTTCTAACTTATTGATTTTTTATAATAATAAAAATAATTTATATCAACTAAAAATCCTATTTTTTATATAAATAATTAAAAAGACATAATTTTCCTTCTTATACTTCTTCTTTCTATCAGCTAATATTTATAGATTTTTTTTATAAATAATATATATGGATAGAATGTTAATATAGAAATCGGTATCAATAATTAAATATTAATTCTTTTAATTAAAAAATATTTATTAAATCAATTAAGATAATTTCTTCTAAGACTTAATAAGACTCTATTTCTATAAAGTTTATTTTCTAATGAGACTCTAGAAACTTATAAATCCTTATTAATTCTAACAAATATTATAATAATAAAATAGAATCTTTCATTCTAATATTTTTGTATTTAAAAAACTTAAAATTATATTTTAGTAATTCCACCAATTCAAATCTTATGATTAGGTCAATAATTTATAAATTCTTAGATTAATAATTAGATTACAAGATTAAGAGATATTTAATTTTTTAAAATATTATAAAGAAATTGGATTACAAAACATAAATATCTATTGTGCCATGTAATATGGCATTGGATGCTAATCCACATTAGATGGTTGTAGTCTACTTTAATTTAGTGAGTTTTCATTTATTTAGTATTTTGTGTTAAGTTACCATATTAGTATCAACTAAGACTTGAGTATTTAGGTGGAGAAGTCCCTTTCATTTAATAATCTTGTCAAATCAAGTATTTTAAGTATTTTTAAGGAAAAAAATTCTTTATTTTAAGATTTTTTTTGAATATAATGATTTAGCTATTAAATAAATTTTATAATTTTTTCAACATACTTGCACTCTTAGATATTTTTTTATATTTCAAAAGATAGTAAAACTAAGTTTTGTTTAAATACTTTATCTTTCACTTTATAAAAATCCTCTATTCTTCAACTTTTGTAGTATAGAAAATTAAAAAATAGAAAAAAATAGAAACAAATAGAAAATAATAATAATAAAAATCTTCTTCAATTTTAATAAATTTTAAATAAGGGCTATTATTTTATATTTTTTCTTATGGATATTTTTATAATATAGACTAAAAATCAGTATTAATGATCTTTCTCACCGAATTATTTAGAAAGTGACCATATTGAGGACTTCAAACTAGAGGTAGATATTAATAAGATGTTTTAATTTTTTTTAGCATTTCATACCAACTAGAATGTAGGCACATCTCACAAGATGGAAGATAATATCCATAGTATGATAAAAGATCAATTTTCAAGAAAAATTAGAGATATTTTTTTATTAAATTAGAAGCTAATATTTTAAATTTAAATAAATCAAATAAAATCAAATAAAAATTTAAAAAATATTACATTGTTGTTTTTAGCCATATTTGTCGCAATGCCACTTATACTATATCTTTACAAATTATGATAGAAATCGATAAGCAACTTATCCAAAAGTTAGGTCTTAATAATATAAACCTTAAATCTTGTCAATTTAGTACAAGGCACAAAGTTGACTATTAGCTATATTAAGTAATCATTATTATTGATTTTTTATATTGAGTCCAAAAAACTTTATTCATGCTTATTTCTAAAGTGTGTAGTAACTAATACTATCAATAATTATATTTTAATTGGTCAACAAGCACTTTGTTCACTTCATTTAGATTTAAACAATTGGAGTAGAGAGAAATAGATTAGATCAGGGTGGTATATTAATGACAAGAAAAATTAATTTTATTTTGTCATATTTGTAACAATGGTGATGATTGTATTAACAAAGGCTCTATTTGATTGTAGCGTATTAGCATCAAACTTATTTTGTAGACTAATTTTTCTATAAAAGATATTATATCAACGACATAAACCTCAAAGAACTAAAATTTCAATACATTCTTTTGTCATTTGAAAGACTAGAAAATCACTCAAAGATGATATATTATTAAACTAAAATAGCTATTGCCAAAGATAAGAAGATTAGAAAGTCTTGAAACAAGACTAAGTACTAAAAAAGCATTGACAAGAGTGAAGAAGGCTTCACTCTTATCTTTATATATACTCTTAATTAAGATCTATATTATTGTGTTATAACACAATTATATAGTGAAAAATAAAGATATAGATTTTATTATAGAAGAGCCTAGTAGAAAAAAGTAATAAAAAATAAAGATAAATGATAGGAAGATAGTAAAAGATTTAGTCTTAATAGTACTTTTTATAGAAAGAACTTCTATTTATTTTGTAGAAGCATAAATAAGCCAAATAAAAATAAAAGAGATAAGAAATTAATATAGGCATATTAAAAAATAAGTTAATAATAGGTTAAAGTAAAAATTACCTCAAATTGCCAAAAATTGATATTCAAAGAGGATTGCTTGTCAAACTATGTCAAAATTAGATTCTAATGAATAAAACTATATTCATATGGTGACTTTGGAATTCTTTTGGAGATCAAAGAAAGACATTTGAAAGAAAATTTGAAAAGAGATTTTTAAGCATTTATTTCATGTCATTTAAATCAATATTGAGATTTTGAAGAATTTTCAAAGTTAATAATGGTCTTAATGGAATTAATATTCAAGAAATAAAAATATTTTTACAAATTCAAGGATTTCTTGACTTTTATAGTGTGTGTATGGATGAAATTTGTTAATATCTTGGTATGCTAATTGTGAATGTGTATACAAATTTTGAAATCAATCGAATGATTAGATTGAAGTTTATGAGGGTTTTTATAGATTGAGGTTTCAAAAATTGGAGTTTGAGGGTTAGTGAGTGTTTTTAAGATCTTTAGCAAGCTATCAATTAGATTGAAATAAAATTATTCTATATAGATACAAGACTTGATTTTTAATATTTGAATGAAATTTGAAAGCAATTCAACAATTCAAGAAGGAGATATTGGCACTAGAAGTTCAACATTTAATATGGAGTACAAGGCCATACAAAACCTGATTGGATTATCTTGCATTTCTCTCAATTGGTAAGTGCAATTGATTTCAATTTTTTTGTTCTTATTTCTAACTAAGATATATTAAGAAATATAAAAAATTTAAGTTGATATCAATAGTTTGATCATTAGTTTTTGAGGTTTCAATCTACTATATGGTTTGTTAAAAGTGTATTTAAGATTTAGAATTTGATTAGGATTTGCTTAGGATTTGGTTTAGGATTTGTTTAGGATTTAGGATTTCATTAAGGCTTCAATTAGGATTTGACCTAAAGATTGGTTAAGGTTCAATTAGGATTTCAATTAAGATTTGACTTAAGACTTGATTAAAATTTATTAAGATTTTAGTTAAGATTAAATTAGGATTTAATTCAGATTTATTTAATATTTCTATTTTTAATTCTTTAAAGTATTCTATATTGTTTTTTTAAAATTTTTTATTTCTAATATTTTTTTATAGGTTTATTTTTATATTTTTTAAAATTTTATTATTTTTATTTTAGATTAATTTAGGACTTTTTGTGTTTTTTTTATAACTTCTTTTAAATTTATGTTGGATTGATTAAATTTTAAAGATTATTAAGGTTTATTTAAATTTTAGTTAAGATTCTATTAGACTTGATAGGATTATTGTTGCATTTCTACTTATCTTCCACAACTAAGTGCCTGATACATTCTCAAGTAAGAACACACATATTATGACATAAGTATTGAATTTAAAGTGAATACTTGAAATGGGAGGTATTAAAGTTTATTTATTTTTTATTTTTATTTAATAAATAACAAGAATAAGAGTTTTGAAGGAACTATGGAAAGAGCTTCAAGTAGGGCTACTAGTAGAGTTTCTACTAAAGGACAAGGTATATATATGGATCCAACAATTGCAAGCATATTCCAAGCTTTTATATTGTCTATACAACAATAGCAAAATAATAGTTGTAGAGAAGCTTTGGCAATCAAAGCATTGCAAGAAATGGATAACAAGGTTGATCAATTTGATGAAAGAGACATCTCAAAGTATTTATAATGTTATAAACAGAAAGTAGAATTAAATCAAGTTTTTGAAAAGAAGATGATTTAATTATTTGGACTTGCCAAGGTATTGGAGATACAAAAATATATTATATAAATTATAAATCATTGTAAGAATTTGTAGAAGATATTTTCACATACATCAAAAGATAAATATTTCTTAAAGAATACTAATTGTATTACTAAAAAATTATTTTTAGAATGAATTAAATAGCATAATAAGAATTTATAAGCAATACAGCTATTAAAGAAGTTTGAAAGGTAATATTTTCAATTATCAAAGGTAGAAAAGTTACCATTAGAGCCAAAGAAGGTTGAATTATTTCTTTAAGTAGCCAATAGAGAATTACAAGAAAAATTAGAATTGCTTCTTGTAGACAAAGGAAAAGGTGAAGGATTGACAACAAAGTAGAAAAATGTTGAAAATGCTAAAGATTTGCTTACAAAACAAGAAAAGAGAAAGAATAAGAGTTAGTACAAGCATCTAAAACTCAAGTATATACAATATAACTAACAATGTCTATTATTCAATCTCCAATATTTATATCAAAGAAAGAAGATATGGGAGTTGAAGAAATTATATGTGATATGTAAGATCTTCAAATTAAACTAGGAAGGTTTAAAGAAAATACTTCTACAACCAATTTGAAAGCTATTTCTAAACAAGGATATGTACAAAGATGAATTTTATATGACAATATTTTTCATACTAAAAAAGATTGCAATAAATTTAATAATATAGTGCAATAAAGAATTTTTTTTGGAAAGATAGAAAGGTGGCATTAAAAGATACAAGAGACCTTTTTCAAACCAATTTTAACAAGGGAGATATGATACTATTGATTTAAGATTATTTAATAGCACATAAAATAGCAACATCAAAAAGTGGTATTTGTCTTCTTTCTAAGATATTCTCTGTCTTATATGGCTCAAGAAGAGATATATGGAATACAAGATTGATCTTCATAGACTCTAATAGATATAATTGAAAAACAATAGGATTGATTTGTTCACAAATAGGAAAAGATTGAAGCCTATAATAATCAAACTTGTTAAAAGAATAAGTAGTCTTGATATTGCGACAAAGTAGGCTTACCTTATCATCTACAATGAATTATAGTTATTTCTTATAATAAGCAATTGAATTGATCTTTTGTTATTCTTGAACTTCATTTAATTGTGCTTTCATTATTGTATATAGCTTTGACAAATGATTTGCAAAATCTTTTGCAGCAAAATCTTTTGCAGAAAAATTTTTAACTTTTAAGTATCAAAACATGGATGATAACCATAATTTACAAAGAAAGATATTTTTTGAGTAAAAAAATATATCAAATTATTGTATGCAAACTCTATCAATAGAAAAAAAATTATCCAATCATCTTGATGATAATTAATAGTATACTTCAAATACTACTATAAAACTTAATTCACTCATTTTATTTGCCGATTACTTTGAAAATGAAAAGTGAAAGAGAGCTTTATGTCTAGTTTTAAAATCTTAAAAAATATTCTCTAAAATTTTGATATAAATTGAGTCCTTATATCTAATATAATATCTTTGGACAATCTATGATAGCAATAAATGTTGTAAAAAAAACTTAGCCATTTCTTCATTTGTGGTTGATTTTATATATAATATAAAATATACCATCTTGATAAAATAATCTAATATTATAAATATAGAATCATATTAATTTAAGATTTAAAGATCTATAATAAAATCCATAAAAACAAAAAATTATGGTTGTTTTGGAATAGGTAATAGCTAAAAAAGTCCATAAGATTGATATCATAAACAAAAGGATCAGATGACATACTTGATTGAATTTGCTTCACAAAGAATGAATCAATATTCAATATTGATTTTATTACTCAAAGATAAAAATTCTTTGGCTTCAAGTGAATTATTCTTTATTAATCAAAAGTTACATTGTTGAAATAGAAAGAGTTGCCTCAAAAAAGTGTTAGGCTTTTGGTTCTCACTAATTACTCAATCAAGTTTCAAGTAAAGAAAGTACCAAGTTTATATAATAAAAAATCCTATAGGGATAATTAAATCAATACATAATCCATAAGTACCAAAGAACATCCAAAATGTGATAATAATATTCTAAATCCTTATATATTCTTAATATGAATTTTTTCTAAACTTCAACACCTCATATTTTATGATTGGACCATCCAAACAAACTTTAATTTTATATAAAGTACTGATGTACTTTAAAAAACTACCCAAACAAATTTCAATTGTAAATTCATTACAAATCTTGAGATATCACCAAAATCCTAACAACAGCCTTAAATCCTTGCTTATATACATCTTTGTGGGATGATCTTCATATTTCACAAATTAGATATTCAAATATCATAAAATTTTAATATGTAGCTTTTCAATCCAATAATTCATACCTTTAAAAAATTTAAGTCAAAAATTCATCCTAAAACTCAAAATATGACTCTAGCTATTACTATCAATAAAACAATTCATTGCTTTTGAATTGTATGTGTTGTCTTTAATGCTCTATAATTCCTTTGTATAAACTCCAAATATAGAAATTCTTTTACAAAAGACATAAATCTTAAAATCACCCTTATGATTGTACTTGATTTCTAAAAGCTACTATATAACTTTTTGTATCTTTAAAAGAGCAATAATATGTCTTAAAAGAGACCTTAACTTCAAACGGCAATAACTTCTTCATCCTAACTTCAAATCCTTTAAATGCTTTTGCAAAAATTGGAGCCTAAATTCTAAATTTTACAATCTTTGCTTCTAATTCTCAAATGTTCCTTTTGAAGTCATCAAAATCCATATTATGGTCGCAAGCAACTTGCTTAAAGCTTATTGCATAAGGCCTTTTATCAATAGAGATGAAGACCTTCATTCCTTGCCTTCATCTACCTATACCTTACTTTCATCCTTCCAAATAAGCTTCTTAGTAGTTTAAATCTTCATCTTTGAGCTTCTATCTTTTCTAAAATTTTATACTAAATATCTAAATATTATATAATTTAAATATTATAATAAAAATATGTAAATTTTAAAATAAGTTTTTTTACATCAATTCTCTTTAAATAAATCTATTAGCTATTTTAATATACATTAAGACTTATCAATATATTATATATTTTAATTAATTTTCATATACTGTAAGTAATTGTAGTACAATAGCATCTCTTTTTTTTATATATAAGATAAGAATGTCTATAAAGGACATTTGATAAATCTTATTTTTTTTGGATCAATAAATAAATTTGAAATCAAATCTTAATAAATATATGCTCCAACAAGCTTGGCAATAATTCAAAATATATACTAACATGAAGTGTCTTTTAGATAATGATGCCATTCTTGAAATAAATCTACAATTGTAAGAAGTTCTTTATCATGGATCTTATAGTTAATCTTGATTACTAAAAATATCTTGAAATAAAAAGCTATCAAATGGAGCTTGTTATTTATTCCTATTTGTGATAAAAGAGAATCAATACCAAAGTCTAATGTATCTATTTTTATAAAAAATGTTTCAAAAAGTTAATACAATATAAGATTGGTGTAGAAATAAATGATATTTACAAAGCTTCAAAAGATGCTTCAGCTTCTTTACTCTACTTAAGTTTGTCTTTACATATCAAGCATATAAGAAAAGTTGGAAGTTAAAAAAAATTTAATGAAGATTTAGTAATAATTAGTAAATTTTAAAAAATATTACATATCTTTGATTATTTTTGAAATCTTTTAATTTATGATAGTTTGAATATTTTTAGGATCCATCATAAGACCATTATTTGAAATGATGTATCCTAAGAAGTTAACTTGAGTAGTATAAAATATACTCTTTTTCACCTTTGCATATAATTCTATATTTCTAAGTCTTTGTAATAGACAATGAATATAAATTTCATATACTTCTATGTTTTTAGAATAGATTAAATTATTGTCTAAATAACAGATGACAAAATCTTCTTAAGTCCTTCATAGTCTACAAACATCTATAAAGATCTATTTTTTTCTTCAAAAATAAGATGGAAGTTCTAGTTGCAGATTTAGAATGGCATATGAAGTTTTTAATCAATCTTTCATCAATGTATTCCTTGAATGTAGCCAACTTGTTTTATGATAGGCTATAGATTGGTCGCAATGGTGGTTGAGCTCTTTCTTAAAGATTGATGGAACAATCATTAATGGAACATGCTTTGGAACATGCTTTGAAAGAATTGATAGAACATGCTTTGGAAGAATATCTATATTCTTTTTTTTGAAGAAATCTTATTAATCTTAGTGTTAATTTAGAATTCTACTTAAAATCTTTTCTCCATCAACAATAGATGTAGCATTTATAACAAAAATTGATCTTTCTTTTGTAGCATGCATGAAAGTTCTTGCACTTATTAATTATAATTTAGATATATTGGTCTTATGAATTTCTAATTGCCTAACAAAATCTTAGGCTAAATTATAGAAAAAATCAAGATTGTTAGAAATCTAGTCTATTTAAGCGTTATATCTTTCTAATCACAATAATTCTATAATAATTGAGTTAAAAGGAGATTTAATCATATTTAATATTATTAAATTATTATGGTCACTAATTACTACCTCTATAAGAATAGTTTCATGTATAACATTCCTAGAAGATAATAAAAAATTATCTATTATTTCTATATGTTATCAAGGACATACACTAGGAAGTTGTAGAAGATTCTAGAAGGTTCTAGAAAAGCTTTGTAGTTTGTAGAAGCTACTTGAGAAGCTTCATAGTTTGTGGAAGCTATTTGAGAAGCTCCCTAGCTTGTAGTATATATAGGAGCCAAGAGTGAAGAGATCCTCAATCTCGACAATACATCTCTTGGAGCTTTAGCTCACCTCTCTAGTATTATTTTTGTACTCATCTAATTAATCTAATTTTTTTCGATTCTTCTTGAGCTTCTTATTTAGATTTCCATTCAGTATTCTAAATTCATAACAGTTTATCAAGACTACACTCATCTTTCATATCAAAGCTAGTTCCTTCTTGTTAGAGTGTGGATTATCCCTCTGCTTGAAGGTGCTCGCATTTTAGAGGTTGGAAATTACCCTCCTCTAAATTGATATTTTTTCTATTATAATATTGGATTCTTATCCTTCTTGGAGAGAGTGGATTACCTCTCTTCTTAAAGTTTTTAAGGCGTTTTAGAGGTTGCGGAGTATCCTCTTCTAAACCAATATTGCCTTCTTATAGAGTCATTTCTTTCCTTCTCTTAGAATGGCCAGAGGTCAAGATATTAGTATGACTAAAAGTTCGGAGTCCATGTTGGATGCCATTATGGATGTTCTTGCTACGTTATCACAGAGAACTGTAGAGATTGAATGAATCATTGCAAGACTTCATAATGATGGAGCATCCGGGATGACACAATCGAGGATTCACTACCCTCAAGCTTCAGAACTAAGAGAAGTAGCTTTGCTTCTAGTTGAAAAAGAACCGTTGGTCTTACAACGAAACAAGCCCTGAATTAGCCTTCCAGACAAGTTTGATGGTACTCGTTCTAAGTTTTGAGGTTTTGTCAATCAAGTTAGATTGATAATAGCTTTACAACATGAACGCTATCCAATGGAGGAGTCACGTGTTGGACTGGTTGGAACTTTACTCACGGAGCAAGCTATATCAAGCTTTGCTCCTTTTCTTGAGAAAGAATCATCAATTTTGAACAACTTTGAAACTTTTTTGGAGGCGTTTGTGAAAGAATTTGACAAACATGACAAGGCACGATGGGCTACAACAAAGATCCGGTCACTACGACAAGGGGCACGCTCTGTGTCAATCTACGCATCAAATTTTAGACAATTAGCGTGCTACATCAATTGCGATGAGGAAGCATTGATGAGTCAATTTTATTGAGGCTTGAGGGACGATGTGAAGGATTTGTTATTATCTCTTCTTGATCCGTGAACATTCAATGAAGCCATTCGTAAAGTTATAAAGTACAATAACTACCTATTCCAACGTCACCAAGACCAACGCTCAAGACAACATACAGCTCATCATGCTCTAACTATGCCAACAAGCAGCCAGAATTCAGATTCAGAGGTGGAAGACATGCAAATTGATGCGGTACGTGTCAAATTTCTAAATCTAGAAGAAAAAAAAAGTGACGTATAGAGGAAGAACTATGCTTGTAATGTGGTGAAGAAGGTCACAGAGCTGGAAACTACCCCAAGAAGCAAAATCGATGCATTGTCAGGACCACACGCACATTTGTTTAGGAAAACGAGGATGCCCAGCGATAATAGGGACGATGTGGCTGGACAATTCAATACTACAATAATAAACAAGTTCTTCTCTTTTCGCTCAACATGCCCATTGCTTTACCATTTCTCTATCTTTTGGCCTTCAAAAATTAAAAAATCTTAGCATTATTAGATTCAAGAGCATCTGCTTACTTTTTAGATGAAGAATTTGCTTAGCATCATGAAATTCCTCTAGTACAAAAATCTAAACTCGTTCATGTAGAAGTAATAGATGGACGACCTTTATTGTCTAGTAGTGTCACCCATAAATCACAACCTATAGAGGTGACGTTTAAAAATCATAGTAGTTATATTATTTTTAATATTATTAGAATCCCATCAAATCCTATTATTCTTGGTCTTTCTTGGTTAGAAATGCATAATCCATCCATAGATTGGAGGTTATAAAGGATGACATTTCCTATAGAACATTTTGAGAGTAAGCCTATTAGAAGATTTTGAATCAAAAAATCCTTATTTATTGGAGCAAGAGCATTTGTAACATCGTCCAAGGAAGGCACATCATTTGTCATTTATGCGACTCCAAGTAGATAAGAGAAGATTTCAACAGCAGGTATATCGGAGCAATATAAGGATTTTAAAGACATGTTTCAAAAGAAGAATGTGGACATGCTACAGGAGCATGGATCATACGATTGTCCCATAGACTTACAAAAAAGAGCACAACCACCTTTTGGCCCAATCTACAATTTGTCATAGACGGAGTTGGCAAAGTTACAAAAATACATTGATAAGAATCTAGCCAAGAACTTCATTCATAATTTGAAGTCGCAAGCTGGGGCACCAATCTTATTTGTGAAGAAGAAAGATGGCTTGCTACAAATGTGCATGGATTATCAAGGTCTCAACAAGGTGACAAAGAGGAATCGTTATCCATTATCCTTGATATCAGATCTTCTAGAGTAACTTGGGCGTGCAAGGTGCTTTACAAAGATTGATTTAAGAAGAGCTTACAACCTCGTGCAAATCAAAAAAGGAGACGAATGGAAGACAGCTTTCCATATAAGGTATGGCCATTTTGAATATAATGTCATGCCTTTCGATCTTACCAATGCTCCGGCGGTCTTTCAACACATGATGAATGACATCTTTCAAGAGCACCTTAATGATTTTGTTGTCATATATCTAGATGATATTCTGATATTTTTTAAGAACATAGAAGAGTATGAGAAAAAAGTTTGTCTCGTCCTTGAAAAACTCCTCAAGCGAGGACTTTACGCCAAATTAGAGAAGTGCTTGTTTAACCAAACTGAGATAGAATTTTTGGGATTCATTGCAATTACGGAAGGTTTGAAGATGGACCCTAAGAAGGTGGAAGCAATTGTATCATAGGAAGCTCCAAAGATGATTAGAGAAATTAATACTTTCTTATCTTTGCTAATTTCTATCGGATCTTCATCAAGAATTATTCTTAAATTGCTGCTCCACTCACTTGGTTGACATGTAAAGACAAGCTCGAATGGAGACCTCTAGCGAAAAAAGTATTTCATGATCTTAAGACGTCATTTACTATGGCCCGAATCTTGGCACATCCAAACTTTACAAAGGCCTTTTATTTGGAGATCGATGCTTCAGATTTTGCTATGGGAGTTGTACTTTTGTAGATAGGCATAGACGAGAAGCTTCATCCGATTGCGTTTTTATTTTTCTCTTACCAAGATCAACTATGAGATCTACGACAAAGAACTTCTTATGATAGTAGATTCTTTCCAAGAGTGGCGTCACTTTCTCGAAGGAGCTATGCATCCGATGATCGTATACATAGATCACAAGAATTTGGAATACTTCATGTCAGCTCTAGTTTTAAATTGTCATTAAGCTTGATGGAATATGTTGCTATCCAAGTTTAACTTTGTTATTATTTATCGACCTGGGAAGCAATAAAGACTATCTGATACATTATCAAAGAGATCATATCTAGCGCCAAAGGCTGGAGAAGCAGTATTTGATCAACAGCGTACAACATTGTTGAAGTCAGAACAATTCAAGCTTTGCTCTGCTATAGTGCCAATTGATGTTGACTTCCTCAATAAGATACGTACTGCAACTATTGGAGATTTTGTAGCCCTTGATATCACGCAAAGTGTCAATAATGACAAGTTTAAGGTGGAAGGAGATCTTTTATACTTTGAGGAGCGATTGTATATTCCTAGGGAACTAGCATGACTCCGAGTTCTCCAATCTCGACACGACTTTCTAATTGCGGGATATTTTTGATTCAATAAGACCTTTGAACTTATTTCTTAAGATTTTTGGTGGCTCCAAATAAGGAAGGATATCAAAGATTTTCTCTTCTCCTGGGACATTTATTCAAGATCCAAGAACTCTTGGCATCATCCTTATGGTCTTCTTCAGCAATTGCCTATTCCATATCAACCATGGTCTTCAATTTCCATGGACTTTATTACAGACCTACCACCATCAAATTCATTTGATAGCATCTTTGTTGTGGTAGATCGGCTTACAAAGATGGCACACTTTGTTCGTTGCAAGAAAACATCATCAAGCAAAGATATAGCAAGGCTCTTTCTTAATAATGTGTATCAATATCATGGTTTACTAGATGATATCGTGTTGGATCGAGGAATCCAATTTGTATCAAAGTTCTAGAGATCTCTCTTTGAGATATTGAAGGTGAATATCAAGCTTTCTTCGACTTTTCATCTTCAAATTGATGGCCAAACGGAACAGGTGAATCAAACTTTGAAGCAGTACTTACGATACAGCATCAATTATCAGCAAGTTGATTGGATTGTATATCTATCATTAATCGAGTTTGCATATAACAACACCCTTCATGCATCGACTCAACAAACACCATTCTTTTCCAACTACAGGTATCACCCGAAGCTTGATTTGTTGAGTCCGTCAACTAATAACAACTCGGTAGCTGAAAGATTTGTGAAACAACTATCAGAGCTTCAAACTACGTTGAAGCTTCAATTGCAAATCATCCAAGAAGCTTATAAGGCATTTGCAGATAAATTTCAGAATCAGACACCTACTTTCAAAATTGGAGATAAAATATGGCTGCTTCAACAGAATATCAAAACTAAGTAGCCATGTAATAAATTGGACTACCAGAGATTGGAACCATTTGTCATCTAGAAGCAAATCAATCCAGTAGCATACCGTCTGAGGTTATCGGTTGCTATTAAGATACACCCAATCTTTCATGTTTCTTTGTTGGAGCCTTATCAAGAGTCGTCTTTTTCTAGAAGAGTGCAATGTCCACCATCTAGTATTAAAATTGAAAACCACGAGGAATACGAGGTAGAAAAGGTACTAGATTTGCAGCATAAGTGGGAGCGGCTATGATATCAATGAGTGTACATGGAAACCAGCAAAAAATCTTATCAATGCGTTGCAAAAGGTATAGGAGTTTCATCGATACTATCCTCAAAAACCTAAGTCCTTTCGATGAATTTTTTTCAATGAAGTTTCTTCTCCTTGAAGTCTCTTAATTCTCGGCCTTATAAAGAAAGGAGAGAAGGAACCTCTAAAAGACATAGTTAGAGACTATAAATCTGTAATCTGAGCCCATTCTTCTATGTTTAGTGCTTAAATTTTTTGGTCTGATATGGATAGCCAAGATATAGATACCATATCACTCATATCTTCTCAACTGAGTATCTCACAAAGACAATCCCAAGATGAAGAACGGCCTGTACCACAAAGACAATAGAGGATATGTAGTAACAGGTTGCTAGTGATTGTGTTTGAGCTAGAAAAATTTATTTTTTGATACATCATCCTTTTTGATAGCCATGCTCTTCATTTTGTGATTGCATTATTTTTTTAGACAATGTTGAGTAATATGCTTGGATTCTCCACAATATAAGTATAAATCTTTTTTATGACAATGAATCATTTTTTTTCTCAATAAGAAATTTAAAATATATCATATTAATTTACATTGGTTCTAATCTTAATAAATAAGTTTCAAAAAAATTAAGAACTTCCATCATTACTTGACTTGTTTCTTTTCTACCAAATCTTTGTTTTGAAGTCTTTTAAATAATCAATTATTACATGCAATGGCTTAAGTAATAAACTATTTAAAAGATTTTATTTTTAACATTGCCAATAATAAAACTTTCATATTTTCTTTCAACTCATATCAAAATTGATTGATCAGAATTTTGTCATTCCAATCCACATTGCAAGCAAGGTTTTGAAATTCAGTAGCATATATAGTGATTGACTACAATCTTTGTCATAAAGATACGAGCTTAGTCTATATTATTCATTTTCTATCACTTTTTTTAAATAAAACTATAAACACTTCTAGGAATGAATTCAAATTAAAAAAGAATCATAAATCTTTTTCCATCAAAGATACAAACTAAGAGAGAGCACTTCTAAATAGAAATACTTATATGAATCCAAATTGAATAAATCCATTAAGATATTGGAAGAGATGCAACTTTAAATAGAGCTTGACTTGTTGAAAAAATCTTCAAAATTTTGATCTTATTCTATTAAACTTCTCAAGCATACTAATTCTTGTCCCCATTGTACTTGTAGAAACAAAACTTCCTAGATTTGATTGTAAGGTCAATATTCTTGCTTTCTTCAACTATACAACTTCTTGATACAGATTCTAAACTTCTTTTATATGCATAAGATTAGTGTTTCCTTTATTGATATTAGTGATGCATAAAATTTCCACACTAAGAGTATTGACAAGTTTGTAAAAATCTACAATAGTTGCAAATCTATTATTACTTTTGCCAAGTACAACATCCATAGTTTTTCCTTCTATTTCAAACAGCTTAACAAATCAATCAGTCATATTAGAAGAGGATAATCTACAACCTCTAATGTCAAATGAAAATTTCCACAAAAGAAATTAATTTAATTTTTTTAAAAAAAAAATATTATGTGAGAACTAAATAATTTCTTTAAAGATGGATAATCTATAACATTTAAAATAGAAAAATAGAAGTAGAGTAATCCACTCACTTTTAAAACAAGACAAGAACAATGAATTAGAATTCTTTTTAAAATATCAAAGATATAAACCTTAAAAAATTAAAATATCAATAATCTCTTGTTTTACTCAAAAAGATTAAAAAAATCATTCAAAGATGATATAGTTTTAAACTAAAATAGCCATTGCTAACGACAAGAAGATTAAAAAGTCTTGAAATAAGACTAAAGACTAGAAAAGCATTGACAAGAGTAAAAAAGGCTTCACTCTTGCTTCTATATATATTCTTAATTAGGAGCTATGAAGAAATGTCCTATAGAATCTTCAAAATATGTTGACTTTGCAAGACACATACTTTAACTTGCAAAGTAAGTTTTTTATATGTGTGCCACATAATTAGCTTGTTCTACAAGCTATCAACATGTAATTAACTTATTGACCAAGTTTCTAACCTAACAATCAACTACAAATACATGTTAAATCAAAGTAGCATCCATAAAGCTTCTAAGAAGCTTCTTTAGAAAATATTATGAAATAAATATATTTTTACCTATTTTTATTTAATCATATAGGTAAATATGAGAATAAATATGTATGTCTATGATACATTAACATTTATGTCCAAATCTATGAAACAAAATAGATCACCATCTTTAAATCAATTTGTAAGATATCGCAAGGATTTATTTTTTTATATGAAATATATGTAGAACTATCTTAGCAAGACTAAGAGATTGTCACTTCATTGAATTTTTTAAAAGATATTAATTTATTTATTATCATTTATCTTCATTTGTCTCATTAATTTACATTCTCTTTATGAGAGTATTATCTTTACACAACTCTTTGACAACATTAATATCAATTTTACAAAAATATTAGAAGCTAGACTCAAAATTAAGTATTACATTCAAGTAAATATTAAATTTATATTTAATTAAGTATATCAAAATCACCTCAAGAGATTCTTAGCTCTATATCCTAAGCAATTATTTCTTTCTTCTATTCATGGTTATTCTTACAAACTTATTTAAGATGTCACCTTTATTAGTGATGAAAATTTGAAGATATTAGTATCACAAACATATGCATGTAAGCCAGTAATTACATGTGTAAATAGGTAGAAGTAAGTAAAAGTAGATAAAAGTAAGTTAATTCTATAATATTTATTATGAAAGCTTCCTAGAAGCTTCATAGATGTTGTTTTGACTTTATAAGTGTCTTTAATTGAATTTTTGGATTAGAAACATGGTCAATAAGTTGGCCATGTACCACACATATTGTTAGCTTGAAGACCAAGTTAATTATATGGCCTATACGTAGAAAAACTTGCCTTGTAAGTCAAGGTATGTATCCTACAAAGTCAACACATATTAGAGGTCTTATAGAATGTCGCCACGTAGTCCCTAGTAAGATAGTATATATAGAGACAAGAGTGAAGTCTTCTTCACTCTTGTCAATTCCTTTCTTGCTTCCATTCTAGTTTCAAGGGTCTTTACTTTTCTTGAGTTTTGGCAATAGCCATTCTAGTTTCTTTCTTAATATACATATTAAGTTATTTCTATTTTATCATCTTTCTTTGAGAAAAGTCTCACTTGTTTATTTGACTTTATCATATTTTTGTTCTTGACAGATTAACAAGAGTACACTTACAATATCAAAGCTTTGTCTAATCTTGATTAAGAGTGGATTATCTCTTTCTCTTGATAAGACATAAGCGTATTAGAAGTTGCGGATTATCTTGTTCTAAACTGATATTATCCTTAGTATTTTCTTTATTTTCAAATCCTCTCCTCTATTTATATTGAGCGATATTAGACATCTTTTCTTTTCTAAGTGTTATCATGGCAGAACTTGTTGAAATGAAGAGTACAATGGCACAAATGCAAGAGCAACTGAGGAAGTTAATACTTACGATGCATCAACTCAATTTACTACTACAAGAAGCAACAAGATTGGCTAAAAGTAAAGATATAGAAATTATTGGAGCTGCTTCAACATCTGTACCAAATCATATCCCTTTTCCTATGATAGAACACCCTTTCAGTGTTAGATAACTAAGAATTATCATATTCGAGAAGTTTGATGGCACCAGATCAAAGTTTAGAAGATTTATCAATTAAGTACAACTTGTCTTTGAACTTCAACCCCAAAGCTATCCAACTCCAAGATCGCAAGTTAGATTCATTGGTATGCTTCTTTCAAGTTTAGCATTATCATGGTTTTCATCTTTTTTTGAATGACAAGATCCAATATTAGATAATTTGGAGGCTTTTTTGGCAAAGTTTCGAGCCATGTATGGAGAACATGATGCAATTCATATTGCAACCAACAAGATTTATATTTTACAATAAGGCAATTAATCAATAATATTGTATGCTTCACAATTTTGACAACTTGTAATTCATACCAAGTGAGATGATGTTGCTTTTATTAGCCAATTTCTCTACGAATTATAATATGAGATAAAAAAATTAATGATCAATTTATTTGATCTTCAAATATTGAGTCAAGCAATTGACTTTGTTGTGAAGTGCAACAATCATCTTTTTGAATTCCGATCTGAGAACCATATAAGTGGACCTCAACACTACTATAATTCAATGGCAACACCAACATATGTTTAACACATATATTTAATATCATACAGTAATTGCTTATAGTATATAAAAATTAGTTAGAACATATAATATATTTAAAAGTCTTGGTGTATATTAGAATGATTAAATAGATTAATTTAAAGAGACTAGATTTTAAAAACTTTATTTTGAATCTAAATATTTAATATGGAGCCTGAGAGGAGATTAGAGCCTGAAGAAGAAATTCTTAACTAGTAAGAGGCTTATTAGAAGGGATGAAAGCAAGGCATGGTTGAATGAAGGCAAGGAATGGAGATCTTCATTCCTATTGGTCGAAAGCCATGCCCAATGGGCTTCAAGGAGGCTGCCTGATGCCTTATTAGAAATTAGGGATTTTCTTTCGAAGTCATTCGAATTTTGGAGGCTAGTATCAGCAAGTTCAAGGTTTTGGGTATAATTTGGATGAAAAATTTGTGTGATTTAGAGTTTTTGTGAAGGAAATATAGGTATTCAAAATTGAGGTGTCAAATTTGTATCTACTGTCACTCTTTGAAGCATAACATATGCATACGGAGCGCAATGAAATATCGGCAACTAGAGTTAGAGAGAACACTTTCTTGGCTATATTTTACATATATTGTTTGAAAAATTCGAAGTCTAGATAAAGGAGTTATAATGCATTGAAGACGGCACATGTAATTCAAAGGTAGTAAGTGAGTCATTTTGTTGATAGTAATGGTTGGAGCTAGATCTTAAGTTTTTGAATGAATTTTTAGCTCAAAATTCCCACAAGTGTGATTTATTAAGTTAGAAAGCTATAGATTAAATTTTCATGGTATTTGAGTACTTATTTTGTGAGATATGAAGAAATTAGTATGCAGGTGTATGTAAGCTAGGGTTTAAAGCTATTGTTAGGGTTTTGGTGATATCTCAAGATCCATAACGAATTTATAGATGAATTTTTTTGTGGTAGTTTTTGAAAAAATATTAAAACTTCATGTAAAATTTAGAATTTTTTGGATAGTCCGATCGTGAGATATGAGCTGTTGAAGTTTGAGAAACATTTTTCGTAAGCATATCAAAGGTTTTAAGATACTTTATCATACATTTGGGTGTTTTCTTGGTACTTGGCTTATGTTTTGATGTAATTTCCCTAAAAAATAATATATTATATATATAAACTTAGTACTTTTATATCTTAGACTTGATTGAGCATTTAGTGGCAGCCAAAAGCTTAGCACTTTCTTGAGGTAAACTCTCTCTACTCCTACAACGTCATGCCTTTTGGACTTGCAAATGCATCAGTAGTATTTCAATATCTAATGAATGATATCTTTTGGAAGTTTTTACATGATTTTGTTGTTTGTTACCTAGATGACATCTTAATCTATTCTAAGAACTCATAAGAACATAAACTTCATCTTCGTTGTATGCTACAAAAAGTAAGAGATGTAGGACTCTATGCCAAGATAGAAAAGTGTGTATTTCACACTACTCAAGTCGACTTCTTAAGATACATCATTTCAAATGATGGACTTATGATGGATCCTAAGAAAGTTCAAACTATTATGGATTGGAAGATCTCAAAAATGGTAAAAGATGTCCAATATATTTTGGAATTTGTCAACTACTATCGAATCTTCATTAAAGACTTCTTTCGAGTTGCAGCTCCACTTACATGTTTGACTTGTAAAGACAAACTTCAATGGAATCAAGAAAAAAAAGTAGCATTTGAAGCATTGAAGACACCCTTTGTTTCTGCATCAATCTTGTATAAAATTAATTTTTCTAAGCCATTTTTTATAGAAACTCACGCATCAGACTTTGCTTTCGATGTTGTATTGTCACAAATGGAAACAGATAATAAACTTCATTCAATAGCTTTTCATTCAAGAAAGTTTTCAACAACAGAGATCAACTACAAGATCCACAACAAAAAACTTCTTGCAATCGTGGATTCGTTTTAAGAATAGCACCATTGTCTAAAAGGTGCTTCTAGCCCAGTCATCGTATATACGAGTCAGAAGAATCTTAAATATTTTATGTCAGCACATGTTTTGAATCATCGCCAAGTCCGTTGGAGTATGTCTTTATCAAGATTCGAATTCAAGATTACTTATCAACCAGAAAAACAACAAGATTTGTCAGATGCACTCTCTAAACAATCTTACCTTGCACCAAAGAAAGAAAATGTGTTAGGGACATAATCCTTAGAACCTTCTAGAGACAAGTTTCTAGAACCTTCTAGAAGCAAGTCTCTAGAACCTTCTACAAGCTTCTTAGTTGGTAGAAGATGTTAGGGACATAGTCCTTAGAACCTTCTAGAGATAAGTTTCTAGAACCTTCTAGAAGCAAGCCTCTGGAACCTTCTAGAAGCTTCCTAGTTGATAGAAGTTGCTTGAGAAGCTTCTTAAATAGAAGTATATATTAAAATCGAGGCTGAAGAGTTCTTCAGTCTCAACAATACATCTCTTGAAGCTCTAGCTCACCTCTCTGGTGTTGTTCTTGTATTCATCTAATTAATCTAGTTCTTGCCAGTTCTTCTTGAACTTCTTGTTAGATCTCGAGTTTGTATTTCTATATCCGTGATAGTTTGTCGAGACTACACTCACCTCAGATATCAGAGTTAGTTTCTTCCTCGTTAGAGTGTAGAATACTCCTTTGCTTGGAAGTGTACTAGCATTTTAGAGGTTGCAGATTATCCTCTTCTAAAATGATACTTCTTTTGTTACAATATTGGAGTTTTATTTTTCTTGGAGAAAGTGGATTACTCCTTTTCTGGAAGCTCTTAAGGCATTTTAGAGGTTACGGAGTACCCTCCTCTAAACCAATATTGTCTTCTTGTACAGTCATTTTTGTCCTGCTCTTAAAATGGTTGGGGGCCAAGACATTAGTATGACAGAAAGTTTGGAGTCCAAGTTGGATGCTATCATGAATGCCCTCGCTACGTTATCGCAAAGAACTTCAGAGATTGAAGGAGTCGTGGCAAGGCTTCATAATGATAGAGCATCTGGGATGGCACAATCTAGGTTGCACCAGCCTCAAACTTCTGTACTTGGAGAAGCAACTTTGCCTCAGGTTCGACAAGCACAGCTGGTTCTACAACATAAGGAGCCCCGAGTTAGCCTTCTGGACAAGTTCGACGATATACGTTCCAAGTTTCGAGGACTCGTCAATCAAATCAGGTTGATAACAGTTTTACAGCCCGAACGCTATGCAACGGAGGAGTTACGTGTTGGACTTGTTGGAACCTTACTTACAGGGTAAGCTCAATCATGGTTTGCTCCTTTGTTTGAAAAACAATCGTCCATATTAATCAACTTTGAAATCTTTTTGGAGGTATTTGCGGAAGCATTTGGTGAACACGACAAGGTTCGATGGGCTACAACAAAGATCCAGTCACTACGATAAGGGATGCGCTCTACATCAGTCTATGCATCGGACTTCAGGCAATTAGCATGTGACATCAATTGGGATGAAGAAGCGTTGATGAGTCAATTCTATTGGGGTTCAAGGAATGATGTGAAGGATTTGTTGTTAACTCTTCCTGATCCACAAACAATCAATGAAGCTATTAGCCGAGCTGTGAAGTGCAATAATCGCCTATTCCAACGTCGCCAAGACCAACGTTCAAGACAACATACGATTCACCACGCCCCAACTATGTCGACAAGCAGCGTGAATTCACATTCAGAGGTAGAAGACATGCAAATTGATGCAGTACGTGTCAAATCCCTTACCCTAGAAGAAAAAAAGTGGTGTATGGAGGAAGGTCTATGCTTGTATTGCGGTGAAGAAGGTAACAAAGTTGGAAACTACCCCAAAAAGCAAAATTGATGTATTGTCAAGACTAGAGGTGCATTTATTCAGGAAAACGAGGATGCCCAGCCACAATAGGAACCGTACGACTGCACAGTGAAATATCGCAACAACAACCAGGTTCCTTTCTTTTCGCTCAACCTACAGTTTGCTTTACAATCCTTTTGCTTATTGGCCCTCAAAAACTGAGAACCTTAGCATTATTAGATTTAGGAGCATCTGCTTGTTTCTTAGACGAAGAATTTGTGAAGTGTCATAAGATCCCTTTAGTACAAAAATCCAAACCTGTTCACGTTGAGGTCATAGATGGACAACCTTTATTGTCTGGTTGTGTCACCTATGAATCAGAACCTATAGAAATGATGTTTAAAGGCCATAGTAGTCATATTATTTTTAATATTATTAGAACTCTATCAAATCTTGTTATTCTTGGTCTTTCCTGGTTGGAAAAGCATAACCCATCCATAGATTGGAAGTTGCGGAAGATGACCTTTCCCACAAAACCACCCAAGATCAAGCCTAGTAAAAATCCCGAATAGAGAAATCCTTATTCATTGGAATAAGAGCATTTATAAGATCGTCCAAGGAAGGCACACCGTTTGTCATTTATGCGGCTCCAACTACTGAGAAGAAGATCTCGACAACAAGTATACCAGAGCAATATAAAGATTTTAAAGACGTGTTTCAAAAGAAGAATGCTGACATGCTACCGGAACATCAAATATATGATTGCGCCATAGACTTGCAAGAAGGAGCACAACCACCTTTTGGCTCAATCTACAATCTATCGCAAATGGAGTTGGCGGAGTTGCGGAAGTACATTGATGAGAATCTAGCTAAGAACTTCATCCGTCATTCAAAATCGTCAGCTGGAGCACCTATCTTATTTGTGAAGAAGAAAGATGGCTCGTTGCGGATGTGCGTAGACTATCGAGGCCTCAACAAGGTAACAAAGAAGAATCCTTATCCGTTATCCTTGATTTTTGGTCTCTTAGAACAACTTGGACATGCAAGGATCTTTACAAAAATTTATCAAAGGGGAGCTTACAACCTCGTACGAATCAAGGAAGGAGATGAGTGGAAGACAGCGTTCCATACAAGGTATGGCCATTTTGAGTATAATGTCATGCCCTTTGGTCTTACCAATGCTCCAACGATCTTTCAACATATGATGAATGATATTTTTTGAGAGCACCTTGACGATTTTGTTGTCATCTATTTGGATGATATTTTGATATTCTCCAAAAACGAGGAAGAGTATGAAAAGCACGTTCGTTTGGTCTTGGAGAAACTATGCGAGCGAGGACTATATGCCAAGTTAGAGAAGTGTTTATTTCACTAAATAGAAATGGAATTTTTGGAGTTCGTTGTGACTACGAAAGGCTTGAAGATGGACCCCAAGAAGGTGGAAGCAATCATGTCCTGGGAGGTTCAAAAGACGATTAGAGATGTACAATGCTTTCTTGGTTTTGCCAACTTCTATTAGATCTTCATCAAGAATTACTCTCAAGTTGCTGCTCCTCTCACTCGATTGACATGCAAGGATAAGCTAGAATGGGGACCTTTAGCGGAGAAGGCGTTTCAAGACCTAAAGACCGCATTTACTACGGCTCCAATCTTGGTACATCTAGACTTTACAAAGGTCTTTTATTTAGAAATTGATGCTTTGGATTTTGCTTTGAGAGCTGTACTTTCACAAATGGAAGAAGACAAGAAGGTCCATCCAGTTGCATTCTATTCTCGAAAGTTCTCTGCTGCTGAAATCAATTATGAGATCCATGATAAGGAACTTCTTGCTATAGTGGATTCTTTCCAAGAATGGCATCACTTTCTTGAAGGAGCTTCACACCCAGTGATCGTATACACAGATCATAAGAATTTGGAGTATTTCATGTGGGCTCGAGTTCTAAATCGATATCAAGCTTGGTGGAGTATGTCGCTATCTAGGTTCGATTTTGTTATCACTTATCGACCTGGAAAGCAGCAAGAACTATCTAATGCCTTATCGAGGAGATCGTATCTTGTACCAAAGGCTGGAGAAGCAGCGTTTGATCAACAATGTATGACATTGTTGAAGCCAGAGCAATTTCAGCTTTGCGCTACTATTGTGCCAATTGATGCTGACTTCCTGAATCAAGTACATCCCGTGACCATTAAAGATTTAGTAGCCATTGATATTAAGCAGGATGCCAATGACGACAAGTTCAAGGTGGAGGGAGATCTTTTATACTTTGAGAAGCGGTTATATATCCCAAAAGGACCAGTACGACTCCGAGTTCTTCAATCTCACCACGATTTTCTAGTTGCGGGACATTTTGGATTCAATAAGACCTTGGAGCTTATTTCTAGAGATTTTTGGTGGCCTCAAATGTGGAAGGATGTGAAAGATTTTGTCCTCTCTTGTGACATCTGTTCAAGATCCAAGAATCCTCGACATCGCCCTTATGGACTCCTACAACCATTGCCGATTCCATGTCGACCATGGACTTCAATTTCCATGGACTTCATCACGGACCTGCCATCATTGAACTCATTTGACAGCATCTTTGTCGTGGTAGATCGGCTTACAAAGATGGCACACTTTGTCCCTTGCAAGAAGACATCATTGTTGTACTGTAAATACTTACAGTATGTAAAAATTAGTTAAAACATATTATATGTTGATAAATCTACATGTGTGTTAGAGTGGGTAGTAGATTAAATTAAAAAGGGTTGGTATAAGAAACTTTACTTTGTTTCTTTATTTCTTTTGATTTTGACATTAAATATATGTATATATATATATATGATCTAAATGTTTAGTATGAAGCCTTGGGAGAAGTTAGAAGCCTAAAGATGAAGATTTAAACTAATAGGAGGTTAATTGGGAGGGATGAAACCAAGGCATGGTTGGATGAAGCTAGAAATAAGGATCTTCATCCCCATTGGTCGAAATCCATGCCCAATGGACTTTTAGGAGGCTGCCCGCGACCTTGATAAGGGTTTCGGCGTCTTCAAAGAATTCATTAGGAAATCAGAGGCAAGAATTCTAAATTTTAGGGTTTTGGCTACAATTTTTGTGCAAATTTTATAGGGTTTGGAGTTAAGGTGAATAAGTTATAGCCATTTGAAGTTAAGGTGTCAATTTGAGACCTACTGTTACTCTTTTGAGTTTAAGAGGAGTCTTACGAAAGCTTTTGGAGATCGGAAGGTGCGGCTAGGAGGGAAACTTCAAGACATACATCTTTTGCTAAGGAAATTTTGCATTTGGAGTTTATGTGAAGGAGTTATAGGGAGTTAAAGACAGCGCATTCAAATCAAAGGCAGTAAAAGAGCGGTTTTGTTCAAAGTTGTGTTAGGAGTCATAACTTGAGTTTTCGAACGAAATTTTGGCTCAAACTTTGAAAGAATGTACAAATTTGTGTTAAGAAGCTATCTATACAAGTTTCGTGGCATTTGGACTTATGGTTTGTGAGATATGAAGAAAATTGCGCGCGGGTATATAAAGATTAGGGTTTGAAGCGACTGTTAGGGTTTTGAAGATATCTCAAGATCCGCGACGAATTTGCCGTTGAAATTTGTTGTACAAATTAATAACAACATATCAGTACTTCATGTAAATTTTGATCTTGTTTGGACGATTGGATCAAGAGTGATGAGGTGTTGAGGTTCGGGAGAAATTCCACACACGGATATACAAGGTTTTAGAGTACTTCTACCATATTTTCGGTGTTGTTGGTTATTTAAGACTTAAGAATTTGGTGTAATTGTCCCAAAAGGAGAACTTATATATATAAAATTAGGGTTTCCTTATTTTAAGCTTGATTGAGCAATTAGTAATAGCCAGAAGCCTAGCGCTTTCTTGAGGCAAAACCTCTCTACTCCGACATTGTCCAGTGAAGTCACAGTAAGGCTCTTTCTCGATAATGTGTATCGATATCATGGACTACTAGATGATATCGTATCTGATCAAGGAACCCAGTTTGTATCAAAGTTTTGGAGATCTCTCTTTGAGATACTGAAGGTGGATATCAAGCTTTCTTCGGCTTTTCATCCTCAAACTGATCGCCAAACGGAACGGGTGAACCAAGCCTTGGAACAATATTTACGATGCAGCATCAACTATCAGCAAGACGATTGGACCACATATCTACCGCTAGCCGAGTTTGCATATAACAACAACCTCCATGCGTCGACTCAATACACACCATTCTTTTCCATCTATGGATATCATCTGAAGCTTGATTTATTGAGTCCGTCAACAAATAACAATCCAACATTTGAAGGATTTGTGAAACAACTATCAGAGCTTCAAAATACATTGAAGCTTCAATTACAATCTGCTCAAGAATCCTACAAGGTGTCTCCAGATAGATTTCGGAATTAAGCACCTACTTTCAAAATTGGAGATAAAGCATGGCTTCTTCGACGGAATATCAAGACCAAGCGATCATGTGATAAGGTAGACTATCAAAGACTGGGACCATTTATCATCCAGAAGCAAATTAATCCAGTGGCGTACTGTTTGGAATTACCGGCTTCTATGAAGGTACATCCAGTCTTTCATGTTTCTCTGTTGGAGCCTTATCGAGAGTCGTCTTTTCCTGGAAGAGTACAATGTCCGCCACCTAGTATTGAGATCGAGAACCACGAGGAATACGATGTTGAAAAGGTGCTGGATTCACGGCAAAGGTGGGGCAAGTTGGAGTATCTTGTTCATTGGTGCGGCTACGACATTAATGAGCGAATGTGGGAGCCAGCTGAAAATCTTACCAATGCGCCGCAAAAGATACAGGAGTTTCATCAACAACATCCTCTTAAACCTAAGCCGGTTCGACGATAGCTTTCTTTTGAAGCTTACTCACCCAAGAATATAAGAAAGGGGGAGAGCACCATCAAAATTCGTAGTTGATATAGTTATTTTCTCTAAGATAAAATAGAATTTTTTCAGTAGCCATAGTTTGGTCTTCTGATATGGATAGCCAAGCGATAGATACTATGCCAGTCAGATTATCTCAACCGACTAGCTCACGAAGGTGACCTTGAAATGAAGAACCACCTATACCACCACGACAATTGAGGATACCAAGTAACTAATCACTGGTGATTCAATTTGAGTTCGAGCCTACTTACGATGGTCAGCTAGAAGGCATATTTGTACAACAATTTCACAATGAGGACACGGAAGTTCATACTTGGTCAGAAGTTGAAGGAGTGGGCTACTACCATTGGCTTCAAGGGCCGATGAACCACTTACCTCGTGAACAACAGTTGGAGTCCATAGCAGACGTTATGTGACAGATCTTCATTTTCTTGCGTTGGTATTGATTAACAACAACATTGCTTCTCAGAGACCTTGAAGTTAAAGGAGGGGGTGATGTTAGGAACATAATCTTTAGAACCTTCTAGAGACAAGTTTCTAGAACCTTCTAGAAGCAAGTCTCTAGAACCTTCTACAAGCTTCTTAGTTGGTAGAAGATGTTAGGGACATAGTCCTTAGAACCTTCTAGAGATAAGTTTCTAGAACCTTCTAGAAACAAGCCTCTGGAACCTTGTAGAAGCTTCTTAGTTGATAGAAGTTGCTTGAGAAGCTTCCTAAATAGGAGTATATATTGGAATCGAGGCTGAAGAGTTCTTTAGTCTCGACAACACATCTGTTGGAGCTCTAGCTCACCTCTGTGGTTTTGTTCTTATATTCATCTAATTAATCTAATTCTTGTCATTTCTTCTTGAACTTCTTGTTAGATCTCGAGTCTGTATTTCTGTATCCGTGACAAGATGTTACTTTTGATCAACAATGAATAATTTTCTTGAAGCAAGAGCATCTTCATCTTCAAGCGATGAAATCAACACTAACTATTGATTCAACTTTCATTAAGCAAGTTCAATCAAGTATGTCTTTTGATCTTCTTATTCGTAATATTAAAGAAAATCCTTTAAAGTCTTATTATACTTCAAAGTTTGAGTTCAAGAAGAATCTACTATATTTTGAGGGATGCCTGTATGTTCCAAAAGGTGAAGTATGATTACGTGTTCTTCAAGCTTGTCATGACTTTCTACCAGCATGACATTTTGGGTATAATAAAACTTTGGAACTAATATCTATGGACTTTTGGTGGCCACAAATGTGGAAAGCAGTCAAAGATTTTGTACAATCTTAAGATATTTGCTCAAGATCAAAAACTCCTCGTCATCAACCTTACGGACTTCTTCAGCCATTATCCATTCCAAAACAACCATGGTCTTCTATTTCTATGGATTTCATTACAGATCTTTCAATCTTAGGTTCTTATGACTCTATATTTGTGATAGTAGATCGTTTTACTAAGATGGCACATTTTATACCATGTACAAAATCTATCATAGGTGAAGAAACAACTAAACTCTTTCTTGACATTATCTATTGCTATCATGGATTATCCAAGGATATTATATCAGATAGAAGAACTCAATTTGTATCAAGATTTTGGTGGACTCTTTTTATGATTCTAAAAATAGATATAAAACTATCTTCAACATTCCATCTTTAAACTGATGGACAAATAGAGTGTATTAATCAAGTTTTAGAGTAGTATTTAAGATGTACTATTAACTACCAACAAGATGATTGGATAATTCTTTTGACATTGGCAGAATTTGCTTATAAAAACATGGTACTTTCTTCTACAAAACAAACACCTTTCTTTACCAATTATGGTTATCATCTACGACTTGATACTTTTGACTTTTTAAAAGTTGATAATCCTGCTACAAAAGATTTCACAATTCATTTGTCAGAGCTACATGCAACGATGAACGCACAATTAAAAGAAGCTCAAGAACAACAAAAGGTCAATACAAATGTCTATCGAAAGGAACAACCACCATTCCACATGAGTGACAAGGTATGATTACTTTGTCGCAATATCAAGACCACTTGTCCTTATGACAAATTGGACTATCGAAGGCTTGCACCATTTTTTATTTTTGTATAAATCAATCTAATTACATATTGTTTACACCTACTAGAATCAATGAAAATCCATTCAATATTCCATGTGTTACTTTTTGAATCATATAAGACAGTGGACATACCAAGAAGAAAAGCTCCACGTCCTTTTACAGAAGTCGACAATAATGAAGAATTCGAAGTGGAAGAAGTTTTAGATTCAAGGCAGCGCCAAAATAAATTCGAATATCTTGTCCATTGGCGTGGATATGATATTAGTAAACCCACATGGAAGCCAATAAAGAATCTTACAAATGCAGCAAAGGCAGTGGAGGCTTTTCATCAATGACATCCATCATAATCAAGATAAAAACCTTCCTTATAAAATAAACAAGATATATACAAGATAACATTCTACTTTCAATCCTTGTTTATAGCTTCTTTGTAGTTGTCACGCAAAAGAGATGGAAAACCAACAACCACTGAATTCAATTCAAGAGCCTTCATTTTCTGACCTACCGGATGAGACATTATAATTGTCACAACCTTCAAGACAACACAATCAAGATGAAGATCTTCAAGAACGACATATTCTTCTTCGAATAGATGGTGAGATACAACGCGTTTGGTATCATGACCTTGCAAGGGACTCGCGATGTTTGGTAATTTTATTAAAGGTAGGAACAACTTCTGACGGTGTTTCAAATATTTTATTCGAAGGAAGTTTTAAAGGCCTCAACAACGATCAAATAACTGGGTGGTCTTCCCGCCGTGATATGGGATACTATCGATGGTTGAAAGGCCCTATCAATCATCTTTGAAGAAAACAAAGATCAAAATATGTGGTGAATATAATTTATCGTATCATAGATTTTCTCAACATATAATGACCGCTCCTCGTAGAACTCGTCTCTAGAAAGAGGGATAATATCATGGACATATGCATATAAGCTAGTAATTACATGTATAAATAGGTAGAAATAAAAGTAGATAAAAATAAGTTAATTCTATAATATTTGCTATGAAAGCTTCCTAAAAGCTTCATAGATGCTGCTTTGACTTTATAGGTGTCTTTAATTAACTTTTTGGATTAGAAACGTGATCAACAAGTTGGTCATATGCCACACATGTTGTTAGCTTGAAGACTAAGCTAACTATGTCGCCCACACATAAAAAAAACTTGCCTTGTAAATCAAAGCATGTATCCTACAAAGTCAACACATATTGGAGGTCCTATAGAACATCGCCACATAGTCCCTAGTTAGATAGTATACATAGAGACAAGAGTGAAGCCCTCTTCAATCTTGTCAACTCCTTTCTTGATTCTAGTCTAGTTTCAAGGGTCTCTAATTTTCTTATCTTTTGACAATAGCTATTCCAATTTCTTTCTTAATATACATATTGAGTTATTTCTATTTTTTCATCTTTTTCTAAGAGAAGCCTCACTTGTTTATTTGTCTTTATCAAGTTCTTGTCCTTGACAATTAGGCTACATTGATTTATTCATTATTAGATGGCCTTGCTAAAGTCATTTTTATACTTGAACAAGTTAAAATTTAAATGATTTTTAACCTAATTTATTTTTAGACTTAATATAATTCTTATAACAAAAGTTTATATATTAAATAATATTATTTAGAAATATTTTTAAAAATATACTTGTATTGAATAAAACTTAAATAAAGATTTTAAAGGTTAAACAATATATTTATTAATGTCTTAATTCTCCAACTTTTATAGATGCTGAGACCTTGGTTTTTAATATCCATCAATTCCATTAAATGTGGACTAACTTGGATTTATCTTATATATTAACAATGGCACTGTCTAGAATAAATATTTCAATTGGATGCAAGATTGATGATATTTTTGATAATCATCATATTATTTTAGTTATATCTTAAATTGATGAATCATCTTTTGTCTTAGTTTACAAAATAGGAGTACCTTATGGTGTATTTCTTACATTTGTAATATCTTTAAGTTTATTTTTATTTTGAGTATGTAGATTAGACATGGATTGGAATGCTAATTCTTAAATTCTTAAAGAACCTATTGTAAATAAATGAGAACATGATATGGATCTTTTGACTTAAACCATAGTTGCTCATGGTATCACAAAGAATCAATGTTGCTTTTTTTTATGCCAAGTTGTAGACCATAATACTTAGATATAAATTTTTGGAATTTTTTTTGCTCTTCAATAAAATTATACTAGCTATTTGTTTATTCTAAAGTCAAAGAATAATGGTCAAAGAGTTTTGAAGCCTAAATCTATTCATGTTGAAGGATTTTTATTATTTTTTTAAAATAAAGTAGCATAGACTAAAAGAAGTAAAAGATCAAAATATTTTTTAATTTTAATTAAAGACTTTGAAAAAAACATATCCAAAAGATGTTGTCATAGATGATTTTGTAAAATACCCCATATCTAATGATATTACTAATTTATACATGGATTATAGTAATAAAATCTATCATGTAGTTATAAGTATATGCTCTCTAATCATTTAGAATTGTGAATAATAATAGATATTTGACATGTTGAAATAAAAGTTGGATTCAATTTCTATGATTTTCTATCTATATGCTATTAGATTCTTTCAATTGCATACAAACTAGAGTGCAATAAAATTGGCATCAATCTTGATACAAAAGGATGATGTTAGATAAGAATATGTTATTATATTTACTTTTAAAAGCAACAATAATGCAAAGTCCAACAATACATCTTATGAGAGAGAAGCTTTGGCAACTATTTAGACTATTACTTACTTTTAAACTGATTTGAATGAGCAACAATTTATATTGGTGTTTGACCATTAACCTTTGAGGTAGTATATGGAATTAAACAAATTTATTTTCAAGCTTGCTAGATAAACCTTATTGCTTCAAAATTATGATTTTTTGTTGTATATTAAATATGCATTATTAATTTTAATATAAGTAATTTTTTTTTTAATGCAAGTCCTTTAATAGAAGATTTTACTAAAGTTAAATGGCATAGAAATTGCAATAGAGAAGCAATTCTTAGATTGCATGCAACAACATATCTTATTTTGATATTAGAATCTATATATATAATGCTTAATCAATATTCAAATGAAAAATCTTTTAAAATCTTAGTACTTAGTAATGTGTTGGAAGACCTTATTAACTTATATAAGATTTAATAAGAAATATTGCTTTCAACTATCTATGCTATGGAGCAAGATATAATTAATTACCAAGTATCATGGTTTTTTTGATTTTTTCTTTTACTTTGTGTGTGGTTTGATGGAACTAGGCACATAGTTCCAAGGTTAAATCAAATAATTTCTTTAATGCAGCAAGTATTTAAGGAATTTGGACATTTTTGGATGTACAAAACATATTTTATGTTGTGCAATCAATATTGATAGATTTGCATATATCATCTGGTTGCTATATATATATATATATATATATATTTTTAGTGTGAAGTATACATCAAGTCGAATTAAGTTTTAACACTTAATTATCTTAATTGAGGCCTTTACATGGTATGAATTTTGACTACTATTGGACTTTGGACTTTATTGAACCACTTATTTTTACCTAATGTAGAACTAAATATGTATTAGTGATGGTGGAATATTTTATCAAATACCTTAAATATGTGGCTTTGCTACAAAATTCTTTAAAATTAGCAACCATAACTTTTCTTAATTTTGTATTAGTATATTTTAGAGGACTTGCTAAATTCTTAACAAATCAAGAAAAAAAGTTCTTATGGCTTTTGAGACTTTGAATACCAAAAGATTTAATTGATTATTGAATAAATTCTAAAAATTATCCTCAAAAAAATGGCTTGGTTGAATAAGTTGTTGAAATTGTTAAATATAGATTATAAAACTAAATATTTTTTATGGCAAGTATTGGAATTGAACTTAATATTATTTTAGATTGTAATAAACATATGTTTTAACAAGTAGGCATATTTGGCATCTTATAATCCTTGTAAGTTGTTATATAGATATGAAAATATTCTATCAAGCTTAATATATATAAAACTAGTCCAATTTGTAGAATTGGATGATCTTAACATTTGAGTTTAATGTTTATATGATAAAGTAGATTTCTATAAAAAGCCTATACCTATGGCCATAAAAAACCTATCTATTACTCAATATTATAATATTTTATAATATTTTTGTAATTTTAGCAAAACTTATCTTCATTAATTGAGAAGATTTTCTAACAAAAATTATGTATATTTGTAATATGGCATACCTACAATAATTGATGTTAAGGCAAGGTATATAATTTATTGTATCAAAGATGTATTGTTTAGTAGTATTTTGTTGCTTCAAGGCTAGAATAGATAAAGGTATTGAAAGTATTTTAAAAATTTTGTTCTTTGTTATCTTCCAATTATTGATTCTTCTATAATTTAGCACTCTACATCTCGCAACATTGACTAAGTTGTGTCGAATTTTTGAAACAACATTATTGTAGCATTTATCTTTGATTATATCTATGTTATTGTTCTAGCAAATTGATAGAATTTCTAATTGACAAGGAAGCACTTGAGAGTATATTTATTATGCATTTTAATTTGGATTTTAATTGTATATTTGATTATGGTTTTTGGTACTTCATTTGTATTGTATGACAATCTTTATTTATACAATAATTGTTACATGGCATGGCATTGGATGCTAAACCACATCAAATAGATGTAGTCTATTTTAATTTATTAGGTTCTCATCTATTTATTTTTTTATGTTAGGTAACTTTATTAGTACCAACAAAGGCTTGAAGTTTTAAATAGAAAATTTTATTTGACTTGACATTCTTATCAAATCAAGTCTTATGCATGTTTTTAAGAAAGAAAGCTATTTCTTATAAGATTTTGCTTGAATATTGTAATTTAGCTATTGAATAAAATTTTTGATTTTTTTTATATACTTTTTGTATTGGATACATTTTTTGTAGCATAAGAAATAGCTTGATTAAGTTGTGTTTAGATACTTCATATTTTCTTAAGAATATCTTTGTTATGCATTCTTATTTGGATTTTAATTGCATATTTGATAATGGTTTTTGATACTTGATTTTTTTGATATATCAAAAAAAATTATATAAATTTTTTATAAATTTTTACTATAAATACAAAAATTATCAAACTACTTTTTGAAATTCTTAAAATTTCAAAAAAAAAACCATTTCTTTCAATTATAATTATACTATAAGGATTTTTTATTATTTATTTTTTTAAGTTTTTTTACTCACCTTAATTCATATAAATTCATAATTTAACGAAATATTCTTCTTGTAATTTTTTATTTTTAATTATTATTTTGATTAATTCTTAATTTAAACTATAGTGATAAATCAATTAAATATATATATTTATAAAACTAGATTTTATGCCAATATTATTTAGTATTATAATTTTCAAAATTTGATGTAATTTTGGTTGTGTTAGTGCATTTATCACAAGTTGTATAATTATTTTATGTTCTTGCAATGGTCGTAGAAAATTTTATTTATTTACAAAAAGAATTGTTTTAATATTTTTATTACTCATTTGAATCTCTTTATTTTTTAGAGGATTTTGTATATATTTTATTAAAGTGATTATTTTTAGCATCAATGAATTTGGTTATTGTACCTAGAAGTTGTTGATAAATATCAGTTGCCATTTGTTTTGAGAAGGTTTTTTATTCCATCCCATAGTTGATTCATTGACATGTATCTTTTCTTCTTTTTTTATTTGTTTTTTTTTATTGTTGTGGTTTAATTTTTAAATTATTTATTCTTATATCAACTAATAAGATGAATCCATTCATTTTTGTATGTCATCTTTTATTTCTAGCTTTGTTAGAGACCATTGCATCATGTTGTTTGTTATATCCATTCGTATTTATACTTGATACTTTGCTAAATAATATTCTTAAAAACAAATTGTATTTTCATATTGTTATCATTTTTATTTTTTCTTATTATATGTAAACTTGTGTAATAGAATTTACATTAAAATGGAAATTGGTGGTATTAATTTATTTATTTTTTGTGCATTATTAGGATGGTAAATATGAAATCTATCTTCTACAAAATCTTAGCTTTTATTTCTATACATAACCAAGACTATTAAACTTTTTTATTTTTTTTATCTTCTCTCAATACTTTGCCAAACTTAATTGCTATGCACATGAAAATTGGCTTAAATTCAGTTGGAGTACATTTTAACATAATCTAAGTTAAGCTACAAGGTATTTTAAAATTTATATAATATGTTCAAGTTCTATGCTGCTTTTAAATTAAGAATAAGATTCTAAAATTGAATTGTGCAATTGTTTTATGTTGACATCTTTCTTTAAAAAAAAATAAAAAACTTAATTAAAATTAAAAAAGAATCTAAATTTTATTTCAAATGATTCGAAATTTTACCTAAATTATTTAAATAGACCTATAACTCTATTTTCTTCCAAAGATGTACTTTAAAACCTAAATTCTATTTTCTATATTATTATGAAAGTTATTGTTTCTATAATCCTTACATGAATATTAAAGTGGTTTTTTATTATATGTTTTGGAATTTGATTTATGCTCTGATAACTTAGTGTTGCTTGAAAAAAAATTATGTTGATACTAATTTATACCAAATTAATTTAAGTCTCAAAAAATAAATTAAAATTTGATTTTATAATTATAAATAATCATGTAATGATAAAAATAAATAAAGAAATAAATAAGTCAACTTGAAATAAGTAGAATTTTCTTATACATACTTATGAATTTTCAAAATATTAATTTCAAAAATATTAATTTTTTAATTAATTTTAGATGTTGATGTGCAGTAAAAATATATAAAAAAATAATTTATTTCACATTTTTAAAGATTTTATGTAACAAAATCTTAAATCCAAAAAAATCCAAGCTACTAAAAGATTTTAAAGTAATATAAGGCATTTATAGATCACTAAATTATGAATCATTTTATGTATAAATTTTTAAAAATTCACCAACGATGTAGTTTTAAGAAAATTCACAGAAGTAGAAATTTTCTTCACAAACATTTTTGACCTATAGAGAGTGTAAAACATGTATTGAAAAAATAGATTAGATAAACTTTTTATGAGCAATATAAAAATTGAATGCAACCTAGTATCTGAAAAATTTTCAAAAAATATATACATACATAAAAAATTAAAATTTTAAATATGTTATTTGACAGATTTAAGAAATCACGTTTGAAAAAAATTAAGTGCAATGCATCATCTTAGATATTTAGAGAGCTACTTCTTACATATGTAAAAATAATTTTAATTTTATTGTTCTTATTGCAATATTTAAACACTATTCTGGACTTTCATGTTCTAAATTCTTAAAAACATTTATACCCATGCCATGTAATTTATATTCACAAGTAGAATATTTTAAACATATTGTATCAAATCATTCTTTAAAAAAAATTGATGAAAGAATCTATTTAAATGATTAAAAAGCACCAAAGCTCAAAAGAGTTTGTTGAGGCATAATTCAAGTAACCAGATTTTATTCCCAAAACTAACCAAGGCAACAAAATAACTAAACATTATATCATAAATTTTAGCAATACAAGAAGCTAAATTTTCAACACGTAGTTAAAAAAAATAGTACCAAACCATTTATTTATTTATTTATTTATTTATTTATTTATTTTTGATAAATTCATTGTGTTCAGTTATTGCAATTATCTTCCACAACAAAACAACATTTCTTTAATCTCTTTTGATTTAAATGTGATAAAACAATGGTTCAAAATATTAACTAGGACTTCTACTGCAAAGTGTACTTGGCTAATTTCTAAGAGGTAACAACATGAATCTTTGCTAGATGCTTTTAATTATAAATAAATAAATAAATGATTACTCATTTACTTGTTTTATTAAAAGCAGAGAGTGGCCACCCAACAATCCCTTCGACCGTCAAAGCTGCCAAAGCACTGGTGCTTGTTGGTGGGGAGTTGGTGCCTCTTTGCAGCAAATTCATAATGCCCATGGTCAGGGCATTCTGCGACTCTGAACCTGCCATTTTTATTCAATAGAATGGACCATTATTTGTACGCCTCACCAGATTTCATGACTTGTAGAAATGGGTCAGACTGAGGAAAGCTTTTCACACCCTGCATTGGATTGTTCTCATGGATTTGTGATGGTGTGTTTTTAAAGTGTGTATAAATATTAGACTGCGTGTAGTGAATTTGAAAAGAGGTGATAAAATGATGTAGCTATGGTTTTCTTAACCAGCCCTGTCTTTTGTTTTTTCTCATTCTATTTTTTGAAATAAACTTTTCAAGAGTATTTTAGTTTCAGGATTTGGCGTTTTTTCCAGGTTCTAATGCGTTGGCTAGAAAAGATATGATATGAGTTCTTCATTTAACTTTGTGAACACTATATGAATCCCATTCACTCACGTGGTCTTAACTTAATATTTTAAATAAAAATGACTGTGGACATTCGTAATTATAAAACTCAAAAGCAAATTGTTAGTAAGAACCACAAGTTGACTGTGTGAGGTGACGATGCTGATGAAATTGAACACGAAAGAATATGGGTAAATTTGATTTTTTTACTTTATTTTATTCGCTCCTTTGTTCCTTTGTCTGAATTCTTTACAAAGTCCCGTGCACTTTTATTCGCATAGTTTTTTTCAAAAAAAAAGTGTAATCTAGTGAGTGCCGTCGTGGACTAGCAAAATGCATGACGCCTCAACTATGTGAGCCAAAGCGACCCCATACATTCCTAATCACAATAGTAAGCAATAAAACACTTCCACCCATGCAACTGTTAAGCTAAGCAACGACCACAACCAAATAAATAAATATATATATATATATATATATGTACACAAATCCTTATAGTTCTTGTCCATACAAGTTGAATAACAACGCACACTTTTGTGGAAGTTTGGAATCAAGTAAAGTCACATGGGGTCACCGGTTTTCACTAATGAAAGTTTCACCCCAAACGAAGACTTGAACACTGCCACGATCCCGTTCACACAGCCACAACGTGAACAGTTTCATCCACATTCACACTGCGAACAAGGGAGACGGAGTGGCGACGCGCAATGGCGAAGGGTGGCGACAGGGCTTGACGCTGTGGCTATAGCTGTGGCTGTGGATATGACGCGACACACAGAGAATTAGCGAGCGGACTGTGCCACGGTTGGAACTTGCTTCTCAGTGTTTACTGCGGGGTAAGGGAGCAAGGGAGCAGTAAATCCTGGTGCCGATGCGGATGGGCTGTGCGTGAGTGCGTGCGTCGCCTCCTGATTTCGTGCTACGTGGCCACATGCACAACGCACTGGGTTCGTCGAGATTCCACGAGAACAGTCCGCAGAGGGCCAACTCATTCACCCAACTCGAAATCTGTTCCAGAGGCCCATAATTGAGAGATGAGGGTGAGGGTGGGGAAAAAGTGAATCGGGATTTCTCACCGTTCGGCAGCCCCCTTCTTCCACCTTCTTCGTGTCTATTTGCAGCGAAAGATCTCACTTGGCAACAAGGTTGACGTCTTGCAATTGGGAGCAACAGGGCACCTGGCTGCTTTTGCAACAAGCGCGGCAGTTTCCTCGTCTTGTGCGGGGCGCTGCTTGAATGCCACCGCAGCAACGCAGCCGAGGTGGAAGCCTGCTGGTTCATTAAGGTATGTTTGCAGACACTTGATGCAGTTGAGTGAGTGTCGTGTACGTGTGTGTCCGCGCGCGCTCTTGACTATTGAAGCTGGTGGGTGGTGTACCTGTGAATCGATCTGCTCCTTGGTCGAACAGACCTGGTGGCTTGTATCGTTGGTTTGTCAAGGTGCGCGTTTTTTGAGTTTCGGTGGCTTGGGTTGGGGTGTTGTGCGCTCTCGAGGTGGTGGAGCGCAAGTTTCCCAGCGTTGCAGTTGTGTTTTTTGAGGATATTTTGTTGCTGGGGTAGCTTTTGTGTCGCTGACGCTGCTCTGTGGTCGGTGCAGTGGGTTGGGTCTAGGGATAACGCAGAGACTCTAAGTTTTTGGAGCTCATCGTGATGCCCGTCACGGCGTTCAAGATGGCGATCCCGAGGTCGTTTGTGTTGATGGTGCTCCTTGGGTTGGTTATTGGCATCGGGACATTGGTTAGGGCAGATGAGCTCATGCCTCCTTCTTATGAGTATGGCAACGAAATTATGGCACTGAAATCCAAGCTCTCTCTTCTCGAGGAAGGATTGAAGACCAAGGAAGTGAGTTTATCGGAAAAGGAGTCGAAGATCAGCGTTTTGGAGCAGGAGTTGGAGGCACTGCGAACGCATAAAGGCGAATCCCAGGATGCTGCTCTTGCACAACTGCAGATAGAGTCAGCTGAGGCGAAGGTGCGTGAATTGGAGGACCAGGTTCAAGCTCTTCAGGAGGAGTCTCGCAAGCTCAGAGAGGAGGCAGAGGCACATGCCGGGGCGGCGAAGTCTCACGAAGAGACTGCAAACTTGCACCTGACTGAGAAGGAGAAGACCATCAAGGCTTTGGAAGACCAGAAGATTCGTCTCCAGAAAGCTGAACGCGGTCTTCAGATCGCTGAGGCTGCCATGTTGAAGGCCAAAGCTGAAGCAGAGGAGAAAGCCAAGCGACTTGATGAGGTTCATCAGGCATGGTTACCCCCATGGGCTGCTACGCACGCCGAGCTTCTCCAGAAAACTGCCTCTTCTCGTTGGTCTACTCACGCAGAGCCTGTGGTGAAGAACCTTCAGAAATCGGCGTCCACCAACCACGCCAAGTACGTCAAGCCCCATTTTGACACTATCCAGGCCAAGGTGAACCCCCTCATTAGAGAGAAATGGCAGAAGCTCACTGAGGCTGTCGCTCCTCACCTCGAAACTGTGAAGAACATGGGCGTTAAATCTCGCGAGTATATTGCTCCGCATGTGGAGACCGTCCAGAAGACCGTGAGTCCCTATGCCGAGGTATGAGCCTTCACCAATACTCCCATTTGATCGTCTCCTGTCCTGTTTTTCCCGAGTCAGTTTAGGGTTTCTAACCATGTATTGACGTGGGTTTCTCAAACAGGCTGCCAAGGAGAAGAGCAAGCCCTATGTCGACAAGGCATCGACGTTTGCTGCTCCTCATTTGGAGAGATTAAACACCCTGGCAGGTCCTCACTACCGCCGCGCCGTTACTACCGCCTACAACTACCACGAAGGAGTGCAGAGCTACTTGAAGGAGTCTTTGGGGAAGTATGAGTTTCTGTCTCATCTATTGACCAAGGAGTCTATATGGTTTCTGGCTGCCGCAGTTTTTGCTCTTCCCATCATGTTGATTTTCATGCTCTTCCGAAGGTTGTTCAGCTCCCAGCCGGTCGTGCCATCAAAAAGGCACCGCAGCACTCAAAGTGGCACCTCTTCCACTATCAAGAAGACCCGGAGGCCTAAGCAAACAGACAGGATGGTTGAGAAGTAAACACTCCTTTGCACCTCGAATATCCATGTTGTGTTTATGTACACACGTGCTTTCAGTCCGTCACTCGCTGCCCGTTCGCCATCGTCTTTGGCATCCGAAACTAGACAATCGAAGACAGGGAGCTAGTCGAAGCTGAGAATGTCACTGGAGCAGAGACGCACCAGATTAAGGAATCTGGAAATGGACAACTTCGTTACATCCCTGCTGCACTTTGACAAAAACGTAAGGAGACTCTGAAGATACCAACTTCGACTGTTTGGTTGTATTCCTGTTTCTAATGGAGGCTCTATTTGCAAATATTTGAAGGTCGTATTCCTTTGGCTACAGGGAAGAGAGTACTGTTAGCATCTAGTTTTGTAGGGGTTCAGTGGACACTCACAGAATCACACTAGGTTATTGTTCCAGATATTCCATAGACGCCTGTTTTGTTGTAAATCCTGGAATAGATACTTGTTTGGTGTAGAATTACAGCTGACTGCAATTGAGAGTAGCTCTTTTGTTGCTGTTTCTTTTTCCTTTGAAAATAATTTTAATTTGTCACCTATGTAACCACAAGTTGTAAAGAGATGATATTCAATGAAGTTGCTTGTCATATTTCCTGGTTAATGAATACTAGGCAGTACTGTTCAAGGCTTGTTTAGGGTTTCTGATCAACTTGGGTAGCTGCTACAATATTTTTGTCACTTGGTTGTAAGGAAAATTGAGAGACGGAATTGAAAATGGGTTTATTTTATACCATTTGCTGCGAAGTTGTGAACAGAAGATAATGTCAGCTGGGGAGTTGTAGATTATATGTGATCGCTGAAGGGTTCTTCCTACAAACTAGTTTTCGCTGTAGCAACACTCATCTTTCTTCGCCAGTGATACTTTCATCGTTACGTTTTTTTTGTGTATGTCGTGAATTGGATCTCCTGTCTAATAAATTCGTGTATCAGGGAAAGTCACGCCAAAAAATAGGTCGAATTTCCACCAGGCTTTACGGATGAATCCTCGAGGGGAAGTCTTAAGCAAAGGTGCCACTTCAGGCACGCAAGCGTTGTCCTCCTCTGCTGTGTATCAAGTGTTGATTGTGCTTCCCACTTTCGCAGGTTAAAAATTCTTCTCCAACAACTGCATAAGAGAAGTCAAACCCTGCAATCAAAGGTATGAGGTATGAACGCCATGTCTACTTGCGTTGAATCGACCGAGAATCTTGCAGTAATGGATTTAGAAGTTCCTGAGATGCTGATATGATAGTGAGCTATTGCAGGGGTGATTGTAGAATTTGTACTTATTCTATCGATTATGTGTTTGTTTCTCCTCGTCGAAGCTTTACTACTCATTGTGAATGGCTCAAGAAGGATTTTGAACGAGGGCAGTACACTGGGGTGCTGAAGAACTTACAGAGCATGTCATGCCAGGAGTCAAGCCATCTTCCAATAAGCTAACAAACTGGGTAAAGGACCTCATCGTTGAAGCACTTAGAAGTCAAGTAGAAAGTGAGCTACATGTAGCTGATGCTTGAAGCCAATGGACGATGTCTTTTTTAAGAAAACAATTGATTCTCCAATTGTTAATAAAAGAAAAGTGTTTGTTGTTACACTCTTATTAATACAAACTTTAAAATTGGCCTATTTTTGCAATGAATTCCAAAGTTTCTTGTTGTAATAATATCAATGTTGAAGATGAGCAAGATCTTGCATAGTTGTTACCACATAGAATTAAACCATAATAAGTTGTTAATATTCGAAAGATATCAAAGTATTAAAATAAGTTACTATGGTGGTAGCTAGGATTTTAGGTAGCAACTAGGTTAAGAAGAATCTAGGCTTTAGTTGGATATAACAAAGAAGGATAAATATGATTGTAGATGAAGACTCCAACTATAAGTAAAGAATGTTGGAAGTGGGAGTCATCTTACTTCATACTTTTCTTGGGTGCAACCTTGATGATACTAAGTGTTGTAGCTTTTAGTTTTTCTTTCTTTAATGGATTATGGACCCACTTGCATTTCCTTGTAAGTTTTTTTGAAATTATATGAAGTCTTTGTTGTTGTTTGGAATAGATCATATTGTTATTGTTGATGTTAAGGTTTTGAAACTCCTAACTTTTAAATTCAGATCTAGATCTAGATCTTTCTTTGCTCTTACTTATTGTTAAGTGCATCTTAGATTTAAGATTTGATTTGCACCTTATAGCATTATTATAAAACACTAGTGTTGTATTTTCTTATTGAATTAGATCTTTGGTGGACTAACTTTGAAGTTTCATGTATTAAAAGAACTTAAGGTGCTTAAAAGACCTCTTATGATGCTTAGAAGTGATTTGTGAATACAAAAGTGATATAAGAGTGGCAAATCTTGTTTAAGATGTTTATGTAATTCATTGGACTTGTGAGAGGTTGTAGAAGTGAAGTAGAAAGTGTTTCGAGAATAAAAACACTAGTTTATTTGTAAAGATGGCATTATGAGATTCTAAGGCAACAACACCTTCTTATTAATTTTAAGAGCTTTACAACTATTTCTCTTGATCTTTTTTGATACATTTCTCCTTTACATATGGCTTTAAGTGAGGGTGAAGGCTTAAGAGCAATTGAAAATTTTAGAGGTGAAAATTACTACCATTAGGAGATCAAAATGGAGCTTTTGTTAGCTTCTTTGGATCTTTGAAATATTGTAGATGAAAGTGAAGAACCTCCAAGCATGCATGTTGATATAAAAGAGAAGAAGGACTATAAATACAATGAAAAGAAGGCCTTTGGATTGATTGCATGCAATATTGATGAAGCAAACTTCTCCCACATTATCTCTTGCAAAAGACCAGCAAAAATATAAAACTCTTTGCAACATGTATGAGAGCAAGAACTTATTTAACATCATCTATATAAGAAAGAAGCTCTTTACTTATAAGATGGAAGAGAGTGAAGACTTCATGGCACACATCAATAAAGTGAAGGTACTTGCAAATAAACTTGCAATTGTAGACAAGCTCTTAGAAGATGCAAATATTGTTATGACTCTATTTATGAAATTGCCAAAATCCTATAACTACCTCATTGTGGCTTTAGAATCCATCAAGATGAAAGAACTTACAATAGACTACGAGACAACAAGACTTAATCATAAAGTGACCAAGAGGAAAGATAAAGACCCTCAAAGTGAATATTCAGCACTTTACTCACAACAAGGCAAAGGCAACTATTCAAACCAATGAAGTAATGTCAAAACTTGCTTCATTTGTGGCAAAGTAGGACATTTTTCTCGAAATTGCTACAAAGGCAAAAAGATGAAAAATGAAAATGTAAATAATATGTAAGATGAATTTAGATGATAAGATTATGCATTCGCAATAGCAAATGGTACTTCAATAGCTCCCATATGAAGATTGATTATGGACTTAGGTTGTTCCAAGCACATGACACCTTATAAGTGTTCACTTGTCACTTATGAGGCTATTCTACCATCAAATGGAATTTTGGCAAATAGTGACACATGTGAAGATATTGAAATTGGTTCTATTATGATAGAGATGGTTGTGAATGGACAAACCAATAGTATTAGATTCAAAAACGTCCTCTACATATCCAAAATAAAGCAAAATCTACTTTTAGTGAGTAAATTTATAATGGAAGGTTTTATGGTTCAATTCAATAAGAATAGATGTTTTTTGAAAACATTGTATAGAAACATGCTTGCCAAAGGCTTTAGAGAAAGAAATTTGTACTATGTCAAGTATAAGAAGGTCAATGGAGTAGAGATAGCTATATTTGCTAAGTTTACATCAAACTAAGACAAGTTGAATATATAGCATCAATGCCATGGCCATTTGAATGTGAAGAATATGACAGAGCTTAAGTGTCATGGACACAAAAATACAGACTCGAGATCTAACAAGAAGTTCAAGAAAAACTGGCAAGAACTAGATTAATCAGATGAATACAAAAACAACACCAGAGAGGTGAGCTAGAGCTCCAAGAGATGTGTTGTCGAGAGTGAAGAACTCTTCAACCTCGATTCCAATATATACTCCTATTTAGAAAGCTTCTCAAGCAACTTCTACCAACTATGAAGCTTCTAGAAGGTTCCAGAGACTTGTTTCTAGAAGATTCTAGAAACTTGTCTCTAGAAGGTTTTAAGGACTATGTCCCTAACATCTTCTATGAACTAAGAAGCTTCTAAAAGGTTCCAGAGACTTGCTTCTAGAAGGTTCTAGAAACTTGTCTCTAAAAGGTTCTAAGAACTATGTTCCTAACATCACCCCCTCCTTTAGCTTCGAGGTCTCTAAGAAGCAATGTTGTTGTTAATCAGTACCAACGCAAGAAAATGAAGATCTGTCGCATAACGTCTGCTATGAACTCCAACTGTTGTTCACGAGGCAAGTGGTTCATCGACCCTTGAAGCCAACGGTAGTAGCCCACTCCTTCAACTTCTGACCAAGCATGAACTTCCGTGTCCTCATTATGAAATTGTCCTGCAAACACGCCTTCAAGCTGATCATCGTAAGCAGGCTCGGACTCAAATACAATCACCAATGATCGGTTACTCGGTATCCTCCCTCGTCGTCCTGATGTAGGCAGTTCTTCATGTCGGGGTCACCTTCATGAGCTAGTCAATTGAGATAATCTGACTAGCATAGTATCTATCTCTTGGCTATCCATATCAAAAGACCAAACTATGGCTATTGAAAAAATTCTACTTTATCTTGGTAAAAATAACTACATCAACTACGAATTTTGGTGGTGCTCTCCCCCTTTCTTATATTCTTAGGTGAGCAAGCTTTAGAAGGAAGCTATCATCGAACCGGCTTAGATTTATGAGGATGTTGTTGATGAAACTCGTGTACCTTTTGCGGCGCATTGGCAAGATTTTTAGCTGGCTCCCATGTTCGCTCATTAATGTCGTAGCCGCACCAATGAACAAGATGCTCCAACTTGCCCCACCTTCGCCATGAATCCAGCACCTTTTCAACCTCGTATTCCTCGTGGTTCTCAATCTCAATACTAGGTGGCGGACATTGCACTCTTCCAAAAAAAGACGACTCTCGATAAGGCTCTAACAGAGAAACATGAAAGACTGGATGTACCTTCATAGAAGCCGGTAATTCCAAACAGTACGCCACTGGATTGATTTGCTTCTGATGATAAATGGTCCCAATCTTTGATAGTCCAACTTATCACATGGTAGCTTGCTCTTGATATTCTGTTCAAGAAGCCATGCTTTATCTCCAATTTTGAAATTAGGTGCTTGATTCCGAAATCTATCTGCAGACGCCTTGTAGGATTCTTGAGCGGATTGTAATTCAAGCTTCAATGTATTTTGAAGCTCTGATAGTTGTTTAGCAAATCCTTCAACTGCTGGATTGTTATTTATTGACGGACTCAATAAATCAAGCTTCGGATGATAGCCATAGTTGGAAAAGAATGGTGTGTATTGAATCAACGCATGGAGGGTGTTGTTATATGCAAACTCGGCTAGCGACAGATATGTGGTCCAATCGTCTTGCTGATCGTTGATGCTGCATCGTAAGTATTGTTCCAAGACTTAGTTCACCCGTTCCGTTTGGCCGTCAGTTTGAGGATGAAAAGCAGAAGAAAGCTTGATATCCACCTTCAGTATCTCAAAGAGAGATCTCCAAAACTTTGATACAAATTGGGTTCTTTGATCTGATACGATATCATCTAGTAGTCCATGATATCGATACACATTATCAAGAAAGAGCCTTACTGTGACTTCACTGGACGATGTCTTCTTACTAGGGACAAAGTGTGCCATCTTTGTAAGCCGATCTACCACAACAAAGATGCTATCAAATGAATTCGATGATGGTAGGTCTGTAATGAAGTCCATGGAAATTGAAGACCATGGTCGATGTGGAATCGGCAATGGCTGTAGGAGTCTATAAGGGCGATGCTGAGGATTCTTGGATCTTGAACAGATGTCGCAAGAGAGGACAAAATCTTTCACATCCTTCCACATTTGAAGCCACTAAAAATCTCGAGAAATAAGCTCCAAGGTCTTGTTGAATCCAAAATGTCCTGCAACTAGAAAATCGTGGCGAGATTGAAGAACTCGGAGTCGTGCTGGTCCTTTTGGGATATACAATCACTCCTCAAAGTATAAAAGATCTCCCTCCACCTTGAACTTGTAGTCATTGGCACGCTGCTTGATATCAATGGCTACTGAAACTTCAATGGTCATGGCACGTACCTGATTCAGGAAGTCAGTATCAATTGGCACAATAGTAGTGCAAAGCCAAAATTGCTCTGGCTTCAACAACGTCGTATATTGTTGATCAAACGCTACTTCTTCAACCTTTGGTACAAGATACGATCTCCTCAATAAGGCATTAGATAGTCCTTGCTGCTTTCCATGTCAATAAATGATAACAAAATCGAACCTAGATAGCGACATACTCCACCGAGTTTGACGTCGATTTAGAACTTGAGCCAACATGAAATACTCCAAATTCTTGTGATCTGTGTATTCGGTCATTAGATATGTAGCTCCTTTAAGAAAGTGACGCCATTCTTGGAAAGAATCCACTATAGCAAGAAGTTCCTTATCGTGGATCTCATAATTGATTTCAGCAGCAGAGAACTTTCGAGAATAGAATGCAACTGGATGGAACTTCTTGTCTTCTCTCATTTGTGAAAGTACAGCTCCCAAAGCAAAATCCGAAGCATCAGTTTCTAAATAAAAGACCTTTGTAAAGTCTGGATATACCAAGATTGGAGCCGTAGTAAATGCGGTCTTTAGGTCTTGAAACGTCTTCTCAGCTAGAGGTCCCCATTCCAACTTATCATTGCATGTCAACCGAGTGAGAGGAGAAGCAACTTGAGAGTAATTCTTGATGAAGATTCGATAGAAGTTGGCAAAACCAAGAAAGCATTGTACGTCTCTAACCGTCTTCAGAACCTCCCAAGATACAATTGCTTCCACCTTCTTGGGGTCCATCTTCAAGCCTTCCGTAGTCGCAATGAACCCTAAAAACTCCATCTCTATTTGGTGAAATAAACACTTCTCTAACTTGGCATATAGTCCTCGCTCACGTAGTTTTTCTAAGACCAAACAAACAACCTTTTCATGCTCTTCCTCGTTTTTGGAGAATATCAAAATATCATCTAAATAGATGACAACAAAATCGTCAAGGTGCTCTCGGAAAATGTCATTCATCATATGTTGAAAGACTGCTGGAACATTGGTAAGACCAAAGGGCATGACATTATACTCAAAATGGCCATACCTTGTATGGAACGCTGTCTTCCACTCATCTCCTTCCTTGATTCGTACGAGGTTGTAAGCTCTCCTTAGATCAATTTTTGTGGAGATCCTTGCACGTCCAAGTTTTTCTAAGAGACCAGAAATCAAGGGTAACGGATAACGATTCTTCTTTGTTACCTTGTTGAGGCCTCGATAGTCCACGCACATCCGCAACGAGCCATCTTTCTTCTTCACAAATAAGATGGGTGCTCTAGCTGACGATTTTGAATGACGAATGAAGTTCTTGGCTAGATTCTCATCGATGTACTTTCGCAACTCTGCCAACTCCATCTGCGATAGATTGTAGATTGTGCCAAAAGGCGGTTGTACTCCTTCTTGCAAGTCTATGGTACAATCATATGGTTGGTGTTCGGGTAGCATGTTAGCATTCTTCTTTTGAAACACGTCTTTAAAATCCTTATATTGCTCAGATATACTTGTTGTCGAGAACTTTTCCTCAGTAGTTGGAGCCGCATAAATGACAAACGATGTGCCTTCCTTGGACGATCTTATAAACGTTCTTGTTCCAATGAATAAGGATTTCTCTATTTAGGGTTTTCTACTAGGCTTGCTCTTGGGTGGTTTTGTGGGAAAGGTCATCTTCCGCAACCTCCAATCTATGGATGGATTATGCTTTTTCAACCAAGAAAGACCAAGAATAACAAGATTTGATGGGGTTCTAATAATATTAAAAATAATATGACTACTATGGCCTTTAAACGTCACTTCTATAGGTTCTAATTCATAGATGACACAACCAAACAATAAAGGTCGCTCATCTATGACCTCAACGTGAACAGGTTTGGATTTTTGTACTAAAGGGATCTTATGACACTTCGCAAATTCTTCGTCTAAGAAACAAGCAGATGCTCCTGAATCTAATAATGCTAAGGTTCTCAGTTTCTGAGGGCCAATAAGCAAAGGGATTGTAAAGCAAAGGGCAGGTTGAGCGGAAAGAAAGGAACCTAGTTGTTGTTGCAATATTTCACTGTCCAGCCGTTTAGTTCCTATTGTGGCTAGGCATCCTCGTTTTCCTGAACAAACATGCCCCTAGTCCTGACAATATGTCAATTTTTCTTCTTGGGACAGTTTCCAACTTTGTGGCCTTCTTCACCGTAATACAACCATAGACCTTCCTCCATACGCCGCTTTTTTTCTTCTAGGGTAAGGGATTTGACACGTACCGCATCAATTTGTATGTCTTCTACCTTTGAATGTGAATTCACGCTGCTTGCCGACATAATTGGGGCGTGGCAAACCATATGTTGTCTTGAACGTTGGTCTTGGTGGCGTTGGAATAGGCGATTATCGTACTTCATAGCTTAGCTAATAGCTTTGTTGAGCGTTTGTGGATCAGGAAGAGTTAACAGAAAATCCTTCACATCATCCCTTAAACCCCAATAGAATTGACTCATCAACGCTTCTTCATCCCAATTGATGTCGCATGTCCCAATTGATGCTAATTGCCTGAAGTCCGATGCATAGACTGATGTAGAACGCATCCCTTATCGTAGTCACTGGATCTTTGTTGTAGCCCATCGAACCTTGTTGTGTTCACCAAATGCTTTCGCAAATGCCTCCAAAAAAGTTTCAAAGTTGTTTAGTATGGACGATCGTTTCTCAAACAAAGGAGCAAACCATGATAGAGCTTACCTTGTAAGTAAGGTTCCAACGAGCCCAATACATGACTCCTCTGTTGGATAGCATTCGGGCTGTAAAACTGTTATCAACCTGATTTGATTAACGAATCCTCGAAACTTGGAATGCATACCATCGAACTTGTTTGGAAGGCTAACTCGGGGCTCTTTATGTTGTAGAACCAGCGGTGCTTGTCGAACCTGAGGCAAAGTTGCTTCTCCAAGTGCAAAAGTTTGAAGCTGGTGCAACCTAGATTATGCCATCCCAGATGCTCCATCGTTATGAAGCCTTGCCACGACTCCTTCAATCTCTGAAGTTCTTTGCGATAACGTAGCGAGGGCATTCATGATAGTATCCAACTTGGACTCCAAACTTTTCGTCATACTAATGTCTTCGCCTCCGACCATTCTAAGAGAAGGACAGAAATGACTCTATAAGAAAATAATATTGGTTTAGAGGAGGGTACTCTGCAACCTCTAAAATGCCTTAAGAGCTTCAAGAAAAGGAGTAATCCACTCTCTCCAAGAAGAATAAGACTCCAATATTGTAACAAAAGAAGTATCAATTTAGAAGAGGATAATCCACAACCTCTAAAATGCTAGTACACTTCCAAGCAGAGGGGTAATCTGCACTCTAACGAGGAAAAAACTAACTCTGATATCTGAGGTGAGTGTAGTCTCGACAAACTGTCACAGATACAGAAATACAAACTTGAGATCTAACAAGAAGTTCAAGAAGAACTGACAAGAACTAGATTAATCAGATGAATACAAGAACAACACCAGAGAGGTGAACTAGAGCTCCAAGAGATGTGTTGTCAAGACTGAAGAACTCTTCACCTTCGATTCCAATATATATTCCTATTTAGGAAGCTTCTCAAGCAACTTCTACTAACTAGGAACCTTCTAGAAGGTTCCAGAGGCTTGCTTCTAGAAGGTTCTAGAAACTTATCTCTAGAAGGTTTTAAGGACTATGTCCCTAACATCTTCTACCAACTAAGAAGCTTCTAAAAGGTTCCAGAGACTTACTTCTAGAAGGTTGTAAGGACTATGTCCCTAACATTAAGTCTATGGTAAGTAGCTTAGATCTTAGCAAAACAAGCCTAAATACAATACAACTTGCATATGAAGGATGTATACAAGGAAAATAATAAAGAGCCTCATTTCTAAGTGGTTTAGCAATATAGGCTACAAAGTTGTTAGAGATTATATATTCTGATATATGTCGACCTATAAAGACTACAAGTATTGAAGAAGTAAGATATTTCTTCACTTTTATTGATGATTTCTCAATAAATATTTGGATCCACATTCTTAAAGCAAAGAGTGAATGCTTTTGGAAGTTTAAAGAGTTTAAAGAATTTGTTAAAAAATAAATTGAGTACAAAATCAAGGTGCTACATATGAACAATAGAAGTGAATACATATCTAAGCAATTTGATGATTATTTGAAAAATGAAAGAATTGCTAGAAAAATGACAACTCTATACAGTCTACAACAAAATAGTATTGTTGAAATGATAAATCAAACCATTATGGAGATGGCAAGGAGCATGCTTCATGTTCAAAATCTTAATTATGAGTTATGAGTGGAAGTTGTGATAAATGCAATATATACAAAGAATAGGTGTTTAATAAGTGCTCTTGCATCAATGATACTAGAAGAAGTTTGGAGTGGAAGACAACCTTGCATTTCACATATAAAGATCCTTGAATATATTGCATATACAAAGACTTCAGATTATATGAAGTCCAAACTTGATGCAAAAGGTACAAAGTTTATTTTCTTGAGATATTATAAAGGTACCAAGGCATATATGCTAATATTTTTGGACACCAAAAAGATCATCAAAAGTCATAATGTTAAGTTTTTGAAATATAAGAATACTTGTGAGCAAATGGAGATGAATCCAAATAGATGTTAGGGACATATTCCTTAGAACTTTCTAGAGAGAAGTTTCTAGAACCTTCTAGAAAACAAGCCTGTGGAACCTTCTAGAAGAGAAGCCTCTGGAACCTTTTAGAGAGAAGTTTCTAGAAGCTTCTAGAAAGGAAGTCTCTAGAAGCTTCTAGAAGAGAAGTTTCTAGAAGCTTCTACAAAGGAATCCCCTGGAACTTTCTATAAGCTTCTTAGTTAATAGAAGTAGCTCGAGAAGTTTCTAGAACCTTCTAGAAAGGAAGCCTCTGGAACCTTCTAGAAGCTTCCTAGTTAATAGAAGTAGCTCGAGAAGCTTCCTAAGTAGGAGTATATATAGGGATCGAGGTTGAAGAGTTCTTCAGTCTCGACAACACATCTCTTGGAGTTCTAGCTCACTTTTCTGGTGTTGTTCTTGTACTCATCTGTTTAATCTAGTTTTGCCACTTCTTCTTCTTGAACTTCTTGTTAGATTTCAAGTCTGTATTTTGTGTCCGTGACAGTTTATCGAGACTACACTAACTTGAGATATCAGAGCTAGTTCTTTCTTAGTAGAGTGTAGATTACCCCTCTACTTGAAGGTATACTAGCATTTTTTAGAGGTTGCAGATTACCCTCCTCTAAACTGATACTTCTTCTGTTACAATATTGGAGTCTTATTCTTCTTGGAGAGAGTGGATTACCCCTCTTCTTGAAATTCTTAAGGCATTTTATAGGTTGTGGATTACCCTCCTATAAACCAATATTGCCTCTTATAGGGTCATTTTTGTCCTTCTTTTAGAATGGCCGGAGGTCAAGACATTAGTATGACAGAAAGTTCGGAGTCTAAGTTAGATGCTATTATGAATGCCCTCGCTACGTTATCACAAAGAACTGCAGAGATTGAAGGAGTGGTGGCAAGGCTTCATAATGATGGAGTATCTGGGATAGCACAATCTAAACTACATCAGCCTCAAATTTCGGCACTTGGAGAAACAACTTTACCTCAGGTTCGACAAGAACCACTAGTTCTACAACATAAGGAGCCTCGAGTTAGCCTTCCAAATAAGTTTGATGGAACACGTTCCAAATTTTGAGGATTCGTCAATCAAATCAGGTTGAAAACAGTTTTACAGCCCGAACGATATCCAACGGAGGAGTCACGTGTTGGACTTGTTGGAACCTTACTTACGGGATAAGCCCTATCATGGTTTGCTCCTTTGTTTGAGAAATGATCATCCATATTAAACAACTTCGAAACCTTTTTGGAAGCATTTGCGGAAGCATTTGGTGAACACGATAAGGTTCGATGGGCTACAACAAAGATCCGGTCGCTACGACAAGGGATGCGTTCTACATCAGTCTATGCTTCGGATTTCAGGCAATTAGTATGCGACATCAATTAGGATGAAGAAGCGTTGATGAGTCAATTCTATTGGAGTTCAAGGAATGATGTGAAGGATTTACTGTTAACTCTTCCTGATCCACGAACGCTCAATGAAGCCATTAGCCAAGTTGTGAAGTGCGATAATCGCCTATTCCAACGTCGCCAAGACCAACGCTCAAGACAACATATAATTCGCCATGCTCCAACTATGTCGACAAGCGGTGTGAATTCGCATTCAGAGGTGGAAGACATGCAAATTGATGCCGTACGTATCAAATCTCTTACTATAGAAGAAAAAAAGCGACGTATGGAGGAAAATTTATGCTTGTATTGCGGTGGACAAGGCCACAAAGTCAGAAACTGCCCCAAAAAGTAAAATCGAGGCATAGTCAAGACTAGGAGAGTATTTGTTCAGGAAAACGAGGATGCCCAGCCACAGTAGGAACAGTGCGGCTGGACAATGAAATATCCCAACAACAATCAGGTTCCTTTCTTTCTGCCCAACCTGCACTTTGTTTTACAATCCCTCTGTTTATCGGCCCTCAAAAACTGAGAACCTTAGCACTACTAGACTCAGGAGCATCTGCTTGTTTTTTAGACGAAGGATTTGCAAAGCGTCATAAGATTCTTTTAGTACAAAAATCAAAACCTGTTCATGTTAAGGTCATAGATGGGCGACCTTTATTGTCTGGTAGCATCACCCATGAATCAAAACCTATAGAAGTAACGTTTAAAGACCATAGTAGTCATATTATTTTTAATATTATTAGAACCCCATCAAATCCTATTATTCTTGGTCTTTCTTGGTTAGAAAAACATAATCCATTGATAGATTGGAGGTTGCGGAAGATGACTTTTTCCACAAAACCACCCAAGAAAAAACCTAGTAAAAAACCTCAAAAAAAGAAATCCTTATTCATTGGAGCAAGAGCGTTTATAAGATCATCTAAGGAAGGCACTCCATTTGTCATTTATGCGGCTCCAACTACCGAGGAGAAGATTTCAACAGCAAGTATACCGGAGCAATATAAAGATTTTGAAGACGTGTTTCAAAAGAAGAACGCCGACATACTACCGGAACACCGACCATATGATTGTGCCATAGACTTGCAAGAAGGAGCACAACCACCTTTTGGCCCAATCTACAATCTATCGCAAACGGAGTTGGCAGAGTTACGAAAGTACATCGATGAGAATCTAGCCAAGAACTTCATTCGCCATTCAAAATCATCAGCTGGAGCACCCATCTTATTTGTGAAGAAGAAAGATGGATCATTACGGATGTGTGTGGACTATCGAGGCCTCAACAAGGTAACAAAGAAAAATCGCTACCCATTACCCTTGATTTCTAGTCTCTTAGAACAACTTGGACATGCGAAGATCTTTACAAAAATTGATCTAAGGGGAGCTTATAATCTCGTACGAATCAAGGAAGGAGATGAGTGGAAGACAGCATTCCGTACAAGATATGGTCATTTCGAATATAATGTCATGCCTTTTGGTCTTACCAATGCTCCAGCGGTTTTCCAACATATGATGAATGATATCTTTCGAGAACACCTCGACGATTTTGTTGTCATCTACTTAGACAATATTCTAATATTCTCTAAAAACGAGGAAGAGCATGAAGAGCATGTTTGTTTGGTCTTGGAGAAACTACGCAAGCGAGGACTATATGCCAAATTAGAAAAGTATTTATTTCACCAGACGGAGATGGAATTTTTGGAGTTCATTGCGACTACAGAAGGTTTGAAGATGAACCCCAAGAAAGTAGAAGCAATCATGTCTTGGGAGGTTCCGAAGATGGTTAGAGACGTACAATGTTTTCTTGGTTTTGCTAACTTCTATCGGATCTTCATCAAGAAATATTCTCAAGTTGCTGCTCCTCTCACTCGATTAACATGCAAGGATAAGTTGGAATGGGGACCTTTGGCGGAGAAGGCGTTCCAAGATTTGAAGACAGCATTTACTTCAGCTCCAATTTTTGTACATCCAGACTTTACAAAGGTCTTCTATTTAGAAACTGATGCTTCAGATTTTGCTTTGGGAGCTATGCTTTCACAAATGAGTGAAGATAAGAAGCTCCATCTAGTTGCATTCTATTCTCGGAAGTTCTCTGCTGCTGAAATCAATTATGAGATCCACGATAAGGAACTTCTTGCTATAGTGGATTCTTTTGAAGAATAGCATCACTTTCTTGAAGGAGCTGCACATCCAGTAACCGTATATACGGATCACAAGAATTTGAAGTATTTCATGACGGCTCGAGTTTTAAATCGGCGTCAAGCTCGGTGGAATATGTCGCTATCTAGATTTGATTTTTTTATCACTTATCGACCTACAAGGCAGCAAGGACTATCCGATGCTTTATCAAGGAGATCGTATCTTGCACCAAAGGCTGGAGAAGCAGCATTTGATCAACAATATACAACGTTATTGAAGCCAGAGAGATTTCAACTTTGTGCTACTATTGTATCATTTGATGCTGACTTCCTAAACCAGGTACGTGCTATGACCATTAAAGATTCAGTAGCCATTGATATCAAGCAACGTACCAATGACGACAAGTTCAAGGTGGAGGGAGATCTTTTATACTTTGAAGAGCGATTGTACATTCCAAAAGGACTAGCACGACTCCGAGTTCTTCAATCTCGTCATGATTTTCCAGCTGTGGGACATTTTGGATTCAACAAGACCTTGGAGCTTATTTCCCGAGATTTTTGGTGGCCGCAAATGTGGAAGGATGTGAAAGATTTTGTCCTCTCTTGTGACATCTGTTCAAGATCTAAGAATCCTCGGCATCGCCCTTATGGACTTCTACAGCCATTGCCAATTCCACGTTGACCATGGTCTTCAATTTCTATGGACTTCATCATGGACTTGCCATCATCAAACTCATTTGATAGCATCTTTGTCGTGGTAGATCGGCTTACGAAGATGGCACACTTTGTTCCTTGTAAGAAGACATCGTCCAGTGAAGTCACAGCAAGACTCTTTCTCGATAATGTGTATCGATATCATGGACTACCAGATGATATCATATCAGATCGAGGTACCCAGTTCGTGTCAAAGTTTTGGAGATCTCTCTTTGAGATATTGAAGGTGGATATCAAGCTTTCTTCAGCTTTTCATCCTCAAACTGATCGCCAAACGGAACGGGTGAACTAAGTCTTGGAGCAGTACTTACGATGCAGCATCAATTATCATCAAGACGATTGGACTGCATATCTACCGCTAGCCGAGTTTACATATAACAACACCCTCCATGCGTCGACTCAACAAACACCATTCTTTTCCAACTATGGGTATCATCCGAAGCTTGATTTATTGAGTCCGTCAACAAATAACAATCCAGCAGCCGAAGGATTTGCGAAGCAACTATCAGAGCTTCAAACTATGTTGAAGCTTCAATTACAATCCGCTCAAGAATCCTATAAGACGTCTACAGATAGATTTCGAAATCCAGCACCTACTTTCAAAGTTGGAGACAAAGCCTGGCTTCTTCGACGAAATATCAAGACCAAGCGACCATGTGATAAGTTGGACTATTAAAGATTGGGACCATTTATCATCCAGAAGCAAATGAATCCAGTGGCATACCGACTGGAGTTACCGGCTTCTATGAAGGTACATCCAGTCTTTCATGTTTCTCTGTTGGAACCTTATCGAGAGTCATCTTTTCCTGGAAGAGTGCAATGTCCGCCACCTAGTATTGAAATCGAGAACCACGAAGAATACGAGGTTGAAAAGGTATTGGATTCACGGCGAAGGTGGGAAAAGTTAGAATATCTTGTTCATTGGTGCGGCTATGACATTAATGAGCGAACGTGGGAGCCAGCTAAAAATCTTGCGAATGCGCCACAAAAGGTACAGGAGTTTCATCAACGACATCCCGATAAACCTAAATCAATTCGATGATAGCTTCTTTCTGAAGCTTGTTCTCCCAACAATATAAGAAAAGGGGAGAGCACCAGCAAAATTCATAGTTGATGTAGTTATTTTCTCCAAGATAGATCGTAGTTTGGTCTTTTGATATGGATAGCCAAGAGATAGATACTATGCCAGTCAAAGTATCACAACCGAGTAGCTCACGAAGGCGACCCCGAGATGAAGAACTACATGTACCACGACGACGACGGAAGATACCAAGTAAACGATCACTGGTGATTGTATTTGAGATCGAGCCTGCTTACGATGGTCAACCAGAAGGCGTGTTTACAGGACAATTTCACAATGAGGACACGGAAGTTCATGCTTGGTCAGAAGTCGAAGGCGTGGGCCACTACCGTTGGCTTCAAGGGTCGATGAACCACTTGCCTCGTGAACAACAGTTGGAGTTCATAGCAGAAGTTATGCGACAGATCTTCATTTTCTTGCGTTGGTACTAATCAACAACATTGCTTCTCAGAGACCTCGAAGCTAAAGGAGGGGGTGATGTTAGGGACATATTCCTTAGAACTTTCTAGAGAGAAGTTTCTAGAATCTTCTAGAAAACAAGCCTGTGGAACCTTCTAGAAGAGAAGCCTCTGGAACCTTTTAGAGAGAAGTTTCTAGAAGCTTCTAGAAAGGAAGTCTCTGGAACCTTCTAGAAGAGAAGTTTCTAGAAGCTTCTACAAAGGAATCCCCTGGAACTTTCTATAAGCTTCTTAGTTAATAGAAGTAGCTCGAGAAGTTTCTAGAACCTTCTAGAAAGGAAGCCTCTGGAACCTTCTAGAAGCTTCCTAGTTAATAGAAGTAGCTCGAAAAGCTTCCTAAGTAGGAGTATATATAGGAATCGAGGCTGAAGAGTTCTTCAGTCTCAACAACACATCTCTTGGAGTTCTAGCTCACCTTTCTGGTGTTGTTCTTGTACTCATCTGTTTAATCTAGTTTTGCCACTTCTTCTTCTTGAACTTCTTGTTAGATTTCAAGTTTGTATTTTGTGTCCGTGACAATAGGAATAATAGTATGTTTGTGGACACATCTTCAAATTCAGCAAAGAAATAAGGAGATGAAGAAAATAAAGATGTTAAAGGTGTGAATGAAGATGACGAAGCAAAGAAGATGAAAAAAAAGGCCTTATAAATTCTTAGATCTAGTAATGAAGATATTGAAGATTACAATGATGATGATGATGAGTATCAACCTTTATATGAAAAAAGATAAGCTTTATAGGAATAGAAGCTTAGTAGAGAATATAAAGTGCAACAAGATGAATCTTCTTTAAATAAAAGGAGATATTCCTTGAGAAAAAGAAGACCATGTCGCAAATAATAAAAGTACCATATTTTTCTTCAAAGTGAAGAACATGCAAATATTGCTCTCTTTATTAATTCATTGTCTTTGTGTGATGCTATAAAATCCCAAGATATAATTAAGTGGAATAAGGCTATAGAAAAAAAATAGCAATCTCTTATGGACAATGATACATAGAAATTAGTACCTATTCTAATAAATCAATCTAGTATTAGTTGTAAGTAGGTATTTAGAACTAAAAGAGATGTAATGGGTGTGGTGGTAAGGCACAAGACAAGATTAGTTTCCAAAAGGTATTCACAAGTTGCTAGTGTTGATTTTAATGAGACTTATGCACCCATTACCAAATTCACCACCATTAAGACTATTGTGATAATTGGGATAGCAATGGACTTCAAAATGCACGAAATGGATGTAAAGACGGCCTTTTTCAATGAAGAATTGCAAAAAGACATCTACATGGATCAATCTCAAGGATTTGTACAATAAGGCAAAGAAAATCTTGTATGGATTGAAACAATCACCAAGAGCATAATATCAACGTATTAACACACTTTTTGTTAATAAAGGATTTGTAAAGTATAAGGCTAATCATTCACTATATGTGATGAAATCTAAAGAACTTTTGCTAATTCTAATCTTCTATATTATTGATTTGATTATCTTAGCTAATAATATAGAAAAAATAGATTGAATAAAGGCCATATTTGAAAAATAATATAAGTTGAGTGATTTGGAAGAGCTCTACTACTACTTAGGAGTAGAGTTTCTAAAAGATTATGGTAAGAAGATCATTATAATGAGCCAAATTAAGTATATTAAGGAAGTGTTAAAATAATTCAACATGGAAGAGTGTAAGTCCATTAGAACACCTTTGGAGGTCAATTTGAAGTTGATGAAGCATACAAATGAAGAGTATGCATAAATTGAAGGTGAGATGCAAAGTATTTCATACAAAGCAATAGTAGACTCATTTATGTATACAAAGGTCGCCACAAGAGTGGATCTTGTATTTAATATAAGTATTGTGAGCCAATACATGTCTAAGGCTGAATCTTTGCATTAAGTAAATAGTAAATAAAATATCGATGTACTTAAAAAATACAAAGGACTTCAAATTGTGTATTGGTGATAAGAAAATTGATTTACAAGGTTATATGATGTAAATTGGACTAGAGATGCAAATGATAGAAGACCCACATTGCGATATCTATTCTTTATTAGAGTGGGAGCCATTTTATGGAATTGCAAGAAATAATCTACAATTGCAAGATCAACTATGGATATTAAGTACATAGTAGTAAGTCATTATGCAAAAGAAGCATGTTGGATAAAATAATTCTTAGAAGACATTGGAGTAGTACAATTGGAAGCAATTCCAATAATATGTGATTATGAAAGATGTCTTGTATTTGCTAAGAATCCAAAGCACCATTCAAGAACCAAGAACATTGATGCTTAACATCATTTCATATAAAAGAAAATTAAAGATGGAATAATAGATATAAAGTATTATATTATAAAAAATATGCTTATTATTAATAAGTTGTTATATATGATATGTCCAAGAAGACATGCTTATTATTATGTAAATAGATACTTTTGACTTTTAATAATATTCAATCTTATACCTTAGTGCTTTGTTCATGGAGTGGGCATAGAAGCTACTATTGTACAAGTTACAGCTATACTTCTAATTCTCATTTGAAGCACATTGCATATATGACTATGACTAAATTACAATAGGGACTTTGATTTGCTAAAAGATGAAATTTTTTAAGCACCTAGATTTATGACACTGAGTAGTTTCACAATAAAGTTAGAATTAATTACATTATTAATATGTTCTTTTGCCAACTAGCAAAGGTTGAACAAAACATATCAAAAGTCTATTTTAGTTGGTATTTATTACAAAAATAATAAAAAGATAAGAAATATATCATTTAGCTCAAATAAAAAAAATAGCTTTATTGATGTTTGAAAAGAATGTTGATATATATAAGGTAATAGACAAACTTAGAAGTTTTAAAAAAATAGTTATAATAGCTACAAATAAAATATTATATATTAATATATATTATTATATATTATTATATATTATTATATATTATTATATATTATTATATATTATTATATATTATTATATATTATTATATATTATTATATATTATTATATATTATTATATATATATTATTATATATTATTATTATATATTATTATTATATATTATTATATATATATATTATTATATATATATATTATTATATATATATATATATTATATATTATTATATATTAAAGGTTTGAAGAATACTTAGAAAAATAGTTTTTTGACATTCAATAGTTAGTCCAAGCCTATAATACAAATCCATAAAATAATATATTGATGCAAAATAGAACTAAATATACTAAGATTTTTGAATTGTAAAATTAAGTATTATTTGAATGTATAACCTATATTGTAATATTAATATGCAACATTATAATTGAGCCTCAAGTTCCTCTAGATCTAAGTAAACAATGTATATAGTAGATTAGACTTATTGTAATTGAATTAGTACTTGAAAGAATTATAAATATTAATTATGATATAAATACTAAATTTCTATCATATAAATAATTTAAGATATTTTATATTATTTTAATCAACATAAAAGATTTTCCATCTATTGAGCCTTATATTTAACAATTAGTCCACTTATATCATTATAAAATATTAAAGATAATAGATTATTGTAAAGATAAAATTTATCCTTTAATCCAAATTATAAGATAGTCTAAATTAAGAATTATTTTTAATTAGCAATATAAAGTGAAACAAGAAAATAAATAAATAAATAAATACGAAACATAATGAATGTGATCATACAATTTTACATTCTAAAACTTAGTCACAAACTGTTCACTAGATTTTCAATTAATAAAAATTAAAAAGTAAAAATTATGTTTAAGATAATTAATTTTATTATCTTTTCAATGATGTAAGAATCATATAAATCCAATTTATTACAATTAAATTATGAAGATTTAAAGATAAAAAATTAAAAAAATTAAAAATTAAGTAAAAATATTTTATTTCAAAAATATTGTGCTTATAAATCAAGGATTCAAGCATCACTAAGGCTCACATACAGTGTGTAAGGATGTCTTAAAGAGGCATTGAGGCCATAATTTTATCTATATCTAAGGTGTTACAACTCATACATGACTTGTGCACATTCTCTTTTTTATAATGACTATACTAGTTGTTAGTCTTCCTAATATTACTTCATCATAGTGTTAAAAAAACATTCAATTAGCTTACATAAGTTGTATGGCTTTCAAAAATTACTCCATTTCTTCATAATAGCTTCCAAGGTAGTAAAACTCAACTTTACCAAAGTCTCAAAATTTTCTCTAAAAATTCCTTAAAAATTATAAATAAAATTTAAATAAATTTTTTAAATCCTAAAATATTCTTATAATACTAATATCAACTTAAGGCTATACTTTCCTACCTTAAAAAAAATTTATAATAATAAAATAAATTTAAATAAACTAAAAATATTATTTTGTATATAAATAATTAAAAAGAATTGAGGTTCTTTTTTATATTCTTTCTAAATACTAAATAATATCTATAGGTCCTTTTTATAAATAATAAATTTAAATAAAAGACAAATATAGATATTGGCCTCAATAATTGAACATTAGTATTTAACAATAAATAAAAGTACTAAATCAAGTAAAAATATTGCCTCTAAGACTTACTAAGACTCCACTCTTATAACTTTTCTTCTAATAAGACTTTATTAACCTAAAAATGCTTCTAAATTCTAATGAATACTTAAATAATCAAAAAGACTCTCTAATTTTAATATTTCTATAATTAAATGACTTAAAATGATATTTTTAATCAACCAATTAATATTAAAATTTAATATAATTAATATATTCTCTATCTATAAATCAATAGAAATAAAAAATATCTAAGTTAAGAATTTGAGTAATTTTACATGGAAAAAGTCATTTATCGACATTAAATTACCACTCGCTTTTTACAATCTAATAGCCTTGTTGAGGAGATGAATATAGAATTAATAGACAAAGTCTAAAGAATTTCCTTTGACATAAATATTTTAGCATTTCTTTTGTTGAAAGCAATCAAGATTCCAGCCTATATTACTAACAAAGTTTCAATCGAAGCTAATCAAGGAGACTTATATAAAGAAAAATTTACTAAGATACAACCAAAGATCTTACATCTTTGTACCTTTTGGTACAAAACTTTCATCTATATCGTTGAAAACTTCCAAATCAAACTTCACATTAAAATCTTAGAAAGAATCATTATAGATTACAATTCTTGTAATTGAGCAATTAGATGTTATATTTTTGCAACTAGAAAAATTATAGTTTCTTAAGATGTTAGGTTCAATGAAAGTCATGGCTTTCAATCATTACCTTTTAACTTTGTTTAATATGATTGTCTTCTAATGTTTTGTAACACAAATACTGATCTTATTTTAATTCATGAGTCTATTAGTATCTCTCTTCAATTTCTTCCTTCATCAATTTTTTTTAGTTTATTCTCTTCTCTCTCTACTACTCTCTCAAACACTCTTAATCCGGTCACTTCTTCATTTGTCTCTTTAATACTCTATCAAATTCATTCTTATCAAATCCATTTCTTTTACTATCTTTTAATTTCTTTTCTTTATCTTCTTAAATAGATTAATTTACATTTAAATTTAATTAATTAATTATTAATTATAAAAATGATTCTAAGACTTTTTTATAAGATCAAAAATCAAATATTGATGTATTTATCAAAATTATTAATTATCGTCTCTACAAGACTAAGTATTGTTTTGAAAAAATTTAAAATTTTATAATACTTTTTCATTCTAAAATCTTCAAATATTAGAATGAATTTAAAAAATTATAAATTAATTATAAATTAAATCTTATCTTTAGTATTTTTTTGACTTAAGCCTTATTTTTTTAATAATTGGTAATTTCTTAGTTTGATAGATATATTATAAATAAAAATACTAATGGTCAATTGAATTAAGTTTAATTGAACATAGGTAATATTTTATTATATTATTTTTGCTTCTATTCTCTATTTTATTATATTCTAGTAGTCTTCTTTAACCATATAATTTATTATTAATAAAATAAAATAAAATAAAATATAAGCTCTAAATAGGGAAAAAAAAATATAATACAATATAATACAAAAGCCAAGGCCTCTTAGAAAATTATTTGCCAATGCATAAAATACAAAGATCTAAATTTACTTAATCTTAAATTAGCTTTTATTACATGAAGAAGTTTTTAGAAGTTCTAAATTTTAAGATTGATTGTTTTTTTCTACTTCATATTATCCAATATAAAACTTAATTTATATAATTTTTAAATGAAAATAATAATCAGACAATAGATATGCATAGTTTGATCAAATCTTCTTTAAAATAATTTAGACAATTATATTCTAGAAAAGATTTTATAAGTCTCAATAATTAACAACAAAAGATATCATAATAAGATCAAAAGATATATAATAATTAACAACAAAAGATATCATAACAAAAGATAAATATTATTTATCTTTATTAAATTAAAATATATAAAATCACATCTCTTTTTTTAAACAATCCAAAATGCTAACTTATTAGAATTTAGCCACCAAATTCACCTTCTTCTTTAAAAGTCACACAAACAAAAATATATATTTTTTCAAATTTTTAAATAGAAAATATAATTACCCTAACAAGATCCTTCAAATTTTAATTTGAATGATTGAATGAGATTACACCATTGCAACAATTCTAATTGGCTAGTCTTTATATTTTAAGTTTCTTAAGACAAAGTAAATAATACAGATGGTAATCTGTTTTATATGCAAAATAGAATAACTTATCATCTATTTTTATCAAATAATGCAAAAAAATATATTGATAAAAGAATAGGACTTGAATAAATTAAATAAGTTACAAAATATAATGGATCAAATATAAAATGAACCTTTATAATATGCTATAATCTAACATAATAAAATAGAAATGTCTTCAATTGACTTAATGCAACCTTCTAAATTTCTTTAATCTAATACACATGTAACAATTCAAATCTAATGAATTTTTTGGGAATAGAAATCTTCTTTAGAATTAATAATACAAATAAACAAAACAAAATAAAATTTAGATATCAAAAGAAATCCCTTCCACTTTCATTTAAACTGAAAAACAGATTAGGATGTTACGTTGGATATTAAAATGAATTAGATTATTAATGCAACAATCTCAAGACCAAAAAAATAATCAACTCTAATTTGGCATACTTGACACAAAGAGATAGTACTAAACACATACAGATAAAAACCTGGTTGTAACATCAAAAAAATTTACTTCCTTAGTGCTTTAAAAACTTCAAGGAAAAAAAAAAACTACTAACAAGAAAAAGCAAACGCAACATCAGCAGCATGCGAGGTGAGAGAAGACGTTGATTTAAAAGGCAGCAAACTAACATACACAAATATGCGTGAAAATGAGAGTAGATGTTGATGTGAGAGGCAGCGATCGAAAAAACAACGTGAGCACCAGGCCCACCTTGATATATATATATATATAAATGAGGCTCAAGCTTTGCATGACGGCAACGTTCAACGGAGGGTGATTACGACATCGACATGACTTGTGTCGAACTAAATCAGTCCAGAAAACCGGCACACGACCTCACAAATCTCATTCCGAATATGACGAAAACGTATACATGGGTCGGTGTTTTAAAGCTATCGTGGATGCCAATTCGACACCCCAGTGCAATTGGGTTCCAATTGTAGATATCCCAAATCTGAAGCTTGCCATGAGGCAAACCTTACAGGACAAAAATTCAGGGACAGATCCTTCAGATTGTATCATGCTCTGGTTACAGGTGTAAAAACAGATGGGAGTTGCTAATCTCCAGGCCGATCGGTCAAGTATCCGAAGCATCCTCTAGCTGGGAATATGGATCCGGGCTGCGCATGTTCGACACAGCCTTGGCTTTGCTAGTTCGGCTTTCGAGAGGATCTGCAGTTGACCCAACTCTTCAAGTTGTCCAATTATCTTCACAGTCGTGTTCAGTGGCCTTCCCTTTTGAGGCTCCTCCAGTCTGGGAAACGGTAGAAAGGCATGATCAATCATTGATGGCTCCGTAATGCTCTTCCCAAAAGCGGAGATCTGCTTTGGCACTAGCGCCCCTAAGGTAGTCTCCAGCAGTACGTCAAAAGAGGTTGGAAAAAGGTGCCTTGAAGCTTGTCCCCAGGCCCCAAATTCCCATGGCCCTTCCGAAGGATAAATTCTTGTCAGACCCAGCAGAAGCGCGCGCTTTTAAAACCGGCACATTTCGTAGAGTTGAAATTGGAAAGATATTGTACAAGCGGAAATTGCATGAGTTGAATGTGTGTATGTGCATGATAAATAACTTGAACTGAATTGGGGTGCCGAGGGACTCTAATCATTGAGGTACAAATAAACAGTAGGGATTTAGGTGAAAAGAAGACTCATTTGGGAGCGTGAAGGATCTTTTTCTCATGAAATCTTTGTACGAAAATTTAAAGCGGCGATATATATATATATATATATATATATATGTGTGTGTGTATATTTACGAACTGACTGACCAGTTCCACCTAATCCACCATTATGGATTGAATTCTTTTCACAACTTACCCGCAGCTCGGCCATTCGGTTCTGTGCAAATAGATTCGCAGTCATTCGGGTTCACAATGAATTCGTTGGCTTCAAAGCCAGGTCTGTGGGTTGGGCTAATCTTAAATCCACTGCCAGCTTCCTGTTGCAGTAAAATCTTTGGTCTGCACTGCGGTGGCAAGACTTACGCACCACTCCTTTAAAATCAAGCGACATTAATCAACATTCCTACCCACACGGAAAGTTCAAAGTGACAAGAACTGTTGGCAATTAGGGTCTGATTCCACGCAGCTAACGAAGATCAGATCCACTACCAGATCAGAGTATGTGTCTTCGATAGCTGGGGCGAAACCTTGCCATTGCTTGCGGAGAGAAACCAGTTGAATCTTCGCCTAGGGCTTGGCACCTGAGAATGGTGAATAGGCAGGACACAATCACAGAATAATTTCCTGAGAAAAGGTCAGAGGTAATGCGAGGTGATATTGCTTGATCTAGATTGAGGTTTACAAGTGTGATTTGTAGAACAGTTCATATTCTTGTTGAACTGGATGATTTGAGCAACAAGAGGGTCTTTTATCATTTGGAAAGCAGTTTTGTTCCAACAAACTAACATGTATCTACAACCCAAATACATAGGTACAAAGCATAGGTCAAACGTCTCTACACAGTTTCAAGTCAAGATGAGCTACAAGCGTATGGTAATGTGATCGCGAAAGTAGACTAGTACTAGCTATTTTTTTTCGTACAACACAAAGTGATTCGATCATTAGCTGATGAACATCGATAAAACGCAACAACAGACTGGTCAGTTAGAATAGCACAACACGCAAATTTGACACAAGCTTCCAACTGCTTATCAAAACATTGTTTTAAGTGTATTGTATCCATGTACAATGGATTCTCAATGGCCTGAAACTGACCTAAATCCTCGTGATGCTCTCGAGCCAGGACCGTCGCTGATATAAAGTACCAAAACTGGAGCGACCTGTCTATGATTAAATATTCACAAGCAGCCTACTTGATAATAATACACACTAATTCTTTCGCAAAACGCTGGGAGCTGCAGCAGCTTGGGTCGAAGCTGCGCGTGGGGGACATTGCCGAATTGATACCAGACAAAGCTTCTGCTTGAAGAGCTGCTGCTGCAGCACCTCTGACAGGATGAGAGGACTCGTTGCCGCCCGTACGGACAATGCTGGAGATGAGTCGCCTCCCAGAGAGGTATCTCCCTTTCGTTTCAATCCCTGCTTTGCTCTACTCCCCTGAAGTGGGAGATTCTGCCCGTTTGATGCAGTTAGGGGAGCGTTGTCAAGTGTGTCACTCTCAAGGATCTGTACCTGCAACTGAAGGAACTTGACGTATTCAATCGCTTCATCTAACATGGTGGCAGTGTCCATCTTGTTACCTCCAGGAATAAGCTTCTCCAGAACTCTGATTCTCTCGCTAATTTTCTTCCTTCTATGTCTTGCGGCGACGCTCTGAGGCTCCACTGAAGTTGCTGCCGGTTTACCGTTGCACAACCTGCCCTCCTCTGGCAGACCCGGAAGCCGAGAATAAGTTGACCCACCGGCACCTGAGAGGTGACTTGGTGACAACTTTCCCTGGAAAGAAAATTGCCGGCTAGGTATTGATCTCGACAACGAACTGAGCTGTGTAGAATCAAGTGTCGGACTAGTTTTCGAAGCAAGTGAGTGACGCAGGGAGTCACAATGTGCTGATCCCTGCTGAAGGGCTTCACCCCAAGTTCTAGGACGTTTGAAAGTCGGAGGATCGGATGACGATTTAACAGGAAGCACATCGTAGGAAGGCATGTCCTGAGTCAACGCCAGAACTGTGTGCAGAGTATTCCTTCCGACACCGGCTTGTATTTGGTTCTGAATCCACATTTCATGAACAGGTGGCAGCGAGACCGCCTGATCGTGCTTCAACATGTCCAGATGCGGCCTCTGAGGCTGAAAATTGCTGTCATGAGAGTCTCTAACCAGGGTTACGGAGGAGGATTCATTCAGGTTAGTGAGAACGTTCTCATAACTGGACGGAGCACAACCCCCACTTGTCTCCGACCTCCATGTCTCGGTGGTCGATAAACTGTCGCTTCCTGAGGAACTAACTACCTGCAAGCAATCGCTCGACGTAGGCAGTGAAACATCTGGCTGAAAAGTGACCGAGTCCGAAAAAGATAGGTTTGAATAAGGGTATGGATCCTGATAATATGTTGAGTACAGTTGAACCAATTGAGTCAACTCATAGTTCCCTAGAGATTTGTATGGATCAGCGTTCAGAGCTGCCATCATCTCCACGTGTCCTACAGTGTCGAAACCTGCTTGACTGTATTGCAAACTTTGCTGAACACAGCTCTCAGCTTGCCAAGATAACAGCCCTTTTCCGCTACTTTGCTCGTTCAAAAGCAGAGTCGGATCCGTAGCCGACCATGACACTGGTACTGGAACACCGTGACTTCCAGGTATGACCTGCTGGTAGGCTGGAGTAAAAGAGTTCAAATCCTGAACTCCAGTATCGTCGTAGAGAGGAACATCAGAAGGCCTGATTCCTCTGTGCACGTGATGCATATCTCCCATCATTTTAGCTGATTGCACCTGAAGCCGAGCTTTAGAAATGAGAAGAGTTTTAAAACTCGCTTAAGGGTCTCAGCAACGAGTTCTCCAGGTGCAGCACGGTCGCAAGGCTCAGGCATGTGAGGGCTGCATACAAGTTTAACGCACTCTAGGCCATGCAGCTGATCCGAGGAATGAATTGGGCGATGATCATCCAGGTGCCTAAGCTCATACTAACTCTCAGCGTGCCAAAGAGCGACAACACTGAACTAGTGAGAGAGAACAAAAGGTATCATAGATCCTGTTAAACCTCACGATGATATCAACTTCAGGAACAGGAGAATTGGGTAGAAAAAAGAAGAGTAACTGCGAAACACCATTTACGCTGCGACAGTGAGATAGAACGCAGCAACTCTCTTTAAACACCGATTCAATAAACACAAGGCAATGAATACCAAGGATTAAACAGTGGACGCCGCTGCTAACGCAAGGTGGTCAAACAAGAAAACTACAATGCAACACAGACGGCGCGTTTGTAGATGGCATAAAGGAGATAGCTGCCCACGGCCCGCAAGCCACTCGCAGCCAGGGTAATGACAAAAGAGAGAGAGCTCGCTAAGGGATCCAAAGGTTCACCCCACCTAACTAAACAACAGCTTCGACGTCCACTCAAACTTTGCTACAACACCAGAGAATTACAAGAATCAGTGTTCCCTGTCAAGCAAGACTCCCTAGGCTTAGAGCATTACACAGCAAACACGCAGGCTTTCGCGTAAGTCATGGTGCGCAACCTCCCGAACGGTCTCACACACGACAGACTTGTCGACCTAACACACCCAATCGACCCATGGACCACACACCGCCTTTACTGCCACCTCTCATTTATCCCAAAGATCACAATCCTACAAGAACGAAGTCCCAACTCAGCTTCACCATCCCACGGCAAAGCTCAGGTTCAAATTATTCATTCCCGAAACTCAGAAGAATCGCTTATAAGTCTCCCATCAGGTCAGTAATCGCGCACTGCTTAGGTCCACACCTCGATTCAACTTCCCCCGCGTATCCCCTATTCTCACTCACCAAATCAAACCAGACAGCACAATACTGGCCAAACAAATTCCACCACGCGAACAGAACAATAATGTGGTTGATAGGGGGAAATTTTATAAAGAAATCCAAAACTATCGCTAGAGTACTCAGGACAAGTATTTGCAGACGCTGAGAAGAAGCACCGGCCGACCAACGGAGTAGCAGCTGAGCCGACTAGTTGACGCAAAGAAACTCACAAGCCAGCAAGCTCTGAAATAGCACTCGTGATGCTGCGCCACAGTATACGAAAGCACAGCACATGTCTGACAAACAGAAGAAGAACCGGAAGGAAGAAGAAATGCCTACGGGCTATGCAGGTTGATAGCTGCATTGCTAACGACGACCGAACGAACGAACGAAGAAACGAAGTGAGAGCTTATCATCCTCCGTCGCCGAGTGACATCCACGTTCGTTCACATTCCATTTTTGGTGTTGGAATTTTAATTAGGGCTGTACCCTTTTTCATTAAAGATTAATCATAGAGTACCACCGCGTTACGCTATAAATGGCCCCTCCTCCCTTCTCCCCCCTCCGCTTCCGTCTCCAGGACTTTTCTGCCCATAACTGCTCTCCTCATTGAGACGCTTCGACTGCGGAGCCATCCTCCTCCTGCCTCTACTACTATCTAGAACTTTGGTGGAATTCGAGTGAGGTGTTGAGCCTCAAATTCCATTGCAAGGACTGGGTCTATTATAGAGAGAGAGAGAGAGAGAGAGAGAGAGAGAGTGTGTGTGTGTGTGTGTGTGTGTGTGTGCCCAATTGCGCACTTGCTCTAGTCAAGGACAAGGCGTTGTAATTTAATCACCACCTTGACATTTAATATCAGATTTTGAAGCATATATACACACTATTTGTTTTTTTAACTTTTTTTATAGAAATTTAAGATGATTTGAGGATTCACTAATTGGTTAATATAATTGAAAGGTGCGGTTCATGTACACATGTGCTAGACAGGAGTCACAATGTGCATTGTATGAAAGCAGGTGTGAAAAGGGACCTGATCTGAAGGGAGCAAATCAGTTTAGCCCTAATTCGGCACCTGAAAATGGGAAAGATCATGCTTGGCCAATGGGGTAGCCGAAGCAGTTTGATGGGGTTCATGTACTACCACTAGATCCTTTTCATGTACCCGAAATCTGACCAGAGCGTGGGCCACGTCCAGCGGTCGGGACTCCCACTGAGTGGACACCATCGGGCTCCACCAGAGAGGAGCGGGTTCATGTGTTGGCCCTGCATGAGGGTGCGAGCCTATACGGAGCCAATGGGCCCGTATGGAACCGTTAAGGTCTACCGGAGTAGTAATACCTCCAAGCTAGAACTGTACCGCAGCTGGGGGCAAATTTTACCATGATGAGGTAATAATCTACCGAGAGGAGGTAAAGTCCTGGAGCCCTTGATTGGGTGTGGTACATGGCTGGGCTATTAATATGGCTGAATTTTAGGGGGTGAATGTTGTGTAACCAGGTGGATGAAGGGGGAGTAACTATGGCCACCTGACTTTAATGCCCCAAGCAAACCAGCTTTGGTTATTAGCATTCTCCGTTTTCCCTCACATCGTCAATATAAAAGCATTCTCATGAAGTTTACACAATCATTGGTTGGGGAGGGAATTTGCCATAGTTTTGCACCCCATGGATGAATGGCAAGTTCACTTTTGGATTAATGTTCATCATTTCTTGTGCTATTTAATAGTTCAACTGATAATACGAAAAAAGGGGGGGGACAATATGAAACAGCAAGTAGGCTTGATAGATTTACTAAGCCTTCAGATCAGTTGCAACCATGGTGTCCAACTCAGTCAGAATATACAGGGCAGGTTGTAATATCTGTGGAATCCTAGAATGAAATTGGAGATTTCTTTTCGTCTTTTTATATTGATATTATTTTTTTTTAAAATGTAGATTGTTTTTCTGTGAAGCAATGAAATCTGATGAACAGATTAGATTGTCAATCGTCTATAATAATACTACCCAGAGTTGGGATGTGGCATGCCCCAATTGGCTGATTGGGATTTGATATTGCCTAGTAGGATTTTGGAAGGTCTTGTCCTGTGCTCCAAGAAGACTGTGATGTCTGTATAGAGAGCACTCTTTTCTTTTCACAGGGTCCAGTGGGTACCTCTTGTCAAAATAAAAAATTGGAGTCACACACACACATACATATATATATATATATATACATATTGATCTCTATGTCAATAGAATAGTACTTTAAATGGGGGGGGGGTCTGAATCATTGAGGATTCTTCTTGCTAGTAGTTTTTTCCTATTAGATTTCATAACCCAAAGATGCAAAACCCCAGTGGATTCCACACACACTGTGAGGTGTATATATATATACATATACATATATATATATATATAATCACACACACTTACACATGCTTCAAATCCAAACCCTAGTTTGATGAAGTGTTTTTTCTGTTGCAGGTCCTGATCCTAGAAGTGAGGCTATCATAATGAGAGAGCTCCCCTCTCCTTCCACTCTAATCTAAAAATTGAATAAACATATCAATCAATCAGCAAAGTTAAAACACAGGGTGCACTTGGAATCAACATGATAGATCGACGGGAACAGCCACGCCACACATCAAGATCAAACCTAAGGCACATTCACTTCAACATGGTGTGCAGTTTTCCTTTTACTCCCAAAAAGTATTTTGCCATCTATATGAAGAAAGATAACTGTAAACATTGGCTGAATTACAATAATAGACACAATATTAATAATAGATCTTAAAATAGAAGTAACGAAGCGGAGAGGAATGAAGGGAATAAAAAATAAATAAAATACATAACCATTATACAAATAAAAGTTCTTAGTTAAGAAGAAAAAAAACAAAACAAAATAGATCTGATTGTTACAAACAAGGGTGATTTCATGTGACCACAGCATTCAGGCATGTAGGTGAAGTCACTTATTTTACCCTAGCCCAATAACCATTTTCTGTATCTACCATGGCTAGTCTTCTAGCAAAGCCCACTAGATATAGCCTTGCAAGGAATTCCCCACCTCCCCCAAAATTACTCTGTATGCCTAGAAAACCCTATTCTTTTTTTAAAAAAATGAATACTATTAGAATGAAGAATGTACACTTCATAAACCTCCCCTCTACATTCAAGTTCCCTTGGTTTTGCTCATACAGGAGAAGAGCACTCAGAAGGCAGTAAACCTTGCATTTACACACACATGCTCACACGTAATGTGCATAGTTTAAAAATCAGGGTTGAGTGGATGCTGTAGAGATTAAGGTTAAATGGAAACTAATATTGCTTGATAGAAAAGAGGAAGATGGGTCATTGGGTTTCAAGCTCTCTTTCGTGCTTGGCTCTTCTCATTGTTTCATGGAAACATATTTTAGAGCCAATTACTGGTAATTATTTCTCATAGAAAGTTTAAAATGTGGAAGATTTTTCTGCAGGAATAGAGACCTCTTTGTACCCTCATATCTGGGTGTTAGGTTTATATGCATGGATGCATATTATCAAACCGTCATGGTTTTATGGTTGTTCCTTTACCTGTTTTCTCTTAATTTACTTTTGAGCTCTTTAAATTGAAATATTATACTTATCAAAAACTGTCATGCCAAGCCCATCATTTAGATTATTGTTAATGGTAAACAACAATAGATGTATGTAAGCTGGACTTTGATTTGTCATGCTGGACCCACTGGAATTCTTCCTCCTTATTTAAGCCCCATTTGTATTCTAAAACTTGCCTTTGGCACCAAGCCCTCCCTTGATGTATAACAGTCATTAAGAACAAAATTGGTTATGCAATGCTCTGATTGTTGTCTATAGTACATCTTTGATTGCCCCACTCTTCCTGTTCACGACCAAAGATGACAAAAGAAGAATGGAAGAAAGAAGGAATAATGGCTTGTTTGTATTTGTTTCTGTTCTTTTTCTTTTTCTTTGTTTGATTGTTTATTTGACATACTTAAGTTTAATTCCCTTGGAAGATATCAAATAACAGTCTTATGTCTTAAATGTATCACTTTTGATTATATATATATATGGTTCATTCTTTACACTGTTGTTTTTTGATGGGTCAAATTATCACAAAGTTATATTTGTGAAAGTATGTTATATTGTTCTCTGAAAATTAATTCAGAAAAATAAATGGATTAAACCAATATTCAAAAATGGAAAAAAGAAGGAATAGATGTTAGAGAATGTTCATATATATATATATATATATACACACACACACACACACACGTACCCATGCACATGCACACTGGAATGTGCTACATTACAACAGCAACTATGCAACTCTTCCACAACAAACAAATCCTACTAAAATAGAACTAATAATAATAGCAATAGTCAACCAATTGATCAGATGTATGAAATGTTCATGTTGTCCCAACACATTGCAAATCATTTCGCACACATAATACAAAATAATAAAAAGGATGGATGGGTAGCAGATGTTTACATAATACTGGAGTTTGATAACTAACTATTACAGGCCATCTCACTTAAGTTGGGTGTCCTCTCCTTTGGTCTACTTGGTCATGTGAGCATTGGAGAGGAGAGCAGAGTCAGATGGATGAATGTAGTGACATGGATGAATTAACAAGTGGTGACAGGGAGGATGTGGATGAGAGGATGATGATGATGGCAACAAGACAAGAAGCACTCCATAGTTGGTAAGTGTGTTTTTTGAGAAAGCGGGGCCCTGCAATGCCCCTCCCCCATTCTGTCCTGCTGTGGACCTACTCATCATGGAGAGAGGAGGGAGGAGGAATAGAGAGACGTCGAAGAAGAAGAAGAAGAAGAAGAAATAGTGGATGAATGAATGGAGGCGCATGACGACGGATGAAGAAAGCTCTGTGCATGTGTGTGTGTGTCTCTCTGATGGGAACAAGTTGAGAACTCTCCCATGCAATCCCCCCTCTCAACCCCACATGTTCCCTATGGGGGCTCCAACTCCCCTTGCTCACTCACATTTATAATGATATGATCTTCGTTTAGAAATCTCCCTTGTTTTCAATTAGGAAATTGGGCTTGTAGTCTGCTATACCTACAATTTGTTTGTAGATGAGTGAAGTTTATTGGATTAAAGGGGATGGAATGAGGCCCGCTCGAATTGAAGCAACGTGAGCATAAATTGAAAGGATGAAAGAGGGGGGGGATGGAAATCATGCGTCTCGTGCTATTATCAGGCGGAGGAGGCCGGGCTGCTGACATGGCAAACCCGGCCCATGCGCAATCATGGGAGGGACCAGGGTGGTCTGGGGTGGTACGTCCAGGAACCTTTTGCACCTTGCCCTTCTTTGAGTGTCTATTTGTCCGCTGGGAAGGGTTGGGGGTTCTGTGCCCCCGGGCCCATTGTAACCGACCCAGCCCGGCCCCGTGAAGATCTGCCCCCACCCGTGTTCTTGCTACTCAAAGCCTGGACGGGGGGAAGAGGGGCCGCCGCTTCACTTGCCCTTGCGCAACGCCCCCCGCGCTTGGACTTTCCCCTTCCATGCGCACTGGCTGCTTCCGGTTGTCCTCTGGCCGAACCACCGGTAGCTCCGGTATCCGCCCTCTAACGATTCTTTATACCCTGCGGGGGACTGCGTCAAGTAAATTCACCCTTCTCGTAAATAACAAATTGAAGTTATTTCTAAAGTTTGTTAATTTATCATTTTGAAATAAAAATTTATGTAGTATTTATTTTATTTTTATGTTTAGAACAATGGTGTGTTAATGTATTGATAAGAGTATGTTATGTTGTCTGCCCAAGGTTGAGAGAATATTCTATCATGAAGGGACATAAATAAATAAACTGAATAAACTAAAATACCAACTTGGGATTGTCCTTATACCATGCCTATTCTTGTTGAATTTAAACATGATTTCTAAAAATATTTTATTTATTTTACTACTTGGTTTGTGTATTTCGTCGCCGAGTTTACATTGCTTGAAATATTGATATAGAGCATCGTTGTTGATGTTGTTTCTTTTTCTTTTATTTCTTTTATTCAATTCAAAATCCTATATGAAATAGATTTTTCTATTGCCTTGATCAGATGTAGACGACATAGTTTTTGAGCATTTCAACTCAATATCTATAACAACATCAAATAAATAATAATTTTTATTGAGAATGTTTAACTACATTATGAGGTTATTATGATTACAATGGTTATATTTATAAACACCAACTTGCAATTTAGGTGATAGAGCATATATGTCATTTCAAAAAGCTATCTATGTCATTTGTGGTAAAGATAACAAAATCTAATATTAGAGGATTTTAGAGATTTTGATATACTACAAGAATTAAATGCAATATTCTTTGATTTTTTTTAAATGTTTTTATTCATAATATACCCCCTAAATTTTATTTCAAAATAGATCTAAAACATATTATCTCGATCGTCTTAATACAATTTGAAAATCTCGTGTTAATTTTCTTGTTAAAGTCGATTTTAAAATTACTCTTGGAAAATAATTCTGAACTGTTCTCTTAACGTTAAACTCCAGTGAGGAATGCTGTGTGTTGAGAAGATCTTTCGAATAATTATCATCAACAATGAAATTGTCTCTACACAAACAATCACCAACTTGAAAATCTCATATAATACAAATTTTATTTTTATTATTTTATTTTTATCATTGATAGGTATATATATATATATATATATATATATGTTTGCTTCAAGTAAAAAAATTATGTATTTGTTATTCTATAAAAATATCCAGTTGAAATTCAAGGTTTTCAGAAATAACTTTATAGTAAATGTATAAGAAAAATCAAAAATTTCAATGTAAAAATCAGAATTTTGATTACATTGAATATGTAATATAATTCAAAATAAATAATCTTTTATTCATCCTCAGTAACATGACGATTCTGTGTTCATGTATTTTAGTAAAATTATTTTAAAATTCTTAACTGTAACAATTTTCAGAATATTGGATTTTAGAGGAACTAAGGATATTTTATGTGTTGAGAATTAAGTTTCCCAAAGAATATATCAAAGGAAATTAATAAGAAAACACGTTTCTCATCAATCTTAAAATTATTTCATCAAACGAACCCAGAAGTCAATTTTTAAGGAATAATTTTTTATTTTTATCTAAAAAGTTAAAGCTGTACATTTGTGAAGATAACACACACACACACACACACACACATATCTATATATATATATATATATTAATGGAGATTAATATAAACTTGAGCACTATTTTGTCTTCATTCCATCCTTGTTCTCACTGATGGCTTCACTTCATATTAATTTCCTTTGAAGAATAGAATAAAACCGTAAATTGGAGCATTACCATTGTAACATACTTTGCATCCCCACCTTGCAGCTAATAGAAATCCAATATCCAGAACTCACTACTATGTGAAAAGAGATGCACCCATCGACATATACCCGGATATGCAGATTTCCCAAGAAAACTGGGAACGGGTATCGATCCCGCGTACGTTGCCACGTCAGCCACACATTCATGCTAGTTGGCGCTCCCAGAAACTTCCACCGCTGCTGAGGAAGGGATTTGGGTTGATTTGGATGAGTAGTAAATGGAGGAGGATTTAGATGAATGTTGGTCATTCCGTCGCGAGGATGACAAAACGCATTCATCCTCGTCTTGCAAAGCGTGTTCAAATGAATACCCGTCAACGATTCATTCATCCGAAATAGGTTATCGTGGATGAAATTTCAAATCAGGATGAACAATATATTTTAAGTCATTCAAGTTTCACTTTCCCGTTTTCTATAAAAAGAAAAAATACAACAAGAATATCCACCTTTATTCTCGATGCTTCCCAAAAGAATTTAAATGAACATATTGATTTTTTGGCTTCTAAGGATATGATTTCCTTCAAATAACATTCATGACTTCAATGGTATAGATATATAGATATATATATATATATATATATATATACATACATATACATACATAATTAAATAATCACAACTTACCATGAATAACAGAAAACCAGCTTCAATAATTACTCGTCTTGACAATTGGATTCTCAGATTCAAAGATTATATTTTTTCATGCTAGTTGCTCTTAATTATGTGGGGATTGTGGCATCCACTTCCCAAATTTCTTAACAAACTGGGAACACTAATGGCTTTATCATGTGCACAAGGTAGTTGATTGTCATAAAAGGATTCAAAACCCAATTTATGTTAAAACTAAGCATAATGCAGAAAGAAACCCACAAAACGATATGCTGAGGCTTAGAGTAAGCCAGTCACCTAATTGAGTTTACAACCCACCTAATCCTAATTAATTACCCTATTGATTAATATGTATGGATGAAACGTATAGATGAACAGAAACAGAGAGCTCACTAATCTGGACAATGTACATGACCGCATACTTGGTTCGATTTTAAATAATAATAAAAACTTTTGACTTTGAGACCTAATTTGTTTATTAGTTTTTAGTTCCCATGGCTACTACACACACTTCTGGCCTCTGTCCTCTTTGTTATTATTTTTTATTTTTATTTTTTAAAAAGGCTGGGTGGACTTTGGTGATAGTTGCTGCTTCATGTCCTCTTTCTATAACCAAAATTCAATGCTTAAAAAATTAGATTGGTCCCTTGTCCTCAATTTGTATTATATGAGCAAAGTCTCACTCCTTTACATCACAAAATCTCATGCCTGGCATGTTCCCAGATTACAAGATGATGAGGCCATGTACCCATGTTTTCAATTTAAAATAAGCCTTTTAGTTTTTGGGAGGATTATTGATGAGGTGGAGAGAAAAGGACATTGCACACCATTTGAGTCTAATTATTCTTCGCATGCTATAATGCTTTGCTTTGTAAGGTAGAAAGGACTTCTAAAAGGGGAAGGAGAGTGAGAATATATGGATATTGAATACCAAAGGACAATGTAAATTGTGTAGTTACATGTGCATTTGTTTTTGTTTTTGTTTTTTTTTTTTTGTTGACCTTGTAAATAGTCAATTGCTGGGTACATTTTCTTCACATCAATTAGTCTTACCTTTCTATATCTAAATACTAATAATATAAGTGCTGGTAACAATTACAATCAACAATCATTTTCGTTCAGATTATTAGCATACAATGTGTTGACACAACTTATTTTGATCAATACAATGCAGATGGAGAAACCAAATACAGAACTTAGTATCAATGAGCAAGAATTGACAAGATTTCAAAGCATTTTATTATACCTGTTTGTATGTTTGTTTGTTTGTTGCAATATTTGTATAGAACAATATCAGTGAATACTGTCTATGTAAATCACTCAACTAGTTTGAACACAATGAAGCAATCTAACACCTTATTATATACATTATTATAATAACGACATTTAATTAACCTCTATTTCAACTTTTTAAGGTGATGTTTTAAGTTTGGTCAAGATTTAGGATTATCAAAAGATGTCCAACAAACTAGCAGTGATAACAATATGGTCAATTAATTCTTGTACAAGGTCTCTTTACAACCACATTAAGTTTATTCACTAAGGTTGTTGTATCTAAGGATTCAAGCACATTCTATTAATGCTTTGAAGATGTATTTGTGTAACATCAAGGCGTCTTTATGCTTACAAGCCCACTTTGAAAGGCCATGATTCAAAAGGCTTATTGAAGTACTCTCCTTGGTGCAAAAAAAAACTTATTCTTAGAAGCCTTAATCTTTGGATATAGAATAAAGTGAGGTCATACAATAGATCAATGAATTATTATAAAAGAACAATTTGATCTATTGTATGAACTTTGTAGTTTTCATTTATATATATATATATATATATATATATAATCATATTATTTTATTTTAAATATAATATATATTTTTAAATTAAATTTTGTTCCTTATAAATAATATTATTGCACACACTCTCATATATATATATATATATATATATATATATATATTTCTTCTCATTTCCTTGTGATATGAAATATTTTTTAATTGAAATATAAGGTATTTTATAAAGATTTGTAATGCTGATATAATACACCAAATAGGGTACAATTGAAATTATATCTGAGGTATAAATTCCATGTCTATAGTTGCAAGAAATAAGAGGTGTTAGTGTAAAAATTAGATGTAAAAACATGCTACACAAACGATATAATAAATATATTTTGTAAAAATAAAGATTAGCATTAAACTTGGTTTTTAACAAAACAACCTAATTTGAAAGAAGATATATATATATATATATATATATATATATATATATATTTGAATATATATAAAGTAACAAATAATTAGACCTTAGAAATGCAGATTAGAAAAAATATAACAAATAAATGATAATAAAGGTCTTTGATAAAATTTGGAGGACCATTAGACTTTGTCTAATTTAAATTTTATTTTAATGAGCATGTCTTAAAGTGCTTTTGTCTTAGTTATATAATTATTTTATTAAAATTTTAACTTTTTGTGATTAAATAACATAATAATAATAATATTAATAATATCCTTAACTAAATATTTGGTTGTTAATTATATATTGAAAGAAAAAAGTTATATATATTTTTGATATATGTACATATATTTATATCATTTTTATGTAATTATTTATGTAAAGATAATATATGTTGAAGAAAAACTATCACTATTTTATGTAATATCTTGCAAATAATAGTTTTTTTATATCAAAATTTATACAATCAATTCAAAAGTATTATATTATTATAAAAAGAAAAAATATTCAAAGTAATAAAAATGATTATGTAGATTGTGTTATACAAACTCTAAGACACAATCTTCAAAGTTTCTCCAACAATAGAAATTTATATAAAACATATTTTAAATAAAATAAAAATATATAAAATATTTTTTGATAAACTTGTATTTTTCTTATTTTTAAATTTATAAAAATATAGAAATTAAATTTATAGTCTATTTTTAAATTATTAAAATTAAAAACCATCCTATTAGAATGAAAAACTATTTTAGCATATAGTAGTATTTAAGTACATAGTGCTAGAAGAGACATGACATTTTTTTACCATATCTTAATGGCACTTAGACTCTAACTTAAAAATACTTCAAGAAGAAGGTTTTAATATAATATTGTTCTTTATTAACTTAAAGCTTCTATAATTTTATATTGAAAAGAATCATTTGTTCTAATAACTTTCAAGAAGATTATATATGAAAAAATATGAAGAGTAATTTTTTCTCAATTCTTAATAATTAAAAAATTTCAAAGAATTATATATATATATATATATATATATATATATATATATATATATTTTAAATCTATAGATTATTTAATTTAATTTATATTATTAATAGATCTTTATATTTTATGTAATTTGAAAAGATCTAAAAGCTATTGAAGTATATTTAATACAAATAAAAAAGTAGAGATAAAAAAAATTATATCCTTTAGTTTATAATTGAATAAAAATATAATAAAAGTTAGTATTTATTTAATTTTTAATCTATTATCAAAGAATAAATTTGAAAATAAAAAATTAAAGTAAAAAATAGATTTGGTGAGTTTATGAAGGAATTAAACAAATGAGGAGCTATATGCAAACATTCCTATTTTATATTATATAAAAAGTAATATTTATACTCAATATAAAATAGAAGTAATCTTAATCTTAAATTTAATTATGAGATTTATTTAAAAAATTATTATAGTTCAATAAAATTTCATAATAGATAAAACCATATGATGTAATAAAATACAAATAAATATCTTATTTTAGTTCTTTTTCTAAGCTTAATCTCTTCTATAATCTAATACTTTGGAATTTAATACACCATTAAGCTATATTGTTGATTTTTTAAGTTTTATCAAATTCTTATACTAACTTGTCTTTGTAGTATTTTTTAGATTAAACTAAAATTACCTTTGTAATATTTTTTAGATTAAACTAAAATTACCTTTGTAATATTTTTTAGATTAAATTAAAATTTAATGACTAATATAAATAATAATTTTATTATATCTTTTTTTTATAATATTATTTGGAAATCAATTCTATTTTAACAATTTTAATAAATTCATCAACAATATTATACTTGATTAGGTTATCATTTGATTTATTTTTATTATTTTTTTAATAAAAAATAAAACAAAAAAATCAAATTTAGGTGTATTACTTTATTTATTTATTTATATGGAAAATATTAATTTAAATTATTTTTGATAGAAAAAACCACAAATTTTTAATAAATCTAATATATTGGTGTTAAGATTGAAAGGTGAATATAGAATTGTAATTATCTTATTTATTGTATAATTTCTATAAAGTATTAGATCTATAATATAACAAACTTGTTTTATACTTTATAGATTTTATTTGATTTTTAAAGCCACATTTTATTTGTTTGAATTTTAAGATCCAATAAAATTAAACTAAATGTTTTCTAAATAATTTTGTATTTTTGAGCTGAAGCTATGTTGTATCATTAATGGTATATAAAATTTATCAAGATATATTATTTAAATTATCTAATTGAACAATAATGCTTTTATTACTACTTTTAATTACAAATTATTTAATATTTTATTATTTCTAAATTTTTATTATATTTAATATCAATTTTAGTAAAATAAAAGACTTAGATATTATTACAAAGAATTTTTGATAAGTAAATTCTTATTTTTTAGGTTATCTTAAAATAACCAATATAAAACTATAAAAACTATATATAATAAGAAGAATAAAACATAACTAACAATGATAGTCCAATTTACTATGTTTATTTTTGTTATATGCTAATAAGAATGTTTTTCCTTTATTTGATTATTAGAAATTGGTGTATATAATTTTTTTGGATAAAGATGCAAAAAAGAATAATATAAAGGATTTTCTAATGTTTACTAGTAAGTGCTTATAATTTACCAAAATGGTGCACTTTGATAATAGAATATTTTTGTGTTGTCAATTAATCATTAATTTAGACTAATTTCTTTCTAATCCAAAAGCTAAAAATTACTTTAGTAGATTTTACACTACTTTAAAAACATTTTTCTTTTTAATCAATGTCGAATCATCCAAGTATTGGCTAAAGATTTGTTGATTATTGTTTTTTATAAATTCATAGATTAAAATGTTTGGTCTATTTTTTCAAATCTAACAATAACTTTTAATATATCTCTTTTTTTTTGTAAAAATTAAACCTCAAATTTTTCTCATTATAAATTGTCTTTTATTTAAAATTAAGATTCATAATAATTCCATGTATTAATTTTATTACTTATTGAACAATAATTACAATATAAAGATTTATTATATAGTTTTTTTATTATATTATAATCTCTTTGAAGGATCTATAAGAGATTTTAGGATATTATATAAATTAAATTAATATATTTTTTTTACTATTTATAATATGTATTTAAAGTATTAATATTAGATATATTTTTATGAATACAAAAGATATATTTAAAAGTGATAAATAAAATTTTAAATTTTATGAAAGATGTACATTTTTAACAAGATGTTTTATATGAGAAGTAATATAAAAGCTAATCCTTCATATCTATTCTTCATGTGGATCTAATATATAAAATAGTATTGCATTTCAAGGATTTTTCAAAAATTTAGAACACTTCTACAATAGAACTTATATTTTGATTTCAATAGAATATTATATATTATTTTCTTACTATAAATTTAGTCATATAATAATATTTTTAGATATTTTTTTAATATAATATAATATTATATTTAATTTAATTTTTCTAAAATAAAACCAACAATTGAATATGCTATTTTTCATTAGCATTTATATACATTTTCATATTTTTTTTATTTTTATATTTCTAAAAATTATTGAGAATTAAATATGATTGGTAATAATATAGAGTTCTATCAATAGATATAATATATATAAATATAGTATTAATAAATAAGTCAAACTTATATCAAATAAAAATATATATATTTAAAAAAAGATTGGAATGGATATTATTAAAGATTAAAATATTAGATACTCTTGAAATTAGAGTAGAAGCAAGAAATAAATTGATGAGAATAAAAAACACCTCACTTTCAATTAAAATAAACTATCTAACTAGAAGCTATGTCACAACATTCTATAGAAACTCCAACATGTATCCAACTTACAGAATACATGTCTAATTTGCAAGACAATTTTTCTATATATGCACCACATCACCAACTTGAACCACAAGTGATCAATATATATATATAATACATGGCCAATTTGTTAATTCAGTTTTCAATCTATCAATTACCTACAAACACATGTGAAGTCAAATTTGTATCTATAAAAATTCTAAGAAGTTTTTCTACAAGCTATTATATAATTTATCTATATTTATTTAATTCTATCTATACCTTTTTATCTCAATAATTACTGATATTCATTATATCCATGATATGATTCTTTTCTTCTAGAGATAAGTTCTACAAGGAGCAATGATTTTATAATGAAAATGCAATGAACTATATTCCTCTCATTCTTTGATCTTTATTTTTTTTTTAATGTATTTGATAGATCTTCTCAGCTATCAATAGTATTTCATATCAGGGCGGAAAGACCACCCTATTATTTTATCATTGTCAAAGCCTTTAGAACTCTTTTTAAACAAAATCTTTGGAATACCATCAAAAGTAGTTCCTCCCTCCTATAATATCACCAAACATTGAGAGTCTCTTAACATTCTTAAGGTTGTAATACTAAATACATTGTATCTCATTATCTATTCAAGGAAAAAATATATTATTCTTGAAGGTCTTTATCTCTATTATATTATCTTTAAGGCTATGATAATTTAAATACCTTATCTAATAAACCAACTAATAATAATTTATGACTTGATTCTTGATTCTTCATCTTTTTAGCATGATAATAAAAAGAAACAACAAAAAAGATAGAAGATATAATGCAATCTTTATTGAACCAAATTTTCTTTATAGAAAAGAATTTATTGATTTTTTATTTTAAATTTGCTTAATGTTGTCAATGAAAAATATTGGACTTCTTTTTTTTTATTTGTAAGCTTCTTAGATGAATCTCATGTATATTCACTAATATCATATTCTTGCTCATGCATAAGATATTTCAATCTATTTTAGTAATGCCTTCAAGCTAATACCTCTTCCTCCTCAAATTCTTGGTTGTTATTCACTTCTATAAGAAGAAGTGGCATTTTACTTGTTTCTAGTATATTCACTATCTTACGTAGCCTAAGAAAAAACATGTGGAATATGAGATGGATCTTCATAGACTTTTATAGGTATAATTGATTGCAACTGAATTGATTTGTTTATATATAAAAAATAGTTTAAGTCTTTAGTAATCAAACTTCTTACAAAAGCAACTAGTCTTGATATTACAATGGAGTAAAAATATATTATTTTAAATATTAAATTAAATTTGTTCCTTTCAATAAACATCTATATTAATTTTTTGTTATTTTTGATTTTTTTTAATTATATCTTTATTATTACATGTAGCTTTTTTAAATAATTTGCCAAATCTTTTGTCACAAGATTATCAACTTTTCAAAAGTCAAATATATCAAATTATAAATGATAACAATAATTTACATTAAAAAATGGTTATTAAGTAAAAAAATGTATTGTATTATTATTCACAAACTTTGTTAATGACAAAAGAGTTGTCTAATCATCTTAATAGTAGTTGATGGTATATTTTATTTATTATATCAATAATTTATTTATTTTTTCATTTATCTATTTCTTTGTCATTATTTTTAGGTAATCTTATTATTTCTTATGGTAGTAAATTAAGTTGATGTATTATAAGCATTAACTCCTTTGTTTGTTTTTGCATTTGTGCTATCACATACTTTATTTTAATAAGCTTTGTCATAATAACACAATAAAAAAAAAGATATCTAATATCATTTAAGAAAAAAAAAAAAAAAAGATTCAAAAATAAAGAAAATTCTAAGAACAGTATTAGTTCAGAAGTAGAAAATTTAAAACTTCAAATAAGCTTATATCTTATCAAGAGAAAGAAGCAATCCACTCTTAATTTTAAAAAAAATTTGATATTATAAATAAACTCTTATTAATTTTTTAACAAGAAGAACTCAAAGAATGCAAATAAACAAGTGAAATGTATATAGAAAGAGATGATAAAATTGAAATAAGAAGATATATATATATATATATATATATATATATAAGAAGAAATTGAAATGAATCTTTTTAATGATTTGAAAACTAAAGACTTTTCAAACTACATTACAAACAAGAAAGAGGTTGATAAGAGTAAAAAAAACCTCATTCTTACATCATCATACTATCTAACAATAAGCTATGTGGCAACATTGTTATATTACATAAAATCTTACTTGAGAATGTATAGAGCACTTAACCATAGAAGATGAATTTGAAATTGCAGCAATAAGGTTTTAACAACTCTAATAAAATCCTAAATAAATCTTAGTGAAATCTTAATAATCCTAATCAAATCCTAATCAAATCTAAGAGAAGTCTTTAAGAGATTATAAAAGAAACATAAATAAATCCTAAAAACTTTCTAAAGAACTTATAAAGAATTTTACAAAAAATCCTAAAGAAACATTAAGAATAAAAATACTAAATAAATCCTAACTATATTCTAATGTATGTCTAAATAAATTCTAATAAAATCCTTAAAAAAAACTAAATAAATTCTAATTAAATCTTAAACAAATTTTAATAAAATTCTAATAAAATTCTTATATATTCTTGGTAAAATCTTAAAAAAAATCTTAGTAAATTCTAACCAAATTTATAATTAAATTCTTAAAAAATCCTAAAAAAAATTCTAACCAAATTTTAAATTTTAAACTTTAATTTTATTCTTAATTCTAATTAAATCTTAGCAAAATCCTAACTAAATCTTTATCAAATTATAAAACAAAGTAAAACCTTAATGATTAATAATTTAATTATTGATTTCAACTCAAAATTTGTATATCTTTTGATATACTAGTTTAAAAAGTATATAATTTTTTAAAAGAGGGTTGAATATACAAAATGTAAGATAATCTTAATAATCCACTTAAATATTAGCTAGCTTCTTTCTTCAACCTTGAAGCCAATTTCTCAATACCAATACTTCTTGATTATATTGTTTAATTGCTTTAAAAATTTATAAAAAATTAAATTTAGTAATATCATATATAAATTTATCTTAAACTAATTAATTTTTTTTACAAATCATAGAAATTCTTACTTATTCTCTAAACTCTAATATCTAAGACTCTAATATACTTTAATTTTAATAATCTTTAATTAAATTATTTAATCAAGCTCAACCATACAACACATATTTAACACAACTATAATGATATAACCACAAAATTTTACTTATAGGTCTACTACAAATCTTCGAAAAATCTTCTAAGTATAAATATTTTATATATATATTTTTTTAAATAAAGTTATTTCAAAATAACCTTGATTTTATAAAGCCTTTATAAAGTCATTACAAACTCAAATTACTCAAAACTATTGTTTAAAGGCCTTCTTTTAAATTTGCTATCAAAGTCTACTTTTGGACCAACCGAAAAATCCTAGAATTGTCATAGATGCACAATTTTGTGCCTTAGGATCAGATTTTGACTTTAGTTCAGAATCAATCCTCTCTAAATATTAATTTTTGATTTCTTAAGATAATTTTTGTAAAAAACTACTTTAAAATTATTTCAAAAGATGCTTGTATTAATTACTACTTTTATCTACTTTATTTTGCTTTATTTATAATTATACAAAGTAAGTAAAAATATATTTTTATAAAATGTAGTAGCATTTATACTAATTTTACTACTTCTTTGACTAATGTCTATACTTTTAAAGCAATTTTCTATAATATTTTCAATTGAGCTCTTTTATGATATAATTTTTCTTTTTTTCTTTCACCAAATAGCCATATAAACGTTCTATAGGACGTCTAACTCATGTCCAACTTGTAGAATATGTGCCTAACTTGCAAGGCAAGTTACTTCTTTCAATGCCACATGGCCAATATATGCAATGCATATCTAACTTATTGGCCAAGTTTTCAACTTATCAATCACCTACAAATATATACATATATATATATATATATATATATATATATAATCAAATTTGTATCTATAAAGTATCTTCACAAGATATTATATAATTTACTTATTCTTATTTCTACTTAACTGCTTTAATCAAGATAATTACTAATGTCAATTATATCTATGACAACTTGCATGCTATAGTCATCAATGAATGGTATAAAATATTTTTCAAAAGTAATCTCTCTTATTGGTGTTTGCCCTTCATACATGCAAGCAAACACATGGTTCTATTATAAAGGTCATTTTTGAAAGACCTATTACTATGTCTATGGTCTTCATAAATTGTAGGCTTTGAGAATAGAGATGTCTCAATTATCAATGGTAGAATCTACCAATATCTCGTCTAGATAGCATGTTAATTTTTACATGATCATCAAATCTCCACAAGTAGAGTTTTGGGATCTAATGTAGCCATGGCTAATACGGTTCTTGTTCTTTTATTGATAACTTGGATAGTCAAACATTAGTTTGAGTCCTTGTTTGACAAAGGCACTAACACTCAATAGATTTCAAGTTACACCAGGCATATAGAAAACTTTTGAGGCCTTTATTTCTCGATGAAGAACTTCAAAGTTTGCATTTCCGGTGTCATTGACTCGGTGAGACTCTACTCCTGCTGCTATAGTAATGCCTATGCATTCTTCTGGTTCTAATTTATCTACAACATCTTCATAGCCCGTAACCATGCATGGCTGCTCCTGAGTCTAGAATCCAAGCTCCATGATCGGATGAGTTTATCTGAAGAGAATTAACGGCAGCACTCATCATCTCAGAAGTTTGATGAGATTCATCACCCTCCTCATTTAGGTTTTCTTCCTCTTGTTCTCGTAAACTGACTGGAATATTTCCTTGACTTCTGAGCTTAATTTTCTTATCACTATCTAGTCTACGTATATCTTCCTCTCTTTCTCTGCATTAAGAGAGAAAGTGTCCAGGACGTCCACAATAATGACATATGACAGGAGAGTTGCCTCTGTTTATAGTCTCTGAGTAAGACTTGAAGTTACCAAGTTGATTTCTTCGTTGGAACCACACCAGAAGCGATTCTTCAGTATTCTTCATAGAAACTTGCCGCATCTGACGCTCGCTCTCTTCAAACATAACTGTGGCCTGAATTTCAAGCAGACTGGGAAGACCGAAACCCATCATGCCGAATACAATAGGGTCATAAGTTTTAGGAAGTGCATCGACCAGGTGTTGGATTTGATCTTCCTCCGGTACCTCTGATCCAATCGATGTTAGTTGAGCGAGAAGATCGTCATACTCCTTAAAATAGCTCTCAATATCACCAGGTTTGTCGTTCACCCTCAGTAGTGACAGTCGTCCTGAGCAATAATTTTCCTTTAAGATGTATTCTTTTGCTTGGATTGCCGACTTCGAACTTCCGTTTCAATAAACTCCATGCATCCAAAGGTGATCTGCATAGTCAAAACTTAGCAACAATATCGTCACTAACAGAGCACATAAGCATGTGCATGGCCTTCTCCTCATCAGCATCTTCATCAACTGCTGTTGCAGCTACAATGGTACTTTGCGGGACTGAGATAGGCAATACATTTGCATAAATCCCAGTCGCTCCACGGCTGGTTTCTCCAGAAAGGGTTCCTGAAGTTGCAGATGTAGCTTGGACTGCAGTAGGAATAGAGCAAGTCGCATGATGACCACCTCCTAGACCTACTCCTTCACACAAATACCAGACTCTTCCTTCTTCAACGCTTGTGTCATTCTAATCTTCCATACATTGTAATTCTGGACACCAACAAGTTTGCTGGCATATGGAATATAAGTATTGTTAGCCATTTGTACTAAACTAAAGATATGTGTTTGCTATTACAGGTAAAACACATGGCTGGTCAACAAGACCCAGGTTGTTTCGATACGAAGAGTGAGAATAGAATTAGGACTCATCAAATCTGAGTCGGACAAGACTCCGAAAACTGGTCAGACTCCACAGTCTAAAATATTTGTGGAAACAAAACTTGGTTTCCAAAATATTACTCCTTTAGTTCGGAGAGATTCTAGAACAGTGAAGCTGAGCTCACTCACCCATAAGGAAGAACGACGACGTGGAGCTGTGATCACACTACCATGAGTCAAGGGCTACGCCTTCCGCTCTGATACCATGTTGACTGACAATGTCATTATCATGTTACCTGAAAATTAAAGACTTAACATTGGAAGTGGAGCAAGTCCCCTCTTTTATATTCTCTCAAAGAATAATCACCAAATGAAATTCTGAATAGTCGGAGCTACCAAGCAAACCAGGTTACCTTTCTGTTGGTTGTATGCCAACAGTATGGTAGCTGATAGCTGGCGAAACCCACGTTCGATTTGACGACCCGGAGAATTGGTTTTTCAATTACATCTGGTTTAGAACGAAAGCAGCCTTGTAACACAAACGAGGTGAAGTTTCCAAGTCCATGATCGCAAAACAGTACATTCAACACTGGAGCTTGCTTCTGAACAAATCGAAGTTGAGTGTCCAAATTCACACGCCCAAGTTGGAACTAATCGCCTCATAGTACTTAAGAACGTGTTGAATACTTTGAAATTGAGTTTCAAGTATACTCTAATATGATGGACCATTCCTACCCTCAGTCTGCCTAGCCTAGCTCCGCTGTACCATCACTCTTTAAGTTGGAGTATATGTCATTTGACAATCAGTTAATAATTTCACAAAAAACCTAGAACGAATTTTTATTTTATTTTTTATTTTAAGTATGAACTGTGGGCTGAGATCAAGCTTCATTTGATGGAGATCAGAGTATTATAGGAGCTCAACTTTTTCTTAGCGTCGACTTCCTTCACATCATGAGGCCGAAGCTGCTCACCTATTTGTATTAGCCTTGAAATAATTACTGACTTTGTAACCAAAAATTAGTGGCTTATTTTATTCTGTTAAATTAGTAAAAATATCCAAAAACCAATTTCGCTAAGAAAAATATCAATATATAGAATTGTTTATTATCTTGTATAAAAATCTTACCATATGTATTAAAGACTTTGTTTAAGTTCGAAACAAACAAAGAAGAGGTTCTAAAAGATCTTCTCTTTTAAACTACTCCCTTCTTATCATTTAATAAGACTCTATTAACCTATGTTCTAATATCCATTATTATGATAATTTTCTAAAATTATTATAAATTTTTTGGCTACAAGTAAAATATATTTGAAACTTATATATATATATATATATATATATATATATGTATGTATATATCTTATTTTTATATCTTTCTAACATCTATCAATTGAATTGTAATATAATCCTCTAAATAATCCATTTCTTCTTTTTGATAAAAACCACTCAAGTTTGAAAAATATTTTTGTTCTAAAATTTGTTTGTGTAAAACATATTATTTGTCCCTCTACATCTTTAGTATTATATTTGTTGAGCAAATACCAATTAAATAACTAAAATAAGAGACAAATTTTGATTTTAAGAATTAAGAGTTGGTAAAAAATCAAAAATTAATTTTATTTTTTAAAATATTATAAAAGCTACCTTAGTTTATAAAAAATTAAATATCAAATAGAATCTTTAGATTCAACCACTTTTAATTACCTAATTAAAATATTCTAGTTTAAATTCTAAGTTTTTTTATTTTTATTTTTTTCTTGTCTAAAATATCCTATTTATTTATATTTATAAAATTAGCAACCAAAGAATGATAAAATTTGTTGGCATTGTTTATTCTAAATGATTGTTTTATTCTTTTGTTTTGATGATGCTTTGAACTTCTTGCAAAATTTAAATAGCACAAACAAAGATAATATACCATCTTTCTTTTTTTGTTTCTTTGTTTTGTTTTGTTTTGTTTTTTTTTCTTCTTCATTTTTATATAATTTATTTTAATCGCATCTAAGATGACTTATAAATTCAAATTGCATCTATAGTGGTTTTAGAGTATTTTTTAAATTAAAGATATTATTGATATAATTTTATATTTACAAATATTTTATATTTAAGTTATTGTATATTATTTTGTAATACAACATTATTAATGTATATTCTGAATCTTGTAGAAAATTATACAATATTTTTTTTAAAATACATACATTTTAATTCTAAAACAATGCTGCAAATAATTATTTATTTAAGAATATAATTCAATATAATACTTTAAAAAATGTAATAAAAAAGAAACAGCATCAAAATAGCAGCCTCAACAAACCTCAAAACTTTTTGTAATCTCTTTAATTTAATTTTTTCTTCTAAATCCCTAAATTAAATTTTATTAGATAAATAAGCATTATGATTTATTTGTCTTTGTTTGTTTTGACTAATACTATATATTTATCAAGTATCTTCTCTATGAATCATCTTTTGTTATACAAAAAAGATAGCTTCTCTCCTAACTACCTATAATTTTGTTCTTTTTAAATCATTGGATATAGTTTTCAACCTCCTACCAAATATATTTGAATTTCTGCACTTCAAAGATTGATTTTTGAAAAGTAATATAAAATTATTTTCTTAAATTTATTTTTAATACTAAGTTATTTCAAAAATATTTAAAAATAATATTATCTTGCAAGTACCATTGTTCTTTTTAAATTTAGATCTAAACATGAAGTAGATCTTAAAATTTACATAAAATATTCATATGACTAATATTATTTTTAATCAAAAATTATTTTTTCAATAATTAAAAAATATCTATAAAAATATTTTTTAAAATAAAATTCATTAAATAATAGATTTAAGAAAAGGTTTCAATAAATAGTAGATTTCATGACTATATACTCTTCATTTGCACTCAGTTGCTTCAATCTTTCAATGTAGTAAGAACATATTTGATTATTTGATTATTTGTTTTTTATTTTTATTTTATTAATCATATTCATGACAAATAAAATAAAAAACCATCATATTTAAAGTAAAATAACATATCACAACTCATTTCAATTAACAATTTGTAAATTTTTTCAAGTTCCTTAAATTACAACAATTCATTGTTAAACAATCTTTAAATCTGTTATTAACATTAAATCTTTAAAGATTGTTTTATTTTATTTTTTTCAAACTTTTAAAAAATACCACAAAAAATTAGTGTCTTAAATAGATCAAGAATGATACCACACTAACATATATATATATATATATATATATATATATGTATAACCTAAATTTTAAGAAAACAACATCAAATAAGTTAATAGTTCGAATTCCAAATGCAAAATCACAACCATGCTTAATGAAACCTTGGAGAGTATTTAAGTCTACTATATCTATCTATATATGTATACATATATATATATATATATATATACATAACATAAAAACATAAAAAAGCAAAAAAATTGTACTGAATGAGGACAATTGAAATTCACTTTATCCACTGGTGGTAGAAATGGCATCGGAGTGACACAACCTTTCATGCAAAACATTCATTCGATAACTTATCATCCACATTCATCACGACGTCGTTGAATTTGAACGATCAGGATGCAATCGCCCTCTCGCAGAAGATCGATCTCAACCATCAACAAATAAAAGAAACAAAACCCGGCGGACGGGGCGATTGGGGGTTCACATCGGAGCACGCCCGGCCCGTTCCAGCCAGCGGGAGAGGTAGAGAGGGTTTAGGATTCCGAGCATCTGCTTCGCAACAACGTTTGCTCTGCTTCAATCTTCCCGATCCATCTGCCTCCATCGTCGCCTTCAGGATTGAATGCCCAGCTGGGTTCAGGCATAGGTGCCGCAATAGATGTGGGTTTGAATATTGACGGCTGATTGCGGAGCTTTGTGATCATTTTTTGAAGAAAAATTCCCTTTCATCGGTGAGTGCTTTCCAATCTTCTTCGCGTCACATTTCTGATAAGTTCTTGTGTGTCGTGTCTGTCTTGCTACCACGCACGGAATCCTTGCCTTTTTCCAGCCCAGCGAGCCGGAATTCGTTTGATGCTTCTGGTTTTCGTGGAGGTTTTGAGAATTGGGTTTAGATTGGATTCGAGTGTTTTCAAGTTCGTCAGCCGCCTCCGTTCGAGTACTAGATTTTTGAAATAGATTTAAAGGGTGTTTTTTTAACGGTGGTGTAGCGGAATTGCGTCATAGTCAAGGATCTCTGTCTTCTCGTAGACACGGCTCAACGCGCCCTCAGAGCTCGTTCGATGTGCTAACCGAGGATTTGATGTCTCACTGTTGCTTTTGAGTTGAATTTTTGCTGACAAAAATGGAGAGCTTATGGGTTCTGTGAAATCGGCTGTGTTGGTTCACTTTCTCTAAGCTAGTGTTTTTTTGTCAACTGTTATCTGATAGAATTTTTTATCACCAGATTTATCTTACTGCACCTGTCTGGTTCGTGCACGCAAGCGTCTTTCGAGAAGGGATGTTGTCGTTCGGCAAACAAATTTCACCCTGGCAGGATAATGTGACGGACTGGAATTTAATCTGTTTAGCAACTTAGATTCTTATATTTCTCCTTTATTGTAAAAGTTTGCCCTTGCACTACTGGACACCGGAAGACCTTGCCAACCATAAAATCTACCAATGCTTGCACTACGAGTGCTTTGGGACAGGAAAGGTTGACTGTGTTTCTGTAGCTACAATTGTGATGCACACAGTTGAAATTTGTTTTTTTGGTTTCTGAAACCACGACACCCCTTAACTAGAAAGTGGATTGGAGTAATAGGTTCTGATTTATGGTTCCAAGCTCATTATGATTTTGCATTCCCTGCAATAAATAGCGTTTGTATCTAGAAGAGGTTAACACGCGCAGTTATCCACTGATGGCATTTTAATGATTATTGTCGTGGTGATGATCTACAGCTATTTTTTTAACTTGGAGCAGCGGCAATGAATCGTAAAGATGGTGGGTGAGGGTCTTTTATTTACTGCTGCATAGCCTGTAAGCACTACGTCTAACTTTATGCTTCTCAGGACGGCCTCTTCATATCTGCATCCGTAGAAGCTTGTTTCCATGAGAACGTTAAAAAGGAAAAATTGTAGAAGCTAGTCTTGATGTAAAGTGTTCTTTTGCTGCATTGCGTAGTTATGTGGTGAAAGAAGTTTTTGGCTTGGAACAGAATTGGAAAGAAAACACTTCAAGACCGCCTGATCAGAACATCAAACTATTGAAGTTCTTCAACAAGAGATGGAGGCATCCATCCCTCCTCAACCGACTACTTCAAGCTCTTCTCGAGGGTACTCTTCAAGTGCTTCATTCCGAGAGTCAGATGTGGAGTTTCTACAAACTGAAGCTAGAGAATGGCTGGAGGCAGTGCTGGAGGAAAAGCTGGACCCACATACGAGCCTACAAGATCTATTAGCTGATGGCACCATTCTCTATAGAATATCGCTGATTGTAAAAGAAAACCTTGGTAAACTTAAAGGAAATGCTGCGAACCGACCTGCCGCTGCAGTTCCCTCTCCAGACGTGAACCGGACCAGGACTAGCCTCAAGTATCAACCTTACTCATATGTTGAAGCTTTCCTCAAGGTTTGCAAGGACGTAGGCTTGTTGGATTTGGATCTATTCAACCCATCTGATGCAGTCGATAAGAAAGATATACGCCACGTGTGTGTTTGCTTACTTAGGTTGTCAAAGAAAGCTCGAACATTAAACATTCATTTGCCTGATTTTGATAATCCGAAGCACACGCTACTCAGTCCTCCTCCTAAGCACTTAATGCCTAGTGACGTAGTCCACAACCTTCGAGACTCTCTCCAGCAACCGTCAAATGGACCTGCGTCGGCCAAAAGTAACATTATTTTGGATCTCGATAAGGAGATCTCATCGAGCGCTGCAGATTTATCAATGGGTGACTCAGAATCTAATAGTGTTAGCCCAGAAGTAGATTCAAGAGGACTTCAACAACCACGGAATGCTCTGCAGGACCCAGAGAATGTTGGTGATTTCAGCGGGGATCTCTCTGCTATGGAGCCCAAGGACTTGGACGAATACGTGAGACCTGTCAATCACAATGGTTTGTCTGAGAAGCCACAGCCCGTGGTTGAATTGGGAATTGGTACCTTAAAAGCTAGTCAATCTCCTAGGAAGTCACCAGATGCCCTGGAGCAGTATGGGGCCAAAGAGAAGGGGATGTCTCGCAACCCCAAGGGACGGTATTCCTGGTTTCCATACGCTGCTGGAGTTGTATTTGTTGGTGTTTTGGTGGTCATGGTAGTGGCCCGGGAGAGAAGACGGCCTTCACTAGGTGTGTACGAGGTTCAGCCAACGGATTCCCTGGCGGAGATTTCAAGGCGAACAGGAAATGCAACATGGCAAGAGTTATGACGAAGTAATCCTAATGTTTACCACTCATATCTTGTACATTCCAATGAGCGGGTTGAGTTGTAGGAAGCAGTAGAGTATTCTTTATTGATCGTTGCTCAGATCCCCGAAAAGATTTCGAATCGTGAATAAAATATGTTCATAACTCGAGGCTGATTATGCCCTGCATCCTCTCAATTCATTTTTTTTTCATATCTGACTGTTGCAATGCAGCTGATTGTTACTGCCGTAAAAGGTTTGTGGATCTGGAATGAGTGTCGGTTGAATTTCACGCAGGGGTTACTGAACTGTGGTACAGCAACGGTCGTCGAAGTTTTCTGTATGTGATTATATTTGACGTTTTTCTGATCTTTGATCTTCGTGAAGGTTTTAGCATAATATCTATGAGGAGAAATGCTAGGAATCCTCAATTCTATTCTTGCTGTGCAATTGTGTTTACTCCTATAGTAAGTTAGCTTATTCATCCTTTGAACCCCATTATCACCGGTGGAATCTTGCAGGATTTGTGGTTCAAGTCTGACAGGCCCCAGAGCTGACTGAAGCTTGTGACGGTGTCTCCCATCTGGAATTTCTCATTCGTTCAATTACGTTCTCAAGAAGGTACATAATTACTTACGACATTCTATAACGAACTAGCAGGAGACACCTAAACGATAGAGGTGAGAACCACGTCGCGTGGTTTTGCCACACCATCGTTGTTCGCACGCTCAGCAGTACTAATATCATGCTTACAAGGGCGTGCATATAGTAGCATTTTCCATGCAAACGAGAATTATCTACTTTGTAATAGAATTGTGAACACTGGAGAAATGAAGCTTCAAAAAACCCTGTAGGTGCTCCTTTCAGGCGTTGGGAGTAGTTCGAACGTGCTGGGAAATTAAGAAGCCACGTCATCAACCCATCCAGCATTGTCCCCTCGAAACTTGCAACCACTTCGTGTGGAAATTGTATCTGAACAAAATTTCATCATGCAATTGATTTGTTGGTCGGATAACAGGATTCAAGCGCCAACATGTGATTACTCGTACTTGTTGACAACACTTTGTACGTTTAAGAAAAATATCATTACGTGTTAACAAGACTACTGTGGACGACACATTCTTGTTAACTTTTTTCTAATTTTCGTACTTATTTGTGATGACTCGCGAAGTCCATCCTCACTTGCTGTGCTCCCGCTTGCGTTGCCTTCTTTGTGTCCAAACTTTCTTTTGAATATACTGTGCTATCGAAACACTTACTGACATCATTGCAAAATGAGATGTCCAACACTCCAAGAGCCTTGTCCTTCGTCCCCTCCAAGTTGTCCCTCGGTGTCAAACCACCTTAGCAGATTCCGGATTTTCTTAAATGTTATGTCATTGTCATGCCTGGTTATGGTCGGAGTCAATACCTTTGCACTCCGCAGGCTTGCTCAGATTTCTGGTGGCTACTTCGATGTCGGTCCCCTTACAAAGGCTTTGCCGAGCTTTGCTTCCATGCCACTACCAGGGTGCCTAAGACTTGACGAACCAGATAAGCAGACCCGCTGAAACAGTAGTGGACACTGCCTTACATAAACTCGAGTAAACCAGTACAAAAACAACCACCTCCACAGTAACTTCAGAAAACGATGTTCTGGTTGATTGAAAACTTCTCTACATCCAAAAATAACTCTTTCAAACAATCGAAAATTAACAATCACTCAGAAGTCTCTGGCCACCGCAAAAGCTGAAATCAATTAAGCTCTTCCTCTGGAATACAACAACGAATGAAGGACTAGGGGAGTACCATGATAGCAGAAGACACGTCCAGGTCAAAGGCTGCTATACCTCCGATACTTTCTTCAATTCCTTTCCAGTTGCACATAGTGAAAAAGATTGAGACCAGAACATTGAGAGCTACACTTGCATGTGAGAAGTTTCAGGACGTCGCGATGAGAATTGATGTCTAGAACTGAATTTTATGGATCTACATTGATGTTGTACATAGAATAGACTTCGGACAATTGTGGGGGTAGCTGAAATTAAGGTGATCGACACAAGCCTGTCAAGTTAATGTACATGGCAGAATCCTCAAAATAGCATTATCGAGTCGACCTAAGGATTAAGACCACATCTGCAGCTGGACCCTCAGAGTTTTCGGATATTCAGTGGTTCAAGGGGAAAGTCGACGGGGATAATGCCTTCGAGCATTTGCACAACTTTCCCCATACTCGGTCGCGCCGTTGGTTCATCTTGAATGCACCAGAAGGCCGTGAAAATGGTTCTCTCAAACTGGTCCAAATCGACAGATTGTCCGAGCTTCCGAGCTTGCTCTTTAGTGCGTTTTACAAGGCTGCCATCAATCATGTCCCGAAAGACCCACTTGGGAAACCGGATGAGTTCAGCTTCGCCTGCCATGTCATCCAGTGTCCTCCTTCCAACCACAAGCTCAAGGAGAACCATACCATAGCTGTATACATCTGCCTTGGCCGTCAGTGGTAAACTTGCGCTCCATTCCGGCGCAAGATATCCCCTGGTGCCTCGAATGGTGGTTATGTGGCGCTCGCGATTCCTTAGCCCTAAAAGCTTCGCCAAGCCAAAATCGGAAACTTTGGGACAGAAGGTTTCGTCCAAGAGTATGTTCTCGGGCTTGATGTCGCAATGTACGATACATTCACGGCACTCCTCGTGCAAGTACATGATGCCGCGTGCTGTTCCGAGTGCTATTGTGAATCGTGTCTTCCAATCCAACGGTATTGGAGGTTGAGAAGTCGCGCTCCTGCTACTTGAGGAGCTGCTCGAGGTAGTATTTGGTTCACCTCCTTGCACAAGATAGTGGTCCAGTGAGCCTTTGCTTAGATATTCGTAAACCAGCAATCTGTGCACTCTCTCTGTGCAGTAACCATGGAGGTGGACCAAATTAACATGATGCGTACTGCCAATTACTGAAACTTCAGTTCGAAACTCTCGTTCACCTGCACAGTGCAGCAAGAAAGTTGAGGGAAGGCAACTTATGGAACCCACCCGCGGGATATCAAGGTGACTGCTCGGAAGAGGTTTGCGTCACTAAATCCTAGAGCCCCAGAATTCATTTTCCTGTTTTCCTTTCAGTGGCTTCCTCAGTTGTTTTATTTAAAATCGATTCAGCAGCAAAAAAACAATGTAGAACTCACCTTGGTCAACAACATTCTCCAATTGTTTCACAGCTACGACTGTGCCGTCTGCAAGCACACCCTTGTACACTGTCCCGAATCCACCATCCCCCAGCTTTTCGCTAAAATTCCTGGTAGCCTTTTGAAGCTCCCGGTACGTTAGTCTTACTGGCGCACCAGGCACATAATCAGGAGATGGCGACCGAGGGCGTCTTCTGCTGTGCTCGAATGCATTCGATTTCATCCACCGAGACAAACATGGCCGTGCAAGTAGCAGCAAAAGAAGGACCGCTAGGGTGGAAACGCAACCTAGAGCCACCAAAACTCCTCTGGAATATCGAGAACCAGAGCGAGTGCAGCCAATGGATAGCAATCCCAGCGTTACCTCCTGGTCATTGCAAAGCTTGACAAAAGTCTGGGATGGAATGATGGAGGACCGGTAAGCGCTGAAGAATTGATTACGTTTCTCCTTGCAGAAAGCGGTGCCGTCATTCATTAAAGTGGAAGCCACACATTGCAAGGTGCCCCCAGCGCCCGTATCGTCTAAACACTTTTTAGCACAACTCTCACTGTTAGCACTGTTTATGAGGAAGTCGGATCTGTAATCAAGTATGAATGTATTCTCCAGCGTCACCATTTTCACTCCTGCGGTGCAATTGAGGGCGATCATCAAACGGCACCCTTCTCGTGGGCTGTTGGAATTGATAGCCTGATAACCTGGCAAACAAGAGCAAACAGGCCCCGTCTCTGAATACGCACACAGTCCATGCTTCCCACACCAGCCGTAAATCTCACATGCATTAGGTAAAGCTTGCCATTTTGACATCCATTCCTTCGCCACATCATCCCAACTCAAAGTCTCTAAATTTCCATTCGATGTCAGAACCAACCTTCTAAGTGGCCCTACCCCGTAGTCTCTGCTCCGGTACGAAGCTGCAGATCCTGAGCTATTCAGCAATTGAAAAGTTCCGAACTCATCAAAGGAAACACTAGAGCCCCCTGAGGAATCGGTACTCCAATAATCAGTTGTTCTATTAAAACGCAGCACCAAATTCCCGTCTGTCATGAAAGCAAGTGTATACCGGCTCACGCCTGCACTTGAAAGGTGAGGGCTCTCGGCAGCCGTGAGATTTTTCCCCTGAGACAAAACCTGGCCTGGCAGAAGAGTGTCTGAAGGGTGATTCCAGCTCTGCCATAGATGTGAACCAGTGCTATTTAACAGAATAAAATTCCCTGAATCATTGAAGGCCGCCCCACTGACGCCAAGGCTGGCCGTATTGCTGGACCAATTAAGACCTTGAGAGGCATCCGAGTTACGAAGCTCGAGATTTCCGGTGGAGGTGAGTGCTAACTTTGTCCCAGCAGCGAACGAAGCATTGTTCTCCACTAATCCCCACACGATTGTTTGTACAGGTACATGCGTATACCACATGCCAAACTTGTAGCTAACTGTAGTCTTTCCACCGTCAATAGCATAGAAGCCAAAGGAAAAATTTCCGTTGGGTGATGATATCCAAGACTGATCAGCATCACCTGCGACGAGCCTTTCTCCGAGGGGTATGGTAATCTCTGTATTGTTGCTGGATTGTTGAGACACCACAGGCTCCGTGCCTTGTGCCCACAAGTTGATAATAACGATCAATTTGAAGAAGAAGTGAAGGTCAGTCGTAGACACCCGCAGCATAAATCTGTTTTTCATTTTTCAGTCACGCTTGCAGCTGCTCATATGCGAGGTTCTGTCCGAGTGTCTGAAAACAGTCAACTGGAATTACCCTTCAGGGACAGTTTAAGCACAAGAAGCTTCGCTTTATGCACATGGATTGTTATTTATTTAGTACCAGCTCTGAAGGTTACAAAATCAGGAATAAACCGTCAGCTGAACCTGCTGAGGGAGTACTTCGCCACTCTGAAAGCCGTCAAGTACCCAATTTAAGCATAACCATCACAACGTCACTGAAATGCGAATTCTGATTTCTATCCATGATCCGTCACAGCTGCCATAGCTTCAAATCTTGTTACTTGTCCGCTCTTCAGAGTTTCAGCCAAGCTCTACACCAGGTATTTGCTTAAAACTGGAAGTTCTTCCCAAAACGTTCCTCCAAAGATTTCTGCTATGGCTATCAAACAAGCAGTAATCAAATTGCAGATACTAAGGCCACTCTATCAGCATCACACAGAAGGACGAAATATGAGCCACCAAAATAAAGCCAAGTATTCTGCAACCAAAACCTCAACAGAGGCCCTCCGAAATGCTACTCCGGCACCCGGAAGGAACCTGGAGAGTTTGTCCTGAGAACAGAACTGCAGCTGCAGCCGCAGTAGAAATGACCTTACCTACCAAGAGGCCATCAAACCTTGATAACAACGACGATGATCATCATCATCATCATCCACATCCAGCTCGACCTACAAGAATCAATAATGCCACTCGCTCCACAATACAAAAAGAACCCAGTGCCAATTGCCTAACTCAAAGCCATCCACTGTCTGTTATCGATCCCCAATCCTTCGAAAATCTCCAAAAACCGCCGCATCCAACCTCCCGCCCGAACTCAATAAATTGCACTGTCTACTTTCAACCATATAGAAAGTAAAAAAGCGGAAAAGAAGCTCTCGTCACACTGTTCCAGATTGACACACTATCACGCTGCAATGGTCGGGCGTGTAGCAGTAGGCGCTGGGGCCATCAGAGTTGGAAAAAAAAAAAAAAAAAAAAAAAAAAATCAATGAGGTCACCGTACGAAGTACGTGACGGACAGCGACCACGACAACGGCAGCAAGCAAGCAAGCAATCGAGCGAGCGAGCAAGCAACAGCAATGGCGACGACGATGGCCATGAGAGCACACACACACACACTCACACACATACAGCATTCATTGGCGAGCTCAGCACTACTTTAAAGGACTCAAAGAGTCTGTCTGTTCCCGAAGACCCCTCCTCCCCTCGTAGGACTTGGACCAAGACCCGTAGAATATGGAGTCGGAGAACGGGTTCTAATACCGTGGACCGTGTCATTCCGGGCAGAGGTCAGGAACTTTCGTGGGGCAGTGCCGCGTCCACGGAGGGCGGTTATACCCATCGCTGCGGGTCCATGGGGTGTGAATTGTATTACTACGGCATGGGGGTTGGATTGGGTTTTCTCTTGGACTTAGTACGTAGGAATCAATTGACTTTTATTTTTATTTTTTAAAATTATTCTCCAAAATTAGAGGATTTTTGAGTTGGGTCAACAGTTAATGGGTGTTCCCTTGATAATTATTTGGAAAATTCTGGTGCTTTTTTCAAAGTTTGTTTCAACCATGGGTTGGAAATTGTTTCAGCTTTTTTGATACGTTGATTGTGCATTGAATACCATTGCAGCACAATTTATACATTGTGTGGTCCTCTACTATGTGAAGGTCATGTATTTATAATTCATTGTGATTTTAGAAAAGGAATTCAAGAGGAAAACATATATATATATATATATATATATATATATTATTTTTATTTTATTTTCCTTTTATATACACTTATTTTTATCTAAACTTTAAGATAATTTTTCTTGTGTGAATAAATGTATGTATGTATGTATGTATGTATGTATGTATGTATTGTTACATTAACTAATTTTTGGGTGAAAATAATAGGATATATTTGTTAGATTCTTAGCTACACTATTTGCATTGTAATTAATTGTATTTTTTTGAAATAGTCAATGGTAGTAAATAAAACGTCAACATTAACAGCAAACAATAGTAGTGAGTGGTTAGCAACAACATCAGGACTTCTATCAACGACAGGCAATAGCGTCAACTTTAGTGGTGTCAAAGATTATTCAAATAAAAATAAAAAGAAGTAAAAATAAAAATTGACCTATGAATGCACGAGTATCTAGATAGTACTGTAGATGAATGTACAAAAACAAACACCATAGCCTTTAATAAATAACCAAATATCTATATATATGAATATATATTCTACATCTCTTAATTACGTTTTTTTTTCAATCCTGCAAGAATTTATTATATATCCCAATTATGTTTACAAACCATCAACTTTTTTATGTTTCTTGATTAATTTTCCATTGGTTTACATATTGCCTGAAAAATCATTCTTCAATATGTGTATATAAGCAACAAAAATCCATGCCATTCAAATATTCTTGACATCATTAATAACACATTTTATAAAGATTTAATATTACATATCTATGCAGATATGAAATAAATAAGAGTTCTGTAAAAGGACAGTCTCAAATATACCATGCCCAACAACTTGAAAAGTGATAAAAAGTGGGTTGGTAGAACTGAATGAATGAATGAGATTTTTTTAAAAAAATTTAATTTTTTTTGTCTCCTATGCAAATTGTTTTACGTGGATGAATACAATTCTGTTGTTAAGAATCAATTTTGATATATTATCTGTAAGTTCAGAAGGTTCCATTGTCTCTATCCAAGCCCCATTAAGAGCTTCCCTGAAGTGATGGCATCTGAAGTCAGTAACACTGGCCCATGTGCCTGAAACTGTACCAACTCAGGAGGGACATTCTGAGTGGGCTTGTGAATACAAGGGCTTCATGAATATACTGACTACTTAAATGGTCCTCCAACGTGGACAGCTGAAAGGTATATATATATATATATATGCTTGGTTTAGAATAAACCTATTCTTTAATGGGTTAATGGGTCTTTGATAAATTCCATGAATCAAAACAATAAATAAATCTTAAACTGAATTTTTGGCACATGATGATAAGCACATAATTCTAGCATGTTGTCAGATTACATTATTACAATAAAGAAACATTTTTAAAAAAATTAAAAGAAGTTTCCTACTTCCAGTAACTAACATTCTTTGATTTTTTTAAAGTTTTGTATACTTGTCTTGGAGTATGTAGAAGAATAATGTCGATGATAATATATTTTTTGAGATTTGGTTCATTCCATTTCTGTACTTTTTTTTCTCAATATTTGTCAAGTAATAGTAAACAAGTAAGTTTGAGGCCGCTTCTTCGTTTCTTTTTCTTTGGGTAGCCATTGATTTTCTCTTTGAAAAGCTAAAACTTTTTGTGACTTATTTTTTATTTTTATTTTTATTTTTTGATGTACCAAGTGATGAGTCTAAGAAGATCTGATTTTTTTTTTTTTTTTTTTTTTAATTATTTAGAATTAGTTCTATCAAATTTAATTTATAATATACAAATTATAATTACACATTATAATTCTTTTTCTAAACAAAAAAAGCTAAATATTACAAAGTTCAATCATTACAAAGGTTAAAACAAAAAAAAATTAAATGAAAAAAAAATAAATTGAGTTATGATATACAAATTAGAACTTTGTTTATATACAGATTATAATTCTTTTTCTAAAAAATAAAAATAAAAAACTAAAAAATAGAGCTCTAATTCTTTCTTACAATTCTTACAAGGACATTCATTAATAGTTGGAAATTTCGTTTAATAAGTAGAATTAAAAATTAATATATGATACATTAATAGATATTATTTTATTAAAAAAATTTTATACTCAATAAGTTTATGCATGACTTCTATTTTTAAATATTATTGATTTTATCAACATATATTATATATTTATTTTTTTATCTATCTTTTTTAAATATACTTGAACAATAGCAGTGATAATATTAATGTAATGATGTCTAACATATGTATGTTTCATTTTCAAATCATAAATATGATCATTTTTTTAACATATAACATATCAAATATCATAAAATGATAAAGTCTAACCTGAAATTAAACCAAATTTATTAGCAAGTCTTTTCAACCATATTAATTCTTTAGTTATTTCTATAATAGCTATATATTTTGTTTCAATTGTTAATAATATTGTGATGGATTAAAAAATAAATTTCTATATAAAAGATTCACTAATTATTTTTAATATGTTAAATATTAATTATCTTGATATTTTTGGGAAGTTTTTAAAACCACACCCAAATTTTGTTAATGCAACACCCTCCCTTCTCACCTCATGATTTATTTGTATCCATCCCTTGTCTCCAACCCTATTCCCAGCCTCTGTCTAAATTATAACTTTTTAAGTAACATCATGTATAAATAATACACAAAATAATTTTGCATTAATATTATGGATCTTTTTGGTCATAAAATATATATTTTTATAATGATAATATTTTTAGAATTCTTTCTACTTATATTTAAATAATTAGTTTTTTTAACAAGTTGGTTGATTAATTGATATATTTTTTGAATTTCAAAATTTATATATACACTATGAAATCTATTACTATGCAAAACTCATACATCCAAAGTGTTATCTTAAAGACCAATTCAAATAAATTAAAAAAGACATATTACAAATATTATTAGAAAATAAATATATTTTTAAAATTTTGGATATATCCAATAATATTTTACATGTTATCAAAAAGATAAATTTTGTTGAGTAATATTTAAAAATTTAATCACAATATTTTGAAATAAAATTCTAATTTTAGATATACTTAATATTAATGAAAAGATAAAAAGACAAAAAGATAAATATAAAAATTTGTGATTATGATTCTTGTTATGTTTGGATTTTTGCAACTCAACTTATTTTAGATCTAAAACCATAAATCAACGAGACTTATTTCATTGATTAATATCATTTGAAAAACTCATTAAATAAAAAGACTTCTAAATTTAGATTTTAATTTTTTTAAAGATGTGTTGAAATATGTATAATATATTTTTTTGAATTTTATAATAAATATATTAATAATATTCTTTAAAATAATCAGATTTTTTAAATATATATTAATAGAAAAAATTGATAATTTTGAATTTATACTAAGATTTTAGTTAATTTTGATATGCTTTAATTATTATTTACCTACAAAATATTTATATTAGGATTTAAATAATAAGATTAGATTACTAAAAACTTCATACTACAAATGATTATAAGTATTTTTATTCTAAATTCAAAAACTTTAAATCTTATTATCAAATTTACTTATTTATTATTATGATTATTATTATATAATTATATTTAAAATTTAATGATTAAATTATATAATTAAAATTATTATTTTTATTTAAATTAAATAAAAATAACTTAAGATGAAGAATGGAATGAGTAGACATAGAATGGGGTGGAAATAGGATGGAATGGAATAAAGTGGGTAGGAACGGAGATAGGATAAGTGGGAATGGATAGGAATAAAAACAAGACAAGGTAGGATAAGGCAGGGTGAGAATGGGAGGGAGCAAAATATGCGGCATTAACAAAATTGAGGTGTGGCTTTAACAACTCCCTATTTTTAATATGTTAAAATAATATAAATAATTAAATAATTAATAATATGTCTATTTCTTGCTTAATTTCTTATTTATATTTGATTTCTATATAACATAATTGTTTACTTGTGTAATTAGAAGATATTATATACATCAAAGAAACTATCATAACAACCTATCAAATCTTCTTTGCTACTCTCAATTTTACTTTGGAAAAAATAAAACTTAAGAAATCATCTAATTTTGATACAATTTTCTAATTGCAAAAACAAGCTAATATCATTTAAGGAGCATAAGTCATTGCAAAGTATTGATCATTCATACAAGTAATATTAAAATCTTTATAGAATATTTTGTGTTATTTAATGGTGCTTAAAAAAAATCATTTCTGAAAGTCTTTTGGAGTTGGAGATTTTGTGAGTCCAAATTTCACCACTCAATGAAATTGATGCCACACAATAAGTTTAGGAAGAGGAATGGAATAACTCCCAATTGTATAATTGTTAAGTTAATTTAAATCTTAGTGTTTGCAATTCAATTAATTTTAAACCTTTCAAGTAATGGTTACTAATATTAAAAAAAAGATTTAATAAAATTTACTATGGTCTTCCAAGGCTATTTGCATGATCTCTACTTAAATCTCAATAGTTTGTTCAAGATCATTTATATAGTCCCTAACTACTAATTTTTATGTGATTACAAAATTATAATTAATTAAATTTAATTAAAATTAATTAGTTAAAACTTATAAATTATTACTCTTTAAATAAATGATGGTAAAAGTAATTGATTATTTTATTACTATTAATCTATAGTAAAAATAAAAATCTAAAAAGTTAAATTAAAAATAAAAATTAAAAATAAAAGAGAAAAGATTAAAAAATAAAAGTTAAAAATTAAAATCTAGAAGTTGAAATATAAAAGTTACGAATTATTTTATAAATAAAAGTAAAAGTGGAACTAAATAGATATAAAAATGAAGATACCTTGATAATGCCTAAGAATTAAAGACATCAAATCCTTTCTATTCCAAAAATTTTCAAAAATTGTGATTAATTTCAAATTAAATGATTTTTAGTTTGTTGCAAAATTAACTTAAAGTTGCTCTTGGTTCAATAAATTTAAATTTAATCTAGTACCTGAGCTACAAGAAATGCTCCTTCAAAGCTGAGAGACTGAGACTACCATGGTAGGCAATCTCTTTCCACTTGGAAATTGACCAAAACTTCAATTTGCCTTCAAATTCAATGAAATTTATGCCATTAGGAGCTCAGCTTAAAGGTGAACTTACTTCAAAATTTTCACAATAATACAATTATTGAAAAAAGCCTTTTTTAGTGAGAAAAGCCTTTTCAAAGGTGGGTGATCTAAATTGCCAAGGCAGCTGATCCTTATGCACTCAAAATTTCACCAAAATTTCGTCCTTATTCCAAATCAAGCAATCCTTATCTTTTTGAAAATCTAACATCAAAATCTACAACCACAAAATATTTCACATTAAAATTGAATGACTGATTGAAGGAAATCCAAGGCTCTTAAAATCCTTAAAGTATTTGGAAGGCCAAGGGAGCTATCTACTACAATAAAGTATGTTTAAAAATCCAATGACCATCATTTACTACTCAAGATCTATACACACACAATCAAAAAGTTTACAATGAGATTAAAAATCAAAAATAAAATTAAGATTAGGATTTAGAGCCAAAATTAATTATGGGTTTTTTCTTCACTAAAGAGGAGAGAGAGAGGGCTTGGAGTACCAAGCCACTCTTATAGAATTGAGTGGTGGCTTATGAGAGGGTGGCCACATTTCTATCCTTGATCTCTAAGATTCCTAATATAGATCTATGGCCTTCATTCATCCAAGAGCTAATTTTGTTACCAAGGTTGATGGCTCTTGAAAGTGGTCAAAGAAAGTACTTTTTGATAAATCCAACTTCATCATTGTGTTCAAATCAAATTTTTATGCTAAGATCAACTACTCGCATGCCTTAATCTATGCTCATTTATAATTTTTATGAAAGTTTTTATCTACAATGATTTTGGCAATATTATAAAATTCTTTTAAATGAGAATTTCATTGCTCTATTTGTATTTTGAAGGAGAGGGTGCTGATTTTGTTTTCTTCATTCCATGAGCTGAATCTGGTGTCACCATTGTATTTGAAAGGCTTCCATTATTTAGAGGAATCACTATATTACTTGGATTTGTTGAATTTGGAGGAAATCTCAAAACTATCATTCCTAAACTTTCTTTAGATCTTTTGAAAAATTATAATTCTAACTCACTCTAAATCATATGAGATGATTGTAGGTGAACTCATAGGTTCTTAGTCAACCCTCATATTAGTGACTAACAACCTTTAAATTATTAAAATTAACTAAGTTGTTATTTTAATTTTTTAATTCTTATTACTTTGGTTCTAATTAATCTAACTAAAGGAATTAGGCTATGATTTATACCATTAAGGTTTTAATCCTAAAAATTCTATAAAACTAAATTCTATTTATATAAATCTTAATCTAACATGCATAATTATCATAAAATAAGAAAAAAAGAAAAATAAAAAATAGAGCATGATTGAGACCTCACAGATTCCAATGCTAAAAAGTAAGAAAAGAAATATATTCTTCCATTATCATTTTTTAGAATTCTATCTTAAATGATGTGATTATATCAGATGTGATAACATTAATTCATAAGTTTGCATATTAAAACTTATTTATTACTTTCACTTGCAATTTTAAATATCCAAAAATTCAAGAAGAGCTCTTATCCAGCCAAATAACAAAAGATTGGCCTAAGATAGTCATCTAAGAATTTCAATTCAAATTGACAAATATTTTTTCTAAAATTTGTAATTTTTTTTTAGATATGTTGCTAAAAAATTGTATTTTAGAAGACATTTGTGCCATGTACATATTCTCATTATTTTGAAAGATGTGTATAAGAATTTTTTAAAAAAAGAATATGAATTAATATTTTTTTATTAAACTTAAATATATATTCTAAAGCATATGGCAATGATTTTTTGTTTGATTCATGTTCTTTGCGGCTTTGAAAATCTAAGCACTTCTTGAATAAAAAAACAAAAAATACGCAAAGTACTACTCTTGTGATTTAATTTAGAGCCACTCTGTGATAAAGATGGATATTTGATATATTAGCAATGCAATAGTGATAATTTCTTTGAAGATCCAATTATATGTAAGATAAATTTATATTTGAGTTTCATAAGTTATATTTGATTATAAAATATAATACATTTATTAATATGGAAGAAAGGCAAATAATTATTTTTTAATAAAATATTTGATATTTTAACATATAAAATTATTTTACCACAATATTTAAAATTAAATATAATATTTTGTTATTTTTTATTTTTTTTCTTAATGATAAATTTATTCTTCTATTTTTATAATCAATTCTTTATTTAAATATATTTATAAGGATCACAACCATACTATTATTATTCTTAAGAATTATAAAATAATGAAACAATATATTAATATCTGAAATGTCTTTGTACTTAAAGCAATATGTTAACTTTTTTTTTAGAATGCATTATAGATTTTTATCCATTATGAAATATAAATCTAATGTAATCAGTAATCAATTACATTTAATGTAAATAAGGATATTGGATAAATATTTAATTCCAAGAGGCTTTAAAAAATGACTTTGATTGAATACTTTGAAGCAAACATGATGATATTTGAAGCTCAAGAATTACTCTATGGAGATTTTTTAATGCAATTTATATGACATAATAAATACAAGGCTTAGAAGAAGCATCAATAGAGCATTATGGTTAGTCACTTAAACTTTGTTAGCTCATCTATGGATGAACAATAGTGCCTCCAAATACTTCTTATGATGGTTAAGGAGGCTACATTATTTAAAGAGCTTTGAACAATTCATGGCTATGTCTATGTCATGGTGTTGCAATGTAATACGACTATATAGTGAAACTATAATCAAAATTAAATTTCTAATTAATATCTAATTATCTTGGTTCAATAATAATTCAAGGTATCTAAACATGGCTTTTATAAAGGCTTTTTAGATTATTTTTTTATCTTAATAGTTAGTAGGTTGAAGATTAATTAGTAATTTTACCTTTTAACTATAGAGACTCTTTTATTACCTTAGAAAGACCATAAATTGATAAAATCAAATTAAAAGAGGTAAATAATTAGTATAGTTGTTACTAGGATTAAGGTGAGCATAAGGTTGGACTAAAAAATCCTTAGGATAGGTTAGATTGATACCCGAAAGTCGACTGTTTATGAAATAGGATCGATATCAAACCTCTAGCTAGTAAAATGATTGCTTAAGGTAAAATAGGAATTTCTTTGAAGATCAAAGATTAGGGTTTAAGAGCTAGGTTAAAGCTTATTTCAGAGATGTAAGTTTGGTTTTAGTAAGATTTGGGAAGAGTTATAAATTATTGTTGGAAGTCAAGGTTTGTATTGGCAATTTGGGATTTATGCAATGAAATTAGGGCTAGCACTCCTAGCTAGTTCCTAAAATTAATGTTATATCTATAATTCAAATTTTGACAGTGCTTGGATAATTAGGTGTTCTAAGTGTATGTAAAATTTTGTGATAATCCAATAGTGCAATTGAGAGATATCTTGATTTTGATACAAGAACATATCGAAAGTTGATAATTTGAGATTGGGTAGGGTTCTGTGATATTTGGAGATCTCTTACTTGGATCAAGGTGGAACTTAGCATGGTATTGAAGGACTTGAGATCAAGCTGTACACCAAATTTGAGTTAAAGTTAACAGTTGGAGAAGGAGAAATCTTTATTGGAACTTTTGCTTCACCTTTCAAGTTGGTGGCCAAGAGACATCAGTGCAGTATTTAGAGGATTTTTTATAATCTATAAGTTGGATTGCACTAAAAATTCTTAAGCGTATAAAAGACTTACATTGACAATTGCATACAAAATTTTACATTAAGTGGATGGTCAAATTAGAAGTTATAGCTTATCAAAGCTCATTGATTAACGTTGGAGCTTACAAGAAAAAATTCAATTGCTTAAATATGAAAGAAACGAGGTAATTGAGATTTATGTGAGATCAAGGCTACTAAAAAGAGTGTTTTTTAGCACTTTTTAATCAAAATTTGGATTATATTCTTCTCATATAGGTGAAACCTATTAAGGTTTCTTGAATGCTTGTGAAATATAACCTTGTCTTCTACAACTAGGTGCCTGGTACATTCCCAAGAAAGCTAACACGTAATACGACCATGAAAATACATATTTAGTATGATATTTATCTATATGATTAAATAGAAGTAGGTAAAACTAGATTTATTTCATAATATTTTTTAGAAAAGCTTCCTAGAAGCTTCATAAATATTACTTTGACTTTATATGTATTTTTAGTTGATTAATAAGTTAGAAACTTAGTCAACAAGTTAATCACATATTAATAGCTTATAGAAGAAGCTAATTATATAGCATATACATAAAAAACTTGCCTTTTAAATTAAGATATGTATCTTACAAAGTCAACATATTTTAGAGGTCTTATAGGACATCGCCATGTGGTTCCTAGTTAAGAGTATATATGGAAGCAAGAATGAAGCCTTTGTTATTCTTGTCAATGCCTTTCTAGTCTTTAATCTTGTTTCAAGACTTTTTAGTCTTTTTGTCTTTAGAAATAGCCATTTAATACTATATCATCTATAAGTGACTTTCTAGTTCTTTTGAGTGACACAAGAATATATTAAGGATTTATTATTTTAAGATTCATGTCCTTGATAGTTTGACAAGAGAGCTAACTTACTATTTTTCTCTTGTTTTAGAAGTAAATGGATTATTTCACTTCTATTATTGTTGACTATCCACCTTAAAACAAACTATCTTATTTTTTAGCACTAATTTTTTTCATTAAAGAAAGTAGATTATTCTTCTTTGTGAAAAGTTTATTTGATATTAAAGGTTGTAGATTATCTTCTTCTAATTTAATTTTTGAATTTGTTTAAATTATCTATAGAAATAAAGATTATGGATGCTACTTCAACATAAGTGAAAATAGATTTGTTATTATTGGAGATTTTCATAAGCTTATTAATATTTTAAGAATAGAAATCTCATGTATTTTCAAAGTGAATCATGGAAGTACTATTCCTATGCCTATGGAAGAAGTTTAAAGTTTGTAACAAGAAATTATGCGGTTGAACGAAGCAAGAAGATTGATTTCATAATTAAATTCATGAAGTTTTGTTTTCACAAGTATAATGGAGACCATGATTATTATGCCTAAGAAGTTTGATGGAATAAGATTAAAATTTTGAAGATTTCTACAGCAAGTCAAGCTCTATCGAAGCTTGCATTTCTTCCAATAATCTTATGAATGTATTCAAGTTGGATTCATAAACGCACTTCTATCTAGAAGTGCTCTCTCTTGGTTTGTATCTTTAATGGAAAAAGATTCATAAAACTTTTATGACTTGAATTCACCTTTAAAAGTATTTACGGCCATATTTAAAAAAAATAATTGAAAAAGAGTAGCAAAGACCAAATTCTTATCTTTATGGCAAAGATTAGGATCAACTACTATATATGCTATTGAATTCCAAAACCTTTCTTACAACATGGACTAGATTGACAAAGTTCTTATCAATCAATTTTGATATGGATTGAAGGATAATGTCAAAGATTTATTATTAACAATACCAAAGATAAAATCTTTGCAACAATTTATTGTTTAAGCTATTCTATGCAACAATTAATTATTTAAAAGATATTAAGAACAAAGACTTGGCTAGAGAGGGATAAATTAAATAATAAAAATACTTTCCAAATTTTCAAAAAATTATTCATCAAGGCCAGACAATGTGTTGAAAAATAAGTTTTTCCAACCACAATAGGGATTATACAACTGAAATCTTGTGTAACTCATAATTAAGGTGGTATTTTTTCTTCAAATCCTTCATTTTTTTTTTACTATAGAAGTTTATTTAGAAGCAAAAAAATTATAAAGTCTTAGCTATGTTAGATTTAGGAGCCTCAATCTATTTTATAGATGAAGATTTTGTCAAAAAATAAGAAATATCTTTAGTTAAGAAAATTAAACATGTACATAAAGAAGTCATAGATGGTCATTTTTTATCTTCTAGAGATGTTATGCATAGAAATGTTCCTTTAGATGTAGTAATTAAAGATCATAATAGCATAATAATATTTAATATAATAAGATTTTTATTCAATCTAATTATTTTAGGATTACCTTGGTTAAAAAAAGTATAATCTTCATATAGATTAGTTTTTTTTATAACCTTAATTTTTTTGATAGTTTAATCCAAAGTCTCATTAGTCAAATAAAAATATATAAGTGTAGTATATCCAAATCCTTATTGGTTGGTGTAAGAACTTTCATGCATATCATAAAAGAAGGGTTGTATTTTGTTATATATGCCACATCTATTTTTAATGGTGGAAAGATGTCAAGTAATATTCCTAGCTAGTATCAAGATTTTTAGGATGTTTTTAAAAAAAATATATAAATATTCTTCTAAAGCATCGTGTTTATGATTCTTCCATTGATCTTCAAGAAGAAGCTCAACTATCATATAGATTAATCTATACCCTATTACAAAATGACTTGGTTGTACTAAAGGAGTACATTGATGAAAACTTGATTAAAAATTTCATATTCCATCCTAAAAATCTAGCTCACGCTCATATCTTCTTTGTAAAGAAAAAAAAAATGGATCTCTACAAATTTATGTGGATTATTAAGGACTCAATAATATCACCATCAAAAATAGATATCCTCTATCTTTGATTTTAGGACTTCTTAATCAAGTCAATCAAGCAAAGATTTATACAAAAATAGATCTACAAATAACATATAATCTGGTATATATATATATATATATATATATATATATATATAATTTGAATCATGTATGAGTATTTTGAATATAATATCATGTCTTTTGGACTCAAAAATGTATCAATTACTTTTCAACATCTGATGAATGATGTCTTTTGTGAATTTCTTCATGATTTTTTTGTCTGTTATTTAAATGACATTTTAATCTACTCTAATGATATAGAAGAGTGTGAAGTTCATATTTTTTATGTATTACAAAAAATTAGAGATGTAAGATTATATGACAAGATAGAAAAATGTGTATTCTATACTACTCAAGTTGACTTCTTAAGATATATCATTTCTAATGAATGGCTAATGATGGATCTGAAGAAGGTTTAGACTATCATGGATTGAAAGATTTTAAGAACAATAAGAGATGTGCAATGATTTTTGGGCTTTGCTAAATACTATCAAATCTTCATCAAGAATTTTTCTCAAGTTGGAAGTCTACTTATATATTTGACTTGTAAAAACAAACTTGAATGGAGTAAAGAAGCCAAAACATTATTTGATATTTTAAAAAAAAGAATTTATTTTTGCACCAATCTTATATCATAAAAATTTTTCCAAGGCATTCTTCATTGAAATAGATGAATCAAACTTTGCCTTAGATGTAATATTATCATAAATAGGTGTCAAGGACAAGAACTCGATGAAAAAATAATTCAAACAAGTGAGCCTTCACTCAAAGAGAAGTAACAAAATATATATAAACAAGTATATATATTGAAAGAGAAACTGGAATGGCTATTGCCAAAAGACAAGAAAACTAGAGACCCTTGAAACTAGACTAGAAGCAAGAAAGGAGTTGACAAGAGTGAAGAAGCCTTCACTCTTGTCTCTATATATACTATCTAACTAGGGGTACGTGGCGATGTTCTATAGGACCTCCAATATGTGTTGACTTTGTAGGACACATGCCTTGACTTATAAGACAAGTTCTTCTATGTGTCGGCCACATAGTTAGCTTGATCTTCAAGCTAACAATATGTGTGGCACATGGCCAACTTGTTGACCACGTTTCTAATCCAAAAAGTCAATTAAAGATACTTATGAAGTCAAAGCAGCATCTATGAAGCTTCTAGGAAGCTTCCATATTAAATACTATAGAATTAACTATTTTTATCTACTTTTACTTACTTCTACCTATTTGTATATGTAATTACTAGCTTACGTGATTATGTCCGTGACATTATCCCCCCTTCTAGGGACGAGTTCTACGAGGAGCGGTCATCATATGTTGAAGAAATCTATGATACAATGAATTGTACTCGCCACATACTCTGATCTTTGTTCTCTTCGAAGATGATTGATAGGGCCTCTCAACCATCGGTAGTGTCCTATACCAGGGCGGGAAGACCATCCAATTATTTGATCATTGTTGAGGCCTTCATAACTTCCTTCAAATAGAATATTTGAAACACCATCAAGAGTTGTTCCTACCTCTAGTACAATCACCAAACATCGGGAGTGTCTTCCCAAATCGTGATATCAAACGCGTTATATCTCACCATCTATTCGAGGAAGAACATGTCGTTCTTGAAGATCTTCATCTCGATTACGTCGTCTTGAAGGTTGTGACAATCGTAATGTCTCGTCCAACAGGTCAGCAAATGAAGGCTCTTGAGTCGAATCTACTGGTTGTTGGTTTTTCATCTCTTGAGCGTCACTACTACAAAGAAGCTACGAACAAGAATTGAAAATAGATTGTTATCTTGCCTAGATGTTGTTTCTTTTATAAAGAAGGTTTTCATCTTGATTTTGATGGATGTCGTCGATGAAAAGCCTCCATCGTCTTTACTGCATTTGCAAGATTCTTTATTGGCTTCCATGTGCATTCACTAATACCATATCTGTGCCAATGGATAAGATATTCTAATTTATTTTGGGGCCGCCTTGAATCTAAGACTTCTTCTACCTCAAAGTCTTCATTATTGTCCGCTTTTATAGGAGGAGGTGGAGCTTGTCGTCTTCTTGGTATGTCCACTATCTTGTATGGTTCAAAAAGAGACACGTGGAATACTAGATGGATTTTCATTGACTCCGGTAGATGTAAACGATATGCAATTGGATTGATTTGTGCAAAAATAGAAAATGGTCTCAGCCTTCAATAGTCCAACTTGTCACAAGGATGAGTGGTCTTGATATTACGACAAAGTAGCCATACCTTATCACCCAAGATGAATGATGGTTGTTCTTTTTGATAGACATCCGCATTGACCTTTTATTGTTCTTGAGCCTCTTTTAACTGCACCTTCATCGTTGCATGTAGCTCTGATAAATGAATTGCCAAATCTTTCGCAGTAGGATTATCATCTTTTGAAAAGTCAAAAGTATCAAGTCGTGGATGATAACCATAATTAACAAAGAAAGGTGTTTATTTTGTAGAAGAATGTACCGTGTTATTGTAAGCAAACTCTGCCAATGGCAAAAGAGTTGTCCAATCATCTTGTTGGTAATTAATGGTACATCTTAAATATTGCTCCAAAACTTGATTAACGCGCTCTGTTTGTCCATCAGTTTGAGGATGGAATATCGAAGATAGTTTTATATCCACTTTAAGAATCTTGAAAAGAGTCCACCAAAATCTTGATACAAATTGAGTTCCCCTATCTGATATAATATCCTTGAGTAATCCATGATAGCGATAGATATTGTCAAGAAAGAGCTTAGCTGTTTCTTCACTTGTGATAGATTTTGTACATGTTACAAAATATGCCAACTTGATAAAATGATCTACTATCACGAATATAGAATCATAAGAACTTGAGATTGGAAGATCCGTGATGAAGTCCATAGAAACAGAAGACCGTGATTGTTCTGGAATGGATAATGGCTGAAGAAGTCCAAAAGGTCGATGACGAGGAGTTTTCGATCTTGAGTAAATATCACATGATTGTACAAAATCTTTAACTGCCTTCCACATTTCAGGCCACCAAAAATCCCTAGATATCAACTCTAAAGTCTTATTATATCCAAAATGTCCTTCTGCTGGAAAGTCGTGACGAGCTTGAAGAACACGTAAACGTACTTCTCCTTCTCAAACATATAGGCGTCATTAGAAATAGAGTAGGTTATTCTTAAATTCAAATTTAGAGGGATCATGAGATTTAGAAGAATTATTCTTGATATCATGAATAAGAGGGTCTGAAGACATACTTAACTGGACTTGCTTAAGAAAAGTTAAATCAATAGTCAATGTTGATTTTATTGCTCGAAGATGAAATCGCTCCGGCTTCAAGAGAACCATTCTTTGTTGCTCAAAAGCTACATCTCCTTCTTTTGGTGCAAGATAAGAATGTCTAAGCAAGGCATCGGACAAACCTTGTTGTTTTCATGGCCGATAAGTAATGATGAACTCGAATCTTCATAAAGACATGCTCCAACGAGCTTGGCGACGATTTAATACACGTGCTGATATAAAATATTAGAGGTTCTTGTAATCCGTATACACGGTGACTGGATTGGAAGTGCCTTCTAGATAATGATGCCATTCTTGAAAAGAATCCACAATTGCAAGAAGTTCTTTGTCATGGATCTCATAATTGATTTCTGCTGCTGAGAATTTTCTTGAATGAAAGGCTACTGGATGAAGTTTGTCATCTGTTCCCATTTGTGATAAAACCGCACCTACAGCAAAGTCCGATGCATCTGTTTCCATAAAGAATGCTTTGAAAAAATCAACACGATACAAGATTAGGAAAGAAACAAATGCTGTCTTCAAAGATTCAAAAGCAACTTCCGTTTCTTGATTCCATTGGAGTTTGTCTTTCAAGTCAAACGTGTAAGTGGAGTTACAACTCGAGACAAGTCTTTGATGAAGATCCGATAGTAGTTGGCAAATCCCAAAAAACATTGGACATCTCTTATCGTTTTTGGGATCTTCCAGTCTATAATAATTTGAACTTTCTTAGGATCCATCATAAGTCCATCATTTGAAATGATGTAAGCTAAGAAATTGACTTGAGTAGTATGGAACACACACTTTTTTATCTTGGCATAGAGTCCTGCATCTCTTAATTTTTATAACACACGACGAACATGAAGTTCATGTTCTTCTGGATTCTTAGAATAGATCAAGATATCGTCTAGATAACAGACCACAAAATCATCCAAAAACTCTCGAAAAACATCATTCATTAGATGTTGAAAAGCTGCTGGTGCATTTATAAGTCCAAAAGGCATGACGTTGTATTCAAAATGTCCATACCTAGTTCGAAATGCAGTCTTTCATTCATCTCCTTCTTGGATGCGTACTAGATTGTATGCTCCCCAAAGATCTATTTTTGTATAGATCTTAGCTTGATTCAGCTGATCAAGAAGTCCAGATATTAAAGGTAGTGGATACCTGTTCTTGATGGTAATCTTGTTGAGTCCTCGATAATCAACACACATCCACAATGATCCATCTTTTTTCTTCACAAATAGAATTGGAGCTCCTAGATGAGATTTAGAATGGCATATGAAATTCTTGGCTAGATTTTCTTTAATATACTCCTTGAGTTCAGCCAACTCATTTTGTGATAAACTGTAGATTGGTCCGAATGGCGGTTGTGATCCTTCTTGAAGGTCAATTGAGCAATCATAGGGACGATATTCTGGGAGTGTATCCGCATTCTTTTTTTCAAATACATCTTGAAATTCTTGATATTGGCTTAGAATGCCACTTGAAGTCTTTTCACTAGTAGAAACGGGTGTGGCATAAATAATATATGGTGATTCTTTTATAGGAGCATGCAAGAAAGCTTTTGCACCTATAGATACGAATTTAATTGAATTGGACTTTTGACTATCTACTTGATTAACTACATTATTAGTTATACTTTTAGAGAAAGTAAGAGTTTGGAAAATCCAATCTATTTGAGGGTTGTATTTTTCTAACGATGATAAACCTAAAATGACTGGATTAGAGGGAGATCTAATGATATTAAATATTACAAAACTATTATGACCATTGATTATTACTTCTATAAGAAGAATTTTGTGAGTAATATCTCCAGAAGACAATGGACGACCATCTATGACTTCTACATGAACAGGTTTAGTTTTCTTTACTAAAGATATGATATGTCTTTTAGTAAATTCTTCATCTAAAAAATACGCTAAGGCTCCTGAATCTAACAAGGCAGAGACTTTGTAATGTTTAGGTCCTAAAATAACATTTAATGTAAAACAAGGAGAGGGCTCTGAGGAGAGAATAGGATCTTTACTAGATGTTGTATAAGGTTCCAGCCGCACGGTCCCTATTGTAGCTGGACAAATTTGTTTTCTGACATATTGTCTTCTTTCACAGCCATACTCTTGATTTTGTGATTGCGTCGTTTCTTTGGATAATGTTGAGCAGTGTGCTTTGATTCTCCACAATATAAACATAATCCTTCTTGACGATGACGAGTCTTTTCTTGCTCAGTAAGAGGTTTGAAACGTACTGTATTAATTTGTATATCCTCTATTTTCGAATGTATGTGTTGAAGAGGTGTTGGTGTTACCATTGAATTATAGTAACGTTGAGGTCCACTTGTACGTTCTCAGATCGGAATTCAAAAAGGCAATTGTCGCACTTCACAGCAAAGTCAATTACTTGACTCAATATTTGAGGATCAGGTAAGTTGAACATTAATTTTTTTACCTCGTATTATAATCCGTAGAGAAATTGGCTAATAAGTGCAGCATCATCCCAATTGATATCAGTTGCAAGTTGTCAAAATTGTGAAGCATATAACGTTACTGATCAATTTTTTTGTCGTAAAATATGGATCTTATTGGTTGCAATATGAATTGCATCATGTTTTCTATACATGGATCAAAATTCTACCAAAAAAGCCTCTAGATTATCCAATATTGGATCTCGTCATTCAAAAAAAGATGAAAACCACAAAAGTGCTGAACCTGAAAGAAGCGTATTAATGAATCTAACTTGCGATCTTGGAGTTGGATAGCATTGGGGTTGAAGTTCAATCACAAGTTGCACTTGATTGATAAATCCTCGAAACTTAGATTTGGTGCCATCAAACTTCTCGGGTAGGGTAATTCTTGGTTCTCTAACATTTGAAGGACGTTCCACTATAGGAAAAAAGACATGGTTTGGTGCAGATGTTGAAGCACCTCCAACCACTTCTATATCTTTACTTCCTGTCAATCTTGTTGCTCCTTGTGGTGGTAAATTGGGTTGATGCATCACAAGCATTAACTCCCTCAATTGCTCTTGCATTTGTGCCATTCTACTCTTCATTTCAACAAGTTCTGCCATAATAACACTTAGAAGAGAGAAGATGTGTAATATCGCTCAAGACAAATACAAGAGAAGACTTGAGAACAAAGAAAATACTAAAGACAACATCAGTTTAGAAGAGGGTAATCCGCAACTTCTAATATGCTTATATCTTATCAAGAAAAAGAGGTAATCCACTCTAAATCAAGATTAAACAAAGCTCTGATATTGTAGGTGTACTCTTGTCAATCTGTCAAGGACAAAAACTCAATGAAAAAATAATTCAAACAAATGAGCCTTCACTCAAAGAGAGGTAACAAAATATATATAAACAAGTATATATATTGAAAGAGAAACTGGAATGGCTATTGCCAAAAGACAAGAAAACTAGAGACCCTTGAAACTAGACTAGAAGTAAGAAAGGAGTTGACAAGAGTAAAGAAGCCTTCACTCTTGTCTCTATATATACTATCTAACTAGGGACTACGTGGCGACGTTTTATAGCACCTCTAATATGTGTTGACTTTGTAGGACACATGCCTTGACTTACAAGGCAAGTTCTTCTACGTGTGGGCCACATAGTTAGTTTGATCTTCAAGCTAATAACATGTGTGGATCATGGCCAACTGTCAAGGATAAGAACTCGATGAAAAAATAGTTCAAACAAGTAAGCATTCACTCAAAGAAAAGTAACAAAATATGAATAATAAGTATGTATATTGAAAAGAGAAACTAGAATGGCTATTGCCAAAAGACAAGAAAACTAAAGACCCTTGAAACTAGACTAGAAGCAAGAAATGAGTTGACAAGAGTGAAGAAGCCTTCACTCTTGTCTCTATATATACTATCTAACTAGGGGCTATGTGGCGACGTTCTATAGGACCTCCAATATGTGTTGACTTTGTAGGACACATGCCTTGACTTACAAGGCAAGTTTTTCTACGTGTAGGCCACATAGTTAGCTTGATCTTCAAGCTAACAATATGTGTGGCACATGGCCAACTTGTTGACCACGTTTCTAATCCAAAAAGTCAATTAAAGACACCTATGAAGTCAAAGCAGTGTCTAGGAAGTTTCTAGGAAGCTTCTATATTAAATATTATAGAATTAACTTACTTTTATCTACTTTTACTTACTTCTATCTATTTCTATATGTAATTATTAGCTTACATGATTATGGCCGTGACATTACCCCCCCTTCTAGAGACGAGTTCCACTAGGAGCGGTCATCATATGTTGAGGAAATCTATGATGTGACGAATTGTATTCGCCACATACTCTGATCTCTGTTCTCTTCGAAGATGATTGATAGGGCCTCTCAACCATCGATAGTGTCCCATACCAGGCCGGGAAGACCACCCAGTTATTTGATCATTGTTGAGGCCTTCGTAACTTCCTTCGAATAGAATATTTGGAACACCATCAGAAGTTGTTCCTACCTCTAGCAAAATCACCAAACATCGGGAGTCCCTTCCTAAATCGTGATACCAAACGCGTTGTATCTCACCATCTGTTCGAGGAAGAACATGTCGTTCTTGAAGATCTTCATCTCGATTGCGTCGTCTTGAAGGTTGTGACAATCGTAATGTCTCGTCCGGCAGGTCAACAAACGAAGGTTCTTGAGTTGAATCCGCTGGTTGTTGGCTCTCCATCTAATTAGCGTCACAAATGTAAAGAAGTTACTAACAAGGATAGGAAATTGAATGTTATCTTGCCTCAATCTTGTCTCTTTTATAAGAGAGATTTTCATCTTGGTTTTGATGGATGTCATTGCTGAAAAACTTTGACTTTAGCTGATGCATTTGCTAGATTCCTGGATGGCTCCCATGTGCATTCACTAATATCATATCCGCGCCAATGAACAAGATATTCCAGCTTATTTCGGCGCCGCCTTGAATCTAATATCTCTTCCACCTCAAATTCTTCATTATTATCTACTTCTATACGAGGCGGTGGCATTTGTCTTCTTCCTTGTATATCCACTGTCTTATATGGTTCAAGAAGAGACACATGGAATACAGGATGGATCTTCATTGACTCCGGTAGATGTAACCGTTATGCAACTGGGTTGATCTGTTCAGAAACAAAAAAGGGACCAAGCCTACGATAGTCCAACTTGTCACAAGGTCGAGTAGTCTTGATATTGCGATGAAGTAGCCATACCTTATCACCCACGTTGAGTTGTGGTTGGTCCTTACGATATAGATCAGCATTTATCTTTTGTCGTTCTTGAGCTTCCTTCAATTGTGTCTTCATTATTGCATGTAACTCTGACAACCGATTTGCCATATCTTCTGCTGCAGGATTATCAACTTTTGAAAAATCAAAAGTATCAGGTCGTGGATGATAGCCATAATTGGCAAAGAAACGTGTTTGTTGTGTGGAAGAATGTACCATATTATTATAAGCAAACTCTGCCAATGGCAGAAGGGTTATCCAATCATCTTGTTGGTAGTTGATAGTACACCTTAAATACTGCTCCAAGACTTGGTTTACTGTCACGGCCATAATCATGTAAGCTAATAATTACATATAGAAATAGGTAGAAGTAAGTAAAAGTAGATAAAAATAAGTTAATTCTATAATATTTAATATAGAAGCTTTCTAGAAACTTCCTAGACGCTGCTTTGACTTCATAGGTGTCTTTAATTGACTTTTTGGATTAGAAACGTGGTCAACAAGTTGGCCATGTGCCACACACGTTGTTAGCTTCAAGATCAAGCTAACTATGTGGCCCACACGTAGAAAAACTTGCCTTGTAAGTCAAGGCATGTGTCCTACAAAGTCAACACATATTGAAGGTCCTATAGAACGTCGCCACGTAGCCCCTAGTTAGATAGTATATATAGAGACAAGAGTGAAGGCTTCTTCACTCTTGTCAACTCCTTTCTTGCTTCTAGTCTAGGTTCAAGAGTCTTTAGTTTCTTGTCTTGTGGCAATAGCCATTCCAGTTTCCTTTTAATATACCTACTTGTTTATATTTTGACTTATTATATCGAGAAAGCTTTTTGGTGTATATTTTCCCTCATCGAGTCTTTGTCCTTGACAGATTGACAAGAGTACACTTACAATATCAGAGCTTTGTTTTTTCTTGAGTAAGAGTAGATTACCCCTTCCTCTTGACAAGACATAAGCGTATTAGAAGTTTGTGGATTACCCACTTCTAAACTGATATTGTTCTTAATATCTTCTTTGTTATCAAGTCTTTCTTTTCTTTTGTCTTGAGCAGTATCAAACAAATTTTTCTTCTTAGTGTCATTATGGCAGAGCTTGTTGAAATGAAGAGTGCAATGGCACAAATGCAAGAGCAAATGAGGGAATTAATGCTTGCGATGCATCAACTCAATTCACCAACACAAGAAAGAACAAGAATAGCAGAAAGTGGAGATATAGAGATGATCGGAGCTGCTTCAACATCTACAATAAATCACGTTCCTTCTCCAATTGTACAACACCCTATAAGCACTAGAGAACCAAGAATTGCCTTACCTAAGAAATTTGATGGTACGAGATCAAAGTTTCGAGGGTTCATCAATCAAGTACAATTGGCAATTGAACTTCAACCGCAAAGCTATCCAACTCCAGGATCACAAGTCAGGTTTATTGGCACTCTACTTTCTGGTTCTGCATTATCGTGGTTTTCGTCTTTTCTTGAACAACGAAATCCAATATTGGACAATTTGGAAGCTTTTTTGGCGGAGTTTTGATCTATGTATGGTGAACACGATGCAACTCGTGTTGCAACAAATAAGATCCGAATTCTGCGACAAGGAAATCGCTCAGTAACAGTATATGCTTCACAATTTTGACAACTTGCAATTGACATCAAGTGGGATGATGCTGCACTCATCAGTCAATTTTTTTATGGATTGCAATACAAAGTAAAAAAATTGATGCTCAATTTACCTGATCCTCAAACTTTGAGTCAAGCAATCGATTTTGCGGTAAAATGTGATAATCGACTTTTTGAATTTCGATCTAAGAATCATTCACGGGAACCTCAACGTTATTACTCAATGGCAACATCAACATCTTTGCCAAACGTACATTCGGAAGTAGAAGACATGCAAATTGACGCGGTACGTTTTAAACCCCTAACTGAGCAAGAAAAGATTCGTCGTCGTCAAGAAGGATTATGTTTATATTGTAGAGAACCTAAGCACACTGCTCAACATTGTCCAAAGAAATGACGCAACTATAAAATGAGGGGTACGACGGTCAAAGAAGACAACATGTCGGAAAACGGATTCGTCCAGCTACAATAGGGACCGTGCAGCTGGAACCTTGTACAATTCCTAATGAAGGTCCTATCCTCTCCTCAAAACCCTCTCCTTGTTTTATAATAGACTTATATTTAGGACCTAAGAATTACAAAGCCTCTGCTTTATTAGATTCGGGAGCCTCAGCATGTTTTTTAGATGAACAATTTGTTAAAAGTCGTAAAATACCTTTTGTACAGAAACCTAAACCAGTACATGTAGAAGTCATAGATGGTCGTCCCTTGTCTTCTGGAGATGTCACTCATGAAACTCATCCTATAAAAGTAACAATAGACGGTCATGATAGCTACATAGCTTTTAACATAATTAAATCCCCATCCAATCCAGTTATTTTAGGTTTATCCTAGCTAGAAAAATATAACCCTCGAATAGATTGGAATTCGCGTAAACTTGACTTTTCCAAAAGCGTTATTAATAGTTCTACGAACCAAGTAAAAAATTATAAGTCTAGTACAGTAAAACCCATACTGATAAGTGCAAAAGCATTTATACACGCAGCAAAAGAAGGATCAACTTTTGCTATTTATGGTGCACCTATTTCTGAAAACGTAAAGACTTCAAGTGGCATTCCAAATCAATATCAGGAGTATCAAGACATTTTTGAGAAAAAAAATGCAGATATTCTTCCTGAGCATCGCCCATATGATTGTTCAATCGACCTCAAGGAAGGAACTCAGCCACCATTTGGACCAATTTACAGTTTATCGCAAGATGAGATGGCTGAACTCAAGACATATATTGACGAGAATTTAGCAAAGAATTTCATACGCCATTCAAAATCTCCAGCAGGAGCTCCAATTCTATTCGTAAAGAAAAAAGATGGATCTTTACGAATGTGTGTTGATTATCGAGGACTCAACAAGATCACAATCAAGAACAGGTATCCATTACCTTTGATATCAGGACTCCTTGACCAGTTGAATCAAGCTAAGATCTATACAAAAATAGATCTAAGAGGAGCATATAATCTAGTACGGATCAAAAAAGGAGATGAATGGAAGACTGCGTTTCGAACCAGGTATGGACATTTCGAATATAATGTCATGCCCTTTGGACTCACGAATGCACCAGCTTCTTTTCAACATCTCATGAATGATGTATTTCGTGAATTCTTAGACAATTTTGTCGTCTGCTATCTAGACAATATCCTGATCTATTCTAAGAACGTCAAAGAACATGAAATACATGTTCGTTAAGTATTACAAAAACTTAGAGATGCAAGATTGTATGCCAAGATGGAAAAGTGTGTATTTCACACTACTCAAGTTGACTTTTTAGGATACATCATTTCAAATGATGGTCTCATGATGGATTCTAAGAAAGTCCAAACAATCATGGATTGGAAGATTCCAAGGACAGTAAGAGATGTCCAATGTTTCTTGGGATTTGCCAATTACTATCGGATCTTCATCAAAGATTTCTCACGAGTTGCAGCTCCACTTATACGCTTGACTAGTAAAGATAAATTTCAATGGAATCAAGAAGCGGAAGCAGCATTTGAAGCCTTGAAGACATCGTTTGTCTCTGCACCAGTCTTGTATCGTGTTGACTTTTCCAAGGCATTTTTTATGGAAACAGATGCATCAGATTTTGCCTTGAATGCAGTTTTATCACAAATGGGAACAGATGACAAACTTCATCCGATAGCTTTTCATTCAAGAAAATTCTCAGCAGCCGAGATCAATTATGAGATCCACGATAAAGAACTTCTTGCGATCGTGGATTCCTTTCAAGAATGGCGTCATTATCTAGAAGGCGCTTCTAGTCCAGTCACTATGTATACAGATCACAAGAACCTCGAGTATTTCATGTCAGCACGCGTGTTGAATCGTCGTCAAGCTCGTTGGAGTATGTCTTTGTCAAGATTCGAGTTCATTATCACTTATCGGCCAGGAAAACAACAAGGTTTATCCGATGCCCTATCTAGACGTTCTTATTTTGCACCTAAAGAAGGAGATGCAGCTTTTGAGCAACAAAGAACGGTCCTCTTGAAACCGGAGCAATTTCATCTCCGAGCAATGAAATCAACATTGATTGTTGATTCAACTTTTCTCAAGCAAATCCAGTCCAGTATGTCCTCAGACCCTCTTATTCATGATATCGAGAATAATTCTTTCAAGTCTCATGATCCTTCTAAGTTCGAGTTCAAGAATAATCTATTATATTTTGAAGGACGCCTATATGTTCCAGAAGGAGAAGCACGTTTACGTGCTCTTCAAGCACGTCATGACTTTTCAGCAGCAGGGCACTTTGGACATAATAAGACTTTGGAACTCATATGAAGAGATTTTTGGTGGCCACAAATAAGGAAGTCAGTCAAAGACTTTGTACAATCATATGATATTTGTTCAAGATCAAAAATTCCTCGTCATCGACCTTACGGACTTCTTCAGCCATTACCTATACCAGAACAACCATGGTCTTCTGTTTCTATGGATTTCATCACAGATCTTCCAAGCTCAAGATCTTATGATTCTATATTTCTGATAGTAGATCGTTTCACTAAGATGGCACATTTTGGGCTATGTACAAAATCTATCACAGGTGAAGAAACAGCTAAGCTTTTCATTGATAATATCTATCGCTATCATGGATTACCTAAAGATATCATAACGGATAGGGGAACTCAATTTGTGTCAAGATTTTGGAGGACCCTTTTCAAGATTTTAAAAGTGGACATAAAGCTATCTTCGGCTTTCCATCCTCAAACTGATGGACAAACAGAGCGCGTAAACCAAGTCTTGGAGCAGTATTTAAGGTGTACTATCAACTACCAACAAGATGATTGGACAACCCTTCTGCCATTGGCAGAGTTTGCTTATAATAATACGGTACATTCTTCCACGCAACAAACACCTTTCTTTGCCAATTATGGCTATCATCCACGACTTGATACTTTTGATTTTTCAAAAGTTGATAATCCTGCAGCAGAAGATATGGCAAATCGGTTGTCAAAGTTACATGCAATAATGAAGACACAATTGAAGGAAGTTCAAGAACGACAAAAGATAAACGCAGATCTATATCGTAAGGAGCAACCACAAATCAACGTGGGTGATAAGGTATGGCTACTTCGTCGCAATATCAAGACTACTCGACCTTGTGACAAGTTGGACTATCATAGGCTTGGCCCCTTTTCTGATTCTGAACAGATCAACCCAGTTGCATAACGGTTACATCTACCGGAGTCAATGAAGATCCATCCTGTATTCCACGTATCTCTTCTTGAACCATATAAGACAGTGGATATACAAGGAAGAAGACAAATGCCACCGCCTCGTATAGAAGTAGATAATAATGAAGAATTTGAGGTGGAAGAGATATTAGATTCAAGGCGGCGCCGAAATAAGCTGGAATATCTTGTTCATTGGCGCGGATATGATATTAGTGAATGCACATGGGAGCCATCCAGGAATCTAGCAAATGCATCAGCTAAAGTCAAAGTTTTTCAGCAATGACATCCATCAAAACCAAGATGAAAATCTCTCTTATAAAAGAGACAAGATTGAGGCAAGATAACATTCAATTTCCTATCCTTGTTAGTAACTTCTTTACATTTGTGACGCTAATTAGATGGAGAGCCAACAACCAGCGGATTCAACTCAAGAACCTTCGTTTGTTGACCTGCCGGACGAGACATTACGATTGTCACAACCTTCAAGACGACGCAATCGAGATGAAGATCTTCAAGAACGACATGTTCTTCCTCGAACAGATGGTGAGATACAACGCGTTTGGTATCACGATTTAGGAAGGGACTCCCGATGTTTGGTGATTTTGCTAGAGGTAGGAACAACTTCTGATGGTGTTCCAAATATTCTATTCGAAGGAAGTTACGAAGGCCTCAACAATGATCAAATAACTGGGTGGTCTTCCCGGCCTGGTATGGGACACTATCGATGGTTGAGAGGCCCTATCAATCATCTTCGAAGAGAACAGAGATCAGAGTATGTGGCGAATACAATTCGTCACATCATAGATTTCCTCAACATATGATGACCGCTCCTAGTGGAACTCGTCTCTAGAAGGGGGGGTAATGTCACGGCCATAATCATGTAAGCTAATAATTACATATAGAAATAGATAGAAGTAAGTAAAAGTAGATAAAAGTAAGTTAATTCTATAATATTTAATATAGAAGCTTCCTAGAAACTTCCTAGACACTGCTTTGACTTCATAGGTGTCTTTAATTGACTTTTTGGATTAGAAACGTGGTCAACAAGTTGGCCATGTGCCACACATATTGTTAGCTTGAAGATCAAGCTAACTATGTGGCCTACACGTAGAAAAACTTGCCTTGTAAGTCAAGGCATGTGTCCTACAAAGTCAACACATATTGGAGGTCCTATAGAACGTCGCCACGTAGCCCCTAGTTAGATAGTATATATAGAGACAAGAGTGAAGGCTTCTTCACTCTTGTCAACTCCTTTCTTGCTTCTAGTCCAGGTTTAAGAGTCTTTAGTTTCTTGTCTTTTGGCAATAGCCATTCCAGTTTTCTTTTAATATACCTACTTGTTTATATTTTGACTTATTATATCGTTATAGCCTTTTGGTGTATATTTTCCCTCATCGAGTCTTTGTCCTTGACATTTACACACTCTGTTTCTCCATCAGTTTGAGGATGGAAAGCCGAAGATAGCTTTATGTGCACTTTTAAAATCTTGAAAAGGGTCCTCCAAAATCTTGACACAAATTGAGTTCCCCTATCCGATATGATATCTTTAGGTAATCCATGATAGCGATAGATATTATCAATGAAAAGCTTAGCTGTTTCTTCACCTGTGATAGATTTTGTACATAGCCCAAAATGTGCCATCTTAGTGAAACGATCTACTATCAGAAATATAGAATCATAAGATCTTGAGCTTGGAAGATCTGTGATGAAATCCATAGAAACAGAAGACCATGGTTGTTCTGGTATAGGTAATGGCTGAAGAAGTCCGTAAGGTCGATGACGAGGAATTTTTGATCTTGAACAAATATCATATGATTGTACAAAGTCTTTGACTGACTTCCTTATTTGTGGCCACCAAAAATCTCTTCATATGAGTTCCAAAGTCTTATTATGTCCAAAGTGCCCTGCTGCTGAAAAGTCATGACGTGCTTGAAGAGCACGTAAACGTGCTTCTCCTTCTGGAACATATAGGCGTCCTTCAAAATATAATAGATTATTCTTGAACTCGAACTTAGAAGGATCATGAGACTTGAAAGAATTATTCTCGATATCATGAATAAGAGGGTCTGAGGACATACTGGACTGGATTTGCTTGAGAAAAGTTGAATCAACAATCAATGTTGATTTCATTGCTCGGAGATGAAATTGCTCCGGTTTCAAGAGGACCGTTCTTTGTTGCTCAAAAGCTGCATCTCCTTCTTTAGGTGCAAAATAAGAACGTCTAGATAGGGCATCGGATAAACCTTGTTGTTTTCCTGGCCGATAAGTGATAATGAACTCGAATCTTGACAAAGACATACTCCAACGAGCTTGACGACGATTCAACACGCGTGCTGACATGAAATACTCGAGGTTCTTGTGATCTGTATACATAGTGACTGGACTAGAAGCGCCTTCTAGATAATGACGCCATTCTTGAAAGGAATCCACGATCGCAAGAAGTTCTTTATCGTGGATCTCATAATTGATCTCGGCTGCTGAGAATTTTCTTGAATGAAAAGCTATCGGATGAAGTTTGTCATCTGTTCCCATTTGTGATAAAACTGCATTCAAGGCAAAATCTGATGCATCTGTTTCCATAAAAAATGCCTTGGAAAAGTCAACACGATACAAGACTGGTGCAGAGACAAACGATGTCTTCAAGGCTTCAAATGCTGCTTCCGCTTCTTGATTCCATTGAAATTTATCTTTACTAGTCAAGCGTATAAGTGGAGCTGCAACTCGTGAGAAATCTTTGATGAAGATCCGATAGTAATTGGCAAATCCCAAGAAACATTGGACATCTCTTACTGTCCTTGGAATCTTCCAATCCATGATTGTTTGGACTTTCTTAGAATCCATCATGAGACCATCATTTGAAATGATGTATCCTAAAAAGTCAACTTGAGTAGTGTGAAATACACACTTTTCCATCTTGGCATACAATCTTGCATCTCTAAGTTTTTGTAATACTTAACGAACATGTATTTCATGTTCTTTGACGTTCTTAGAATAGATCAGGATATTGTCTAGATAGCAGACGACAAAATTGTCTAAGAATTCACGAAATACATCATTCATGAGATGTTGAAAAGAAGCTGGTGCATTCGTGAGTCCAAAGGGCATGACATTATATTCGAAATGTCCATACCTGGTTCGAAACGCAGTCTTCCATTCATCTCCTTTTTTGATCCGTACTAGATTATATGCTCCTCTTAGATCTATTTTTGTATAGATCTTAGCTTGATTCAACTGGTCAAGGAGTCCTGATATCAAAGGTAATGGATACCTGTTCTTGATTGTGATCTTGTTGAGTCCTCGATAATCAACACACATTCGTAAAGATCCATCTTTTTTCTTTACGAATAGAATTGGAGCTCCTGCTGGAGATTTTGAATGGCGTATGAAATTCTTTGCTAAATTCTCGTCAATATATGTCTTGAGTTCAGCCATCTCATCTTGCGATAAACTGTAAATTGGTCCAAATGGTGGCTGAGTTCCTTCCTTGAGGTCGATTGAACAATCATATGGGCGATGCTCAGGAAGAATATCTGCATTTTTTTTCTCAAAAATGTCTTGATACTCCTGATATTGATTTGGAATGCCACTTGAAGTCTTTACGTTTTCAGAAATAGGTGCACCATAAATAGCAAAAGTTGATCCTTCTTTTGCTGCGTGTATAAATGCTTTTGCACTTATCAGTATGGGTTTTACTGTACTAGACTTATAATTTTTTACTTGGTTCGTAGAACTATTAATAACGCTTTTGGAAAAGTCAAGTTTACGCGAATTCCAATCTATTCGAGGGTTATATTTTTCTAGCTAGGATAAACCTAAAATAACTGGATTGGATGGGGATTTAATTATGTTAAAAGCTATGTAGCTATCATGACCGTCTATTGTTACTTTTATAGGATGAGTTTCATGAGTGACATCTCCAGAAGACAAGGGACGACCATCTATGACTTCTACATGTACTGGTTTAGGTTTCTGTACAAAAGGTATTTTACGACTTTTAACAAATTGTTCATCTAAAAAACATGCTGAGGCTCCCGAATCTAATAAAGCAGAGGCTTTGTAATTCTTAGGTCCTAAATATAAGTCTATTATAAAACAAGGAGAGGGTTTTGAGGAGAGGATAGGACCTTCATTAGGAATTGTACAAGGTTCCAGCTGCACGGTCCCTATTGTAGCTGGACGAATCCGTTTTCCGACATGTTGTCTTCTTTGACCGTCGTACCCCTCATTTTATAGTTGCGTCATTTCTTTGGACAATGTTGAGCAGTGTGCTTAGGTTCTCCACAATATAAACATAATCCTTCTTGACGACGACGAATCTTTTCTTGCTCAGTTAGGGGTTTAAAACGTACCGCGTCAATTTGCATGTCTTCTACTTCCGAATGTACGTTTGGCAAAGATGTTGATGTTGCCATTGAGTAATAACGTTGAGGTTCCCGTGAATGATTCTTAGATCGAAATTCAAAAAGTCGATTATCACATTTTACCGCAAAATCGATTGCTTGACTCAAAGTTTGAGGATCAGGTAAATTGAGCATCAATTTTTTTACTTTGTATTGCAATCCATAAAAAAATTGACTGATGAGTGCAGCATCATCCCACTTGATGTCAATTGCAAGTTGTCAAAATTGTGAAGCATATACTGTTACTGAGCGATTTCCTTGTCGCAGAATTCGGATCTTATTTGTTGCAACACGAGTTGCATCGTGTTCACCATACATAGATCAAAACTCCGCCAAAAAAGCTTTCAAATTGTCCAATATTGGATTTCGTTGTTCAAGAAAAGACGAAAACCACGATAATGCAGAACCAGAAAGTAGAGTGCCAATAAACCTGACTTGTGATCCTGGAGTTGTATAGCTTTGCGGTTGAAGTTCAATTGCCAATTGTACTTGATTGATGAACCCTCGAAACTTTGATCTCGTACCATCAAATTTCTTAGGTAAGGCAATTCTTGGTTCTCTAGTGCTTATAGGGTGTTGTACAATTGGAGAAGGAACGTGATCTGTTGCAGATGTTGAAGCAGCTCCGATCATCTCTATATCTCCACTTTCTGCTATTCTTGTTCTTTCCTATGTTGGTGAATTGAGTTGATACATCGCAAGCATTAACTCCCTCATTTGCTCTTGCATTTGTACCATTGTACTGTTCATTTCAACAAGCTCTGCCATAATGACACTAAGAAGAAAAATTTGTTTGATACTGCTCAAGACAAAAGAAAAGAAAGACTTGATAACAAAGAAGATATTAAGAACAATATCAGTTTAGAAGTGGGTAATCCGCAAACTTCTAATACGCTTATGTCTTGTCAAGAGAAAGGGATAATCCACTCTTACTCAAGAAAAATAAAGCTCTGATATTGTAAGTGTACTCTTGTCAATCTGTCAAGGACAAGAACTCGATGAAAAAACAGTTCAGATAAGTAAGCCTTCACTCAAAGAAAAGTAACAAAATATGAATAATAAGTATGTATATTGAAAAGAGAAACTAGAATGGCTATTGCCAAAAGACAAGAAAACTAAAGACCCTTGAAACTAGACTAGAAGCAAGAACTGAGTTGACAAGAGTGAAGAAGCCTTCACTCTTGTCTCTATATATACTATCTAACTAGGGGCTACGTGGCGACGTTCTATAGGACCTTCAATATGTGTTGACTTTGTAGGACACATGCCTTGACTTACAAGGCAAGTTTTTCTACGTGTGGGCCACATAGTTAGCTTGATCTTGAAGCTAACAATATGTGTGGCACATGGCCAACTTGTTGACCACGTTTCTAATCCAAAAAGTCAATTAAAGACACCTATGAAGTCAAAGCAGCGTCTAGGAAGTTTCTAGAAAGCTTCTATATTAAATATTATAGAATTAACTTATTTTTATCTACTTTTATTTACTTCTACCTATTTCTATATGTAATTATTAGCTTACATGATTATGGCTGTGACACCAACTTGTTGACCACGTTTCTAATCCAAAAAGTCAATTAAAGACACCTATGAAGTCAAATCAGCGTCTATAATGCTTCTAAGAACCTTCCATATTAAATACTATAGAATTAACTTACTTTTAGCTACTTTTACTTACTTCTACCTATTTGTATATGTAATTACTAGCTTACATGATTATGTCCGTGACAATAGAAGCAGATAATAAACTCCATCTAGTAGCTTTTCATTCCAAAAAAAATTCAAAAATCAAAATTAATTATGACATCTACAACAAGGAGCTCATTGCAATTATAGATTCATTTTAAGAATGGCATCATTATCTAAAAAACACTTCTACTCTACTTATTTTATATATGGTTTACAAGAACCTTAAGTACTTCATATCGGCACGTATTTTGAATCATCACTAAACCTATTGGAATATGTCTTTATCAAGATTTGATTTCAAGATCACTTATAGAGCTTAAAAATAACAAGGTTTATCACATGTCTTTTTTAGATATTCTTATTTTACACCAAAAGAAGGAGATGTAGCTTTTGATCAACAAAGAATAATTTTCTTGAAGCCACAGGTTTTTCACCTTTGAACAATAAAATCAACATTGACTATTAATTCAACCTTTGTCAAACAAATTCAAGTAAGTATGTCTTATAATCTACTTTTCTATGATATCAAGAATAATTCTTTTAAATCTCATGATACTTCTAAGTTTAAGTTCAAAAACAACCTATTCTATTTTAAAGAACAATTATACATTCTAAAAGATGAGGTACAATTACATATTCTTCAAACTCGTCATGACTTTCTAGCAGTCAGATATTTTAAATACAACAAGACTTTGGAAGTAATATTGAGAGATTTTTAGTGGCTTCAAATATAGAAGATAATTACAGATATTGTATAATAATGTGATATATTTTTAAGATCCAAAACTCTTCATCATTGACCTTATGGACTTCTTCAGCTATTACCTATTTCAGAACAATCATAGTTTTTTGTTCTATGAATTTTATTATGGATCTTCTAGTTTCAGATTCATATGATTTTGTATTTAAGATAGTAGGTTATTTTACTAAAATGGCATATTTTATACCATATACAAAATCTATTATAGGTGAAGAAATGACTTAACTTTTTCTTGACAACATCTATCACTTTTATAGATTAATCAAGAATATTATATTCGATAAGAAGATTTAATTTATATCAAGATTTTAGAAAATTATTTTGAAGATATTAAAGGTGGATATAAATCTCTCTTTGGCTTTTCATCTTCAAAATGATGGATAAACAAAATAATTGAATCAAATTCTAGAGCAATATTTGAGTTGTACCATTAATTATCATCAAGATGATTAGACAACCCTTTTGCCATTTGCAAAGTTTGCGTACAATAATTCAATACTTTCTTCTACTCAACAAACACCTTTTTTTTTTACCAATTATGGCTATCATTTATGATATGATACTTTTGATCTTTCAAAAGTTCATAATCATGTGACAAAAGATTTGACAAATTATTTTTCAAAGTTATATGCAACAATAAAGGCTTAATTAAAAGAAGCTCAAGAATAACAAAAGATCAATATAGATACCTATCACAAGAAACAACTACAATTCAATGTAGGTCACAAGATATGACTACTTTGTTACAATATCAAGACTATTCATCCTTTTGACAAGTTGGAATATTGTAAGCTTGAAATTTTTCTTATTAGTGAAAAAATTAATCATGTTGCTTATTGATTATATCTACTGGAGTCTATGAAGATCTATCCTGTATATCATGTGTCTCTTCTTCATCCGTATAAGACAATGAATATCTCAAGAAGAATATAAATGCCACCTCTTCTTAAAGAAGTAGATAATAATTAAGAATTTGAGGTTGAAGAAGTATTTCAATTAAAGCTGCACCAAAACAGATTAGAATATCTTGCTCATTAGCATGGATATGATATTAATGAATGTACATGGAAGCTAATAAAAAATCTTGCAAATGAAATAAAAAAGGTTGAGATTATTCATCAATGAAATCTATCAAAATTAAGATAAAGAATAGCAAATCTTTGCTATAAAAGAAACAACATCTAGAAAAGATAGCATTCAATCTTCTATTCTTGTTTGGTACTTTTGTGCATTTGTGATACTAAAAAATATGGAGAACCAACAACCACTAGATTCAACTTAAGATCTATCACTTGCTGACTTATCAGAAAAAATATTGCAATTTTCATAACCTTCAAGACAATGTAATCAAGATTAAGATCTTCAAGAATGACATGTCTTTCCTTGAATAGATGATAAAGTATAATATATTTGGTATTACGACCTTGGAAGAGACTTCTAATGTTTGATAATTTTATTAGAGGTTGGAATGACTTCTGACGGTGTTTTAAATGTTTTATTTGAAGAAAGTTACAAAAGCCTCAATAACAATCAAATAACAAGGTGGCCTTTCTACCTTGATATGGGCTACTATTGATGGTTAATCAACCATCTTTAAAGAGAACAAAGATCAAAGTATATAGAAAACACAATTTGCCTTATTTTAGATTTTTTTCAATATATAATAACCACTCATTGTGGAACTCATTCCTAAAAGAAGGGATAATGTCACAAACATACATATTTATTATAATATTTATCTATATGATTAAGTAGAAGTATATAAAAATAGATTTATTTTATAAAAAAAAATTAGAGAAACTTCATAGATGCTACTTTGACTTTACATGTCTTTGTAGTTAATTAATATGATAAAAACTTCATAAATAAGTTAACCACATATTAGTATCATGTGGAACAAGCTAATTATGTAATGTATATATAAAAAACTTACTTTGTAAGTTAAGATATGTGTCTTGCAAAGTCAACACATTTTAGAGGTCCTATAGGATATTACCACATAGCTCCTAGTTAAGAGTAAATATGGAGGTAAGAATGAAGCCTTCTTTACTCTTGTCAATGCCTTTTTAGTCATTAGTTTTGTTTCAAGACTTTTTAGTTTTCTTGTTTTTGGCAATAGCCATTTTAATTTAATACCATACCATTTTTAATGATTTTTTAGTTCTTTTGAGTGACACAAGAGTGTATTGAGGATTTCTTTCTTTGAACTTTGTATCCTTAATAGTCTATAAAATTTGGCACACCTTTGATACTTTTGTGTAATCTTAATTTGGCCAATGGTGTTTGTAATAGAAGTCAATTAATTATGAGATGTTTTACTAATTAAGTCATTAAAACTAAGGTTTTTACAAGAAAAAATTTTGGCCACATTGCATTGATTTCTAGAATTGAATCGACTAATAAAAATTCAACTCTTCATTATGCTTTTAGTTATAAACAATGTTTGTTACATATGGCTTTTGCAACAATAATAAAAAAATCTTATGGGCAAACAATGACAAATATTGTTAAATTTAACAAACAATGTCTTCTCTTATATCAAGTTATATGTTGTATTTTCATGTGAAACATTATTAGAAAACATGAAGGTTTCATTGGAGAGCAATTCAAAAGGGAACATTGGGTTAATGCACAATATTGTTTATGACAAAGCCCTCTAAGAGTGAGAACATTTAAATGTCTTGTCTCACCTTATTTAAATTCGAAATATTTTCCATGATTTTTACTTTTTACAATGCAAAAATGTACGTTGCCCTTTCACATATGTTGCCTTATTTTTTATCAAAATATTTTTCATACCCAACAGCATGGATTTGTGTTATTATCAAATAAAAACATTAAATATATATATATATATATAGACATTTATATATATATATATATAATTAACTGAAGTGCTTACACGAATATTCTTTCATTATAGACATTAATACTCAAAATAAAATTCAGATGTTTATTCACAGAACGAAGATGAACGAACCTTCATAAAACGGAACGTGCTGTTTTTGAGAATATTTCCGGTGATGAGTTTGTGGGTGATAAGTAAACGAATGAAATTCACCAACACATACTACGCAGTTCATCCATCCAAAGTCCTATCCTCATATTTAACATGTACGGAATAGAAGCCCCAGGAACAATCGTTGTACCTATGGGTACCAAGGGCACCCTCTTCGACGAAGCTTCTCGCTCCGCACATTCATTTCATTCATTCAAACCGATACCGAATAAATATTATTCTCCCCCCCCCCCGTCACCGTCGCGCCAAATTTCCTACTGCATGGCCTTCGATCGACGTCATAGACGCGCTCTGAGTGCACACAACTAATCAATTTGCCGACTTGCGATTGAAACAATGGATTCCGATTCGTCGGGGGTGGAATTCGCAATTGGGTCAGTGGCAGTGTCGGTGAATCCGGAAATCGGTCGCAGTTTTTCATCTCAAGAAGGAATGGCTGCGGAAGCATACATGAGCTGCAGTTAATTCCTGAGGATTCTGTTCGCTGTGGTCCATGCTTCGCGAAAAAGTAGCCTTCCGACTTCGGTATGCGTTGTGAGATTCGAGTGACGTACTCAATCGATGCAGTGGTCTTCGTGTTCTGTAGTGGTCAGATTTGTTGGCTGGCTAAAGCGCATGGGTGCGAAACACGCTGTAGTCGGCAGCTGCCTGGAGGAAGATTGAAAACCCTAGAATTGTTATGTTTGAGGGAGAGCGATTGTGTCTACTGGACAGGGTATGTGAAGGCTGGGATGGTTTGGGCATGACTTGGGTTTTTGATTTTGACGTGTTGAATCGAATTGCTTGAAGTGGATATGGGTTTGGATTTGGCTTTGGCAGTAGAGGCTGCGCATGATTTGTTTGCTGAGAACTATTGTAAATGGTGAGCATTCAATGTCAAATCATGTAGAGATCTTTAGTAAATTGCTTTTTCTTGATTGTTCTGACCTTGCGATTCCTGAGTTTGTTATGCCCAAACCATCACCACCTGTGTTGCTTGTCACTTCTGCATGTCATTATACAGGTAATGAGAAAAGCCCCAGTGGATGGTGTGTAGATGGGCATACCATTTTTTCGAAGGGGAGTTCAACTGCTTTTCCTCTTGGAGTGAGTTACACTAGGATTGTGTGTTTTTCTGACTGGCTTTCTATCAATGCCAAAAAACTCTGGAATAGAAGAAATCGGTACCTAGACATTTTTTGTACTTGAATGCTGGTCCATAATACAAGTGTATTCTCATCAGGATATTCTATCTTCGCACGGAGGAAACAGATGTCTCTTGTTGATGCAATGTTCAGATACTCAAGATCCAGGTTCTTATAATAGGCACGTACCGGAGTAACCGATTGACACTGCTTCTTCCAAATATATGGTATTTACCCCACAATTCCCGTTAGAATATGAACTTCCACATGTTAATACTTCTGAGTGAAACGTGCAGAAAAGAGGGTGAGAAAGTGCACATCTTTAGGAGGAATCAATTTGAAGTTGAGCCAACTATCATCGACCATTATACAATCCAATCCCAGTTCTGGATTGCTCTCCATCAACGATATACAGAGGTTGTTCACTTATGCAAAACGCTACAGGCAATAGTGTGAAGCTTCCCGAGTAAAAACAGATCTTTGTCGTTAGAACTGAAGGACGCTTTGCGTTCACGGCCATAGATGGTAAGTTCAAAGCAAAAATAGCTCTGTCCGGTTCGTACATGTAATAGCAGCTGTATGAACAGATTTCACAGCTACTGTCCACAACTTGATTCTGGTCTCCACAGCTCATTTGGGAGTCATGCAACTGCCTGTCCACTAAAAGCTTCGGATCAAAGTATTCAAAGACAGCTCGAGGGGCCTCCAAAGTGCATATAATCAATGTGCAGTGTCCTATTCCTGTCCATTGTAAAGTGTCAGATTTTTTTGTGCATGTGCACGTTGGCTCATGTCCCCACCGTGTTCACCTATATTCGGTTCATTAAGCGAGACCCAAATCAGCTCCACAAAGATCTACGACCTCCCAGTTGTGGTGCCCTTCAAGGCTTCCGTCGGTGCCGTTTTGCACTTGACTGACACCCCCAAAATAAGAAAGAAGGAAAAGGATATCTGCCTTTCACACCACTAGGTGTTTTGAGGCCCTATCCCCCTCTCTTCTTCTTCTGTTTTTTTATTTTTTTCTTCGCCAGGAGAAAGTAGTTGGGGAACACCACATGCTCTTCTTCGCCCTTCAAAACTCTCACCAAACCCCACCAGTCACCAGGCACAAGACGACAATGGAGCACCCCACAAGATGACGAAGGAGCACCCACAAGACGACGAACCCGAAGACCTGCGGCGCGATAGAACCTGGTTCTCAATCCCAGTCAAGAGGCGTGCGGAGCAGAAGAATGTACAGCGAGGGAACAGATCGATGGAGCCCCCACCGAAGGTCAGGAATTTTTTATGTGCGTGCCAGGCGATGATAAGTGATCGGTGACATGGTGGGTGGCCAATCGCTTCTATCCATCGAGATGCGAGGAATCCGTTGAGTTCGGCCTCGGAAAAGATGGGGATACACAGAATGGTCGATGATGAATTCAGGTTTGGAATTCAGCAATTCACCTCCATACTCATTCCATCCCCCCCCCTTCCCCCTGGGTGAAGTGGAACCTTGATATCGACCAAAATGTTCAACACGGAAAAACGAAAGTGTGATTTGTCGCATTTTTGGATGATGAGTCTCGGTCTCCTGCGGAATTTACTGATATGGCCACCAGAGTCCCGAAAGGAGGTCGGGAAGCGCGGGGAAGGAGATTGGGTGGGGACTGGAGGCCTTGGTCAATGCTAGAATTCGTTTAGCCTGTACTAGGTCATGCTAGAAATACTTAAACCGCCTTTTCCGAAAGGTAAGAACGTGTGCGAATCGGGACAAACTGGGACTTGTGCTCCGAGCAGATGCTCTTAATATCACACCCAGCATGTGGGGAACGCCAACAGTAGTGCGCTTCTTCTTCACTGCTGGACTCTGGTTTCCTTATTATGTTGCGGTCTCGGTGGCCACAGACATTTGAATATAGTTGTAGCGCCGACTGAATCCGGCAGAAGAGAGCTGCATCGTAGAGGGAGGGCGAGAGAGAGAGAGAGAGAGAGAGAGAGTGTGTGTGTGTGTGTGTGTGTGTGCGTTTGCCTGATAGGAATGCTTGCTCGCAAGTGGTGCGATTCTTTATCTACTTGGCAAGGTTCGAGTTTTGACGATTGCTTTTGAAGGTCGGGAAAGAATTCAAGTCATCCTGCGCTGCATTACTTGGATGAGTAGGAGCAGTACCTCAGAACTCCGCAATGCATTTGAATTTATTGCGCTAGGCCTTTTGATGCTCTCGCAAAAGGTATGTCATTCTACATCAATGAATGGTCACCAATTTACACTGGAAATGCTTTGCCCATTTTCCTGAGCTGTTGTATGTCTTGTTCTTAGTCTTATTCCACCGAGATTAACTTCAATGTTGTACGTTCCAGGCTTTGAGCTCTCTCTCCTCTGCTTGAGGTCTGCAAGAATATTTAGGCAAGCTGAAGCAGGTTTTGAAAAGAGGAACAGGCATCAGTAGACTTCTTCTGTATGAGGTGACCAAATCGCCGTCGTCAAACTGAGTTCACACCCTGAAATGCACAGTGAAGTCACAATGCCTTCCCTGGATCATCATCATCATGTGCTAAGGGAGCTGCAGAGTTTGTTACAACAACTAAGATGGACTTACGTAGCCCTCTAGTCTTTAAGTCAGCAGACCTTGCATCAGACAAGGTTTCCTTCATGCTCTGAAATTGAATGAAAACAATAGAGTGTAACAGATTGAGGCTCTGGATAGCTGTGACTTATCTCTAGTGTAACGAGTGGATATACTCAAGTGATCGGTATCTGTACATAAACGACGTGCTTTGTACTGAATTTCTCTTCTCTTTCAGCGTCTACTTGTTGGTTGCGACTTGCAGTTTGAACACCAGGATGATTTTCGCGTGCAACATGATTATTCTGCACAGGAACCTCGAATGGAGAGGGGGACACTTCAACGTAGGTTCAAGAGCAATCACAAGCCATGGTGACAGAGAAGTTTCGAATGAACACATCCTTAACTCCATGTACAAGTCCTGCACATTCACTCCCAACTTTGGGTAAGACCTTCTAAACTCGCAGAATACGAAAAGATATCGTGCTCTTTCAGAGTTCCCTGGTCGTCAGAGGAGCAAGTGGGGTGTAGGTACGACCGATTATAGATATCTACGTTTCAAATCCTAAATTCGGCATCAGTAAGTCGCAGAGTCGCCAAGGTCCAAGTAATAAATGAGAAGTGTTTGAACTTCCAAGCGGAAAATATCGAAAACTTAAACATTCATGTCTTTGCAACATTCTCCGGACCTATGATCCATCTCACCGCTACGGTCTTATGATGACGATGGGGTTTAAAGATTGATGAACTTTCGGTATTTTGAACAATATTCGACTAATGTCATGAATCCACAGTCCCCCCACTGATTGATTGGAAAAACTGTTAATGCAGCAAGATAGAATGCCTAACGCCAAATTATAAATGTTGCTGACTTCAGAGTTTGGATGGTGCTTGGTCATAGAGGGGCTTATCACCACTGGTTGTCAACATTTTCAGGTCTGTTGGAACAGCATACGCAGAGGGAAGACATATTTGGTTGAACGGAGCAGCAGTGCACCTATCTGCAGGATCCACAGAGCAGGCCCAGTTTTTGCGGCATGCTGGGATTCAGGTAAAGGCACGAGTTCAATAACTATGAGAGATGGTCTCGGTTATTAAAGCGTTGACTACTTGACTAATAGTTTATAAGATGGTCGCTCTACGTAAGCGCCTGGTCATCATCTCGTGGTGTGCATTGTGTTCTGCGTGGATAATCTCCATAAATAGAGGAATATGAATCAACTGTCATGGCCCACAGCTTCACTGTCAAATTCCAAATCAAAATTGTTTATGCTATCAAGTGGCCTTTACATTATGTTGCGTCATTTCTTGTGAGGTAAATCCTTCGGAGGTATATCTGATGGTGGTCCTGTGTTTCCATGGACAGACTGCGATATGCATCCCCTGGTCCGACATTGTGCTAGAGCTCGGCACATGTGAAAATGTAAGAGCCTTAAAATAAAACTTAGTATCATACTGCAGTCTATTTGGGCGATCATTGGTATTACTCAAGATTATTGATTTTGTTTCTTCCATCGTAAAAAACCATAGCGATATTTATATTCGACGTGTTTATTATCGAGGATTATATCATGAGGTTTAACCTCACGTTGAACATGTTACAATCTACCAGGTGGCTGAAGATCTTAAGCTGATGGAGCGAATTCGCATCTTCATAACCGAAAGAATACTTCCAGCACTTCTCGGCACCTCTCAAAGTCCTCCAAATTCTCCCCCTATTGTTTACAACATAGGATCTCCTTTTTCGTCGTATAGCTCCATGGGGCATCTGTCAGGTGATTTGAACTACCAAGAATTTGACCCAAACTCCCTGAACCAGCAGATGAGAAGGTACTGAATTTACACCTTAAGCCATAGACCTCATTCGCAGTTAGGATAATGTATTACACTCGCAAAAATACTTGTTTGACAGCTCCAACAATCAGGTTCCTTTATCGGTTCTTCTTCTTAGATTCCTTGGATTTTATGGGTGACATCATATCAAAGTTTCACTAGAATTGCTATAACTGAACAATGTATTAGTGATGTCCAGATTGACCAAAGCCCCCACAAGTCTGAACACGGTAGAAATGGGCAGTGGATCGGACACAGACTTACTCCTAGATCCTGCACTGTGGACAATTCCTACAACATCAAAACCCACTTGTGGCATACTGCAGTCTCAGCCTGCAGACCAAATGCCTCCACAATCCATACCATGTAGGGGTCAGCATAGGTCTCAGTCTGCTACCACTTCTACCAGTGGGAGTAGCTTAGAGGATCGATTCAATACCAGGCTTTCTGATAACTCCCCGGAGCAACTTCACATGTCTCAGTGCATGACGTCCAGTGTGCGCTGCAACTCCAGTCCGAATTCACGCTCACTTCCAAGAGGGTAAGTTTACAATACATCGAACTCTTGAAGGCCTAATTCTTTTATTCATCCTCATGACTCAACTGCATGTACAATTAATCTGCCACGACCCAATTCAAGTCGTGATAATTTGTGCTGGTCCATTGCAGAGGCGGATCACCTCACAGCCCTGAATCGATGAATGAGCTTCATGACACCAACACAGACCCAATAACAGCTTTCCAGTCACTTCCACAACATGAAGGATCTCAGAAAGCATTCAGCTTCATGCAAAATGAAGAGGTGGAGTTGAGCACTCAGGAAGACTTGCAACATGTGTACAATCCGTCTCTGAAATCTGGTAATGCGAGTGAAAGAAACTTGTTGAGGTCTTTTGCCAGTATCCTAGCTGAAGATCACGGTGAACAGCCTGACTCGAAGTCATGCCCACGGGCACACGTCCTGGCCCCAATTTTCAACACAAATTTTGACGGTAGTAGTCAGAAGCTTGTGCGAAAAGCTGTTGAAATAATGAAACAAATACCCAATTTACAGCAAGGAATTCAAGCGAGTGGATCTGCTCCACCGAACATTGAACAACAACAGCCACCGTTGGCGTCTTGCTCTAGTCCGAAGGCCTCGAAAGATGCTGACGAAGCGCGTGATCCATTTGGACAAGTACGGATATCAATCTCGACATGATGTTACACTTGATTTTGAGGAAATCCTCTAGATATTCGCAGCATGCATAATAGTTGTTGTTTGTCGAGCTGGTGTATTGTGGAATTACTGATGAGCTTTCTCTTCAACACAGTTACTTAGTGACATACATATGCGTCACTAACTATTGCATCGTACGTGCATAATTAGGTCTTACATATTCAATAGTCATAGATATTAGGATCTCACTTTCTGTTTTTTTCTCGTTTTCATTTATCACAGGATGCACCGTGGAGTGGTCGCAAACGTCCTTGTAGGGGATCAAGGATTCCAAGAACAGACCAAGTACATAGAGCTCATGGTGAAGCAGCCACAAACCATATGTTGGCAGAGAGGCGTCGCAGAGTGAAACAAAAAGAAAACTTCAATGCTTTGAGGAAACTGGTGCCCATCATTTCTAAGGTATGATTCTGTGTATATCTAGAGTTCATTTCCTCTGTTTTCTGACTCGTGGTACGTTTCTCTTGCTCTCATCTTACAGTGTATTATGTTCGATCTAATTAGTTTGTTCTGTGCTACAGGCAGATAAAGCATCCATTCTAGGCGATGCTATCTTCTACCTCAAGGATTTGCAGAAGCAACTTGAAGAGCTAGAAGCAATTTCAACTCAAACAGAGAATCAATACAAGATTTTAAGATCGTCTTACAACAACCTGCAGCGACAAAACGAGGAGCTTGAAGCCATTGCAAGAAACGATGCCCTTTGCCACACGATCCCAACAAGGCTGAACTCCTGCTAGTCCTTGGAAAGACCACGTTTTTTTCATTTGTAAAGCCCCCCTCCATTGCAACTTCCATTCGTGCCTAGACCGAGTATAGATCAGCAGGTATATCAACAAGTAGCCACAACGATAGAGGAAATTGTGAGGCATTATTCCGCCCCGAAGTTCCTCGAAGGTCGATTCTCCTGTAAATGCAGAAATAACTTCGCTGTCACAGTAGGGATCAATTACTAAACATGAGAAGTGATGGTGCATCGAGTGTTGCACACAAGTAGGACCCACATCATTTTTTCAACTCTTGTATTCTAAAGCAGATTGGAATACGAAACTTCACTTTTGTTGTCTTATTGATGGTCGATATGCATCAGATGAACCCCCTTTTGAATATCCTGTTGTGTTGTGGATCCTGAAGTTGAGAACTCCCAACTGTAAAATGAGTATTGATGCCAAAGGCTTACACTTTGATTTATATTGGAAAGTTAGGGTTTCGATTCAACTAAGAAGCAAGGTTGTTTGTAGAAGTGATTTATAATCACACTCAATGTTAAACATCGTGGGAGTGCTTTGATCTGTAGTGTTTGGAAAGAACACACTCCTCAAGCATGGATGGAAGAAACTCCTCTTGTTTGATTCCATTGTGAGTATTCTCTTCTCAGAAATAACTATGACAAAACTATTATATTCATAATTAATATTAGAAACTTTTCGATTAATCTTCACATTTTTCAACTAACATAAGAAGCTCTTACTTCAAAAAGAATATGTTCAACCAAACTATTGATATTTACTATTGTAGAATATAACAATAAATTGCACATATTTTGTACAAAAAAAATTAATTAGATTAAATAAAATGTACAAGTGTAAAAAATACACACATTAATTGTACAAGTATAACTACATGAAAATAAATTAAAAATAACATTACCAAAAGCTAATAAAATATTTTTAATATATATGTATATATACACATAATAAAAATAAAATTTAGATTACATAATTAAACAAACTATCAGTATTTAAACAATTCTCATATTGAATAAATGCATAAATGTCAAGTAGATATTACAAATAATAATTCAAATAAAAATATATATATAAAATATTATAAAATATACATATTATATTATATTATTTTATATTGTATTGTATATTTTATTTTATTTTATTTTATATATTTTATTATATTATATGAATATATATTATAAAATAATAGTGTGAATTTAATTTTTATGAAATAATGATTTAAATTTTTATTTTGAAAGAAATAATAAACATAATGTTATTTTATATCTTTAGAAATTATATACATAGTATTATATATTTGAAATATTTTTATTTGGGTATAATTATTCAATATGATAAATTTGATTTATATATGTATATTTTTTTAATTTCTTAAACAACTTCATGAAATCAAAAAGATGTTAAATGGTATCCATCAAAATATTTAATTTATGCTTAGCATTAAGGTGATTGATAAGTCTTTATAGACATCCAAGTTTTTTAAATCTTGAAAAGAAATAAATTAAATTATTCAATTTATATTCATATTTTTAAAATAATTGTAGAACAGACATATACAATTCTATTGACTATAAAATTGATCTCTAATAATATTATTAAGTATCAAGAATGTGGTTTAAGATTGTGGTACTAGATAAATTAGATTTTGTTATATTTTTAAAAAATCATGGAATTATTACATATCTTCACCTTAAATTTATGTCATAAGGGTTGTAAAAATCTATAAGATTTATTTAAGTATTTTTAAAACATTGGTTTGTAAAATGAAAATTTAGAATACAAATCTTCCACCTTGCAAAAGAAAAATTTCGAAGGCATAACACGAAAATATTACAAAAGGGAACAGAAGTAAGTATTGAATGAGTAATTTTTTTAAATCAACTTTTTTCTTATTCTTATCATTTGATTGTTGGTCCTTTCTTTATTCTTATCATTTGATTGTTGGTCCTTTCTTTATTCTTATCATTTTAGTTAAGTAAAGCACTATTACAAATACAAAATTTTGGAGATTTAATCTTAAAATATATTTCCAATAAAGACAATTTAAAGTGGATGATTTTTTTTTTTTTTTTTTTTTTTTTTTAAATCTTAGAGAAGTTTGTGTACATAATGATAAAATAATGTATTCAAGGACGAGTAGTAAAATTGTTTGAACTTTTCTTTGCATTCCAGGACACAAAAATCTCTTAAAATAAGCTCACAAAAAATTTTGAATTCAAAATAAAATATTTTTAGAAGAAAAAAATTGTATTTAGGATGTATATAATTGCAATTGATTTTTTGAAAGATACATCAAATGTCTTTTTACGATTTTTTTTTTAAATAAAATTTTCTTAAATATTACAAATATTACAAAAAGATTATGTTCAAACAATTTATTGGCATGATTAAATAAATTTTATCGATTCCTTTCTTTTTCTTTTTCCTTTTTTCCCCTAAATCATCAAAACAATTCTTCTTCTTCTTCCTCTTCTTTTCCAAGAAAAACGTGTATAAATAAAAGTCACAAAAACACACATGTTCAAATGGACTTTGTAACAATTTAATTCATGTTCTGTTATAGAATACTGGAAATTCTTAAAACTACTATATATTGTGGCTTAACTATTTAGAATTGATTGCGAATTCTAAATTATTATTAAACTTATTCAAAAGCTTAAGATTCTTTATAGGTTCAGTGTGTATTGGTGGAACTGCAAATAATACAACACAAGATTAATTTACTTCAAGATGGTCAATGTACTCAAATTTTGTTTTGTCTAAAAATTTCTAAGAATGAGTTCTCTTGGTGTTTGATCTGAAATACTATATTCCTTATATCATAGAGAATATATATATATATATATTTATGGAATTTATTATTAGGTATTTTATTCTCATTTTAATATTAATTTTAAATTATTTTTTGAATTGCAATTCAAAACACTAATCCATAAAAGTTTTTTAAAAAATCAAAACTAAAATTTAAAATTAATTATTTTATAAAAGAAAAAATTTAAAATTAAAATAAAAAATATTTTAAAAAACATATTATTATTTAATATTATGCATTTTACAAATTATATACAAACACACACACACACACACACACATATATATATATATATATTATAATTATACACGCACTCAAAAATCAGTTGGTTATAGTATTGTCTTTACAACCAGTAAACATATTAATTTTTCTAAATTTTTACAATCATATAATCTTCTCAATCTAAATTACATGCTAAATTTAAAGTTTTATCCCTTAAGAATTTAAAATACAATAAAATAAGAAAATATTTATATTTTATTGTCTAATATATATATATATATATATATATATATATATATATTTTTATAATCTTATTGCTATCTTATTTTTTTTTAAAAAAATCCTCAACTACAAGCTAAATTTTGTGATCTATGTAAAAAGAGTGTATTTGATTGTTGTGTAAAACCACTTCTTTACACTATCTCAAATGTATTGTACCTTATTTTATATGTGAATGTATACGTACATACAGATATACATACATATATACACATAAAATTTTGCTTCTTTTGTAAATAATTCATTTGATGCGGATGATTACTTACATATTTTAGATCTTTACATGAAATCAATGGTGTGTTCTTTGGTCGAAATTTTTAATATGTTAAGATATCACTTTCATTAATTGTAAAATTAATATTGATAGCCATATCATTTAATCAATCACCAATCAAATGTCCTGTCATACATCTATTACATTTTTATTTTCCACAAAAAGATGATCAAGTCCATGACATGCATGGTTTCACATGTTAAGTCTTATTATCAAGATATATATCAGACGAAATATTGAATAACATCATTTCTCAAAACTGGTGACTTTTCAAGCTATAAAGAAGTATAATTCAAATTTAGATTTAGAATAAAAAATAAAATTTCATCATTCGAATTATCTACATAGGTACAACAAAAGAGCATCTTGCTTAAAACAGAACAGATATAAACAATAAAAACCACTTCAATAGAGATACCCATTCAAGAGGTTGGAAGGAAAATAAATGGTGGGGTCAGTGCAGTTGCAGTCGATTCCGTTCACACTGCGGGGGATGAATCGGTACGACGTGACATAAGTGACGTGGACATGACACGGTGGACCCTCGCAGGTTTTAGGGTTAGGGTTTCGGTAGAACAGTGCCGAAGGCTTCATATGCAGCCTTCGAACTCAACATCTGCCTCTTTCTCCTAGCTGCCGGCGGGCTGGAAGTCTCATTGCTTGTGGAATCATGAGGGCTAAGGTATGTCACACTCCTTTATTTTTGTTCCGTCTTTGTACCTAGGTTCCTGTGTTGTTTGGTTTTGGTTTGGAGGGGAACGTTGTTGGAATGCTGGGATATTGCCCACGTGACCTCCCTTCGGAGGAATGAAACTTTGCATGTCTGAAGTTTGGGCTATGTAAAGGTTAGGTGGCGAGTTAGGGCCATACCGAAGATATTTGATTCATTATTTTCTGTTTTACTGCTTTTCTCTTCGTCTGGGTATAGCCCTTGGTCATGGTGTCGGAACACGTGTTTTGTAACAGTGGAAGAAGAAACGTATGAGGCGCCTGAAACGCAAGCGCCGAAAGATGAGGCAGAGATCGAAGTAGGCAGCTGTGAAGAGGAGCCGCCTCGATCTCGCTGGGAAAAGTTTGTCGTTTGAGCTTTTAGGGTGGCTAAATGGAGGGCTGCGGATTGTGAATTCTTGTGCCGCTATCTCGTTGGGGAGGATCTTCAGAATCTTACTATTTAAACAGGAGATGTGTATACCACTCATGCCTTGTAGTCAGACGTGGAATACTATGATGCGGGGAACGTGAGGCCTGAATTCATTCTTTCCGATGGATGTGTCATTGTAAATGCTGCGTAGAGAACTTATGCGTTCCTTATGATTGTGTGTTGCCAAGCTTAGTACTCTTGTGGTGCTTGCTGTTTGTCGTTGCTGTGTCCGAAAATACTGGCTGCAACAGTCACGTAACTGAAGTCCTTCTCAATTCCACTTTCTTCGTAGACCAGCCAATTCGAGTGTCAATCACACCCGTTTGATTGTATGTTCGACTACACATTTCACTCTGACGCGACTAGCACACAACCACTTAAGAAGAGAAAATGTACACAAGCTACCATATCGCCGCAGTCAGATCATATCTCTCAACTAAACTATGTTATCTCCCTCGTACTGTTCTTATAACACTGATGTGTTATCTATTGGTATTGTGATAGTAGATGAACATATACATACTCTTTATCCATATACTTGATCTGCAAAGGATGTATGTACCACCGCACAAGTTGGTTGAGTCATTCCACATTATCGATTAAGTCACCCATGGGAATTTGTGAAATTCTTTTCTACCTCAACTCAAGCGGCATGCCCTAGTGAAGAGTTCACCTTCACGACTGGTGGATAAAAATGCTCTGTTCAAGCTGATCAGTATGATATACTTCAATTCTTTCATGGTAAAAATCAGAACAATGGCTTACATGTAAAAGTAACATTATGTAAACATACGTATTTAAACGTATACAAATACTTCAGCAATAAGTACATAAATACAAAATACATTGAAACTACTGTTAACGAAATTAATGTAAGTTTCAAACAATACTGATATAATACCCAAGGTTATAGATTGTAAAATATATATAGAAAATGTAATTTACAACAATTTAAATAAAATATTATTTTTTATTAGATTTTGAAAATTGGGCACCTATAAGAGCATTTGAAATAAATGTAAATCAGAATGTGGAAGTATAATAAAATTATTTCAAAAAAGAGTCCATCAGAAATAATTCAAACAAAATAACTTGGAAAACAAAGTTTATGATGTATACATAAAAATAGTAAATTTACATATAAAGCTACTTGCATTGTGTGTATACATATAAAAATAAATAAAAATCAACGATATTTTGAATTTAAAAAGCTAACATTATACTAAAAAAGCACTGTTCTTTTGCATGGGGAAGCATAAACTTGGGTGGGGGAATGTGTTGTGAAAATGGAGCTCGTTCAAACTCGAGGGTGCGGAGAGAAGTGGCTCCATCTTCCCACTTGGAGCACCACCCCCTTCTCTCTCTATTTAGGGCTGGGCTGGGATGCAGCGGCGATGGAAACAGGCCGCAGCACCTTGTCTGTTGTGGACCTAGTCCTTCGTGCCAGAATCCATTACTGCAGATTCTATTTATTAACCCTACATAACTCTTCAATCTGCATTAACAAGCAACATTACTTGTTCGCCAGTGCAGACCTTAACGCTTTCGATGCAGCAACCTCTTCTAACCGGACTTCGCCATATTTACTATACGAGTAGCTCTCAAGATAAGGCTGGCCGCTTACAGTTGAAAATTCGTCGTTATTCTGTTTTAGTTAACCACCGCGATTGTCAATTCAACATTGATGGGGTGCACTCACAGCGCTCTAGTTCAGAGTAGGTAGTAATGGGACGCGGTTAACACCTGATGCAGGTGTGGCCGCAGACTGAGTGGGTCGGCATTGTATTCCTCAAATTGTATGAGACAATGGTGGTTGAAACGGCTTGCTCCCCTTTTTTTTGTTTTCATTTTGAATTTTAAGCATGAATGTTCATTTAAGGATACATCGTGAGCTGAATTGTGGTGAAAGAAACCGAAAATTAAATTATTTATTTATTTATTCTGTATTAAATCTGGGAACATTGGTCGCGGCATGGGTGAAAAAGGGTTTGAAGTAGTCTGAAAGTATAGCGGGTGCTATATCCTTACGCAGGATGATTTTCCAGATCAATAAGATTGTGTTGTGTGTATGTATGTGGCTGTTCTTCTTTCCGCATTTAGGTTATTTTGTCATTTTAGTATGTAGAGATATTGCAGAACAGAGTAGAAAAGTTTTAGTACTGCAATAGTATCTTCTTTCTTTTTATTTTGTCTTATCTGTGCTTAGAAACTTACAGTTTATTTAATTTGAGTTTTTAGAACCCATCACTCGTAACGGATCTTCAGTTAAACGCATCACCTAATCGCTAATTTGAAGCCTTACTTTGTAACGCTGGGCAGTTCAGATGAGTTACGCTTACTCCACCATAGACAAGAGTTTAGCAATAGCACGATAACATTCTAAAGTTCCGGTCTTTGCTTATAGAATCTCTTTAAGGAAGAGCTTGGGCTTAAGCTTCAACTTCAAAAATGCTTTTTGTGAACACTTCAGAACCTTAGCAGTACTGATAAATGAAACACTGTTGAGGCGAATGTTTTCCTGACTTTAACTTATCTTACTGGGTCTTCCATAGATATTCTTGTTTTAAGGGCATCAATTTGCGCATGTCGCACGATTTGAAATTGAAGTCAATGCCAATTATTGGGTAGACAAGCAGATGTGTTTTACTCTTAAGTTTAATTTGTTGAAAAGATCCTTTTTCGACTAACAATCAATGCAGCCAGCTACGTTGTTTACTTCCATGAAACAAAAACTGATATGGCTTGTAGTTTCAATGGCCTTTATTTTCATTCTCCGAGCGACTCTATTAGGAATTTTTTTGGAAACTCTCACCCTTGACCATCAAAGTGGTGTCACTCGCCCACGGTTTCTAACAGTGGTACTGCTACCGTGACATGTCTCAATGGGCTACTTCATCTATCTTTTTGCACATATTGTGAATTTGTCTGGTAAAGAACTAAGAGACTCGATCGAGCTCATCACATTTTTGTCCCACCTTTTTATGGTGCTGTCCACAGTGTTGTATTCTGGGTTGTCATTTTGGTTAGTAACAGTGCTGCCCGAATGCGTTTTACAATTGTATTCGATGGCTGCAGTTTTTGAATTTGAGCATGCATGTGTGGTGAGGTTTGCTTTGAAGGGAGTGTTAGGAAGTGCGCAAGTTTTAAAAAAACAATATGTCGTTTCTTTTTCAGTCTGGGTCGTGCTCTCTGTTCATAACACGACACTTTGTGGTCGACGTAGCTGTAAAGCAGTGATGCTGAATTTTTTTTCCACTCGCGATCGTCTTTGCCTCAAGCTGAATGGTCCGTCGTGTTGGTTTAGGGTTTTGAGTATGAAAGTACAGATGGGATTTCTTGATGCTCAGACAACTCAGCAATTGGCTTTTAAAGGTGTTTTTTTGGGGAGGATGTCTAGTTGGATGTTGATATGGTTACAAATCCAATATGGGAGGAAGTGTTTTCCATTTTCATTAGCTAGCTTCTGTTGTCGTCTGGAAAAATTCATAAACACTTGAGTTTTCGAATTATCGCGATGGAGGTTTTCTTCATATACAAGTTTAGACGGAGTCGGTAGACCAACTACAACTTTGGAATGTTTTTTGATTCTTGATTGCAGAATGATGGAATGGAGTGAACATGATCTTGCATGTAGCGCACAAGTGAATCATTGAGTGAAACTAGTTCTAGCTGCTTGGAAGGTTTAAGCAGCACATGATTTGTTATAAACTTTGCACAATCGTAACCATTGGAGGAAATATGTCTAATTTTGAGATCTTGGATATGCAGATTTAGGAGCAAGGACGAAGATGTATACTAGTGTAATACATTGGGAGTTTCTTGGAATTTTAGTTGTTATTTTTTTAATTATATTTTGAATAGAAAAATGGTAGATATATTGAAATGACTTAATACAATGCATGTAAATCTTGTATACTTTTGCCTTGTTATTGGACTATTTTGGTCATGTAGCAAAGTATTTGTCAGTGAATGCTTTAAGAAAGGAGTCATTTAAGATGAAAGACTATAATTTAGATTTTGAGGTGAGCTAGAATTGAAAATTATATTTATGTCTAGTAAAAGTTGCAATATTATTACAAAATAGAAATAGATTGTTAGAATACATGCAAGGATTAATTATAAGTTGTGAGATTACTTAGGCTTGAAGATTTAGTCTTTGAATTTTAAGTTTAGTTTATAAAAATGAAAAGTATATGTATGATGTAGTAATATAAATAAATAAGTATATAATAAATCTTTTAAAATACATAGTAAATATAATGTGCAATTGCAAATGTGTGGTGATAAGATAAATTGAAATAAGAAGTGATTCTTTATAAGGCATCTTGTGGAATTAATCAAAGAGAGTTTATGAAACATACAAATATTTGTATGAAGTTTTTGAAAGCAAAGATTTCTAACCAATGTAGAACAACATGAAGATAGTATTCAAAATATTAGTACAATATCAATCATTTAAGGCATTGGAGGAGATATATGGAAAGAATGTCAAGCATATGTTAGAGCATTAGAGGTTCTATTGAAGAAAAAGACTTATTGAATAAAAACTAATATGTAAATCAACACAAGAAAATTGAAAATGTAATAAAGGTTTTTAATTGTTTATTGGTATGTAATAACAATGGATTAGAGTATAGGCCTTTATTAAGTGAGTTATATTTTGTATTGGAAAAAGCTTACTTATTGATAAAGCATTGTGGAGAAAATAATTTGTGTGAAGCAACTATATTTCAAATGAAGAACAAAGAAACATTCAGAGAGTTACTTTGGAATTTGAAGACTTGTTGTAATATAGTAAGTGATATGCTTGTAAAGCACAATCCTAACAAATTTGAAGACAAAATAAGTGGTACGTTTGATGTTGCAGCTTATAATAATGTAAAAGGTGATGAAAAATATTTATATAAAAGCTTGATTATTAAAAGTGAAGAATGCCATCAACAACATGGATTAGCATAACATTTATTGCAAATATTGAAAGACTTGTGTTGCATAAAAGATTAGAAATTGGATGCTTTAAAACTATTATCAAACATGAAAAGTCTTAAAATCATGGATTTTATAAGTAAAGAATGTTTTGGAGAAGTTTACAAGTCAAAGTGGTTTGTACTTGATTGTACAATTAAAATGATGGATGTTGGATATAATAAGTTATTTATAAAAGATGTGAGCATTTTAGCAAGTCTAAGCCATCCCAACTTGTTTAAGTACTTTTTTGCAATGAAAGATAATAAAGATAAAAGTAAAGAATGGTGGTAATTAAAAACAAAGAAAACAAAAAAGTTATACTTGGAAATGGAACTAATGCAAACAAGTTTAAGTGAGATAGTTGAAAAAAATGAAAAATTATCTTATATTTTTCTTATTAATATCATGTATCAAATTGCAAGAAGCATGTACTACTTGCATGATATGCAGATTACACATCATGATTTGAAGATTGAAATTTTTTTGCTTAATATAAAAGAGAAAAATATCTCAAATATAATTATTCAACATGCTATTGTGAAAGTGATAGATTTTGGAATATCTAAGATTGAAGTTGAAAATAATCCAAAAGCTAAAAAGAATAAGTACATATATAAAAGTGTCAAATATATAGTTCTTGAAGCATTAAAGAATAAGTTTTAAACAATGATAATGTATCTATTTGAAGTAGATATTTATTCATTTGCAATGATATGTTATAAGATGCTCTTTAAGAAAGATCTATTTCATGATGCCTACAAGGTAAAAGAGATATTAGAAAGAATAAAAAATGATAAAAGACCAAATTTACCTTCAAATTGTGATGAGTTGACTAAACTTATTAAAGAGTATTGGAGCTTGAATCCTTTGCATCTGCCAAATTTTACCAAAATTTGTGAAAGATTAATTTTATTAAAGAGAAAGTTCATGGTTGAAATAGTTCAAGAAAAAGCATTATATTTTGGTGCATCAAAAGACAAAGTCATCAAAATGTAGAATTACAACAATCACATGATAAATTGTTGTTAGTAAGTCTTATTCCAAAATTTATAATATACACATATTAAATTGAATGGATTAATTTGGTATTTTTTTTGTATGCATACTTGTATACTTTGGTGATAGTGAGATGCTTAAATATAAGCATAAGTTTTTAAACCTAAATTAGAATATAACATGTGTATTACGATTTTAGTTTAATCTTTGATTTTATAAATGCATGATTTGTTGTTTCATTTTGGGTTGATAAAGTTGAAGAAGAAGTGCTTAGAAAAGCCCAATGCTTATTCCAAATAAGGCAATTAATTTCAAGAAATGTGAAGGCATTGTGTCTTATCAGAGTGGGTAGAATAGGTAAGACTACAATAGCAAAAGCTACATTAAATTGTGTAAAGTACACGTATGATGCTTCATGCTTTATTGAGTGCATTAAAAGTGGTAGTGATTGTTATAAAACCACTTGTAATATTTTAGAATAATTTGAAGTTAGAACAAAATCAAATAATTTGAAGGATGCTCAAGAAATATTAAAATCACTATTGACTAAAAAAAAAGTTATTTTAGTCTTTGATAATGCAAAGAACTGAAGACAAATTGAAGATATTGTATCAATAGATGATATATTAATTAATAATGATAGCACATTGATTATGATAAGTTGAGATTGGAAAATCATAAAAAATTATGCTATAAAAATTTATTAAGTGAATATTGAAGAACTGAATGAAGAAACAAGTTTAAGTTTATTTATCACTTATTTTTATGGATATTAGAATAAAGTACCTCATGATCTTGTTGAAGTTGGCAAAAAGATTGTGAAAGCTTGTAATGGCCTTGTATTGAGCTTGAAAGTTTTAGAAGCATTTTTAAGAGACAAAAAGAGATTAAGATGTTGAGAGCGAGTTTTACAAAGATTTAAAAGAAGAAGAGAGTTGGATGGAGATGAAGAAAATAGTAATCACAAGATTTGGGATATATTGAAAATAAGTTTTGATAACTTTAAAGTTAAAAAAAAAAATATTTTTTTGGACATATATATATATATATATATATATATATATTGTAATGATGTGTTTCCACAAGGCATGTTGAAAGAAAGAACATTACAAATATGGATGAATAATGAAAAAATGATATCTGAAGAGGATATAGTATGTATGTTTAATACATTGATAAATTAATTAGTGATAAAAGTAGATAAAGATAGAATTATAAGAATGCATGATAAACTACAAGACATGGGTAGAAAGATTGTTGAAAAAAAAGTAGAATACATAGATACACAAATGTAGAATATGAACATGGAAGCATTTTATGAAATTTTAGAAAAGGTAATGTACTTGATAGTTATCTATATAAGAAGTATGAAACTAATAATGTTAAAAAAGATTTGCATTTGAAGTTGAGAGATATAACATAGTAAAATGTTTAGATGTTATTATATTTTTGATATATATATTGATGCAAAATTATTTATTGATTTATTTATTTTGTATTATTATAAACTTTTGTATGTATGAAAAGTACATTATTTATGTGAAAATTTTAAACTTATTGTACATTAAAATTATATTGTTTCATAGTTAGAAGGATTTTATTATAACAATTTAAACTACAACATGTGATAAAATAGAAAGTTATTGTATTCCAAAACTTCAATTATTAAGCTATATTAGTTGGCTTATATTAAGAAATGTCATAAGAGGATTAGGTTTTATTTTTTATTTTTTATTTTTTTATTTGGCAAAAAAATCTTCCAACTAAAAATATTTTTTAATAAATATATCATCTAAATTTTTTTTAGAATAATATCTATTAGACAAAGCAAGGTATATATTAAATAAAAAAGATATTTGGAAGAGATTTAAGACTTTAAATATCTTACAATTGAAGAATTATATCTTTATAAAAAGCTTTTAAAGGTCTTTTTTTGAAATGGTTAGACTATTAGAACTTGATTTAGAAAAATATTCAAATTTTGAGATGTTACCAAATACAATAGAATATTTTTTATCCTTAAAAAAACTAAATTTGAAAAATTATGAAAAATTAGAAAGATTGCCAAAGTCCATAGGAAATTTGAATTTTTTAATAAATCTAAATTTGGATGATTATTATAGCTTGATATTATTGCCAAATGAATTGAACAACCTTATATCTTTGACTACCTTAGATATATCATGGTTTTCATAGTTGACATAATTGCCAAACGAATTGAGGAAGCTCACATCTTTGATTTTCTTAGATATATCATGGTACTCAAAGTTGACATCATTGCCAAATGAATCTGGAAACCTCATATCTTTCACTACTTTAGATACAAGAGAGTGCTCAAGCTTAATATCATTGCCAAATGAATTAGACAACGTCACATCTTTGTGTTAGAGATAAGAACTTGATGAAAATAAATAAACAAGTATAACAAAATAGAAATAAAGAAGTATGCATATTAAAAAAAACTTAAATGACTATTTCCAAAAGACAAGAAAATTAGATATTCTTGAATCTAGACTTGAAGCAAGAAAGAAATTGATAATAGTGAAGAGAGCTTCACTCTTACCTCTATATATACTATTTAATTAGGAGCTTCATGGCAATGTTCTATAAAACCTTTAATATATGTTAACTTTGTAAGATACATGTCTTAACTTACAAGGCAAGTTTTCTATGTGTGTACCACATAGTTAGCTTATTTTTCAAGCTATCAACATATGTGGTACATGGCTAACTTATTGACTATGTTTTAAACCTAAAAAATCAATTATAGATACCTATAAAGTCAAAGCAATGTCTACAAAGCTTTTAGGAAGCTTTTATAGAAGATATTATGGAATTAACTTATTTTTAGTTACTTTTATTTACTTCTATCTAATCATATAGGTAATTATTAATATACATGTGTGTCCGTAGCATTACTCCCTCTTTTAAGGATAAGTTTTATTAGGAGCAGTTACCATATGTTAAGAAAATCAAAGATGTGGCAAATTATATTTATCACATACTCTGATCTTTGTTCTCTTTGAAGATGGTTGATAGGGCCTCTCAACTATCGATAGTATCCTATATCAGGGCAAGAAAGCCACCTAGTTATTTAATCATTGTTGATGCCTTCATACCTTCCTTCAAATCAAACATTTGAAATATCGTCAGGAATTGTTTTTACTTCTATTAAAATCACCAAACATTGGGAGTCCCTTCTAAAGTCGTGATACCAAATGCATTATATCTTGCCATCTATTTGAAGAAGAACATTTTTTTCTTGATGATCTTCATCTTAATTACATCATCTTAAAGGTTGTGACAATTGCAATTTCTTATTTAGTAAGTTAGCAAATAAAGACTCTTAAGTCGAATCCATTGGTTGTTGATTCTCCATTTCATTAGTATCAAAAATAAAAACAAGCTACAACAATGATAGAAAGTAGAATGTTATTTTGCCTAGATCTTATTTCTTTTATAAAAAAAATCTTCATCTTAGTTTTGATGGATCTTGTTGATAAAAAGCCTCGACGTTCTTAGCTGCATTTGCAAGATTTTTTTTGGCTCTCATATTTGTTCACTAATATCATATCCATACAAATAAACAAGATATTCTAACTTATTTTGGTGGAGCCTCAAATCTAAGACTTCTTCTACTTGAAATTCTTCATTATTGTCTATTTTTATAGAATTAAATAGGATTTTTTTTTTTTTAGTATGTTCACTATCTTGTATGATTCAAGAAGAGATATATGGAATATAGGATGGATTTTTATTGATTTTGGTAAGTGAAATCAATATGCAACTGGATTGATTTGTTCAAAAATAGAAAAAGGTCCAGGCCTATGATAGTCCAACTTGTCACAAGGACGAGTATTCTTGATATTACAATGAAATAATCATACCTTATCACACATGTTGAATTGTACTTATTCTTACTAGTAGACATTTATATTGATCTTTTGTTGCTCTTGAACTTTCTTTAATTGTACCTTTAATGATATATGTAGCTTTGACAAATGATTTGTCAAATCTTTTATCCTAAGATTATCAACTATTAAAAACTCAAAAGTATCAAGTCGTGAATGATAACCATTATTACCAAAAAAAAGGTGTTTGTTGCATAGAATAATACATCATATTATTATAAGTAAATTCTATAAATGGCATAAAAGTTTCTCAATCGTCTTGTTAGTAATTAATCATATACATCAAATACTGCTCCAAAATTTGGTTTACATCCTCCATTTGTCCATCAATTTGAAGATGAAAGGCTGAAGATAGCTTTGTTTCTATCTTTAGAATCTTGAAAAGGATTCTTTAAAATTTTGATATAAATTGAGTCCTCATATCTAATATAATATCCTTGCTTAATCTATGACATCGATAGATATTGTCAAAAAAAAGCTTGGATTTTTCTTCACCTATGAAAGATTTTGTATATGGTACAAAATGTACCATCTTCATAAAATGATCTACTATCACAAATATAAAATCATACAAACCTGGGACTGAAAGATCCATGATACAATCCATAGAAACTTAAGACCATAATTGTTCTGGAATAGGTAATAGCTGAAGATGTCCATAAAGTTGATTATGAAGAATTTTGATCTTGAAAAAACATCACATGATTGAACAAAATCTTTGACCCCCTTTCACATTTGCAACCATTAAAAATCTCTAGATATTGGCTCTAAAGTCTTGTTGTATCTAAAATGTCCAACTGTTGGAAAATTATGGTGTGCTTGAAGAATACGCAAATATGCTTCTCCTTCTAGAACATATAAGTATCCTTTGAAATAGAATAGGTTTTTTTTGAATTCAAATTTGGAAGTATCATGAGACTTGGAAGAAAGATTTTTGATATCATGAACAAGAAGTTCACAAGATATACTTAATTGGATTTATTTGACATAGGTTGAATCAACAATTAATATTGATTTTATTATTCAAAGATTAAAATATTCAAGCTTGAAGAAAATTATTCTTTGTTCATCAAAAGATACATCTCTTTCTTTTGATACAAGATAAAAACATCTAGAAAGGACATTTGACAGATCTTGTTGTTTTTTAAATCAATATGTGATTTTAAAATCAAATCTTGATAAAGACATGCTCCAATGAACTAAGCAATGATTCAAAACACATGTTGACATGAAATATTTGAGGTTCTTGTTATCTATATATATGGTGATTGGATTCAAAGTACTTTCTATATAATAACGATATTGTTGAAAAGAATGTTGAATTGCAAAAAGTTCTTAGTCGTAGATTTTATTATTAATCTTAGTTACTAAAAAATTCTTAGAATAAAAAGCTACAAGATGAAGTTTATTATCTGTTCTCATTTGTGATAATACGACATCCAAAGCAAAATCTAATGCATCTATTTCCATAAAGAATGTCTTTGAAAAGTTAATGCAATACAAAAATGGTACAAAAATAAAGGCTATCTTTAAAGCATCAAATATTTTTTCGACTTATTAAATCTTCTAAAATTTTTCTTTACAAGTCAAATGTATAAGTAGAGTTGTAACTCAAGAGAAATCCTTGACAAAGATTTGATAGTAATTAGCAAATCCAAAAAAATATTAGACATCTCCTACTGTTTTTAAAATCTTTCAATTTATAATAGTTTGAAATTTCTTAAGATCCATCATAAGTCCATTATTTGAAATAATATAACCTAAAAAGTCAACTTGAGTAGTGTGAAATACACACTTTTTTATCTTGGTATAAAGTCCTACATCTCTTAATTTTTGTAATACACAACAAACATGAAGTTCATGTTCTTCTATGTTCTTAGAGTAGATTAAGATGTTGTCTAGATAATAGATAATAGAATCGTCCAAAACTCTCAAAAAACATCATTCATAAGATATTGAAAAGTTGTCAGTGCATTTGTAAATTCAAACAACATGAATTTATATTCAAAATGTCTATACGTGGTTCAAAATGTAGTATTCTATTCATCTTCTTCTTTGATGAGTACCAGATTGTATGTTCTTTGTAGATCTATATTTGTATAGATCTTAACTTGATTCAACTGATTAAGAAGTCTAGATATTCAAGATAGTGGGTACCTATTTTTGATGGTGATCTTATTGAGTGTTCAATAATCATTACTTATCCGTAATGATCCATATTTTTTCTTCACAAATAGAATTGAGGCTTCTACTAGAGATTTGGAATGGTATATGAAGTTCTTGGTTAAATTCTCTTCAATATACTCCTTGAGTTTAGCTAACTTATTTTGTGATAAATTGTAGATTGGTCCAAATGGTAATTGTGTTCTTTCTTGAATGTCAATTGAGCAATGATAGAGAAAATGTTGTGGAAAAATATCCATATTTTTTTTTTCAAATACATCTTGAAATTCTTGATAATGGCTTGGAATACCACTTGAAGTCTTTGCACCATTAAAAATGGGTGTAGCATAAATGACACATGGTAATCTTTCTTTTACAACATGTAAAAAAGCTCTTATACCTACAAACATAAGTTTAATTGTACTAGACTTGTGATTTTTTAGTTAATTAACTATATTCTTAATTATACTTTTAAAAAAGTTAAGAAGAGAAAAAATCCAATCTATTCAATGATTATATTTTTCTAAGCACGATAAGCCTAAAATGATTGGATTAGAGAGAGATATAATAATATTAAATATCATAAAGCTATTATGACCATTGATTATTACTTTTATAGGAAAGATTTTGTGAGTAATATTTTTAGAAGATAACGGATAATTATCTATGACTTCTACATGAATAGGTTTAGTTTTCTTCAATAAAGATATGCTAAGTCTTTTGGCAAATTTTTTGTCTAAGAAACATATTGAGGCTTATGAATCCAACAAGGCAGAGGCTTTGTAATGTTTAGATTCTAAAATAATATTTGATGTAAAACAAAGAGAGGATTTTGAGGAGAGAATAGGACCTTCATTAGGTATTGTATAAGGTTCCAACCGCTTGGTCCCTATTATAGTTGGACAAACTTGTTTCTTGATATATTATTTTTTTTTATTTTTTATTTTTTATTTTTTATTTTTTTATAAATATATTTGTACTCCTCATTTTTTTAATTGTATTACTTTTTTAGACAATGTTGAGGAATGAGCTTAGATTCTCCATAATATAAGTACAATCCTTCTTGACAACGATGAATCTTTTTTTGCACAGTAAGAGGATTAAAATGTATCACATCAATTTGCATATCCTCTACTTCTAAATGTATGTCTTGAGGATGCGTTGGTATTCCTATTAAATTATAGTAACATTGAGGCCTACTTATTTGACTCTCAGATTAAATTTTGAAAAGTCAATTGTCACACTTTAGAGCAAAGTCAATTGCTTGATTCAATGTTTGAGGATCAAATAAGTTGAACATCAATTTTTTTACCTCGTATTGTAATCCATAGAAAAATTAACTAATAAATGCAGTAGCATCACACTTAATATCAGTTGTAATTTATTGAAATTGTGAAGTATATAATATTATGAATCAACTATCTTATTGCAAAATATAGACATTATCAGTTGTAATACAAATTTATATCATGTTCTTCATACATGGATCAAAATTCTACCAAAAAAACCTCTAAATTATCTAGTATTGAATCTCATCATTCAAGAAAAGATAAAAACCATGATAATGTTGAATATAAAAGAAGTGTACTAATGAATCTAACTTGTGATCTGAAAGTTAGATAGCTTTGGAATTGAAGTTCAATCAAAAATTATATTTGATTTATAAATCTTTGAAACTTGGATCTTGTACCATCAAACTTCTTAAGAAGGCAACACTTGGTTCTTTAGTACTGAAAGGATGTTCTATTTTAGGAGAAAGAATATGATTTGATGCAAATATTGAAAAAAATTCAATTATATCTATATCTTCACTTCTTGCCATTTTTATTGTTTCTTGTCATAGAAAACTGAGTTGATGCATCGCAAGCATTAATTCCTTCAATTGCTCTTGTATTTGTGCCATTGCACTTTTTATTTCAACAAGCTCTACCATGATTATACTTAGAAAAAAAAATATAATTTTTCTCAAGCCTTATAGAAGAAAGAACTTGACATCAAAGAAGATACTTAGAATAATATCAATTTAAAAAAAGATAATCCATAACTTCTAATATGCTTATGTCTTATCAAGAAAAAGGAGTAATATACTCTTAATCAAGAAAAGAATATGCTCTAATAATTTAAATAAATTCTTTTCAATCTGTCAATAACAAGAATTTGATGAAAGTAAATAAATAAGAATAACAAAATAAAAATAAATAAGTATATACATTAAAAGAAAATTGGAATGGCTATTGCTAAAAGAGAAGGAAACTAGAGACTCTTGAATCTATACTAGAAGCAAGAAAGGAGTTGACAACAATGAAGACAACTTCAATTTTTTCTTTATATATATTATTTAATTAAGAGTTATGTGGCAATGTTCTGTAAGACCTCTAATATGTGTTGAATTTGCAAGATACATGCCTTAGCTTACAAGACAAGTTTTGTATATGTACATCACATAGTTAGCTTGTTCTTCAAGCTATCAATATGTGTGGCACATTGCTTACTTTTTGATCTTATTTCTAACCTAAAAAATCAATTATAGACACCTATAAAATCAAAGTAACATTTATGAAGCCTCTAAGAAGCTTCTGTAGAAGATATTATGGAATTAATCTACTTTTAGTTATTTTAACCTACTTCTATTTAATTATATAGGTAATTATTGGTTTACATGTATATGCCTATGACACTTTGATTTTCTTAAATATGGGACAATGCTTTAGCTTGACATCATTGCCAGATGAATTGAGCAATTTTACATCTTTGACTACCTTGGATATAAGTAAGTATTAAAGATTGACATCATTATTAAAGAAATTAGGCAACCTCTCATCTTTAACTACTTTTCATATAAGGAGGTGCTCAAGGTTGATATTATTGCTAAATGATTTGGGCAACCTTATATCTTTGACTATCTTCAAAATAAAATATTACTCAAGCTTGACATCATTGCCAAATGAATTGGGCAATCTTATATCTTTGACCACATTGAATATTTCAATGTGCTTAAGATTGACATCATTGCAAAATAAATTGGATAATCTTACATCTTTGACTACTTTATATATAAGTTCTTGCCTAAGCTTAACATCATTGCCAAATAAATTAGACAATTTAACATCTTTAACTACCTTTAATATTTTGGAGTATTCTAACTTGATATCATATCCATATGAATTGAAGAATCTTACATCTGTGACTATCTTAGATGTAAGATGGTACTTAAGCTTGATGTTATTGCCAAAAAAATTGAACAATCTTATATCTTTGACTAATTTAGATATAAATTGGAGCTTAAGCTTGAAATCATTGCCAAATGAATTTGGCAACCTCACATCTTTTACTACTTTATATATAAGAATACTCAAGCTTGACATTATTGCAAAATTAATGGCAGAATAAGTACACAAATATTGACTAATTACACTTCATCTCCATTGGTTTAAATTCTTGCTACTACCAAAACTAATACATACAAACATTAGATTAATATTGTGCTTCACAATTCTTCACAACTTTAAAAAATCCTCCCATGATTTTAATATTATAAGTTGAGTCATTTTAAATTTATTTTTCAAATTACATTGCTTGAAATTTTTTGAAAGATATTGAAAAAAACATGAATCTAATTATTTTGTGACCAGAATATGAAGGCTAGTAACGTTGTTAAATTTATTCCTCTCAAACTACTACTTTGTGCAAGTACACCCTGTGTGAGCTATAATCTATTGCAATAGCAATAAAATCCCCATTATTGTCTTTGCTAAGACAAAGAATGCTCTCTCAAAGCTTATAGGTGCTTCAAAGATTGGTACTAAATGAGCTCCGTCAAGATAATCCTCAAAATCTGAAAGAAGTCACATTTTAGAAGATTATTAGAAAGGATGTTAATACAACTTATTATTCTTCAATCCAATTAAGAAACCTTCTAGAATTTAGAAGCAACAAGCCTTGATAGGCTACAATAATAAAACTATCACTTTGATTTATAAAATAGTTTTACATATCACTCACTTTGATTTTTGATTTTTAATATTTTTGGTACAATTTTTAGTTATTTTATTGTATAAACACAATTCTATTATATTAAAGACTCTTAAAAAATTTATAATTGTTGATTGCAATTAAAATAAATAGATACAATAAAATACATACATCAAATAAAATTTTAAAATTTTTTATAATGGATATTTTAAAAACCATAAAAGAATCATGAAGCAACCTCTTAAATAAGTTTTATGAATTAACTTTAAATTTTTTACTTTTAAAAAATATATGTATGAAATATTTATAAAAAACTTAATATAAAATATATATATATATATTTATTATTTTATGATAGCTATAATATTATATTTTTTAATTTCCATATAATCATTTAAATATAAATATAAATATATATATATCTAAAAAATTATGCTTAAACAAATATAATATCAAAAAATATGAAAATATTATTAGATGTATTTTTAAATATATTTAAAATAATCTAATCTAAATAAATTATATAAAACCAAAAAAAATGTAAAGAAAATAATATCAAATACTTTAGATTCAAGAAACTATTATGTATTTAGTTAAAATAGTACAAATATAAGGTAAGAAATACTTATAATGACTATTTGGATATATTTTATCAATTTAGAATTTAAAAATTCTTAGTTTTTTATTTATAGAATATTTATATTTTAGTAAAGTAAAATAAACTTGATTTTATTTAAATTTCAATAAAAAAAATTATTTTAAAATCTCAATTTGAAATGATTAAAAATATATGATATATATTTCAATTTAAAATTGATTTCAATATGACTTCAACATTAATAAAGTGATTTTTTGTTATTTATTTAATTTTTTTAGAATTAATTTTTTTTGTAGGAATGATATTTTCTAATTTTATTCTACAAATGCCTAAGAAATTTATCATATATTTTAATCATTTCAAATTGAGATTGAAATATATATCAATTTAAAATATTTTATCATATATTTTTAATCATATCAAATAAGTTGGAATAGTGGTGCATTAAATTACTTAGAATTCTAAAAAATAGCTAAAATAATTATGAAATTCATTAATACTACTCTATTTGAAAATATTATTATATATTTTTATAGAAATTAGTATAGTCTATAATTTTCTTACCAACAACTTATCTTGATATAAATCAATCTACATCAATAAAATTAGAGATTAATAAAACTACATAATATTTATATAGGTTTTTAATATCAAACCAATTAAATTTTATAACTTAAAATTCAATCATTAGTATTATATAGATTTTTACATTAGAATAATAATCAACCACTAAGTATTATTTTTTCATATTCAAAAATAAAAACAACTAGTATAAGCCTTATTAATTGCTAGTATTTTAATTGTTTACAATAACTCATCAATTGAGATTTTTTATCATTTGCAACATCCATTATTTTTGATACAGTCACTATGTACTAGGCTACATCTTTCATCCACAAGTTGGAATTAGTCCTAAAAAATAGAGTGCTTTAAATTTTTTTTGTGAAAAAAAAAATATTTTTACATAACCATTATCTACTTGATCAAAGAGAGTTTCTACTTCATGGTCTTTATTGAAAGGTCTATATGTTCATATATATATATATATATATATATATATATGCATATATATAGATATATATATATATATATATATGCATATATATAGATATATATATATATATATATATATATGTATATAAAGTGTTTTCTTTAGTTATCAATACTTCAAAAACTATTATCCCAATAATTAATCAAAATTTTGGAAGCCAACTCCATTATATGGCACATAATCAATTTATTCTAATTTCTAATATTCAATTGATTTTTATTAACTTTTATTAATTAATAGAGGTATCTCTCACATGGCAAGTGGCATACAAGATTACATGGCTATATGTAATTGAATTTGGCAGGGCCACGTGGCCACCACTGCACAAGCGACCTAGATTATAGGGTTCTAGTAAGAGTGATTTCTATCCCACTTTTTAAAGAATTTTCCTAAACAGTAGAACAGAATGTGGTTGACAAGGAATACTATCAGAATTACATTCGGTACAGTTATAAATTAGAACTCGAGTGCCACTGACATAATTGAGCATAAATTACAAAATTGCTACCATAATTTAACCCTAAAATAGAAAGGTCTTCGTTGCATTTATAATTGCCCTCAAGGGTGTTAAGATATAAGTAGCCCAACTCTGTATTTACTTTCTTTACAGTCTAAGCATCGAATATATGTCAAGAATGTAAATAATTTAATAAGTTTACCCAACTCTATAAGCCTTACAGATGGAGTTGTGCCATACTGCTCGAAAAAGAGACATATCTTCACTGAGCTGCAAATGTGTGCTAGTATGGTGATAAATCAGGTGAAAGAGCGAAAGGATGCTGCGAAGCGAATAGGCACACAAGAAGATGGGTTTGTGCGCAAAGAATAAATCATCAAGAATCTCAATCACAAGCTCGTACAAATTTTATTCGGAGGCAATTGTGGAGTGTACAAATTATCCACCAATAATATTGCTTAAATTACATTTAAAATCGGTACTTAAGTTTTGCAAGCATCCGAGAGTTCGGGAGACCGTTGCCTATGCTCTTTCTCTTATCCCTTGAAGATGATCTGATGGCAGCCAGGTCTATCAGCGTGAGACAGAGTTGCAGTCTTTCAAAAGTTGAACTGCAAGATTCGTAGTAACTCTCCCCAAAGTAGGCGTGCAAGCTAGTGAGGTTCGTGGTTCTGATGAGCTCTCCCACTTACATCCCAAGGCTGGCACAGCACAACTTGATAACCACGCGTGCATAGCGAAACTCAACGACCAGAGGACCATGGAGTTTAAGCGGCTCGACTGAATGAGTCCACCCTCAAAAGTTAATAGAGATGATTCACCTCGTCAAAGTGAACCAAAAGTACAGTTCTCATCTTGCGGCCTCCTCATTCTTCTCAATAGTATCTCCGCTGTTTTAGATAATCTATGAAAGCTCTGGTTCAGACATGATATCCAATCCAGTTAATCGCTAATCCTCGTTCATTTTGATCCATTACTGGAACGGTGAATAAGGTGAATGGGCGGTAGACTCACATTCCATTCAATTTCTTCAAGGTGAGTTGTGTTCAGAGAGGGTCAATAACGAACCAACGGCAGAAGAGACAACCTTGCATTAGTTTCTTTTCAGTAATCCTTAAACATTCCGTCACCCACACTTGATTCACGATCGGGCATCTGAATGGAGCACCTGATGCACATCCGACATGTGAAGCACAGAGTTGCAAAGTCCACCTACCGTAGTGTACAAATTTGAAGCAAGGGCCATGTTTCAGACCACTATAGTCAAAGAAGGTTCAGATTTTGAGGAACACTACGACTTAAGGTGCAATCTGGTTCTAGGACTTTCAAGAAGCGCACGAACAGACAGTTATCACATCCCACATAGCGACAGTCCTAAACGTCACAAGCGTAGAAATATGTGCAGTGAAAGCGTTACTAGTTGGCATCATCTATTAAAAGTAATTAGCCTTTAAATACGGTTTGCCAATCCGTTGAAGAATCTGAAGTAAGCGTGACCGCGATAGGTACTGACCACCGTTAGCTATTGAGATTGGTACAGTCACATCAAAACTATGAAAATCTACCATGAACACCTACATAGAATTCAACCTCGCATGGTGTGACATTTGCTCCCGAAATCGGACTTCTACCGACAGTAAGGCAGTGTAAGAAAAAACAAAAAGGTCACATAGATCCCATCTCACCTGAGTAATCGTGTGTTGAGAGGCTTCAGTGATTCACCTTTACAAGTTCCCTGTGCCTCCCAAGTATGAATGTTTGTCTTTTCTTCGTAACGTGCAAGGGCTGCGCCTACTTCTCACTACAAAATCGTGTTCACTACTATATGTTATTTTGTCAACTTTAGATAACTATAATTCTGAATTCTCCTTCAGCATACTCTAACTTATTTTCAACGAAATGCCTTGAAAACTTCCGACATGAGTAATGAATAAATGCAACACTACTAGTTGAGAGACTGCAATACTACATAGTTGTAGCCACGAACTGCAATACTATAAGTTATTTTCATTGACTGGTCTTGTACAAATTCTCATCGGGGATAAAAATTGTGGAGACGGAGAACGAATTGATAACAATGACACAAGCACTTTCATGACCGAAGCATACGTAAAGATATCCTGCATCTCTCGCTCTCATTATATTATCTAACTCATCACAGTTCTACACAAGGACGAGGAGCCTATGATGATTCTAGTTGCCAGATACTGGAAACCGCTCGAAACTTCACAGTTTCGGGATGCAGCACAGGAAATAGTGGTGGAAGTTTCATCGAGTCGTCCACCTTCCGAACATATACCTAGCAGCAGAACGAGTTGAAACATATGACATACTCCACTGCTCCCAAGACAGCGACCAAAATCGGAACGGCTACTTCGACCTCTGTCTCATCTTTCGCCTCTTACGTTTGAGACGCCTCATACGTTTTTTCTTCCACTGTTGTCATGAAATCAAAATCCGAAGTAAGCACAAAAAAGAAACACTCCTCCAGAAATCGAAACTTAGAACCAATACATCCAAAGCTAAACCGTGCAAAGTCCCAGGAAGGACTGAAATTGAAATGAAAAAACCAAAATGCAAATGAAAAAACAAAGAGACGGCACAACAGAACGAAGGGAGAAGGGAGAAACACCTTGGCCCTCATGATTCACGAACGCACCAAGACGCAGCCGCAAGTTAAGACAAGGTGGAGAGATCAAAAATGAGGACGTAAACGGGTATTTGAGGGAAAGCTCACCAGGGATATTCACTCACCAGCTCAGCCCTAAATTGATTCTGACGTGGACTTCCAACGTGTCTTACCACGTCGGCACCATCTCAGCCACGTCATACCATCCGCAACCCACTGACCCACGTGGAAATCCCAAACCTAGTCTTGCAACTCACTTGGTATCGTTGGAAATACAGTTGCATCGAAGTGGTTTTGTAGAGCTGCGAGAATGAATATCGATGGTGAGATATGTTATTAATGTGTATTTTTCACTTGATGAAGTAATGAAGGTTTGATACTGTAATTTCCATTTGTGCTTTTGAGTTCATTGCACCATTCAGGAGCAACACCAAGGTCCTTATGATGTATATGCCATAATACTGTTATTTTTTTATTTCTAAATATGTTTTTGTATAGATCAAATTCTTTATAGAGTTACTAAAATGCACCTTTTTAAAATACATATTATTATTATGTTATTTTTAATTATTATTATTTTCAAATTATTATTATTTAATCAATTCAAAAGTCATGAGCCAATTTTTTTTGTAAATCAATAATTGAAGGGGAAATGAATCTATATATACACATAAATAAATATATATATTATTTTATTTTAAAATTACAATAGCAATAAAAATAATAATAAATACATATGCATACAAAAATATATATATATATATATATATATACACATAAATGTAATAGAAAATAAATATAAAACACGACTATACATACATAAAGTTAAATTCAAAATTACACAAATCTATGCTTTTGTACAACAAAATATAGATACAAATTATGATATCAAAGTTGAGAGTCCTTTATAGTTTTCATGCACAATCTTTGATTGAAGATGATAATCATTATAGACCATTTCCAAGCATTTTAAATCAAATATTTATTAGCGATGTTTATTTAAGAGACATCTTAGTCATGAAGTAGAAATATCAATGATTCTAATGAAGAATTTCTAGTGCAAACCAAAATAGAAGCCTTGATTATTTATTTCTTTTTCCTTTATAATTGTCCCTCATATGAAGTGAATATTCTTCTTCAATTGTCTATTTATTTATTTTTACTGTTGTTTATCCTTTGTTCCAATTTTTTTTTATTGTAAACATCTATTTTACCTTTTATTATGATTATGATTATTATTATTATCATCTTTGTAGTATTTTGATTTTCCACTCAAAGAATGAAAATTGTTCAATTATAATTAGATTGATTAAAAGCCATCCATTTTGAAGATATTGATGAGAGCAATAAAAAGGATATATATATATATATATATATATATTATATAGGTATCTTTTATTAGTTCTTTGTGGTTGATAAATTTGAATTAAAATAGAAAAAAGATGGAGTGTCATTTTTGTACTAGTCTAAGAGGGCTAAGTTATGATTCATTTACCTCTTTTTGTAAATGTGTGCATGTAGTGTCAATTTAATTAGTTGAGGAAATCTTAGTCTTTATTAAAGTTGCACATATATTAATGTAATGAATTCTCAAATATAATTTATCATATATAGAAAACTATAGAAAATTATTTTATTTGTACCAATGATTGTGGCATTTACAAATTGCAGTAAATCAATTGTATTTAGCAAAAAAAATTAAAAAACTGTATTCATTATAAATGCTTGTAATTGGTTTTTCTTATTGGTAAAGATTGAGATATTTTCACAAATCTTAGAGTTCTTCCACATTTTATTCTTAATACTAGTTTTACGTTGGTAGCTTCATAAAGGGCATTTCACTTAGATAATTAATTGTCAAAGTGAAGCATCTAGAATTATAATGTTAGTTGATTAATGCTTCATTAATTTCTAATATATTTGTTTTGACTTTTCCAATTATTTTAGAAAAGAAATTTTGATATATAAATATATATAAAAGACATTTCTTATTGTTTAAAAATTTTCCAACCAATTGTTTAAATTATTATTATTATTATTATTATTTGCATAAAATAGAAAAATCTTATATCAAAAAATAGTATAATTAAACCTTTGTGAATAGAATCTACTATTTGAAACTTTCTTATTTTCTTATTCCTAGACAAAGAAACAAAAAATTAGAATCCTAATGTATGAAACATTTAACATCATATGCATCTCCTATGAATTGAAACATACAAAAATAATATATATATATATATATATATATATACATAATTTTACACTCTTCTTTCTAAAAAATGTTTATTAGAAAAAAAATATTTCAAAACATATGTTTAATTCTTTAATTCTTCTATATACATGTGAGATGATTTTTTTGAGATTTGAATATTTTAATTTCTTAATCTAAACATCTAAATATATATATATATATATATATATATATATATTCATACATTTAGACATGAAGATCAGCATTTTGTAATATTACAAGTCTAATGTTTTTACAAAAATAAAGTATATTCGAAAGTTAGAAAATATTATCATTACTATAGTTATAGTTTTTAAGTCCTAATTTTACTCTATTTTTCTATATTTTATTTCCTTGAGTAAATACAATTCCATTAATATTATATGCATATTATTAATGCACAAAAAATACTTTTGTATATTTTTAAATACTAATTATTTTCGTTTGTTTGAAACTGTAATTACCTCAATAAAGTGTCAAAGATATGAGATCTTAAAATGATTTGATACCTAAGTGATATTATCAAATTTAGCATCATTCAAAGCTATGATGACCTAAAAATGTGGTCTTGTCAAATTGTTCAAATTTTTAACAATATATGTTGAAAAAAACAACTTAATTTGAGCATTGCATTTTATTACTGAGATGAAGAAGGTGCAAACTCTTAAGGAACTATTGAAAATACTAAGCTCTTTTTAAATTAAATTAAATTAATTCTTGATACCATACCATAAACAAACACTTTTAATTGTATTACAATCAAACACTTTTGTCTTATTTTATTTTAAAATAAAGCTAACTAAAAATGTAATTATTTGATCCATGTGCATAATAACAAATCCAAATGTGTACCTACAATAAGTATTCTTACAACTATTGCTATTATTATTATTTAACACGAATATTAAATTGATCCACTTTATTTCAATGGTTTAATTTCTACAACTACTTTTTGGATTCGAGAAAAGAAAAATATGTGAATTCAATAGAAAACATCACTCAAATCTTTCTTTTTGTTGATTTTTGGTTCAACACAAACCAATATAATTTAGAGCTCATCTTACATGCTCAAATTATGATACATAAATGCAATATTGGAAATCCTAACCTTGTCGGCTAAAGAATCAATCATCCTAAAATATTCATGGTTGCCAAAAAGAGCCTTGGGTTGATTTAATATTTCTCTTATTTAATTATATTACACACACACACACATACATATATATATATATATATATAAGAATAAGAATACAATTTATGATAAATTATGAGGCACAAAATGATTTATCTTTTTTAAAATCTAAACTTAATCACATGCAAATACAAACAAGCAAGCAATGTGTAGAAAAACACTAAATCAAAACACTTTTGGAGCCTAGGCATAATCACCAAACTTTGAATATTAAATAAACTTTTTGTTAATAACAATGTTTTAAATCTCACCAATGGGAAGATTAAAGATGAGCACACAAAGATAGTCACATGGAAAATAAGTTACATGCAAGGAATGTTTCTGCAAAACATGTAAAGTAGAAAAAAGAAAACACCACAAACTCCATCCAAAAAACAATTCTTAGAAACGAAAGAAAATAATCTAAAAATTAATCAATGACTTCAACGACTGTGTGGAGAAGGAAGACGAAGGAGGAAGTCATCCATCAGTACTCACTCATTCCTGAATAGCATCCACTGAAGTACTTGATCGTATAAAAGCATGGACTAAGTATGCATTTAATCTTTGAGCTCTGCCCGAGCAAGTATCTTAACAAGCATGGTTGTGGTGTTTTTCATCGCGCATGTTACACCATGTAATTTCACATGATGGTGAGGGTTGGGGTGGGCCGTTGGGCCATAAGCGTTTGCGGGGAGTGCTCGGAACTGGAATCAGGTCCGCTGGGTCGGCGGTGATATGATCGGGCACGGTTCTAGGGCACAACCTGCTCCTTAAACTTCTGACTCGATGAAAGTTGCAGTGCCGCATGAGCCCTCCATTTTCCTTCCATGCAGGAAACATGCTGGAGCAGCAGGGATGCGAAATCCGCGACCAACAGGTGGACTGCAAAACCAAATTTACAAGGAAAATCGAAACTCTTTCAGAGATGGATGACTCGGGGCTGCGGGCGCCACTGGGATTGCAAAAATTTGCGCAGCCGGGGAAACGAACCCTGGTCAGTACCGTGGGAGGGTGCTATGATATCACTACACCAGCTGCGCTTGTTCAAGTAACCGAGCAGCTAGCCAACTCGTAACGCATTTAGACTATGATGTGCGCTGAATCACAAAAGTAAGTAAAAGAAACTAGGATCATTATGAACGTAGTTAGTTTAGCGCACCTCTACATTTAGCGACAGTATTTGGCGGCATCGTCCCAGCTCTAGAATATACCAGGTTTGCATTGCGAAGCGGAGCACCCAGAACGGGAATAGGCTAATTTCCGGCGTCGTTTTTCGAGTTTCAGTGTCGACTGATTCAGTTGGGACGCAGCTCGTTGTTGAGGAAGCAACGTGGAATCGTCATCTTTCGTCTTTCCTGTCAGGATAACTTGGTCAGTAGGTGTCTGTTTTCTCCATTCATGCCGTCGTTTTTCAGTTACATGATTTGGGCGAAAGGTTGTTGCGTTGTACACGCTGAGCAAGCGTGTCAAGTTTTGAGATAATGAGGTTAATGGTGACATTAGGTTGTGGGATGGGTTTTGTTTTTTTGTTGGGTGCTTTGTAGCTGAGAGCTGGAGAGTGGGAGCGGGTAAGGAGACGGATGTGAAGACTGTGGGGTCGGTAATATGGGAACAACCGTGGCCGCAACTTCTCTGGCGAAGGACTACGATTTACCGTGGGTTGAGAAGTACCGACCTCACAGAGTTGCTGACATTGTTGGGAACCAGGATGTGGTCGCCCGCCTCCAGGTCATTGCGCAGGGCGGCAACATGCCCAATCTCATCTTCTCTGTATCCGAAAGTTCGCTTTGCGTAGTGCCTTTGAAGGTTGAGGGTTTTTCATGTATGTTGAAACAGAATGCAATCGTAAGTGCTACAGGGTTGCGTCGATAGTTTACATTGTTGTAACTTGTTCAGTGGTGCAATGGTATTGCTGCTGCCGTGATTTTACATTGCTCTCTTCGGTTAGATTGTTTCTGGAAACTTTCAGGGTTTAGGGTTTGGTTGAGAGGTAAATTCTGACTAGTGACGCTGCGATCAGAAGAAGTACTGATGTGCTCATTAAGCACCCTTGATTCCCATTTGTATCTATTTTTGGGATATCCTATGTGTTAGAGGTTGATGCAGTTCTTTTTCCTCTAGTTTTGGATTCTTTGACCACTGGGAAGGGCCCCCCTGGCACTGGTAAGACAACAAGTATTCTTGCTCTGGCACACGAACTTTTAGGTCCCAACTTCAAAGAAGCTGTCCTGGAGCTTAACGCCTCCGATGACAGGTGTGTTGAAGAATCTTGTTTCATGTTGTAGCATCCTTTGAATATTATCTCTCAGCTTTCCAGATCGTTCTCTAATCTGTTCTATATTGGAGGCAATTGTTCCAGCAGTGTCCTAAATATTCACCTCCTGCAGCCAGCTTCCTACCTCATCATGCTGTTGTACTTATTCCTTATTGCATGATGACACGTTGCAAGTCCTGCTGGTTGTTTGCGCATTATCTCTCCTGAATGTGGTTTAGCTTTTTGTAATGCAGAGGGATTGATGTAGTCCGCAACAAGATCAAAATGTTTGCTCAGAAGAAAGTGACATTGCCGCCGGGACGTCACAAAGTTGTTCTTTTGGATGAGGCCGACAGGTAGTATTTTCCATCTTTGGATTATAAACATATATTGGGTTGTACAACAAACCATAACTGTGAATTTCACAGCTCATTTTGGTCGTGGTGGAACTTAGAGTGATGAGGAGTAGGAAATCGTAGCTTCTCTCAAAGTGTATGTGAATGCGTGCAGCATGACAGCTGGTGCCCAGCAGGCTCTACGAAGGACTATGGAAATTTATTCCAACACAACTCGATTTGCTTTGGCTTGTAATTTATCGTCAAAGATTATCGAACCTATTCAAAGTCGATGTGCCATAGTTCGTTTCTCCAGATTGTCAGACTCTGAAATTCTAGACCGTCTTCTTCGAGTTGTCGAAGCAGAGAAGGTCCTCTCTCAACACAGCATGTCTCTCATCCCACGCCATTGTGTTTTAACTTTTTGAGTTCACCCATTGTACGTGGAAATTTAATTAGTACTTGTGTATTTTTCAAAACTTGTAAATTTTACATTCGAATATTCTAGCACTCTGTTCTGTACTAAGCTGTGTTTCACTATCACCAGTCTTGTAAGACGTCAGAGTTGGGGCTTATCTATCGCCGGATTATCCAATGTGGCAGGTGCCTTATGTGCCAGAGGGGCTAGAGGCAGTTGTGTTCACTGCGGATGGAGATATGCGGCAAGCCTTAAACAACTTACAAGCGACATTCAGCGGTTTTCAGTTTGTCAATCAAGACAATGTTTTCAGGGTATGGATTTGATACATTTTGTATTCCTTCTTTTCGTCTTACTACAGTTCATATATTTCGCCTGGATATGTATGGACAACTAAGTGTCGAATTACTGCAGAAGTGTTGCTTTATATATTCGCTGATTTTTTTTGATTCCATGGGATCAGGTCTGTGATCAGCCGCATCCTTTATTAGCTCAACAGATTATCAAGCACTGTATAGCAGGCAACATTGATGACGCCTACACAGGATTGAAGCAGCTCTATGACATGGGCTACTCTGCCACTGATATTATCACCACTCTATTTAGAGTAGTGAAAAATTATGAGATGGTGGAATTTTTGAAGCTTGAGTTTATTCGGGTGGGTCTCATCTCCTAAACACTCTCAAAATGCCACAGGTTTTTGGTAAATGGTTGTAGCAATTTGATGGATTTCATTTTTTTCATTTATTTGTAATCTCCACGGACCTTTTCCTTTGCGAATCTCATCAAGTAGTTTAGTGACCCTACTGCACTCAACATTTTATATGTGCACTGACCTTGGTTTTGTTTTGTTCTGTTGATTTTTTTTCATTAAAAGTTCTCCTTCATGTGGTGCAGGAAGTGGGTTTTGCGCACATGCGTATAGCAGATGGAGTGGGAACGCTCTTGCAGCTGTCAGGTCTCTTGGCCAAGCTTTGTAAAGTCAGAGAACGATGCAAGGCATAGTGTTCTATTTTTCTCATCATGAACACAACGTACTTTGCCTGGTGCAGGTTTTTCTTCTACCATTGTCATCAAGATTGTGGCCACTGATTACGAAGCATTTGTGAGTATCCAGTTGCACTTGTTTAGATCCGAAGTTACGTTTTGGAACACTGGTAGTGGCTACTAGTTTTGAAATGTCGTCACAGAGTGGTATCCTCAAGACCCAAAGATATTCCTCATCCTCTGGCCTGTAGCCAAGGACAATGGTCTCTTTCGATCTTCTCTAGTGTATATATCAGTTTGCTTCACCTAAATCTCATTAATGACTGCGTTTCTGTTGACTTGGGAGAGTATGTTCGGATTTGTTCCTTTGGGGGATTAGACTACGGGCATGCCGAGGCCTTAAGTTGGAAATTGAATTATTGAGGTTTAAACTACCAACCTCTCAGTATTGACTTGTCATCCTTGGCTATTACAAAATAAAGTGTTTGAATGACGATGACTGAAAACATAAGAAGCTTACATTTCTTTCATTTTTAAAGGATTTAAATGTGTCTTAAACTAATAATGATTTTAAAATAAAATAAAATAATGTTATTAATACAAGTTTATTTAGTATTTTATGTTACAAAAAATACATGAATTAGAAAACTATATATTTTTCGTATTATTTGGATCAAGTTTAAAGATGGGTAGGAATGATTCAAAAAACATTATATATGAAGCGCTAAACTAAAGGAAAAGAAATAAATATTATAAAGAAGAGAAATGTTTGTTTAAAATATTTTAAAAATGATGATTTCTTAATTCTTACAACAATTAATTTTAAAACACTATATATATATATATATATATATATATATATATAATACTCTATTTTATATCTAGATCTGTATTATGTAAAATATTTTTATAAATTTTGCAAAAAAATATTATACTTTAGTTATTTGTTAGTAATTTGTTATTTAGTAAATTTATTAAATAACAAGTTCATTTATTTACCTTAAATTTTGCAGTTGGAAACTATTAAGTGTCACAAATATGCAATAAATTTCATCTGTATATTATTATTTTATTATTATTTTTAGAGCAATAAGATCTAACATTGAACAATCAAAATACATTTTTGGAAAAAATTCAATCTATATGCGAAAAATATGATGCAATTTGAATAATCACATATAAAATTTGGATCTTGCAAGAATAAAATCATCTATAAAATTAATAATTAATCATATGTAGGATAATGTTTCACTTATTAAGCCATTAGTTTACATATTAAAACATAATGTATAATAAATTTTATTCTATTTATTTATTCTTGAAATATTAATTTAAGCAATTGACTTAGTTGTTAAGTATAAAATTGATTGTTTTAGTTTTGTTTATAAAATTCTATAATTATACTTTAATATTTTATATAATTTTATGACAAAATCTATAAATTTAAAAATACATAGTCAAAAGTCAAAGACATGTAAATTTAAAAATGTTACCATCAATACAAGCACTTTTCTACAAAAAATATATAATCTAATATAAAATAAAAAGGTGATTAAAACATCAGTATCTAAATTAGATATGAAAAATTAAATAATAATGCAATATTTTTTTATTCTAGTAAATGCTATACTTGCTTTTTCAATATTCAACAAATAATGTATATTAAAAATAATTAAATAATATTTTAGTCTACTATCTAGGTCATTCTTATTTAATTAAATAATATCAAAATACTTTGAAAACTATCATCTCAAATAATGGTTCATGGATAGATATTATGAAAGTGCAAGCTATCTTGTATTGGATAAGATATTTAATGGTTTTTAGAATTTTCTTAATGTCAAGTAATTATTATTTATTTAATTAATATTTTTTCTCAACTAACATATCTAGTTTAAAAAGATTCTATCATGGTTGGAATTTTATTAAATTATTTATTTATTTATTTATAATCTGAATATTAACATGAAATGAATAATTTTAATTTAGCATAAAATCCTTATTTGTGTAGTTTTTTAAAAATAAACATAGTACAATTTGTAATTTGTAATTTTTTTTTGGAATACAAAAAGATTTTATTTAACTAAATGAGTAACAATTTGTCTAAAAATTCTTGCAAATATTCTTTTAAAGTCTTTAAAAAATTGCACAATCCAACATAAATCCAAACCACAAAACATTGTATTTAAAGTATATAAATTAAAAATATTGACTTTTTTTATTTGCATAATATATTGTAGATAAAATAAAATAACTTATATATTTTTTTATTCAAGGTCAGAATTAATTTTTTTTTCTATTTTTCTTTTTATAAATAGAGCTATAAAAAAATCCACAATAAATTACTATGAATTGAAATGAATTAATACATTAATTTCAAAACAAGAGCCTTAAAATAATAGCTTTTTTCAATCAGTTTTGGATATAAGGTTTGCAATTAACTAACATATCTTGTATTAAAATGTGGTTCTTATTTTAATAGTCTCGCAATCAGTTTTTCTTAAAAAATTGTTCATATTTATTTATAAATACTTCAAAGTTGCTATAAAATATAAGAATTTTTTCTAACAAGGATAGAAATCAAGCCAAAAAAGTACCGTGCAAGAAGATACTTAAAATTTTTACTTGAGTAAATATATTAAAGTAGTCTATACGATAAAATTATAGAATATAAATTATAAAATATAAATTTAAAATAATAAATTAAAATATATCACTCTTCTTTGATTAATTTATGGCTCTTTTTGAAAATATATGTAGAACTTTGTTATTATTATTTTTATTTTAATATATTGATTACAAGTATTTTGGATATCTTTAGAAGTTTTTTAGTTAAGCCTCACCAAGTAAAATATATTAAACTATTTTTATCATTACTTATGATGCAAAAAATAATGTTTAAGATTAAATATATACATATTATTTTTAAAATAAAAAATATTTAGTCTTAAAATTATTTTTTGAATTTCACTATAGTTTTTTTCGACAATATAAGATTTGAATATTCAGCTTGATAATGAATTTTAATATTATTTGATCTCAAATTTATTTTTAATTATTTCTTGTTTTTTATCATTAACTTAAAGTTTTATATAATTTATGTGCTTATCTCAAAAAATTTGGTTTGTTGGATCTACTCTTCTCTTATGAACTATTTACATATTTAATTGATCTTGTATTTTTTCTTTTTTTTAAGGTGAAAATTTTATTTTTAATTTGATTTTTTAGATTACACAATATCTTGGTGATTAGTTGTATCATTGGTATCAAGTAAGTCTACATTTGTCTATGCATATCTCTAATTATCTGTCTTGGTGTCCTAACTTACATATGTATTAATATTTCTAAATCAGTATTGCGATTATTTATTTTGAACTACGTTGGAATCAATATTAATTTTTTTAATAATCCTTAAATTCCAGTTGTTTTCTATGGCTTATTTCTAAATGATGAATCCACTCATTTTCATGTATGAAAAAATAAAAGTTTTGTACAAATTGAAATAAAGTTGCAATATATAGACATATTATCACATTTAATTCTATTCAAGACTTCAAAGAAGATGTTATTTTTCATAGACACAGTGATTTTCAAGGTATTTTTAGAGTTCAAAGACTGGCCTAGATGTAGAACTATAAATCCATAACTATCACAAAAATTGTTGATATTAACGTTTTTAGATTTAAAAAAAAAAAATACAAACAAAACTTAGTGAATGCCTTTGATTGGCTTATATGGGTCAAAATTCAACTTGGAATACCACATGATGAATGTTGATAATATTCTCTATGATTTTAGAATATTTTAAAGCTTTACTTTCATACAGGGAGTACTTTAGAATGCCATCCAAATATTCATCTTTTTAACATCTGATTTGAAAAAAACACTGAATGTAAAGAAACCAGCAAACAAAAAAATTCGTTGTTTATTTTGTTATCATCTCAATCTCAAAACAATGAAGCAAGGCCCAAGCTGCTGAAATCATTCTTTCTTTCTTTCAAATCCGGAATTAGGGCAGAAAATGTACATGTAATTGAAGCCAAGTGTAAATTTAAGTGCATAGGACTTGATCACACTATCAGCATGATGTGTGTGTGTGAACAGTTTCTGAGGCTGAGCATATTTCACATATGATTGGAGGAATTCTTCCTGATATTATGTGACCATGGTCTTGATGCTCCACACATGCTGCTAAACCCTAGAGTGTCAATAGATCCTAATCTAGACAGCCTTGCTCATAGATGCTCTGTTGAAACCAATGAAAACTTGGTCAAACAGGTTGTCCCAATACATCAAATTCAGCAATTGAAGGACAGTCAGAGTACCAGAAAAATCTTAAATTCTTGATGGCAGATCATCGCATCAGTGCTGCAGGGTGTGGGTCTTATGGAAGAGATTATACTGAAACAGTCATATGAGTTTTCCAAAGTTAAAGGATAATCCAGAGAAGAATATTTTTTTCTCATGCCCGCTGAATGAATGATTTACATGCAAAAATTGAGACAGTGTTCTGAGAGAATGGAAGCTTGTGTTCCCATACTGTGGGTGATGTCTCTGTCCTTAGTACTTACTTACAAATACCTTCATCACAAGTACTGTAATTAAAGGAGATTAAAGTTGTGAAGATTGACAAAGCAAACTATAATATTAAACTTCGACGGGTAGATGTGTAGACTTGAAATCAACTATTATATTGTGCTATTGAATTTACTATTTTATATCAAGAAAAGTTTAGACTTTTAATTTTATTTTTATATTTTTGTGGGTGAAGCGCAGAATTTACAAATATCTTATAAGTTTCAAAAACTTTGTTCAAAGCTGTTGTGGATTTCTCCAACGATTGTGAAGAAAACTAACATGATTTAAAAACAGTATCGGAAGAATAAGTTGATTTTTTAAACATTGAGCCCAAATTTGAGCGAAAAACGCCATGTTGAATGAAATGCACCCACGTGCTTACAATGTGACCTACAAACGATTAATTTAAAAAATCATCAGAAAAATTCTTGGTGGTGTTGAAATTGGCCTTGATAAGGCACCTTTTGCTGGGTAGGCTCAGACACGGTCGTTTTTCATGGCCTCAATTTTGTTTTGGCCCTCAAATCCTAAGCATCCAAAATACACAAATTCATCAGAAACTCCTATAGAAAGATTTCAACAGAAAATTAGGAATGGAAAAATTCCTCTTCTGCCCATAGTTAGACCATTGCAAGGGAACCTTTTGGCGCTTCAGCATCAGCAGATAACCGTTACAGTTTCATACAAGTTTTTATCACTGACCGACACTTCCCCTATAAGATTAACACTCGATCACCCGCAATCCCAACACCAAAGCCTCAAGTTTTCCATCATGCCTGTCGTGAACGCAAATCAATCTCGGGCTTGCCATTTCTTCCAAGACAACCGTAACACTGCAATCAGACCGGTCAGAGCAAGTCCTTGTAGGGAGAAGACAAAAATTATTCTTACTTCACAAGCTCAAGTGAATTCCTGAGCACGTGACATCCAGTACAGGAAACCATTCCAATCATGGTCAGAATGGCGTCGTCGGATTTTGCGTGCAAGCGGAGCATACTTTAAACGTGGGATCATTTCACAAAACAGCTAGGAAACTGTGCCGAACCTCGTAGCTGAGGCTAGCTAGTTTTTACACAACTCCACTGCTTAACAGTACATGTTGGCAAACATAACATGCACGATGCCGATGTTGCTAGTATCCTACTGCAACCACTTTCTGTCATGTAGATGCACACCGAGGGACAGGTTGCATTCAACGTGCGACAACGGCAGATCCTTGCACCTACATCAGACCCACACTGTTATATAGGTGACTCTCTCTCTGTGACTGAAGCCGATGCTTCGGTGCTCTTCCATCAAGATGACTCGGGTTCGACGGAGTCATTACTTTTCTCTGGGTCCTTCTTGGCCATCTCCTTCTCCTCCTCAGTGGGGTCCATGGTGTTGGGGTTCAGCTTGTAATCATCTGGTGACTCGCCATAGTACAGAGGTGGCGGCATCTCTGGGGTCACGTCCGACTTCTTTGCAGACGGGTTCTTCAGGCCCTGGTAGCTCTGAGCGCTGCCGAGGATCGCTCCCGCCAGTTCGATGCCGAACTCAATTGTCAGAAGATTCTTCACCTCTAGGCTGGTTGGATCTTCGATTGCCCTGATGACCAGTGGGCTCGCAATGGCCAGTAGAGGACCGCATACAGGAATGAAACTCAGGCCCACGGACAAGACTGTGTTTAGTATGGACACCATTCTGTTCGGAGGAGGAGGAGGAAAGACGACCTGCACGCCATTGATGTCGCTCAGAAACTTATCGTAGGCGACCCCAACAGTGCTTCTCCTTGCACTACGGCCACTGACCAGTGGGTAGTTGGATACATATTTGCCCGTCTCACTGACGAAATGGCCGTTGCTGTTCATTGGTAAACGTGGATTGTAAGGGACCCCCACGTCCCATCTGTGGAGTTGCAGAGCTGCGAGCACGTTGAAGTCCGGCTTCCGCATGTGTCGAGGGAGTGTGAGCAGCAAAGACAGCAACTCTAGATCGATGCGCATTGAGGCTGATAAACGCAACACAACAGATGGCATCATCATCGTGCGTTAGGCATACCTGGAATTTGAAAAGGAGAACGAGAATGAAGAGCTCAGAGAAATTGTAAGTGGAAGCTTTCATGCTCTAAAGTGTCCGAAAATTCCACAAATCAAAAACTCAAGCGCTGAGACCATGTCAAAGACTAGCAGCGAGCACATCTACCTGCAGAGCCATTCCACACCAGCCCTCTCTTGTTGTCTCCTTCCCAGTTGACGAATCCTTGGTTCCCATCCTCTGCCCAGCCTGAGACAGCCAGTCGACCAAGCAGCATTCGGAAGTTGATCTGAGTGTATGTGCAGTTTGGTTTTTCGCCGGGATAACTGACCTGAGAGATCGGCAGCAGAATGTTGCGGATAGGCCACGACAAGTCGATCCACAAGTACTTCTCTGGTTTGCCGGGAAGGAGGAAGGAGATGAGTCGGGGCCTCACTTGTCCCTCGTACCGCATTGCTCGAGCTTCCACAAATGCAGCGTCATCAGTGGGAACTGACACTTCGTCCAGACGCGAGATTTTGCCTCTAGCCAGAGCGTCGTGGCTGTACATGACATTCATGCGATCTGGGGCGTTGATGGCGTTTCGGAATGAACCATTGAAGAGCCTGGTATCGATTCGCGGCTGCATGGGCTGCACAGGTTTAAGGTTTTTCACGTACCAGGAGTCGTCGTGGGCATTGTTAGGGACGAGCTCCAGGATGAACTTGGAGTAGAAGTCTTTTTCGTTTGACATGGTGTAGCCTGCATGATCGAGACACCCCATGGGGAGTGTTCCCAACCCAGCTGGCTCCCCTTGCAGTGTGAAGGGCGTTGCGTCTATGTTCTTGTTCTCCATAGTTTACCAGAAGAATCGAATCCCAAGTTGAGAAAGCTGTGAAGGGAGAGACACACGCATACATCCACAAACAGATGAGTTAGACAATCTGAAGTGTGGGAGAATCTATGCTGGAAATGAACAAAATGTCTGATCAAAGACCACCAGGGTTTTTGAAAATCGAGTCACCCCGAGTTCCACACACTGACCAGAGAGATTGATCGCAACTCAAAAATGATAATGATGTGTTGCAAAGTGCAAAACATATTTATAAACATATACACATTGTCACCTTATGAGGTTCCAAAGCGATGAGGATCATCGACGATAAGTGTTTTACTGCTATGCCCAGGTGGGGTCTGAAACACCTGTCAGAGGTTTTGAAATACCGTACCTGATATTATAGGAGCCAAATCAACAGCGATTCAAGGACATGCATGATTTGAATCACAGCAACCTACAATGTGACAATTTCCATGACGAGGTATATTTTGAATGTAGCATATTGTAAATACACATATAATTTGTCAAGTTGCTGCAATCAACAATTGCTCAAATTGTATTGTGATTTTTGTATTTGGAAAGACTTGAATGAGTTTTATCAAGATTTTATGTCGTGGTTCTTGTATAACTGAAAAATTGTTTCATAGATCACCAGATACAATCAAATTTTTCTTGTGATAGAAGTAAAAGTGCACTTTGACAAAATAAACTTGTAACATGGTGATCAATTACTGCTATGATGAAATCATGTCCGAATAAATCTTGTGTAGCACAAAAATGTCCTAAAATACGTTTGTCTTTTATCACAAAAAGGCTATCATATTATATAGAAATTTTATGTGTAAATTTATATTTCATAAATTATTTATGTCATATTTATTAAACAAAAATATTTTTATTTTTTTAAAACTAAAATTATATATTACATATTTTTATATACTTATAATATAAATAATACCATTGAAAATTTAATCTAATTTTATAATATAAAAAATGTATAGATTTAAAAAAAATATTATTATTCTTTAGTATTAAGATGTTATTTCTTCTATTTCTTCAGAATTCCATAACTTTGGGTTGCATTTTAAATAAAATAGTATACATTAAAATTTTATAAAATTATATATAAATGTGTGTGTGTATATATATATATATATATAATTTAAGAATTTTTCATCTGATTTAATAACCTATATTCAATAATCATGAAGAAATAATTGATTTACAAAAAATTCAAGTATAATGCATTTAATTACAATGTTAGTTGTGATCTATGCATTTAATATTGAAAGAATATGAAAAACAATCTGTTTTGTAGTGACACTTTAAAGTAAAGTATAAAAAATCAAATATCAAACTAACTAACTAACTAACTAACTATATACATATATATATATATATATATATATATATATGATTCTATCTTTTTATATATTTTAATATTAAAAAAAATTGAATTTAACAAGGTCTATAGTATAGAAATGCTACTGTAGATTACATTATAAAATTTCTTATTGGAATACTTTTTAAATGCAAAAATATTTGAAAAATTATTGTGTTTGTTAAAAATAATCAAGATTATATAAGTAGAAAAAAATCATAATATTTTAATTTTATTAAAAAATAATAATGAGATTTTGGAATTAAAAAAATTACAACAAATGAAACAAAATATTTATAAGTTGAAATTACTTAATAATCTATTGAAGCTTTTTATATTTTAAAATTATTCTTTAGATAAAAGGAACATACTATTGCATATTTTCAAAAAAGATAAATAAATAGTTAAAGAAAAATAATTTATTGATAGTATTATGTAATCAATATATTTTATTTTTAATATATGCTATTTTTACCAGTTAGTTTTACCAGACATAACTAGTAAAAACAGATTTTATTTTTAAATAATTTAATGAAATTTTATAAATTTAAAAATAACTTTATAAATTTTACATCCTATAGAATATCTGTAATAAAATAAAAAATAAATATTTTTTTTAATAAAAAGAAGAAGTAATAATAAGCTCTAAACCTGCTAACAAAAAATTGTAATATTTATATAAAATTTTATAATTAAATATATGCTAAAATTTCCAATCAGAATTTAACTAAAACACAACAAAAAAATAAAAAACTAAAAATAAACAGTTGATTTTTTTTTTCATATGAAAAAACGTATAAATAATAGAAACATAAGAAATTTTTATAATTTTTTTCAAAAAAATTTAAAAAATATTAATGAGTGGTTTAAAAATATATATCAATATAAAAGTTACTACTATATTTGAATTGACTTAAAATAAGCCAACAATGCAAATGAAATTTTTCACCAAAGAAATTTACTCTCTTATTAATGAAAAAAATAAATAAGTAAAAATATTTTATGGTTAAAAATAAATAAAAGTATAATTTTCTTCCAATAAAGGTCTATCTTCTATCAATTATTTTAGTATGGTAGAAAAAAACACTTGTAAATATAAACACTGCAACTTATTATTAGAAAGAGATTCTTTCTTTTTCTATGGCACAACAAGCATGGATCTTCTCTATGGTACTGCAAAATGTCTTCTTTATCAATAGAACACCATTAAAAAAATGCCAGGCACTTTGAGGCCATACTGCAAGTTGGCTCTTCTCCATTAAAATATTAAAATATTGAACAATTGCATTTTAAGATTCATAACAACAAATATTAACACTTCTTGTAACCCATCAATACACTGCTAAGTCTCCACAAATGTTTGTGAATTGTCAGCAAAGACATACAATTATATAACATTAAGCTCACAATAAACTGCTAAGGGATTGAATTAAGGCAGATTTATATGCAGCAATATCATCTGCAACTGGACTTACAATCACATTTCATGTATCAGCACATTGTGGACCACTTACCCTCCCAGCATTATTACTTATCACTGCTAAACAAACATACAAACAATTAGAATATGGTAACTGCCCAAAAGCTTTATGCATCAGATTTGTTTCTATGGTACTCTGTTCAAGACTACTAACAATTGATCATAATGGACCAATGCTTAACACAACCATTCTCTTCATTACCTCAAGACTTCAACAGTTGTGGAGAATGCACTCAAACTGGGCATGATTCATTGTAATCAAGCAAATTAGTATGATCAACATAAAAATCTATTTTCAGTTCATGGTAACCTAATCAATCACTTAAATTTTATGCTCTTTGATGTGTCAATGAGATATAGAATCAGTCCAACTGGTTGTGATAGAAGGTTTATTTTATTTATTTATTTATTTATTTTCTTTTTCATACTATTTCCTTAGATGGGTAAACTTTGACCTCACCCAAAATTCCCGGCCATAATCTTTTCAGTTCACACCAACTCCCCAGCTCTACACATACTAATTAAACTGTGTTGTAGGAGTGAAAACCTTGAAAATACCAACATCACATGACTGATCTGCAAAAGCTCTATGTTTCAGGATCTAAATTTTGCCAGTAGGTTAATTTTTTGCAGGTGTTGTGGCTATTACTACAGATGAGAGTTGCTGTAGACCTGCCTGTGAGATCTCACCTATTCAAGAGAGCTACAAAAAGTTGAGAAATTCTGAAGTAACCCACTGCCATGGCGCAGTACTTTGTCATGCATGATCTCTGTATGTACAACTGCATCATGGGCAGACAGATAAGAGTAAGTAGGTTCATGGGATCTACACAAATAGTTGGTTTTTTGGGGTTTTGAATACTGCAACTGCAGTCATGCAAGTCTTTGCACACATGAGTTCCATGCACTCTTATGGGTACAAACCTGAGGTACAACTCACACATTTAACATGTAATGTCATGTATGAAAAGCTTTTGTAGTCTGTATTATAGTGAATAGGACCAAGTTCTTCAAGTATATACTTTAATTCAACAAAAACAGTTCAAAGTGGATTATTGTTTTATACAACTTCTATCTTTTGACAACAAAATTGTAATTGATCTAAAGTATTGTAATAGATCTAAAATATCACTATATAAGTATTATAAACAAATTATACTAAATAAGAATTATATATATATATATATACACACATATAATTTAATTTTAAAACCTCATATTCCATTCTATAATTAATGATGATATAATAGATAAAAATTGAGATTTTATAGACTAGGTTGAAAAGAAATTATAAAAGATTTACCAAAAACATTTATAGCAGATATGTTAAATATCTTTACTTAGTAAATATTAAAATATCTTATAAATTTGGCATTAATTTAGAATTTTTCAAAAACAATTAGAAGATGCTATGATAAAGTCTCTATTATAAAAAGATAGATTTTAAAAATGTGATACAAAAAAAAAAAATTATTGAAAAGATAAACTTTAGTAGTTTAGTAACTAATTTGTAAAAAATCCATTATTCATAAATTAGAACCAAAGACCATCTAATTCTTAAATCTAGAGACTTTATAAAAATTACATAGGCTATATAACACTATGATAGATGTTCATTTTTCCTACACATATTGTCTATATTGGACAAGAGATTGTTACACATAAAATTAAAAAATAGAGAAAAATCTTGTGACTTAGATAAGCTAGTTTATACTATAAAATAATATAAATAAAAGATAAATAAATTTAATAAGTTTTATCATAGATAGTATAATATATTAATATATACAAGTTACTTAGATGAGAGATTAAACTAACTAATTCCATAGATAAATAAGAGCAAAAATCATCATCTAATAGCTCTTTTTTCACTAATTCTTCTATAATCATTATTTTTCTTATACTACTAATTTTCTCTAGCTAAAGTTTGATGCAATAGGAGATCTATTGTTTACACAATAGATACTTAGAGATAGAAGATGAAGAAACAAATAATCACTAAAATTTGCATACAAGCCTTTGTCTTATTATTAGTTTCTTGCCTTGTTATCTTGGTGTCTTTCATAGAAATATTACATCTTTACTTATTGTATACTTTAATATTTGTCTTGCTACTGGATTTTGTTTATTCAACACTAATTGATGTGCCTTGTATTGATGATGGTGAAGAAATATGAATACCAAAAAAGAGTTCAACTACAAATTCAATGGTAAGATAAGAGTTGCTAGATAATTAAATTCAAAAGAGATCATTTGAAAAATTCTATGTTATTATTTATAGTTTTCAATCTATAAAATCTATACTACTTAAAAAAATTGTAAGAAAGAATTTTATTAATGTAGCAAAGTAAGATACAAGAATTTTAGACTTACAAAGATGCAAAAATTTTCTTTATATGAAGACGGTAGCTGTAGACTTGCTAGTTTAAGTAAAGTTATCAATTTTTTTAAGTGACTTGAGACCAAACTTAAAACTAAAATTCTCAAATTTGATTATATTGAAAGCTTTGGTTAAAATATCTAGATATTCATGTATTGTTTTAATAAATTCTATATTTATTATACTATCTTTAATCTTTTGTTGTGTAAAATGCTACTCTATTTTAAAATGCCTTATTTATTATGAAAGATTGGATTTTTTAATATCTTTATACTACTTTGGTTATCATACCAAATTATTATAGATTTATTTTTTCGAGCTTCTAATTTAATAACTAGTCTTTTTTTAATCAAATGGCTTCACATGTATATTTTATAAAAGCTTAATATTCATATGTACAAAAAAATCTTAATGTTAAATTTTGTATTTTGGAGTATATAGATATAAGTGTTTAATGGCAAGTAAATAGATTAGCATTGGTAGGAATTTAATTGTCTAAATCTCTTCTATAATCTACATTAAAAAATCCTTAAAGATTCTTTTTTTATAAGAATCAAAGATCAAAAGATAGATATTTTTAGAAATAGTCAATAATATATTATATAATATTATAATGCCATTGTTAAAACTTACACATACATTGATTAGTGATAGATATTTTAAAATCAATATCAAAGTATGTCTTTATTAGGCAAAGAATCTATTTTGTAACTTCTCAAAGATATTCATATATATTTTTCTCATCTATAGAAGAGATATGAGTGACTTTGAAAAGTTTCAAATTAAAATAAAATATACTATTTTTTGAATAGTAATAAATATGACTACTATTAAAAAATGGAATAAGTATAATTTATCTAGTAGATAAAAATATTGCAAAGAAGTTGCAATATCTAGATGCATATGAACTTGCACATTAAACTAAGATCTTTTATTTAAAATTCCTCGTGGAGACCAATTTTGAAAAATATAATCTAAGTAATATTGGAGTTGTTCAAATATATATATATATATATATATATATACATAAAGATTACTTCTTTCTCTTACAATATCAGAGCTTTGTCTTTTCTTGATTAAAAATATATTACTTCTTTCTCTATAATAGATTACATCTTTTGCATATTAGGAGTTGTGGATTACCCTCTTCTAAATTGATATTGTCCTTAGTATTTTTTCTTTGTTTTTAAATCTTTTCTTTTATTTTTCTTGAGCAATATTAGACATGTTTCCTTCTTTAAGTATTATCATGATAGATTTTCTTGAAATGAAGAGTACAATGGCACAAATACAAGAAGAATGAAGGGAGTTAATTCTTGCAATACATCAATTCAATAAAAATGGCAAGAAAAAAAGATATAGAGATGATTGGAGCTACTTCAATATTTGTATCAAATCATATTTCTTCTTCTATAGTAAAATACCTTTCAATATTAGAGAATCAAGGGTTGTATTCTTTCAAAAGTTTGATGGCAGAAGATTCAAATTTTGAAGATTTATCAATTAAATACAACTTATGATTGAACTTCAATTCCAAAGCTATCCAACTCCAGGATTGTAAGTTAGATTCATTAATACAGTCTTTTTAGGTTCAACATTATCATGGTTTTTAATTTTTTTTGAACAATGAGATCTAATTTTAGATATTTTAGAGGCCTTTTTAGTAGAATTTTGATCTATATATAGAAAACATGATACAATTCATGTTGCAATCAATAAGATTTGTATTTTGCAACAAAACAATCAATTGGTAATGTTATATGCTTGACAATTTTAAAAACTTGCAATTCATATTAAATGAGATGATACTACATTTATTAACTAATTTTTCTATAGATTACAATATGAAGTAAAAACATTGATACTCAACTTACCTAATCCTCAAACATTGAATCAAGCAATTGGCTTTGCTATGAGATATGACAATTGATTTTTTGAATTTTGATTAGAAAATTATTTAAATATACCTCAACATTACTATAATTCAATGAAAATACCAATGTCTTTTCAACACACACATTCAAAAGTAGAGGATATATAAATTGATATGATACATTTCAAATCTCTTACTAAGGAAGAAAAGACTCATCGTTGTCAAGAAGGATTTTGCTTCTATTATGGAGAATCTAAGTACACTGCTCAACTTTGTCCAAAGCAGTGTCACAATCACAAAATAAAGAATATGACCATTAAAAAAAATAGTATGTTGAAAAACAAGTTTATCTAGTTATAATAGGAACCATGTAGCTGAAACCTTGTATAATACCTAGTGAAGGTCCCTTTCTCTCATTAGAACTCTCTCTTTGTTTTATAATAGATGTTATTTTAGGACCTAAACATCAAAAAGCCTTTGTCTTGTTAGATTCAAGAGCTTCAACGTGTTTCTTAGATGAAGAATTTGCTAAAAGACATAACATACCTTTTGTGAGGAAAACTAAATATGTTCATGTAGAAGTCATAGATAGTCATATATTATCTTCAAAAAATATTATTCATGAAATCTTTTTTATAAAAGTAACAACTAATAGTCATAGTAGCTTTATAATATTTAATATCATTAGATCTTTGTCTAATCCAATCATTTTAGATTTATCATGGCTATAAAAAATTTAATCCAAAAATAGATTAGATTTTTCATAGTCTTAACTTTTTTGAAAGTATAATTAAGACTATAGTTGATCAAGTAGAAAGTCATAAGTTTAGTATAATTAAACATATATTTATAGATGTAAGAGCTTTCTTGTGTGCTGCAAAAGAATGAATATCTTGTGTCATTTATGCTTTACCTATTTCTAATAGTAGAAAGACTTCAATCAACATTCCAAGCTAATATCAAGATTTTTAAGATATATTTGAGAAAGAGAATGCGGATACTGTACTAGAACCTCGTCCGTATACTTATTCAATTGATCTTCAAAAAAGAACTCAACTGCCGTTTGGACCAATTTATAGTTTATCACAAAATAAATTGACTGAATTCAAGGAATATATTGAAAAAAATCTAACCAAGAACTTTATATACTATTCCAAATCTCCAACAAAAGCTCTAATTTTATTTGTAAAGAAAAATGATGGATCATTATGGATGTGTATTGATTATTGAAGACTCAATAAAATCACCATCAAGAATAGGTATGTGCTAACTTTGATATCTAAATTTTTTGATTAATTGAATCAAGCAAAGATCTATACAAAAATAGATCTATGAAGAGCATACAATCTAGTATACATCAAATAAAGAGATGAATGGAATACTGCATTTTGAATAAGGTATGGACATTTTGAATACAATGTCATATCTTTTGGACTTACAAATGCATGAGTAACTTCCTAATATCTAATGAATGATTTTTTTTGAAATTTTTTAGATAACTTTGTTATTTATTATTTAGATAATATTTTAATCTATTCTAAGAATATAAAAAAATATGAACTTCATATTTGTCATATATTACAAAAATCAAGAAATGTGGGATTCTATGCTAAGATATAAAAGTATATATTCTATATTATTCAAATTTACTTCTTAAGATATATCATTTCAAATGATGGATTTATGATGAATCTTAAGAAAATTCAAACTATTATGGATTGAAAGATGCCAAAAATGATAAAAAATGTTCAATATTTTTTAAAATTTGTCAACTATTATTGGATCTTCATCAAGAACTTCTCTCAAGTTATAGCTCTACTTTCAAGTTTGACTTGTAAAGACAAACTTAAATAGAATGAAGAAGCGAAAGTAACATTTGAAGCTTTAAAGACAACATTTATTTTTGCACCAATCTTATATTGTGTTGACTTTTTTAAGTTATTTTTTATGGAAATAGATACATCAAACTTTACTTTTGGTGCCATATTATCAAAAATAGGAATAGATGATAAACTTCACTCTATAACTTTTCATTCAAGAAAATTTTCAATAATCAAGATCAATTATGAGATTCACAACAAAGAACTTCTTGTAATTATGGATTTGTTTAAAGAATGGTGCCATTATCTAGAAGGCACTTCTAATTTAATTAACATTTATATCAACTACAAGAATCTTATATACTTTATGTCAATACATGTTTTGAATCATTGTGAAACAAATTAGAGCATGTCTTTGTGAAGATTTGATTTTAAAATCACTTATCGACTTAAAAAATAATAAGATTTGTCAAACGTCATTTCTAGACATTCTTATCTTGTATCAAAAAAATGAAATACATCTTTTAATTAATAAAGAATAACTTTCTTAAAGTCAAAGCATTTTCATCTTCAAAGAATAAAATCAACATTGAGTGTTGATTCAACCCTTATCAAAAAAATTCAATCAAGTATGTCCTTTGATCTTTTTATTTATGATATCAAGAAATCTTCTTCTAAGTCTTATGATGCTTCTAAGTTCAAGTTCAAAAATAATCTACTCTATTTCAAACAACACTTACACATTTCAAAAGGAGAAGCACGTTTACATGTTTTTCAAGCATGTCACGACTTTCTAGCGACTGGACATTTTAGATACAATAAGACTTTAGAACTTATATCTAGAGATTTTTGGTAGCAAAAAATGTGGAAGGTAGTGAATGACTTTGTTCAATCATGTAATATTTTTTTAAGATAAAAAATTCCTCGTCATTAATTCTATAGACTTCTCCAACCATTACCTATTCTAAAACAACCATGGTCTTTTATTTTTATGGATTTTATCACAAATCTTTTTAGTCTCAAGTTTTTATGACTCTATATTTGTGATAGTAGATTGTTTCACTAAGATGACTCATTTTGTGCCATTTACAAAAGGTATCACAAGTGAAGAAACATCCAAGCTTTTCCTTGACAATATCTATCGCTATCATGGATTACCTAAGGATATTATATTGGATAGAAGAACTCAATTTGTATCAAGATTTTGAAGAATACTTTTGAAGATTTTAAAAGTGGACATAAAATTATTTTTAGCTTTCTATCTTCAAATTAATGGATAAAAAAACTCTATGCAAAAAACATCTTTTTTTAGTAATTATGATTATTATCTATAATTTGATACTTTTGACTTTTCAAAAGTTGATAATCCTATGGCAAAAGATTTGGCAAATCATTTATTTGAGCTACATAAAATAATAAAGGTGAAACTAAAAGAGGTTCAATTAGAGCCATATAAAACAAAGAATATTCTAAAAAAAAAGACAAATACCATTGCCTCCTATAGAAGGGGTAATAATCAAGAATTCAAGATGAAGAAGTCTTAGCTTAAGGCGGCTGACATATGTTGGAATATCTTATTCATTAGCATAGTGTCATATTATAATTATTTATAGTATGAAAAAATTAACTAAAATCTATAATATATTTATAAATATTGATATATATATATTAGAGTAGTTAATAGGTTAATTTAAAGAGAATGCATGTAAGAAAATTTATTTTGAAGTTTATTTATAATAATTATAGTGTTTAAATTATATAAGATTTAGATATTTAGTATAAAATTTAAGAAAAAGATTAGAGCTCAAAGATGAAGATTCAAATGTCTAAAAAACTTATTTGAAGGAATGAAAAAAAGATATGGATGGATGAAGGAAAAAGGTAAAAATCTTCATTTCTATTGGTCGAAGACCATGTTCAATAGGCATTTAGGAGGCTGTCTGCGACCATAACAAGGATTTTGGTGACTTCAAAAGAAGAATTTGAAAATTAAAAAGAAGAATTATAAGATTTAGGAATTTTGCTACAATTTTTATGCAAATTTTAAAGGATTTGGAGTTAGGGTGATGAAGTTATAGCCATTCAAAGTTAAGGTGTCTTTTTTAGACATGCTATTGCTCTTTTGAAGATATAAGGATATTTATGACAGATTTTGGAGATCAAGAGGTGTGGCTACAAGGATGATTTTAAGATCTACATATTTTGTGAAAGAATTTTTGTATTTGGAGTTTATATGAAGAAGTTATAGAGTGTTGAAGACAACACGTGTAATTCATAGGTAGTAAGTGAATCATTTTATTGATAGTAATGGTTGGAGCCATATCTTGAGTTTTTGGTGTCATGATGTAAAATGGCTAATAGATGAAAAGATGAAGAAAAAATCATATTTTTAAAGATCTTATTTCAAATATATTGTAACAAATTATCTTAAAAAAATAGTTAATATTCAAGCAATAGAAAAATTAAAGGTATTAATGCTGAATTTTTTATAAAATAGACTCTATTCACTTTGTTGGACCAAAAATAGAGCAAAATAAGATAGATTAGAAAAATAAACAATATAAGAACTTTTAGAAAAAAGTTAAGAGTATTTTGTAGCAAAAATTACCTTAGAAACTCAAGAGTTGATACCCCAAAAGGACCAGTTATGAACGTGGATTGAAATCAGATTCCATGGCACAAAACCAAGCTCCTACATTATTTCAGGGATTCTTTTGGAAATCAAAGAGTGGGATTTGGAAGAAAATTTGATAAGATTTTTTTGAGCATTAATTTTGAGTAATTTGAGTATATATTGACTTTATAAGAGCTTTGCAAATTCAAGATTTGTTTTGGATGATTCTAGATTTGTGTAATAAAATGGATGATACTTTTTGGAGAATTTTATAAGTTTGGCAATAGATTTTTTGGTGAAATTATAAGAATTTGTGGATACATATGTGTTCAACATATACTATAAGTTTTAGCTTGATTAGAAAGATGAATTGATAATTATTGAATTTTATGTAAGTTGAGGTCTTAGAAATTAAACTTTGAGAGGCAGTTAGAATTTCTAAAATCTTTAGGAAGCTACTAGTTGGATTGGAGTAAAATTTGATTATGAAGGTAGTAAACTTGATTTTCTATACATAAATAAAATTTGAAAATAATCTAACGGTTTGAATGAGAGATTTTGGCATTAGAATTTCATCATTTAGATTTGAATAGGATGGCAGCTAATACTTGAGTAGATTTTAGGTTTGATCTTCTTTTTAGTGAGTTCGATCTTCTTCAAATTTTTTGTTCTTATTGCCGACTTAATTGTTAAGAGGTGTGAATATTTTGAGTTAAAATCAACAATTCATTCATTAATTATTGAGGTTTAAATCTGATGTAGGAATTACTTAGATTGATTAGGATTTGGTTAAGCTTTGGTTAAAATTTAGGATTTGGTTTAAGATTAAGATTAGGATTTAAATTTGATTTAAGGTTTGATTAAGTTTAGGATTTAACTAGGATTAATCTAGGATTTGACAAGGATTTATTTAGGATTTGATTAAAGTTTGATTAAAATTTATTTAAGATTTGATTAGGATTCAATTATGATTTGTCTAGGATTTGAATATGATTTATTTAGGATTTGATTAGGATTTGATTAAGATTTGATTAAGATTTATTTAAGATTTGACTAAGATTTATTTAGGATTTTTTTAGGATTTGATTAGGATTTGATTAGAATTTGTTTAGGATTTGGTTAGAGCTTATTTAGGATTTGACTAGAGTTTGACAAGGATTTGACCAAGGTTTGATTAAAGTTTGATTAAAATTTGACTAAGTTTTGACCAAAGTTTGATTAAATTTTGATTAGGATTTAATTAAAGTATTTATTTTAATATTTTATTAAGATTTATATTTTAGTATCTATATATATATATATATATATATATATATATATTGAATTTCTATGTTATTTCTTTATGATTTTTTTAAAGGATCTATAAGAATTCTATGTGTTTCTTGTATAATTCCTTTAAAATTTTAATTGAATTTGATTCATATTTGATTATATTTTCTAATATTTAATTATAATTTATTTAAGAATCTATTAGAGTTATTAGGACTTATTGTTGCAATTTTCCTTTTATCTTCCATAATCAAGTGCTTGATGCATTCTCAAGCCAAACTTCACGTAATACAACACCCGATGAATTTTTAACTCAAAATTTTTAAAAATGTGTGTTATTAGATTAAAAAGCTATATATCAAAATTTTATGATTTTTGAATATTTAATTTGTGAGATATGAAGAAAATTACATACATTTATATGTAAGCAAGGATTTAAAGCTACTATTAGGATTTTAGCAATATCTCAAGATTTGTAATAAATTTGTAGTTAAAATTTGTTATAGTAGTTGTTAAAAAAATATTAGTAATTCATATAAAATTTTGGTTTTTTTAGATAGTCCAATCATGAGATATGATCTGTTGAAGTTCAAAAAAAATTTACCTTAAGGATATATAAGATTTTATAATATTTTTATTAAATTTTTAGTGACCTTTGGTACTTAGGACTTATGTATTGATGTAATTGCACCTATAGGAACATTTTTATATATAGATTTGGTATTTTTTTTTTTTTTTTTTTTTTTTTAATCTTGAGGCTAGGTTGAGTAATTAGTGATAGCCAAAAGCCCAGTTCTTTCTTAAGGCAAATTCTCTCTATCCCAACAATAGATATAATATTAGCAAACACACATGTGAGCTAACAAAAAATCTTACTAATGTAATGAAGAAGGTCAAAGCTTTTCATCAATGATATCTATCAAAACCAAAATGAAGGATAGCAAACTTTTATTATAAAAGAAACACAATTTAGAAAAGATTATATTTTATCCTCTATCCTTGTTTTTAGTTTCTTTATAATTGTGGCATTAAGGAGATGGAGAACTAATAGCTAGAAAATTTAATTCAAAAGCCATCATTTGCTAACTTATTGGATTAGACATTGTGATTATGATTGCCTTCAAGATGATGTAATAGAGATGAAGATCTTCAAGAACAACATATTCTTCCTCAAATACATAGCAAGATATAATGCATTTGGTATTACAACTTGGGAAGAGATTTTCAATATTTGGTGATTTTATTAGAGGTAGAAATGATTCTTGATGGTGTTATAAATATTTTGTTTGAAGAAAGTTATAAAGGTTTCAACAATGATCAAATAATAGGGTGGTCTTCTCACCTTCGAATAATATATTATTGATGGGTGAGAGGACCATTCAACTATCTTCAAAAGAAACAAAGATTATAGTACATGGCAAATACAATTTCTTACATCTTAAACTTTCTCAACATGTAATCACTACTTCTTGTAGAACTTTTATCTAGAAAGAGAGGAGAGGGGATAATTTCATAAATATATCTATTATAAATATTTATTAGGTAATATAAATAAATAAAAATAAATAAAAATAGATTAATTTCATAATACCTTCTAGAAAAGCTTTCTAGAAGCTTCTTAGCTGTTGTTTTGATCTTACGTGTGTTTGTAGTTGATTAGTAGGTTAGAAACTTTGTCAACAAGCTAATTATATGCCACATTTATTGATAGCTTGCCGAATAAATCAACTATGTAGTGCCTATATAGAAAACTTGACTTGCAAGTTAAGATATGTGTTATACAAAGTCAACACATTTTTAGAGGTCCTATAGAATGTCACCACATAGATCTTACGTAGATAATATATATAGAAGAAAAAATAAAGCCTTCTTTACTCCTATCAATTCTTTTCTTGCTTCTAATCTAGTTTCAAGAGTCTTTAGTTTCATTATCTTTTAGCAATAGCCATTTTAGTTTTTTTTTTTAATATAAATACTTTTCTATTTTTATTTTTTCATATTTTTTTAAGAAATTCTTACTTATTTATTTACTTTCATTGAATTTTTATCATTGACAAAAAGTCAACACATGTTGAAAGTTCTATAGAACAACTCCACATAACTCTTAATTAGATAATATATATAGAGGCAAGAGTGAAGTCTTTTTTACTCTTACCAATATCTTTTTAAGTTTTTAGGCTTATTTTAAGACTTTCTAGTTTTTTTTATCTTTGATAATAGCCATTCTAGTTCAGTATATTATTATCTTTGAAAGACTTTTTAATCTTTTTAAGTGATACAAGAGTATATTGAGTTTATTTTCTTTGAGATTCATGTCTTTGATAGTTTAAAAAATTATTAATTTATTATTTTTATCTTTTTTAGAAATAAGTAGATTATCTGCCTTTAATTATTGAGGTTGTGGATTACTTACTTTTAAACAAATAATTTAGTTTTTTAATACTGATTTAAAAAAAAAATTATCCTTCTTTGTAGAAATTTTTATTTGATATTAAAGATTACAAATTATCTTCTTCAAAAGATTGTAGATTTATTAAGTTACTTGAAATAGAAGAAAAAATCATGGATGCTATACTTGATAGAAATAAGAATAGATTTATAATTATCGTAGATCTTTAAAAACTTATTAATACTTTTAGGATAGAAATTTCATGCATTACCAATGCCAACTACTGAAATACTATTCTTACATCTATGGAAGAAGTCTAGAGTCTATGTCAAGAAGTTATAGAGTTGAAAAAAGTAAGTAGATTGACCTTACAACCAAATTCAAAAAGTCTTACTTCTATAAGCATGAAAGACGGAAGGATTAGTATGCCCAAGGAGTTTGATGGAATAAGATTAAAACTTTAAGGATTTTTATAATAAGCCAAGTTTTATATAAGGTTGTATTCTTTCTAATATCTTCATGGATTTACTGAAGTTTGATTTATAGATGCACTTTTATCTGAAAGTACTCTCTCTTGATTTTTACCTTTGATGAAAAAAGTTTTAAAACTCTTTTATGATTTGAATTCATTCTTAGATGTATTTATAGCCACATTTGGAGAAAGTAATTGAAAAACAGTATCAAAGATTAAGCTCTTATCTTTACAATAAGGATCACAGTCAACTACTATATATACTATTGAATTTCAAAACCTTGTAATATGAACTATAATGACATAGTCTTTATGAATTAATTTGATATGGATTGAAGAATAACGTCAAAAATTTGTTATTAATAATGTTAAAAGTAATTTTTTTTGAAATAATTTATTATTCAAGCCATTATAATAATTGATTATTTGAAAGGCATCAAGAATAAAGATTTGATTGAAGAAAAATAAGTCAAATAATGATGACACCTCCTAATTTTTCAGAAACTTATTCATCAAAGTTAAAACCTATGCAAATTGATATGATATATTTTAAACCTTTTACAGAGTAGGAAAAGATTCAATGTCATGAAGGGAGTTTATGCTTATATTTTGAAAAAGCTAAGTATATTATTCAACATTGTCCAAAGAAGCAATAGAATCACAAAATGATAAACATCATTGCCAAAAAAGTTAATATATTAGAAAACATATTTTTCTACCTATAATAGGGACAGTTCGGTATCAAGCATAGAAGTATGATAAAAATAAATAAATAAGTGACACTTCTCTCAAAGAAAGATGACAAAATAGAAATAACTTGATATGTTTATTAAGAAAGAAACTGGAATGGCTATTGCCAAAAGCCAAAAAAACTAGAGACCCTTGAAATTAGACTGGATACAAGAAAGGACTTGACAAGAGTGAAGAAGGCTTCACTCTTATCTCTATATATACTATCTAATTAAGGATTATGTGGCAATATTCTATAGGACCTCCAATATGTGTTGATTTTGTAGGACACATGCCTTGACTTACAAGGCAAGTTTTTCTACGTGTGGGCCACATAGTTAGCTTGGTCTTTAAGCTAACAACATGTGTGGCACATGGCCAACTTGTTGACTACGTTTCTAATCCAAAAAGTCAATTAAAGACACCTATAAAGTCAAAGGAGTATCTGTGAAGCTTCTAGGAAGCTTCCATAGCAAATATTATAGAATTAACTTACTTTTACTTATATTTATTTACTTCTACTTATGTATACATGTAATTACTAGCTTACATGCGTATATCCGTGACATTACTTCTTCTTCTATGGATGAGTTCCATGAGGAGCGGTCATCACATATTGAAAAAATCTATGATGCGACAAATTATATTTGCCACATATTCTAATCTTTGTTTTCTTCGAAGATGATTGATAGGGCCTTTCAACCATCGGTAGTATCCCATACCAGGACAGGAAGACCACCTAGTTATTTGATCATTGTTAAGGCCTTTATAACTTCCTTTGAATAAAATATTTGGAACACTGTCAGGAGTTGTTTCTACATCTAGTAAAATCACCAAACATTGAAGGTTCCTTCCAAGGTCGTGATACCAAATGCGTTGTATCTCGCCATCTATTTGAAGAAGAATATGTCATTCTTGAAAATCTCCATCTTGATTGTGTCATCTTGAAGGTTGTGACAATTATAATGTCTCGTCCAACAGGTCAACAAACGAAGGCTCTTGAGTCAAATCCGCTAGTTTTTGGTTCTCTATCTCCTTAGCATCACAACTACAAAGAAGTAGAATGTTATCTTGCTTAGATCTTATTTCTTTTATAAAAAAGGTTTTCATCTTGATTTTAATGGATGTTGTCAATGAAAAGCCTCTATCGCCTTAAGTGCATTCACTAATATTATATCCGTTGTCGGGATAGAGAGAGTTTGCCTCAAGAAAATGCTGGGCTTCTGGCTATCACTAATTATTCAATCAAGCTTGAAAATAAGGGAAGCCCTAAGTTTATATATAATTTTTTCCTTTTGAGTAATTACACCAAATACACAATCCTCAAGTAACCTACAACTTCCAAAATATGATAAAATCTTCTAAAACCTCGTTTATTCTTATGTAGAGATTTTTCCGAACTTCAACACCTCATATCTCCTAATCCGACTGTCCAAAAAAACTCAAATTTTACATGAGGTAGTGATGTATTCTTATTAACTTCTACAACAAATTTCAACTACAAATTTATTGCATATCTTAAGATATCTTGAAAACCCTAACAGTCACTTCAAACCCTTGTCTTTATACATCCGTGTGCAATTTTCTTCATATCTCACAAAATATAAGCTCAAATGCTACGAAATTTGTATATATAGCTTTTTAATACAAAAATTTACATTCTCCAAAAGTTTGAGCAAAAAATTCATCGAAATACTCAAGTTATGGCTCCAACCATTACTACAAACAAAACCGCTTACTTACTGCCTTTGATTTGGAAGCGCCACCTTCAACTCCTTACAACTCCTTCATATAAACTCTAAAAGCAATAATTCTTTCCTGAAAGATGTAGGCCTTGAAATCGTTGTTCCAATCGCACCTTCCGATCTTCAAAAGCTGCTGTAAAACTCCTCTTACTATCAAAAGTGTAATAGTATGTCTTAAATAAATACCTTAACTTCAAACGGCTATAACTTTTTCACCCTAACTCCAAATTCTCTAATTTTTGTACACAAATTGTACCTCAAATCCTAAAATTTACAACCTTAGCTTCTAATCTCTGAATGCCCTCGAAAGAGGAACCCTAATCCCTAATAAGGCCTCGGGCAGCCTCCTTGAAGCCCATTGGGCATAGTATTCGACCAATAGGGATGAAGTTTCCTATTCCTTGCCTTCATCCAACCATGCTTTGCTTTTATCCCTCTCAATTAGCCTCCTATTAGTTTAGATTTTCATCCTTAGGCTTCCACCTTCTCTCAAGGCTTCATACTAAATATTTAAGTCCTATATATATATATATATATATATATATATATTTTAATGTCAAAATCAAAAGAAGTAAAGAAACAAAGTAAAGTTTTATATACCAACTCCTTTTAATTTAATCTACTAGCCACTCTAACACACATCTAGATTTATTAACATATAATATATTCTAATTAATTTTTACATACTGTAAGCAATTACAGTATGACATCGCTGTAGTACTGTAAATGCTTATAGTATGTAAAAATTAGTTAAAATAAATTAAATTTTAATAAATCTAAATGTATCTTAGAGTGGATAATAAATTAAATTAAAAAGAGTTGGTATGAAAAAACTTTATTTTATTTTCCTTACTTAGTTTGATTATAGTATATAAAAGTTATAGAACCTTAATGTTAAGTATGAAGCCTTGAGAGGAGATAGGGGCCTAAAGATGAAGATTTAAACTAATAGGAGGTTAATTGGGAGGGATGAAACCAAGGCATGGTTGGATGAAGGTAGAAATAAGGATCTTCATCCCCATTGGTCGAAATCCATGCCCAATGGGCTTTTAGGAGGCTGCCCGCGACCTTGATAAGGGTTTCGGCGACCTCAAAGAGGCCATTAGGAAATCAAAGGTAAGCGTTGTAAAGTTTAGGATTTTGGCTACAATTTTTGTGCAAATTTTATAGGGTTTGGAGTTAGGGTGAATAAGTTATAGCCGTTTGAAGTTAAGGTGTCAATTTGAGACCTACTGTTACTCTTTTGAGTTTAAGAGGAGTCTTACGAAAGCTTTTGGAGATCGGAAGGTGCGGCTGGAAGGGCAACTTTAAGACATACATCTTTTGCGAAGATAATTTTGCATTTGGAGTTTATGTGAAGGAGTTATAGGGAGTTAAAGACAGCGCATTCAAATCAAAGGCAGTAAGTGAGCGGTTTTTGTTCAAAGTAGTGTTAGGAGCCATAACTTGAGTTTTCGAACGAAATTTTGTCCCAAACTTTGAGAGAATGTAAAAATTTGTGTTAAAAAGCTATTTATATAAGTTTCGTGGCATTTGAACTTATGGTTTGTGAGATATGAAGAAAATTGCGTGCATGTATATAAAGATTAGGGTTTGAAGCGATTGTTAGGGTTTTGAAGATATCTCAAGATCCGCGACGAATTTGCAGTTGAAATTTGTTATACAAATTAATAACAACATATCAGTAATTCATGTAAATTTTGATCTTGCTTGGACGGTTGGATCAAGGTTATGAGGTGTTGAGGTTCGGGAGAATTTCCACACAGGGATATACAAGGTTTTAGAGTACTTCTACCATATTTTGGGTGTTGTTGGTTATTTAAGACTTAAGTATTTGGTGTAATTGTCCCAAAAGGAGAACTTATATATATAAAATTAGGATTTCCTTATTTTAAGCTTGATTGAGCAATTAGTGACAACCAAAAGCCCAACGCTTTCTTGAGGCAAAACCTCTCTAGCCTAACACCTCGCCAATAGACAAGATATTCTAATTTATTTTGGTGCCGCCTTGAATCTAAGACTTCTTCCACTTCAAATTCTTCATTATTGTCCACTTCTATGGGAGGAGGTAGAGCTTGTCTTCTTCTTGGTATGTCTACTATCTTGTATGGTTCAAAAAGAGACATGTGGAATATTGGATGGATTTTCATTGATTGCGGTAGGTGTAAATGATATGCAATTGGATTGATTTGTGCAGATATAGAAAATGGTCCAAGCCTTTGATAGTCCAACTTGTCACAAGGACGAGTAGTCTTGATGTTGTGACAAAGTAATCATACCTTATCACCCATGTGGAATGGTGGTTGTTCCTTTTGATAGACATATCCATTGACCTTTTGTTGTTCTTGAGCTTCTTTTAATTGTGCCTTCATCGTTGCATGCAGCTCTGAAAAATGAATTACCAAATCTTTTGTAGCACGATTATCAACTTTTGAAAAGTCAAAAGTATCAAGTCGTAGATGATAATCATAATTGGCAAAGAAAGGTATTTGTTTTGTAGAAGAATGTACCGTGTTATTGTAAGCAAACTCTGCCAATGGCAAAAGAGTTGTCCAATCATCTTATTGGTAGTTAATGATACATCTTAAATATTGTTCCAAAACTTGATTAACACGCTCTGTTTGTCCATCAATTTGAGGACGGAACGTCAAAGATAGTTTTATATCCACTTTTAGAATCTTGAAAAGAGTCCGCCAAAATCTTGATATAAATTGAGTTCATCTATTTGATATAATATCCTTGCATAATCCATGATAGCGATAGATATTGTCAAGGAAGAACTTAGTTGTTTCTTCACCAATGATAGATTTTGTAGATGGTACAAAATGTGCCATCTTGATAAAATGATCTACTATCACGAATATAGAGTCATAAGAACCTGAGATTAAAAGATCCATAATGAAATCCATAGAAATAGAAGACCATGGTTGTTCTAGAATAGGTAATGGCTGAAAAAGTCCATAAGGTCAATAACGAGGAGTTTTTGATCTCGAGCAAACATTACAAGATTGTACAAAAAATTTGATCGCTTTTCATATTTGTGGCCACTAAAAGTCCCTAGATATTAGTTCCAAAGTTTTATTGTACCCAAAATGTCTTGCTGCTGGAAAGTCATGACGAGCTTGAAGAACACGTAATCAAGCTTCACCTTTTGGAATATATTGGCCTCCCTCAAAATATAGTAGATTCTTCTTGAATTCAAATTTAGAAGTATTATGAGACTTTGAAGGATTTTTCTTAATATCATGAATAAGAAGATCAGAAGACATACTTGACTGAACTTGCTTTATGAAAGTTGAATCAACAGTTAGTGTTGATTTCATTGCTTGAAGATGAAGATGCTCTAGCTTCAAGAGAATTGTCCATTGTTAATCGAAAGTAGCATTTCCTTCCTTTGGTACAAGGTAAGATTGTTTAGAGAGTGTATCTAACAAACCTTGTTATTTTTCTAGTCAATAAGTGATCTTGAATTCGAATCTTGACAAAGACATACTCCAACGGGCTTGGCGACGATTCAAAACACGTACTGACATAAAATATTCAAGGTTCTTGTGATCCATATACACTGTGACTGACCTAGAAGCACCTTCTAGATAATGGCGCCATTCTTGAAACGAATCTATGATTACAAGAAGTTCTTTATCGTGGATCTCGTAGTTGATCTTGGCTATTGAAATTTTTTTCGAATGAAAAGTTATTGGATGAAGTTTTATATTTATTCCCATTTGTGACAATATGGCAATCAAAGCAAAGTCTCATGCGTCTATTTCTATAAAAAATGGCTTAAAAAAATCGATGCGATACAAGATTGGTGCAAAAACAAAGGCTTTCTTTAAAGCTTCAAATGCTACTTCAGCTTCTTCATTCCATTGAAGTTTGTCTTTATAAGTCAAACGTGTAAGTGGAGCTGTAACTTGAGAGAAGTCTTTGATGAAGATTCGATAGTAGTTGGCAAATCCCAAAAAGTATTAGATATTTTTTATTATTTTTGGAATCTTCTAATCCATAATAGTTTGAACTTTCTTAGGATCCATCATAAGTCCATCATTTGAAATGATATATCTTAAGAAGTCAACTTGAGTAGTGTGAAATACATACTTTTCTATCTTGGCATAGAATCCCGCATCTCTTAGTTTTTGTAATAGATGACAAACATAAAATTTATATTCTTCTATGTTCTTAGAATAGATTAAGATGTCATCTAGATAATAGACAACAAAATCATCTAAAAACTCTCGAAAGACATCATTCATTATATGTTGGAATACTGCTGGTCCATTTGTAAGTCCAAAAGGCATGAAATTGTATTCGAAATGTTCATACCTTGTTCAAAATGTAGTCTTCCATTCATCTTCTTTTTTGATGCGTACTAGATTGTATGCTCCTTATAGATCTATTTTTGTATAGATCTTAGCTTGATTCAATTGATCAAGGAGTCCAGATATCAAAGGTAGCAAGTACTTATCTTGATAGTGATTTTGTTGAGTCCTTGATAATCGACACATATCTGCAATGATCTGTCTTTTTTCTTCGCAAATAAAATTGGAGCTCCTACTAGAGATTTAGAATGGCATATGAAGTTCTTAGCCAAATTTTCTTCAATATATTCCTTGAGTTCAACCAACTCATTTTGAGATAAATTGTAGATTAATCTAAATGGCGGTTGTGCTCTTTCTTGAAGGTCAATTGAATAGTCATAAGAACGATGTTCTGGAAGAGTATTTACATTCTTTTTCTCAAATACATCTTGAAAATCTTGATATTGGCTTAGAATGCCACTTGAAGTCTTTCTACCAATAAAAACAGGTGTGGCATAAATGTCATAAGGTGATCCTTCTTTTGTAGCATGCAAAAAAGCTCTTGCACCTACAAATATAGGTTTAATTTTACTAGACTTATGACTTTCTATTTGATTAACTAAGCTCTTAGTTATACTTTCAGAAAAGTCAAAACTATGAGAAGTCCAATCTATTTTAGGGTTATATTTTTTTTAGCCATGATAAACCTGAAATATCTGGATTAGAAGGAGATCTAATGATATTAAATATTACAAAGCTACTATAACCATTAGTTGCAACTTCTATAGGAAGGGTTTCATGAGTAACATCTTGTAAAGACAACGGACGACCATCTATGACTTCTATATAAACAGGTTTAGTTTTCTTTACTAAAAATATGCTATATCTTTTAGCAAATTCTTCATTCAAGAAACATGTTGAGGCTCCTGAATCTAGCAAGGCAGAGGCTTTGTGATGTTTAGGTCCTAGAATAATATTTATCGTAAAACATGGAGAGGGTTCTGAGAAGAAGATAGGACCTTCACCACACGTTGTACAAGGTTCCAATTGCACGGTTCCTATTGTAGCTGGATAAATTTGTTTTTCAACATGCTATCTTCTTTGATTGCCGTACTCCTCATTTTATAGTTGCGTCACTTCTTTGGATAATATTGAGCAGTGTGTTTAGGTTCTCCACAATATAAGCACAATCCTTCCTAACAACGATGAGTCTTTTCTTGCTCAGTAAGAAATTTGAAATGTATTACATCAATTTGCTTATCTTCTACTTCCAAATATATGTGTTGAAGAGATGTTGGTGTTGCCATTGAATTATAGTAATGTTGAGGTCTACTTATATGGTTCTTAGATCAAAATTCAAAAAGATGATTGTCACACTTCACAGTAAAGTCAATTGTTTGATTCAATGTTTGAGGATCAAGTAAATTGAGCATTAATTTTTTTACCTCATATTGTAATTTGTAGAGAAATTGGCTAATAAATACAACATCATCCCACTTAATATCAGTTGCAAGTTGTCAAAATTGTGAAGTATACAATGTTATCGATCGATTGTCTTGTTGCAAAATATGGATCTTATTGGTTGCAACACGAATTGCATCATGTTTTTCATATATGGATTGAAACTATGTCAAAAAAGCCTTTAGATTATCTAATATTAGATCTTGTTGTTGAAGAAAAGATGAAAACCATGATAATATTGAACGTGAAAGAAGCATATCAATGAATCTAACTTGAGATCCTGGAGTTGGATAGCTGTTAGGGACATAGTCCTTAGAACCTTCTAGAGACAAGTTTCTAGAATCTTTTAGAAGTAAGTCTCTGGAACCTTCTAGAAGCTTCTTAGTTGATAGAAGATGTTAAAGACATAGTCCTTAGAATCTTCTAAAGACAAGTTTCTAGAACCTTCTAGAAGAAAGTCTCTGGAACCTTCTAGAAGCTTCATAGTTAGTAGAAGTTGCTTGAGAAGCTTCCTAAATAAGAATATATATTGGAATCGAGGCTGAAGAGTTCTTCAGTCTCAACAACACATCTCTTAGAGCTCTAGCTCACCTCTCTGGTGTTGTTCTTGTATTCATCTGATTAATCTAATTCTTGCCAGTTCTTCTTGAACTTCTTATTAGATCTTGAGTCTGTATTTCTATGTCCATGACAGTTTGTCGAGACTTCACTTACCTCAAATATCAGAGCTAGTTTCTTCTTCGTTAGAGTTTGGATTACCTCTCTGCTTGGAAGTGTACTAGCATTTTAGAGGTTGCGGATTACCCTCCTCTAAACTGATACTTCTTTTGTTACAATTTTGGAGTCTTATTCTTCTTGGAGAGAGTGGATTACCCCTTTTCTTGAAGCTCTTAAGGCATTTTAGAGGATGCGGAATACCCTCCTCTAAACCAATATTGTCTTCTTGTACAGTCATTTCTGTCCTTCTCTTAGAATGGCCGGAGGCCAAGACATTAGTATGACAGAAAGTTTAGAGTCCAAGTTAGATGCTATCATAAATGCCCTCCCTATATTATCGCAAAGAACTGTAGAGATTGAAGGAGTCGTGGCAAGGCTTCATAATGATGGAGCATCTGGAATGGCACAATCTAGGTTGCACCAGCCTCAAACTTCTGCACTTAGAAAAGCAACTTTGCTTCCGGTTCGACAAGCATCGCTGGTTCTACAACATAAGGAGCTCCGAATTAGCCTTCCGGACAAGTTTGATGGTATGCGTTCCAAGTTTCGAGGATTCGTCAACCAAATCAGGTTGATAACAGTTTTACAACCCGAACACTATTCAACGGAGGAATCATGCTTTAGTGATATGGAGAATGTTCATGTTTGAAATTTGTGATTAGGAGGGGGACTACGTTTAAACTGAGAAGTGTCGTTTGAGATTATCCATGAGAGAGTAGTAAAGGCTAAACAAGTGGTTATTGCAATTGTGATATTTAACTAAAGAAGAAACTCTGGAAGGGTGCTTAGAAGAGAAGGCATGATTCATAAACATTGTGTTTTACTTTGATTGAAGGTTGGCTACATAGATATTTTTATAAAAATAAAGAAATATATAAATAAAATATTTCTACAACATGGAAAAATATTTGTATTTAAATTGCATATAATTAAGTATATTGATTCAAGAATTATAGCATCTATTGTAATTGCATAATATTTATGAACTATAGATGTATTAGCTAAGTTTAATTCTAAAAAATAAAAATGCTTAGTTTAAGAAATTACTTAGTGGACATCCTTCTTTTAGTGTGTAGATACCTATTGTATCTCACATATATGCAGACATATGGTAAAACTCTTATTTACACTAAAACATTTTAAGATAAATTTATAGTAAAATATTTTTTTAAATAAAATGAATTTGATTTTTATAGTGAATGAAAGAATTATATAAAATTATGTAATTACATACATTTATATATATACACATACATGTTTAATAGATTGTATTTAATTTTTTTATTAATAACTTATTACAAGTAATTATATATAATATTAAAATTATTATTATTATGAATAATTAAATAAAAATATATATTTTAAAAATTACTTTGTATATAAATATATATATATAGACATATGTACATCATTATACAAGGTATTTATCATTTTACGAGAGATTTTATAAAAAAATTAATAATATTATATTTTGTTGGATAATATAACATATTTGATGATTTATCTTTAATTTTTTTGAATAAAAGTAATATTAAATATTGAATCAATTTATATAAGATTAATGTGAATTATTCTAAGGATGTAAAAAAGTTCCTTATTTATAATACATAATTAGAGTTATTATTAATTATGCAAGCCTAATGTTATCAAAGAGTTTTCTTATCTAATTATTTGCATTGCACAATAGCTTGCTACCTTATATTTTGCATCTATAGTCGAATTGAGCTAAAATTAGGCTTTAAATATTCAAAATATATACAAATAAATTACAAAAAATATTCAATAATAAGAAAATTTATAATAAAGAGATTCATATTTTGAATAAAAAATATTTAATAAGAAAAATAAGATTATTCAATAAATAGTATAAAAATAGTTTTTTTTTCAGAAATTAATGTATATTTACATATATTTTTTTTTCTTAATTTTAAGATAAAATTGGCTTTAAAAAATTTATAAAAAAAAATATCATTTTCTTATAAACAATATTTTAAAGAAATTTACGTGATTTCTTCTAAATTATACAAGAATTAGATGTAAGTAGATACTTTGTAATATAAAGAATAATTTAGATATGGCAATGTATTATAAGACAAGATTCGTTGCAAAAATATCCTTAAAATTAACTAATATTAATTATGATGAAAGAATTGCTTTTCTTGCCAAATTTATTAATATTAGGATAATTTTTTTAATTTAAAAAATATCAATCTTAAATATTAGAATAACTAAAAGTATTCTTTTTTTAAGCAATATTTAACATATTTCCATAATTTAAACTTAAACATATATCTATTTCTTAATTAAGTTGGATATTTTTAATCCTCTTTAGATTCCTTTGTTCTCACATGCATATTTATTTTTTAGATAAATTAGATATTATCAACTTCTTTTGGACTCTTTCAATCTATTGTAAAAATCTCAATTCAATCTAATATGGATGTTTGGTTCTTAAGTTCGTCGGATATTTCCAACTCATCTTTAACGTGTTGGTCCAAGTTTTTTTATTTTCCTAATCTTATTGGTCCAAATCTACTTCTAAATTAATAAGAGTACTTAACAAGAAACAATAGATTTAGAAGTGCATCAAATTGATGTAAAGATAATTTTTTTAATAAATATTATGATTTTTTAAAAATAATTATAAATTAAAATAATTTCTAAGGATTTGGTATTAAAATTTAATATTTATTTTTATTGGTAAATGTATAATTTTTTTTATTTCTAACATATCATATAAATTATAAAGTTTTATCCATTTTTTATTTTTTGTAATGATAAAACAGTGATTTTTTTAATACCATCTTTATTATCTATTATTAATATTTTGATCTTAAATTTAAATTTCTTGTATATAAAAACCTTTAGTTCCTAAAACCTCTATTAATAATTATTTTTTACTTTAAAACTATAAATATAAATCTTATCTTCAAAAATTATCAATAAAATTCAAAAATAATTCTATCACTATTTGGATTTTTTTTAATAATTAGTCTAATTATCACAAATAAATATTTACATGTTTTTAATATTTTATAATTTTTTTCATAGCAACAAAAAAATACACATGAATAATTTTATACTTTAGAAAGATTTTATAATTAGCATATGTATTTTATTTTTTTAAATATTTTATTATATCTTTTAACTTATTTTTATATAAAATTCAAGTTTTGCAACCAAAATATATATATTTTTATATATATGAAGTTTAAAAAATTATATATATATATAATATCTAATTAATATTTTAATTTTATTGATTTTTTTCTATACTGAATAATTTTTTTCATATTATATTATAAATTCCTTTGATTGAAAAAATTACAAGATTTAACTCAATTCAAAAGCATAAAATCATACTTATTTATTTGATTATATTATTTTATTTTGCAACATCTTTGAATCCGAAACTGAAAATTATATTTCTTCTAAACTTAAATCTAATAATTTTATGACTACAAATATCATTTGTAGTATATTAAAAGATTATTTTATTATACTATTATTTTTTCTGATAATTTTGTAAATTGTTTTTGTAAAGATACATATCACGTCTATAGAATCAAAACTATGCAAAAATAAATATTAAACAATTTCTGGCTTAAAATATCAATCATACTCTTTTTGGCATCTTTTACTATAATATATATTTCTATTAAAAATATTTATTTAACCAACTTCAAATGAAATAATTAAATACTTTATTAATAATTATCCATTAAATTTATGTTAATAAATGATTTACTTGATCTATTATAATAAATTATATATATTTTTTAAAATTAAACATCTTTTTAGAATCAAACTACTGTATTTATTGATGTTATAATCATTTTTGTTAATCCGTTATTTTTTTATTAAAATCTCTAAATAATTTTTTTTAATAATCATAGCTTTAATAAAGTAATTATATTTTGTTACATCTTTATTTACATATTATTTATATATATATATATATATATATTAAGATGCCATCTTATACTTTTTTTACATACTAAGTAAATTATTAGATAAGAAACAAAATATATATTTGTCTTTTCATAGAATCACCTTCTAATATATTATTTTATGATATTATATATATATATATATATTATAAATTCAAATATTACTTTTAAAATATTATTTTAAAAAAAACCAATGAATGTAGGAACTTATTAAAGCTACACCTCTTTGGCCATGTTATGATTATTTCAGTTTAATGTTACTCCACCTCATATGGTGTAGTCATGCCTTTGACTTCATGTAGATGAGTTAAATCATCATCACTCAAAACATATCCGTTCTTTTAATTCAACTTTCATTAGTACAAAACCAGTCTTGTTAAGATTGCTTGAGACTCTCTTTTGTTCAAGACTTTCTTCATGAATACAAAGGATAGCCTTGTCTTTTGTATTCAAGACCCTCTTTTATTTAAGACTCTCATCTGTTAGATTTAATAATATTTTTTTTCAAGATTTATAAGTTAGATTTGCAAGGTGGATATTGAAGCATGCAATTTAATTCACAAAGTAAATAGTTAACAAAGTTGGATTGCACAAGCTTTGTCTTCATGGACCATGTTAATTAGTTACCTTTTCACTCTCTTTTTAAATCACATTTTCAAAGAGATGAATCTCCAGCCTATTTTCATATTTCAATTCTTTCTATCAAAAAGAATTTTTTTAAGCATTGCAATTTTGCAAGAGCAGATGCTCCATACAACAAAATCTTGGATTGAAGGTAAAGCAATGACTATTGATACAACAAAATAAAATATTTTTTAATTCTTCCATAATATTAAGAAGAATGTGGATTTTTTGTTGGACGAGTCCTATTACTTCAAATTAAAGGTGTGCGTTGTTTTTGAATAATTTCATATGCCTTGGTCTACTAAAGAGTTGCTTATGAACCACCTACTTTTATCCTTAGAATTCTTTATGGAAATACTTCAAATTTTTAGCTCTTATTGTATTTTCTAATAGTATGTTCTTCAAATTGATTACAAATGGAATGATAATTTAATCATGGATTTTAGAATGAATAAATTTATATAGATTTTTATTGAATAAAATATAATCATAAAAAATATTCTATTTTAAGATATTTTTAATAGAAGATATATATAGCCTATTTCATTGCCATTATGTTGCTCTTTGAATGTTAACCAACTTTCATGCTTTTGAATTATTAAAAGAAATTTCTATCAACTTTATGTATTGAGTTGTATTTAGCAAATAATATAATTTTTTGCTTCTAAGACACCTCAAATCTAATTGTAATATAGAAATTATGAATACTTGGAATGTAATTGTGTGATTGCTCATTTTATTTATTCCAAATTAATCTAATGGGAATAAACCTGTATAGGAGGGTTCTAATACGGGGAATGACTAGTTGCTTAAGCGTTCACGTTAGGGTCACACAATCAATTACCTCCTGAATGTATTGTCTCTATCTCCAATATCTGAACACACAAGGAAACTATAATCTCCTCCTTCACCTTATCGCTCTCTTGCTTATAGCAATTCAGTCATACCAATAACTGCTATTTCCACCAATATATTCACCCTCATAATCTCCAACTGTAATACTGTGCCCTCACAGCTATCAGCACACAATTACCCTCATTTCAATCACTGGAATCCTTCACACATAACTGCCATTCACATTACAATGTTTCACACAAACTCAGATTCATTCTCTCTCCTGAACTACAATCAGATTTCAACATTCAATCTTTTTTCTTTTCAAATAATACCAATCACATTTCCATTCCATAATTCACTTCACAATATTCAGAAACTCTCAATCCTCTTATTCAAAGAAAATAACAAATAAAAGAAAAGAGGTAGCACCAAGCTTATCCCGGCTCACAATTATCACAGCGATGGCCCTCGGCTCATGACTATCACAGTCTAGCACCTTAATTAACTTCTACAACTCTTATATACTTTCTCTTGATTCTCTAGATTCTAACCGTAATTCTATAATTAATTGCTTTTAAGAACTAAATCACTCATCTGTCGTCATGAATTTCTTATTATATGGACTATTAATATATTTTACTAATATCTTTCAAAAATGAATTAATATCTATTCTACATAGCCTCACTCCTATTTTGTGCAGTGTCCTCGCAAACACTCAATTGATACCTATCTAAAATCTACTTAACAAATCTCTACAAAGTTACTAGTTCCTTTGGCCCACCTAATTGATCAATTGCTGCAGTATCTGTTATTGGTTCTACCGATTCCGGTTCCAATTGTACATCTTCGTCCTCCTCTAATCCTTCCATCGGCTCCTGCCTCAACTGAGCTGAAAGGTCTTCATTGTACTCGCCCAGTTCACGGACTTGAGCTTCCAATTTCAGGATCTGGGCATCTCTCAATTCCAACTGGCGCTGAAAGTGACTCCTCTCTTCTAGAACTTCGAGAACTGGTAATATCGATACTTGTGCTTCACCAATATTGACTAAATCCTCTGTCAATCTTATCACCTCGACATTCAAGGCCTCAATTTCAGCCTTTAATCGCTCCGTTTTATATCTCTATTGCTCACTCAATACCAATTTCTCTTGCACCAATAACTCGACCTTTTCTCGTTGCATTACCAACTGACCGTTCATGTTTTCGAGTTCCAAAATTGAATGATTGTAAGCATAGAATAGTTCTTGCCTATGGATCTCTACCATGCATTCTCTTTCTTTGTCCCAAGCTTCCTGTTGTTTCCCAATTTTTTGCTCCAATAGCAGCTTGGATTCCACATTCGCCTGGATGATCCGTTCTTGCTCTTCAATTCTTCGGGTCTACCCCGATATCACCTTTTTATTTGCCTCTAATTCCTATTTACCACTGCCCTCTACATCCAATGCTCATACCATGCAATGTATTTACAAAATACACTTCAATAGAGCATTTTTAAGATGTATGCCTTCCGATAGTCGGCCCTATGGAAACGCTAACTGATTGATATCTAACAACGTCGGGACTTCATTCTCCTCCTCCACCACCAAACGAATCGAATTCATTTTCGGTATCAGTGTCAAGGACAAGAACTCGATGAAAAAATAATTCAGTCAAGTGAGCCTTGACTCAAAGAGAGATAACAAAATATATATAAACAAGTATATATATTGAAAGAGAAACTGGAATGACTATTGCCATAAGACAAGAAAACTAGAGACCCTTGAAACTAGACTAGAAGCAAGAAAGGAGTTGACAAGAGTGAAGAAGCCTTCACTCTTGTCTCTATATATACTATCTAACTAGGGGCTATGTGGTGACATTCTATAGGACCTCCAATATGTGTTGACCTTGTAGGATACATGCTTTGACTTATAAGGCAAGTTTTTCTACGTGTGGGCCACATAGTTAGCTTGATCTTCAAGCTAACAACATGTGTGGCACATGGCCAACTTGTTGACCACGTTTCTAATCCAAAAAGTCAATTAAAGTCACCTATGAAGTCAAAGCAGTATCTATGAAGCTTTTAGGAAGCTTCCATATCAAATACTATAGAATTAACTTACTTTTACCTACTTTTACTTATTTCTACCTATTTGTATATGTAATTATTAGCTTACATGATTATGTCCGTGACAGCCACTGGACGATTGGATTCCCTAATTTCATGTATTACCTCCGTTGTATTGACATACTGTTCCAACGAATTTTGTTCTCGTTGCGAAGGCATTGGCACTAGTTCAGAACTTCTCTCTACTGGCGATGTTTGCCGTAATGTATACGCGATCACAGCATATACATAATTGAAACATAGCAACGTTATATACTTCCATATTTTACACTTGGCTCCCATTTTTGCATGAATATGGGTTGCTACATAAGCTGCCTAATTGAACACCATCCCTTCAAACGTCCCTACCACTGCAAATATTAACCGTCTTGACATATATGTGTTGTGTCAATACAACCCTAGACGCCTCAGCATGAAGTGCAATCATTCCATAAGCTTTGGTGTAATTGCCTTAGCCATCCACTAACTTTGGTTCTTCTCAAACGATGACATGCCACCTTTAAAATAACTTCCCGGTCGGAAGTCACTGGACTCCTCAACATCCACCGCAATCTCTCCAACTGGAAGAAATAGTACTTTTTCGAGGATCTTCTAATCAATACCGATAACACACCCTTGTACTATGCTCAATCTATCTTGTGGATCATAGTTTGCGATGTATTCTTCTACTAATGCGACATTAATTGAAGGCAAACTATCTGACTTTTATAAAAAGTGAAATATTTGCACGTTTCAAAAATCTCGTATTCTCTTTAGAGTCCAGCAAATTTCCAGCTTCATAGGCTCCATATTGGTAACGATTATTATGGATGGTGGTCCTAAATTACGTTTAGCTTTCACATTTTAGCTACTTTCCTCTCTATCCATAGCTCTCTTTGCACTCTCGCTCGCCATGACGCACATTCTTTCAAGCTTTAACTGTCAATACTATGCTCCAGTACTCCAAAATACCTGAAATTGTAACACCGAAAAGAAACAATAACAGAATGCGGTACTTGAGAATGACCGTAAGTGGGTGCCCCATTCCTATTCTTTTACCTAGTGGTCATAACGACAACAAGTTATCCCTACTGTTCGTTTCTCACTTCCATCCCATCTGACACATTAGTAATTACTAACTATTCTTTCAGCCGCCTGTACATCCTAACATACTTAATTAGGTCTATCCTAAGTACATTCAACGTGACCTCCTCCAGAAATTGAAAACCCATCTCAGATTTTATGTATGATATAACCGTAATTGGTTCCCGTTAATGCGGGTACTGAATCGATGATCTATGAAATCCTCCAATTAAACAGATCCATTGGAAAACCCTTCAATCACATGATATGGTCCATGCCAACAAACTTGAAATTTTTTTGGAAAATGATTAAACCTGCTATCATACAACAATACCAAATCATTGGGCATAAAATTCTTCGGACACAATTTACTATCATAGTAACTCTTCTGCCGTTTTTGAATTGCTTCCATGTTGAAGAGAGCTGTAGCCCGTATTTCATCCAATTTGTCCAACTCTGCCAACCGATATTGGAGTGATTCTTTATCTCCAAGACATTCATCCAATGTAATGCACAAACTCTGAACTTCCAATTCAATTAGTAATATTGCTTCTTACCCATACACCAATTGGAATGGTGTGGAATTGGTAGTCACTTTATATGCAATACGATACGCCCATAATGCTTCAAATAATTTAGTATCCCAATCCATTTCCATGCCCAAAATTGTTTTGGTTAAAATCTTATATAGAATACTATTGGTCTTTTCCGTCTGCCCATTGGCCCGAGGATGATATGGTGTTGTTTTCTTGTGCTTGATTTCATATGTATTCATCAAGGTTGCTATAGTAGCATTTATGAAATGGATGCCTCGATCACTAACCAATTCCTTCAAACACCCAAATCGAGTAATAATATTCTCGTATAGAAAAGTGGCCACCGTATTGGCATTATCATTACGGGTAGCAATAGCCTCCGCCTATTTAGTTACATAGTCCGTGGCGGCTAAAATATACCGCTTTTGTCCATGTCTTGATGTTGGTGCAATGGATCCAACAAAATCAATTCTTCATTTCTCAAATAGTACTTGTGCGAAGATTGATACTAATGACATCGCTGTAGTACCCGTGGGTCGACCAATTCATTGACAAGGATCACAACAACGAATAAATTGGTGTGCATCAGAAAACATTGTGTGCCACCAATATCCGGCCATTAAAGCCTTGCGAGCAGTACTGTCTCCCGCAAAATATCCACCACAACTATCCAAATGACATCCCTCTAGTATCGATTGTACTTCACTGGAAAAGATACAATGGCATAGAATTCCATCCCGACCTTGCTTATATAAGGCATCTCCCATCATCGTATACGGTGCACTTTTTAAAATCAGTTGTTTCTTGAGTTTCTCACTATATGTAGGTGGGAATGTCTGAAATGTCAGATATTGAATCAATTCACTATAGTCGGTTGTAATCACTTTGATAGCAAATAACTGCACGTCAAGAAGTGCATCATTAATAGACTCATTACCCATGATATTGGACAATCGGGACAAGTGATTAGGATAATTTTCAATGCCCTCTTTCTTTTCATTGGTTTGAGTTTAACTCCGTTGTCGGGATAGAGAGAGTTTGCCTCAAGAAAGCGCTGGGCTTCTGGCTGTCACTAAATACTCAATCAAGTTTGAAATATAAGGGTAACAATTTTATATATATAAACTCCTCTCCTTTGGAGCAATTACATCAATATACAAGCCTTAAAATCCAAAGAACACCAAAATACTTGATAAGGTGTTATAAAAAACTTATATATCCTTATGAGGAATTTTTCCCGAAGTTCAACAGCTCATAACTTACGATCTAACCGTCTAAACAACTTCAAATTTTACATGGAATATTGATATATCTTTAGCAACTACCACACCAAAATTCAACCGTAAATTCGTCTTGGATCTTGTGATATCTTGAAAACCCTAACTGTAGCTACAAACCCTAGCTTTTTTACACCCGTGTACAACTTCCTTCATATCTCACAAATTAATTATTTAAATACTATGAAACTTTGATCTAAAGCTTCTTAACCCAATTACACACACTTGTGGAAATTTTGAGCCAAAAATTCGCCCAGAAACTCAAGATATGGCTTCACCCATAACTAGCAACAAAACGATATACTTACTGCCTTCAAATTACAAGTGCTGTCTTCAGCGCCTCATAACTCCTTCACCCAATCTTAGAATTCACTATACAGTAAGTAGAATGTGTAGCCGAGAAAATGCTCCCTCCAAATCCAGTCGCCGATCTTCCGTTGCTCTCTATATTCGTATGTGATGTCCAAAAGAAGTGACAGTAGAAACGAAATTGACACCTTATCTTTGAACATTCATATCTTTTCCATAAAAACTCAAAATCACACAAAATCTTCATCCAAATTATACCCAAAACCCTAAACCTTCTGACCCTAGCCTCAAAAGCTCGAATGGCCTCGAAAGAGGAACCCTAATTCCTAATATGGCCTCGGGTAGCCTCCTCAAAGCCCATTGGGCATGGTATTCGACCAATAGGGATGAAGTTCTTCACCCCTTGCCTTCATCCAACCATGCCTTACTTTCATCCTTCCCAATAAGCCTCCTTCTAGTTATATTTTCATCTTTTAACTCCTCCCTTTCCTTAATCTTTATACTAACTATCTAAATCCTATATAATATAAACTCTATGATCAAACTAGATTAACTTCCAAATAATTTTTCTTATTTCAATTCATTTTAAATTAACATACTAACTATTCTAACTCACATTAAGACTTATAAACATATTACATGTTTTCACTAATTTTTACATACTGTAAGTAATTACAGTACGACATCTACTCCCTCTAAACCTACACATCCTTCGGTATGTGCCACATACTACTCTTCTTCATCCTCTTGAGACTTCTTGGAATCACTCATAGAGGCTTTTTCTTCATGTTCTTGGTCCAAATATTGAGGTAAGAATTCTTTAAGATCTTCTATTTGAAACCACCCATCTCTTCTTTTGAAAGCCTTCACCCTCTTCCCTACTATTGGAATTCTAATGATAGCTCCATCTAACTCACGTAAGGTATATGTGGCATTATCATGGACTATAACCACCACATATGGTCCAAACCATTTTTTTGTAAATTTCTTTACAGTACTATGTTGATGCTCAAGGCTGCTATTATAAACTAAAACTCAATTTCTAATCTCTATAGGTTTAGGTCTTAACCTATGAGTCTTATCAAACCTCTCTTTATTTTTCAATCTTGCTTCCTTTAATCTCTCAGCTGCAATTTGTAGGTCCTCAGGTAGTCTTCTTAACTGTTGGATTCAAAGCTCTAATAACCTTTCTCTATTAATGTTATCTTTCCAAGACAAAAACATCCATGTAGGATAGGTTGCTTCAGCAGGCATTATAGGTTTTTGTCCTAGCATTAATTCCATAGGCATATAACCAGTGACAGTACTATGAGTAGTTCTATCAGCCCATAAAGCAAATGGAAGCAGTTTAGGCTATTGAATTGATTTACCCTTACATGCCTTAACCAATGCATAAATGATTGGAGGATGATCTCTTTCACTCTTTCCATTGGCTTCAGGATTATAAGAAGTAGTCAACTTCAATTGAACTCCGTACCTTTTGAAAAAATCTCTTGTTTCTATGGCATCCAATTCTCCTCTATCAACTCTCATCCTCCCAATATAGCCATATCTGCTGAAGATGTCTTCTAATATAAACCTGCATATTGCTTCCGTGGTCTTGGTTCTCAAAGCCCTTCCTTCAACATAGTTTGATAACTCTTCTCTTGCTAAAACTAAATATTTCATACCCCATAATCCTTCATAGAAATTTTGAACCTTGTCACCAAAATCCATTCCACCAGTAGCAAATGAACTTCCATAATTCTTCTCTTCTTCATCTTCACCTCTTTCATATGCCATCATCTCTTCTTCAAATGTATATTTAGCTCTGGATAACATATCTGCCACCAAGTTCTCTTTATCAGTAATATGTACCAAAACAGGGTTTAATGTCCTTATATAGGCTATCCATCTTAGCATGGCAATATCTAGAGTAGTACAGTTAATTATCATTCCAAGTAATGGCAAACAATCTGTTTCCAAAACCATACTTGCTCCAATCAAATAATTCCTCTGAGCCTTTAATGCTGTAAGCGCTCTCCAAAGCTCTCTTTTAACTTGTGGATAAGCCCTTTGTCTCTTTGTAAGAACCCTAGCTCCAAACCTTATAGCAAATCTTCTTCCCTCTACATCATTTTGTCCAATAGCCCATCCAATTGCTATAGGACTTGTATCCACTGTTACAACTACTAGTCTTTCACATTAATAATCCACTTGTTTAAGCACAAGTGGTGAACTCAACATTTTTTTTAGATTTTCCATAGCTGTTTCTTGTTCTTCTTCCCATACAAATTTCTTACCCTTCCTTAATAACTTATATAGTGGCTCTGAGATATGGGCAAAGTGTGGCACTCAAATGTGATAGAATACACATGCTCCTAAAAACCTTCTGGCTTCTGTAACATTTTTACAAGCCTTAATTTTAGATATAGCATCAATCTTATCAGGGTTTGGTTTCCTACCATACCTGCCACACATGTGCTCCACCACTAGAATCTCATCAACTCCAAAGCTTGATTTCTCCAAAGATAACGTGAGATTAACTGACTCCAATCTCTCCAATATCTGAGCCGCATCTTCAATATGTTTCTTCACAAACTTTCTACAACCTTCAACCTCCATAGTCTCATCCTTGTCTTCTTCTTTATCTCCTTTTATAGGTATATCATCTAGAAATGGAATAGTTTTCTCAGGTACAAATTCTTTTAATATTTGGTTCATAGCATTTTACATATGAGCCACTCAGTTGGTTGCACCTTGAGGTAGCGTACACATCCTCATTAAACCCAAAGGAGTCTTCATGGTAGTTAAATCTCTACTCTCTTTAGCCAATTGAAATTGGTCATATCCAGAATATAAGTTTCCAATAGAATAAATGGCATGACCTGCAAATTGTTCAGCCACTTCATCTACTATGGGACCTGATCCCATATTTCGAATAGTCACCCTGTTTGCAAGTTGCATATCCTGAATAAACCTTAATGCCCCTGACTTCTTGGGTACTGTGAACCATCTATTAGAATAGGGAGCAATTGAAGGTTCCAAAATACCCATCTTCACCTTCTCTTTTAATAATTCTATCAATTTTGGAAGTAAAGCTCTAGGCACAAGTATAGGCTTTAAATCCCATGGAACATGTGGCACTGTAAAGATTACCATAGGTACTATAATACTAGGATCCACACATCCGATTTCATCAGGAGTTAAGGCAAATGCCTTACCATGTCTAATAAGCATTTTTTGAAACATATCTTCCTCTGTTGATGTTAAGAAGTCACCCCCTCCAATCTTCAACTTAGCTAATGATTCTTGTATAAATTGATGTCCAATTCGACGCCTCTCTCTTAGACTTGGCTCCATAACTGCTTGTTTAATATGCTCCATATTATTAACTGGTAATTGTGTAGCTACAGGCTTTACCTTTCTTACCACAGTTTTATATTTAGTTTGTACTCTAGCCTCATGCTTCAACCCATAGTTTGTAGCAAGTCCACCATTTGCTACCATCCTTTCTAATCCTTCATAAGTCTTTCTTGAATATATTTCTACTATAGCATCTCCATCTATGTTTATAGCCAGATTCTCTAAAACCTTTACTAAATCATCTTCCAAACCTATTTCTTCTATTACTCCAACTATGGCTTCATCACTTGAAACTAAACCCACTCTTTTTAAGTTCTTCTCTTGTTTCTTTATTCTTTTTTTATTTATAGAATCTAAATCTTTAACCTTTTGAACACTCACAAATCCATTACTAGATAAGTTCAAAAATCCAAAATTCATACTATCTACACTGGGGTTTGTAGATGAATCATTTGCACCCATGTGCCCCCATCTTACAAGAGTGCTTTTTAGAAATCCACAAAGTTATTTCCTGGCTCCAAGGGCATCCCTCTTAATTGTTTTCTGTGTCTCTCATGAATAGGTTTCACAGTAATAAATTGCACAGCTTTTCTCCCATCCCAACTCCGAATTCTGGCATAATGTGAACCATCATTCAAGACTCTAATCTCCATTCTAGCAGCTGTAATATAAGGTTGACCAAGTATTACAGGATATGTAGCAGAGTTTTGCACAAAGAAATTTTGCTCCACTTCTACATCTCCAATTCTAGTCTTTACAGTTGGACAAGCTCCATGTAAATCACCTTGTTGATTGTTTGCAGCTCTGATTACCCAACCATGGTTGATATCAATTGGCCACTTATTCTTCTCATATATCTTCCTTGACATGATGTTGATTTCAGATCCATGATCAACCAGGGCCAAAATTGGATCTTTAAAGTCCCCCAATCTCACATATGTTTCTGTAGTAGCTCTAGCCCAATAAAGAACTGAATAACTACTACTCTCTATTTCCTCATTTTCACATTTGGAGCAAGTATTAACACTTACTTCTTGTGCATCCTTCCTTATCCATGTAAATCCCAAAAATGTGCATTCCACTTGATACTCTCTTTTACCTTCAACATGTTTAAATGAAACCTTGTTTTCCATATCAACCTTATTTCTAGTTTCAAGCATTGCAAATTGTGCAAATACCTGTCCTATCTCTTCTTCTTCATCCACAGTTATCCGAGTATCCAATGCCTCTACCATAATAGCTTCTGCTGTCATTTGCCTCTTCTTTTTTATCACATTGATGATTAATTCATGAAAATCCTTCTTGGCTATGCCTAGAACCTCTCTTAGAGTGAATTCAATCTTTGCATCCAAGATCTTCTCCTCTAAAATACTCTTCATATCTGTAGATGATTCAATCTCAGATTGAAGTTTATAAGCAGGAGTTTTACCTTTAGGTTTGCTTGTATCTTCTTTCTCCTTTTCTTTGCCCTTCTCCCACCACTCTTTTGGTAATGGTGCACTACCAGGATGAGTAGAAGAAGATACCTTCTCAGTTTTTTGCTCCTTAAAAGCTTCTTTATTTCTTGGAGACCTCCTCCTGTTTTCAGGCTCAATAACATCCTCTTCATGAATAGTTCTACCTCTTTTTTCCTCAACCATAGCATCATACATATCATCATCATGCTTGTCTCCACAAAAATATGCTTTAATGCTAATAGCATCAACTGGATCATTCCACCCAGTTTTCTTTCTGATAGCTTCAGCTCCCCTCATCATGACTCCTTTAGTTGGCAAAGAAACAGCCTTAACTCCCTTTTGTTCAATTGTAATAGAATAAGACTCAGCTCCTTCCCCTTTTATGGCACTATTCTTTGATGTTTCCTCCTCTACTAATTTTTTCATGCCACCCTTCCCAAAATTAGTCTTTAGAGGCTCATCTGACCCTGTGAGTCTTATCCTGCCCTCTTTGAAATACTCAATACCATCCTTGATTGCAGCCTTATAGCTATCACACTCACCACGCTTATGGTTTGGATTGTCACATCACATACATCTTTCTATAAATCCCTTTGAGCCTTCAATTGTCTTTGATGAGCTTGCCATCTGGGATTTCTTCAATTCAGTCATTTCCGCCTTCAAGTCTTGTATGCCCTTAATTAGTTCTTCAAGAGTACCATCCTTAACAGTCTTGATTCTGTTTTGAGGTGGCATTAGATTTTGAGATTCAGGCATTGGCTCCAACCTTGGTAATAATCTACGAGTCTTAATCTTTTGTTGCCTAGCCAAAAGCCCCACTGTCTCTTTTACTAGCTTCCAATCATTAGTAAAACCACTCTCAGATGTCTTGTCTGCTAGATAAAAGAGTAGCTTATCCTCCAAATGTTCATCAGCTGCTTGTAAAAACAATCCAGTCTTCCTTGTTTCCAAAAGCTGCCTCTCTTGTTGTGGTAACAGTCCAAACTTAGCCTCAAATTCCCTGATTAATTTATTGAGAGCCATTTGATTCCCTGGCCTTTGCTCAATCCAATCCAAAAAAGTTTGTTTTGTCATTCTTTCTGAATCCTCCTCAAAAAACTCATCTTTCAAGAGTTCTTCAAATTTCTTCCATGATATAGTCTCAGTATGCAACTCTTGCACCCTCTCTCTGATTTCTGGTACCACTGCCAAATCAAAGGTAGAAATCATCTTTACTTCTGAAACCTGATGCACTTCCATTACACATGTATAAACCCTGAGGAACTTAGTGATGTTCCTCCCATCAAACCTCCCAACCTTATCCACCACTACTTGTAAAGCTTTGGTGGTATTCTTATCCTCCCCATGCACCTGTTGCCTTTCTTCCCTAAATTGAGCAAATGCCCTGAATAAATCATGAGCACCTACTCCACTTGGTAATCCAAACCCTAGAACTTGATCCCCCATTCTAACTTATTGAGAATTTTAGTGCCTTAAGGCTCTCTCAGTGGAAGCACCAAATATGTCGGGGTAGAGAGAGTTTGCCTCAAGAAAGCGTTGGACTTCTGGCTGTCACTAAATACTCAATCAAGTTTGAAATATAAGGGTAACAATTTTATATATATAAACTCCTTTCTTTTGGAGCAATTACATCAATATACAAGCCTTAAAATCCAAAGAACACCAAAATACTTGATAAGGTGTTATAAAAAACTTATATATCCTTATGAGGAATTTTTCCCGAAGTTCAACAGCTCATAACTTACGATCTAACCGTCTAAACAACTTCAAATTTTACATGGAATATTGATATATCTTTAGCAACTACCACACCAAAATTCAACCGTAAATTCGTCTTGGATCTTGTGATATCTTGAAAACCCTAACTGTAGCTACAAACCCTAGCTTTTTTACACCCGTGTACAACTTCCTTTATATCTCACAAAGTAATTATTTAAATACTATGAAACTTTGATCTAAAGCTTCTTAACCCAATTACACACACTTGTGGAAATTTTGAGCCAAAAATTCGCCCAGAAACTCAAGATATGGCTTCACCCATAACTAGCAACAAAACGATATACTTACTGCCTTCAAATTACAAGTGCTGTCTTCAGCGCCTCATAACTCCTTCACCCAATCTTAGAATTCACTATACAGTAAGTAGAATGTGTAGCCGAGAAAATGCTCCCTCCAAATCCAGTCGCCGATCTTCCGTTGCTCTCTATATTCGTATGTGATGTCCAAAAGAAGTGACAGTAGAAACGAAATTGACACCTTATCTTTGAACATTCATATCTTTTCCATAAAAACTCAAAATCACACAAAATCTTCATCCAAATTATACCCAAAACCCTAAACCTTCTGACCCTAGCCTCAAAAGCTCGAATGGCCTCGAAAGAGGAACCCTAATTCCTAATATGGCCTCGGGTAGCCTCCTCAAAGCCCATTGGGCATGGTATTCGACCAATAGGGATGAAGTTCTTCACCCCTTGCCTTCATCCAACCATGCCTTACTTTCATCCTTTCCAATAAGCCTCCTTCTAGTTATATTTTCATCTTTTAACTCCTCCCTTTCCTTAATCTTTATACTAACTATCTAAATCCTATATAATATAAACTCTATGATCAAACTAGATTAACTTCCAAATAATTTTTCTTATTTCAATTCATTTTAAATTAACATACTAACTATTCTAACTCACATTAAGACTTATAAACATATTACATTTTTTCACTAATTTTTACATACTGTAAGTAATTACAGTACGACACCGTGAGGTAAGATATTCTTCCACCTTGGACTCGAAATTAGAATAGCAATCGGGGCTTCCTTGAAATTCCTGCCCCTGAGAGGATCTATCAATGGATAGGACGTATCTCGGAACTGCATAGAGATTGGAACTGCTTGGAACAAAATCGAAGCCTCCGTAATTGGAACCTCATTGGGTTCCATCACTGAGTCAGGTCTCATACTGGGTATGAAGTCCATAACAAGACCTGAATTGGATGGTTTCCTAATTGGGTCAAATTGGTCTTTTGCATCGGGATTACCTAAATGTTGAATTGGTCTTTTTTTCTTTTGCTGACTCTGGGTAAGAACGGCTTCGATACATTCCACTCGATTTACCAAAGAATCTTGAGGACCTCAATTTATCTCCTCAAATTTTCCTTGACTTTGGATCTGCTAATCTCGATTATTGAAATTGAACGAAGCATTACATTGTTGATACGTATGCCCCAACTGCTTGCAATTCCCACAAATTGGCACATAATCATCACTGGCTCTGGGATTGGCACATTTATTGGTATAATGACCAATCTGTCTACAATGGAAACAACGAAGTGGTCTTCTTGCACCCCCATCAGGCATATTGGGTGCTTCCATCGGTATATACCTATTAGGCTTGTTCCATGTAGGGTTAAAAAATGATCTTCGTTATCCCATTGGTACTGAGAGAACTTGGTTTGATGATGTCGATGGAGTATATTGCTGATACCTCTACTGCTCCTTACCGTAGTTCTAGGGTTCGATGCAGATCCGTGATTAAAATTGGAACTTTGAAAGTTATTGAATGCTCGATTTTATCGATTAAATCGATTTTCATTCCATCCAAATTTATTTCTTGTTTGTACTTGATTGACGTCCCACTGAGTTGGTGGGATCATGGTCTGATTACTCAATTATTGTTGTCTTTGTCAATTCCAAAAATTTGCTGTTAGGTGCTTTCCTTTGCAAAATGTACATTAATCCATTATTTGTGAGGGTGAGGGGCATTCTGTTACAGAATGACCGTGGCCTTTACAATTACTGCACCATACATTGGTCCTAGTATTGGTAGGCTTTTGCCTCTTCTCCTCATCTTTGGCCATATTGATGGCCATTTCTTCCATTTTCTTTGTCAAATTCAATAACAAGGATTCATTGGAATCTTTTAGGGCTGGCATTATTGGTATCTCTGTCGTAGTTAATGCTTGTTGTTGATACAAAAAATATGGAGCATATGCTGTTGTTACATTCGGTGGTATAGCTTGCAATGGAGTGACATTAACTAGCCTCTGAATATTGGTATTGGAACTGGCCCTTGTTTTTAACATCCATGGATAACTACCCACTGATTCATTTCAAGTCGGATTTTGATATCTACCTTGAACTAGAATCATCGTGGCTCTTGCAGTTAAAAACTGAACATAATGGCATTCCTCCCAAACCTTGGCTCTATTAACAGATGCAGCCATCGTAACGATTTGAGCTTCCTTTACAAACATTTTTAGCTCTGGTGGGTGCAAACCATTGATTAATATGAATAAGATAAATGCCTCTGGCATTTGGTGATTTGGCCACTTACTGAGTATATCAGCCATTCGACCATAGTACGATTCCACCGTCTCCTCTAGGATCATTTTGCTGTTCATTAACCTCTCTCAAAGGTAGTCCTCAAAACCAATTGACCAAAAATGAGATAAAAATGCATTCTTCAATGCTTCCCAATTCGAAAATTGAGCCACTAGTTGGCAGTTGTACCATTCAAATGTCATGTCTTTTAAGGTCGCTGGCAGCCATCGCAACCAAATATCTTCAGTTTTGCCATTATTAGCTACACATGCTATAAGAAACTGAGACAAATGTTGATCGGGATCCACATCCAAAAATCCCCAAAAAGTAGGTAGTGGCGTAACACTAGTCGTACGATTACCTATTGAACCCATTTGTACTGCAATCGGAACGACTGGTCCTCCTGATGCCATTGAATTTCTTGTTCTGCTAAACTCCATTTTAAAATAATCTCTGCTTTCCTTTATTCTAATTTTCGAGCTTTCAATGCTCCTCGATTTACTATTATTTTCTACAAATAGTTTTATTGGTTGAATTGCAGGTGAAAATGTCAGATTTTGAAATACACTATAGTTATCTTTATTGGCGACTAATTTGTGCCAATCTGAAGAGCTACTATTACTCATTTCAGTGGTACCCACTACCAGAAAAATACCCAATGGAGTACCAAATTCTTCTACACCTCCTTCTCTTTCAGTTAACGACCTCAAGATTTCCACTAGAATGTTAACAAAATTTCTTGCGAGTATTCTTGGCAGTTTTTTTAACAGTACATACGACTGCAGAATTAACAGTCTGTCCGATTCTTGATATGTTCGGATGCACCGACAAGCTTACAACCATGGTTTAATCCAATTCTGTCGATGCTTCTTTTTAAAATTATGTTCTTGCTCCTCTCTAAGCAAGTTCCTTCCTTGTGTTCTTCCTTGTCTTTCTCTCAACTGATTTATTTTCCTTGATGCAATACTCTCGTTCTTATTAACCATAATCTTGCTTCAACCACTACTAAAATCGTCTTCCATTGCCAAATTTTTCACACGTTTGATAATTAATTCCTAACACTCAAAGCTATTATCACTCTCCGGTAGCGGCACCAAAATATGATTGCTTGTTTTACTTATTCCAAATTAATCTAATGGGAATAAACTCGTATAGAGGGATTCGAATACGAGGAATGACTAGTTGCTTAAGCGTTTACGTTAGGGTCACACAATCAATTACCTCTTGAATGTATCGTCTTTATTTCCAATATCTGAACACACAAGGAAACTATAATCTCCTCCTTCACCTTATCGGTCTCCTCTTTATAGCAATTCAGTTATACCAATAACTACTATTTCCACCAATATATTCACCTTCATAATCTCCAACTGTAATACTGCGCCCTCAAAGCTTTCAGCACACAATTACCCTCATTCCAATCACTAGAATTCTTCACACAAAACTGCCATTCATATTACGGTGTTTCACACAAATACAGACTCATTCTCTCTGCTGAACTACAATCAGATTTCAGCATTCAATCTTTCTTCTTTTCAAATAATACCAATCACATTTCCATTCCATAATTTACTTCACAATATTTAGAAACTCTCAATCCTCTTATTCAAAGAAAATAACAAACAAAAGAAAAGAGATAGCACCAAGCTTACCCCAGCTCACAACTATCACAGCGATGGCCTCAGTTCATGACTATCACAGTCTGGCCCTCGGCTCATGACTATCACAATTTGGCACGTTAATTAACTTCTACAACTCCTATATACTTTCCCCTAATTCTCTAGATTCTAATCGTAATTCTGTAATTAATTGCTTTTAAGAATTAAATCACTCATTCGTCGTCTTGAATTTTCTATTATATGGACTATTAATATATTTTATCAATATCTTTTAAAAACGAATTAATATCTATTCTACAAATTATTAAAAAAATTATTTAATTCTTTGTAATCTTCTTTTGCTATTCAAATGTATTCGATAATGTAAAATTTTGGTGATATAATTGATTAACCAAAGCATTTTATATATCAATAGTAAACAACAAGTTATATTTTTTAACCTCCAAATTACAGACTTGCTCTTAAAAATCTTCCAACAATCAAGAAGGTCTTTTTTTCCTTTCTATTTATTTTCTAAAACAAAATCTACTTGATTTTTTAATTGGATTTTTTTTATCATAAATAGTTTTGAAGATTGATTCTATATTTTTAGACTAAAGACTAAAAAGACATTGACAAGGGTAAAAAAGACTTTACTCTTGTCTGTCATGGATATATATCTATTGTAATTATTACTTAAGTAATATGAATAGGTCGAAGTAGGTAGAAGTAGATTAATTTAATAATACCTTTATAGACGTTGTTTTGACTTTACATGTGTTTGTAGTTGACTAATAGATTAAATACTTTGTCAACAAGCTAATCACATGCCATATGTATTAGTGGCTTATGGAACAAGCTAACTATGTGGCACTCATATAAAAAACTTACCTTGCAAGTTAAAATACATATCATGCAAAGTCAACATGTTTTTGGAGGTCCTGTAGAATGTCGCCACATAGATCCTAGGTAGATAGTATATATGGAGGCAAGAGTGAAGTCTTCTTTACTCTTGTCAATTCATTTCTTGTTTCTAGTTTAGTTTCAAGAGTCACTAGTTTCTTTGTCTTTTGACAATAGTCATTCTAATTTTTTTTTTTTTTTTTAATATACATACTTCTCTATTTCTATTTTGTCATATTTCTTTAAAAGAGTCCCACTTGTATATTTTCTTTCATTGAATTCTTATCCTTGACATTACCTCAATATATATTCTTAACTAGGAATTATGTGGCAATGTCCTATAGAACCTCTAAAATATATTGACTTTGTAAGATATATATCTTAACTTACAAAACAAGTTTTTTATATGTGTATCATATATCTACCTTATTTTATAAGCTATCAATATGTTGTCGTGTTGTGATACAATTATATGGTAAAAATATGACTAAAAATAATTTTTTAATTAATATTCTATTATATTAATTCAACAAGAATTCAAAATATTTTAATAAGGCTTTTATAAAAGCCTCTTAGCCTATTTTCTTGTCTTAATAGCAAGTAGATAAAAGTTAGTTAGTATTTTTACCTTCTAGGATATAGAAACTTTTTTATTGCCTTAGAAAGACCATAAATTATTAAAATCACGATAGAAGAGATAAATGGTTGATATGGTTGATACTAGGATTAAGTTGAAGGTAGGATTGGGCTAAAAAGTCCTTAGGATAGATTAGATTGATACCTGAGGATTGACCATTTGTGAAATGGAGTCGAAATCAGATCTCTAGTCACTAAATCGATTGCTTAGGAAAAATTAGGGTTTTATTTAAAAGATCAGAGGTTAGGATTTGAGAGCTAGCTTGAATCTCTTTTTAGAAGCATAAGGATTGTTTTTGTAGGATTTTTGAAGACTTGGCAATTGTTATTCAAAGTCAAGGTTTGTATTGGTAAATTTTATATAATATAATTAGGGCTAGCAATTTTGGCTAGTTCGTGCAATTGGTGTTGCATCTATGATTTAAAATTTGGTATTATTTGTATTATTAGATGTGCTAAGTGTATACAAAAATTTTTAATAATTTAATGGTGTAGTTTAGAGATATCTGGTTTTTAGCACAAGAAGATTTCGAAAGTTAGTAGTTTAGAATTGAATAGGGTTTCTGTGATATCTCGAGATCTACTAGTCAGATCAAGGTAAAATTTGGCATAGTCTTGAAGGATTTAAAGATCAAGCTGCATACCAATTTTGAGTTAAATTTAGTAGTTGGAGAAGGAAAAATCACTACTAAGATTTTTGCTTCACTTTTCAAGTTGGTGGCCAAGTGACATCAATACAATTTTTGGAAGTTTTCTCACAATCTACAAGTTAGATTGGGCTGAAAATTCTTGTGCATATAGAAGACTTACATTGACAATTGTATGAAAAATTTGACAATAAGTGGATGGTAAGATTAAAAGTTATAGCTTGTTAAAGCTCACTGATTAGAATTGAGTCTTATAAGAAAAATCTAAATTGCTTAAATATGAAAGTAACAAGGTAATTGGAATTTATGTATGATTAAGGCTACTAAGAAGAGTATTTTTTAGCAATTTTGAATTGAAATTTGGATTATATTCTTTACATATAGATGAAACCTATTAAGATTTCTTAGATACTTATAAAACACAACCTCACCTTCCATAGCTAGGTGCCCAATGCAATCCTAAAGAAGATAACACGTAATATAACAATGAGGCTAACTTATTAACCAAGTTTTCAACCTATCAATCAACTATAAACATATGTAAAGTCGAAGCAGCATCTATAAATCTTCTAAAAAATATCTAAAAAAAATAATATGAAATTAATCTATTTTTATTTATTTCTATTTAAGTATATAGATAAATATTAGAATAAATATATATATATATATATATATCCATGATATTATTCTCCTCTTTTAAAGATAAGTTCCACAAAGAGTGGTCATCATATATTGAAAAAATCTAAGATGCGGCAAATTATATTTGCCATATACTCTGATCTTTGTTCTCTTCAAAGATAGTTGATTGTTCTTTTCAGCCATTGATAGTATTTCATATCAAGGCAAGAAGACCATCTTATTATTTGATCATTTTTGAGGCCTTTTTAACTCTTTTCAAATAAAACATTTGAAACATCGTCAGAAGTCATTTCTACTTCTATAAAATCACCAAACATCATAAGTCTCTTCTAAGGTCATGATATCAAACACATTTTATCTTTCTTTTTGTTTAAGGAAGAGCATGTTATTCTTGAGGATCTTCTTCTTGATTACGTCGTCTTAGAAGTTGTAACAATTATAATGTCTAATTTCATAAGTCAACAAATAATAGTTCTTGAGTCAAATCTGTTGGTTGTTGGTTCTTTATCTCTTTAGAATTACAAATATACAAAAGTTATAAACAAGGATAGAAGGTAGAATGCTATCTTTCTTGGATCTTGTTTCTTTTATATCAAAGATTTGTTATTCTTCATCTTGGTTTTCATAGATATTATCAATGAAAAATTTCAACCTTCTTTGTTGTATTTATAAGATTCTTTATTGGATTCTATGTATATTCTTTAATATCATATTTATGCCAATAAATAAGATATTCTAATCTATTTTGGTGTTGTCTTGAATCTAAGACTTCTTCCATCTCAAATTTTTAATTACTATCCATTTCTATAAGAAAAGGTGGCATTTGTCTTATTTCTAAGATATTCATTATTTTATATGATTTAAGAAAAGTAATATAGAATATGAGATGGATTTTCATAGACTTTGGTAGATATAATTGATAAACAATAAGATTGATTTGTTTACTAACAGAAAAAGATCCAAGCCTATGATAGTCCAACTTATTATAAAGACAAGTAGTCTTGATATCACAATGAAATAGCCATACTTTGTCACCCACATTGAATTGTGGTTATTCCTTGCAATAGGCATCTGTTGTCATATTACGTGTTATTTTTCTCAGGAATGCACAGGGCACTTTGCTGTGGAAGGTGAGATTATGTTTCACAAGTAGCCAAGAAACCCTAATAGGTTTCACCCATGTGAGAAGAATATAATCTGAATTTCAATTAAAAAGTGCTTAAAACACTCTTCTTAGTCGTCTTAACCATACATAAATTCCAATTATCCTGTTACTTTCATATTTAAGTAATTTAGATTTTTTCTTGTAAACACCAATCCTAATCAATGAGCTTTAACAAGCTATAACATCCAATCCAACCATCCACTTAATGTAGAATTTTGTATAAAATTGTCAATGTAAGTCTTCTAAATGTTCAAGAATTTTTAGCCCAATCCAACTTACAAATTGTGAGAAAACCTCCAAAAATTGTACCAATGTCACTCTGCTGCCAACTTAAAAAGTGAAGCAGAAATCCCAGTAATGATTTCTCCTTCTCCAACTGTTATCTTTGTCTCAAAATTTGTGTGTAGCTTGATCTTTAAGTCTTCCAATACCATAACAATTTTTACCTTAATCCGACTGATAGATCTTTAGATATCATAGAAACCCTACTCAACCTCAAACTCCCACCTTCTGAAACCCTCTTGTGCTAAAAATTAGATATCTCTAAACCACGCCATTAGATTATCACAAAATTTCGTACACGCTTAACACACCCAATAATCCAAATAATATCAAATTTTCAATGGTAGATGTCATGCCAATTGCACGAACTAGCCAAAATTGCTAGCCCTAATTATATTATATAGAACCCAAATCATTGATACAAACCCTAACTTTGAACAACAATTTCTAACTCCTCTAAAATCCTCTCAAAATAATTCTTATGTCTTTGGAATGAAATTCAAGCTAGCTCTCAAACCCTAGCCTCCGATCTTTGAATGAAATCCTATTTTGCCTTAGGCCGTCGTTTTAGTAGCCAAAGATCTAATTTTGACCCTGTCTCACAAACGGTCGACCCCCGGATATCAATCTATCCTATCCTAAGGATTTTTTAGCCCAACCCTACTCTCAACTTAATTCTAGTACCAACTATACTAATTTCATTAATTTATGGCCTTTCTAAGGTAGTAGAAGAGTCTCTACAACCTAGAAGGTAAAATTACTAACTAACCTTCAACCTACTAATTATTAAGATAAGAAAATAACCTTAGAGGCTTTTATAAAATCCATGTTTAGATACCTCAAATTATAATTAAACTAAGATAATTAGATATTAATTAGAATTTTAATTTTGATTATAGTTTCACTATATAGTTATATTACATCACAACACCGTATTAATCTTTTCTCGTTCTTGAGCTTTCTTTAACTGTTCTTTTTTTGTTACATGTAGCTCTAAAAAATGATTTATTATATCTTTTACTATATGATTATTAACTTTTGAAAAGTCAAAAGTATCAAGTTATATATAATAACCATAATTGGCAAAAAAAGATGTTTGGTGAGTAGAAAAATATATCAAATTATTGTACACAAACTCTACTAATGGCAAAAGATTTGCCCAATTGTCTTGATGATAATTGATGGTACACTTCAAATATTGCTCCAAAATTTGACTCATCCATTTTATTTGTCCATTAATTTGATGATGAAAAATTGAAGAGAGTTTTATATCCACCTTTAAAATCTTTAAAAGGATTTTTTAAAATCTTGATGTAAATTTTAGTCTCTTCATCCAATATAATATCCTTGAATAATCTATGATAGCAATAGATGTTCATTTAAAAAAAACTTAGTTATTTTTTTACATGTGATAGATTTTATATATGATATAAAATATTCCATCTTCATAAAATAATCTACTATCACAAATATAAAATCATACAAATCTAAAATTAGAAGATCTGTGATAAAATCTATAGAAACAAAAGACTATGTTTGTTTTTGAATAGATAAGGGTAGAGAATTTTATAAGATTGATGACAAGGAATTTTGGATCTTGAATAAATATCGCATCATTATATAAAGTCTTTGATTGACTGTCTTTCATATTTGAAGCCACCAAAATTTCTAAGTCTTACGTTTAAAGTCTTGTTGTATTTAAAAAATCTAGTTGTTGAAAAGTCATGACGAGCTTGAAGAACATATAATCATGCATTGTCTTTTAAAATGTATAATCATGCCTTAAACTAGAATAGATTATTTTTGAACTTCAAATTGGAAGTATTATAAAACTTAAAAGAATTATTCTTGATATCATAAACAAGAGAATCAGAGGACATACTTGATTGAATTTTTTTGATAAAGATTGAATCAATAGTCAATGTTAATTTTATTACTCAAAGATGAAAATGCTCAAGTTTCAAAAGAATCTTTTTTTGTTGATCAAAAATTACATCTCTTTCTTTTGGTATAAAATAAGAACATCTAAAAAGGGCATCTGATAAACCTTGTTATTTTTTGGATCTATAGGTGATCTTGAAATCAAATCTTGATAAAGACATACTTCAACAGACTTAGCAACAATTCAAAATATGTGCAAACATGAAATACTTGAAGTTCTTGTGATTTGTATACACAATAACTAGAATAGAAGTACCTTCTACATAATTCGATTGCTTTTTATCATTTATTTCTATTTATATATATAATAACTAGAATAGAAGTACCTTCTATATAATAGAATTTATCATTTGTTTCCATTTGTAATAAAATAGTATCTATAACAAAGTCTGATGCATTTATTTCTTTGGAGAATGCCTTATAAAAATTTATGTGATGGAAAATTGATACAAAAATAAATTTTGTCTTCAAGGCTTCAAAAGATGTTTCAGTTTCTTTGTTCCACTCAAATTTTTCTTTATATGTTAAACATGTAAAAAAAATTGCAACTTGAGAAAAGTTCTTGATAAAGATTCAATAATAATTGATAAATTTCAAAAAATATAATATATCTCTAATTATTTTTTGGATCTTCTAATCCATTATAGTCTAGAATTTTTTAAGATCCATTATTAATCTTTTGTTAGAAATGATGTTTCTTAAGAAATCAACTTAAATAATATAAAATACGTACTTTATTAAATCTTTTGATTTCTTTATTAAATCTTATAATTTCTTTATTAAATCTTATGATTTTTTAGAGCATCAACCTTATGATTTCTTAAGATTTAGATCAATTGAAGAATCAAAAGGTTGATGCTCTAAAAAAATATTTATATTTCTTTTTTCAAAAATATCTTAAAAATCTTGATATTTATTAAAAATATCATTTGACATCTTTTTACCATCAAAAATAGATATGGCATATATTAAAAAAGATGATCCTTCTTTTTCTACATATATTAAAGTTATTATACCTATTAATAAGAATTTGGATGTACTAAGCTTATCTATTTCTATTTCACTATTAAAATTTTAAATTAAATTATAAGAAAAATTAAGGTTACAAGAAATTCAATCTATCTAAAGGTTATATTTTTCTAAGAAAAATAATCCTAAAATGACTAGATTAGAAAGAAATCTTATCACATTAAATATTAGTATACTATTATGATCTTTAATTACTACATCTAAAAGAACAATATTATGAATAACGTCTCCAAAAGACAACAAATAACCATCTATGATTTTTACATGTATGGATTTAGTTTTTTTAATTAAAAATATTTTTTGTGTCTTTACAAATTTTTTGTCTATAAAATAAGTTAAGGCTCTTGAATCTAATAATGCAAAGACTTTGTGATTTTTAGGTCCAAAATACACATCTATTATAAAATAAGATGAGGGATCTAAAAAGAAAACAAGACCTTTACTAGGTATTGCACATGATTCTAGCTACTTGGTCTTTATTGTATCTAAAAAAACTTGTCTTTTGACACATTATCTTCTTTAGAAATTATACTCTTCATTTTGTGATTGCATTGATTTTTTGAATAATATTGAACAGTGTGCTTTATTTCTCCACAATATAAGCACAAATCTTTTTGATGAAGTTGAGTCTTTTCTTGTTTAGTGAAGGATTTAAAATATATTATATTAATTTATATTGATTTCAGCCTTGATAAATAAGTTTCTAAAAACTTAGAAGGTTCCATCATTACTTGACTTGTTCTTTTTCAACCAAGTCTTTATTCTTGATGTCTTTCAAATAATTGATTATTACATGCAATAGCTTGACCATTAAATTGTTTTAAAGATTCTACTTTTGGAATTATCAATAACAAATCTTTGATGTTATTCTTCAACTCATATCAAAATTAATTGATAATGAATTTTTCATTCAAATTCATGTTGTAAGTAAGGTTTTGAAATTCAACAACATATATGGTAGCTAATCATGATCCTTGTTGTAAAGATAAGAGCTTGATCTTTTTTATTTTTTCTTGATCATTATCTCTAAATATAGCCATAAATATTTCTAAGAATGAATTCAAATCATAAAGAAGTTGTGAATCTTTTTTCATTAATAGTGCAAATCAAAAGATAGCACTTTTAGATAAAAGTGTACTTATGATTTCAACTTGAATAAATCCATCAAGGTATTAGAAAAAATGCAATCTTAAATAGAGCTTGACTTGTTGTAAAAATTTTCAAAATTTTGATTTCGTTCCATCAAACTTATCAAGCATATTAATCCATTGTCATATTGTAACTACTTATAGTATGTAAAAATTAATTAAAACATATATTATGTTTGTAAGTCTTAATGTGGATTAAAGTAGTTAGCAAGTAAATTAAAAGAAAGTTGATATAAGAAAATTTATTTGGAGGTTTATCTATTTTGATTATAATATTTATATTATGTAGGATTTAGATATTTAGTATGAAGCTTAAGAGAAGGTTGTAGTCTAAAGATAAAATTCTAAACTATTAGAAGACTTATTAGAAAAGAAGAAAGCAAGGTATGGTTGGATGAAGGCAAGAGATGAAGGCAAGATCTTTGTCCCTATTGGTCGAATGTCATGCCCAATGGACTTCAAGGAGGCTACACGAGACCTTATTAAGAAATAAGATTTCTCTTCTAAGGTCATTTGAACTTTGGAGGCTAAGATCAGTAAGTTTAGGTTTTTGGATATGGTTTGGATGTAAATTATGTGATTTGGAGTTTTTATGAAGGAGTTATAGGTACTCAAAGTTAAGGTGTCAATTTCATACCTACTATCTCTCTTTGGAGCATAACATATGCTTACAAAAAGCAACAAAGGATTGATAATTAAAATTAGAGAGAGCACTTTCTTGGCTATACTTTTTATATATTATTTGATGAATTTTAAGTCTAGATGAAGGAATTATAGGACGTTGAAGACAACACATGTAATTCAAAGACAATAAGTAAGTCATTTTATTAATTGTAATGGTTGGAGCCATATCTTGAATTTTTCAAAGAATTTTTGGCTTAAAATTTCTACAAGTATGTATTATTAGGTTGAAAAGCTATAGATCAAAGTTTCATGGTATTTGAGTTCTTAGTTTGAGAGATATGAAGAAAATTGCATGTGGGTGCATATAAACAAGGGTTTGAAGCTACTGTTAGGATTTTGGCGATATTTCAAGATCTATAATGAATTTACAATTGAGATTTGTTTTGGTAGTTTTTGACAGTATATTAGTACTTCATATAAAATTTTAGTTTGTTTGGATGGTCCAATCTTGAGATATAAACTATTGAAGTTTGAAAAAAAAATTCCATAAGGATATATAAGGTTTTAAGATATTTTATCATATATTTGGGTGTCTTTATTTTTTAATACTTAGGCTTATGTATTGATGTAATTATATTAAAAGAAATATCATATATATAAACTTAGAAGTTTAATATCTTAGACTTGATTTAGCATTTAGTGGTAGCCAGAAATCCAATGTTTTCTTAAGGCAAACTCTCTCTATCCCGATATTGTGTCCTTGTTATACTTATAGAAACAAAAATTCTTAGATTTGGTCGTGAAGTTAATATACTTACTTCCTTGAACTATACAACTTCTTGCTGTAGATTTTGAACTTCTTTCATAAGCATAGGATCAGTGTTTTTATAATTGATGCTAGTGATGTGTGAAATTTTTACTCTAAAAGTATTGACAAGTTTGTAAAGATCAATAATAGTTGCAAATATATTTTTACTTCTACTAACTAGAGCATCCATGATTTTTCCTTCTATTTTAAATAACTTAACAAATTGACAAGTCAAATTAGAAGAGGATAATGTGCAACCTTTAATATTGAATGAAAATTTCTACAAAGAGGGATAATTAATTATCTTTAAGAAAAAAAATTAGTGTTAAAAAACTAAGTAGTTTATTTAAAGAAGGATAATTTACAATAATAGAATTAAGATAATTTATTCACTTTTAAAATAAAGCAAGAATGATAAATTAGCATTCTTTTCAAATTATCAAGGATATAAATCTCAAAGAACTAAAATATCATTAAACTCTTATATCACTCAAAAAGACTAGAAAATCACTCAAAGATGATATAGTATTAAATTAGAATGGCTACTGCCAAAAACAAGAAGACTAAAAAGTCTTGAAATAAGACTAAGGATTAGAAAGAAGGCATTGACAAGACTAAAGAAGGCTTCACTCTTACCTCCATATATATTCTTAACTAGGAGCTACCTTGTGATATCTTATAAGTCCCCTAAAATGTATTGACTTTGCAAGACACATATTTTAACTTACAAGGTAAGTTTTATATATGTGTGCTATATAGTTAATTTATTCCGTAAGTAATCAATATGTGATTAACTTGTTGATTAAATTTTTAACCTACTAATCAACTACAAATATATATATAAAGTCAAAGCAATATCTATAAAGCTTCTAAGAAGAATTTCTAAAAAAATATTATAAAATAAATCTACTTTTATTTACTTCTACTTAATCATATAAATAAATATTAGAATAAATATGTATATCTAAAACATAGGGTTGACTTATTCACAATAAAATAAGATCCAAGTCTATAATAGTTCAACTTATTACAAAGACAAGTAGTTTTGATATTACAATGAAATAATCATATCTTATTTTAATATATATTAAAAAATAGATATAAAATTCTTTTCAAAATATCTTTAAAATTTTAAAAGAATTTTATATCTATTTTTAAAATATTAAAAATAATTCTTTAAAATCTTGATATAAATGAAGTCTCCCTATTTGAAATAATATCCTTGAACAATCCATAATAGCAATAGATATTGTCAAAAAAAAACTTATTTATTTCTTTATTTATGATAGATTTTGTACATGTTACAAAACATGTCATCTTGATAAAATGATCTACTATCACGAATATAGAATCATATGAATCTAAGATTGGAAGATCTATGATAAAATCCATAAAAACAAAAGACCATGGTTATTTTAAAATAGATAATCATTGAAAAAGTTCATAAAATAAATGATGAGGAGTTTTGGATCTTGAAAAAATATCACATGATTATACACAGTCTTTGACTACCTTTTATATTTGAAGCCACCAAAACTCTTTAAATAATAGTTTCAAGTCTTGTTATATCTAAAATATCTTGTTGTTGGAAAGTCATGACAAGCTTGAAAAATACATAATTGTGCTTTGTCTTTTGGAATGTATAATTATTCATTAAAGTAGAATAGATTATTTTAAAACTTGAACTTCGAAGTATTATGAGACTTTAAAGAATTATTTTTGATATCATAAATAAAAAGATCAAAGAACATACTTGATTGAATTTTCTTGCCAAAAATTGAATCAATAGTCAATATTTATTTTATTGCTCAAAGATGAATAAATACTTTGGCTTCAAAAAAATCATTCTTTATAAATTAAAAGCTATGGCTTCTTCTTTTGGTGTAAGATAAAAACGTCTAAAAAGGGCATTTGATAAATCTTATAATCTTTTGGATTGATAAGTCATCTTAAAATCAAATCTTGATAAAAATATGTTCTACTATACTTGGTAATAATTCAAAATATGTACCAACATAAAATACTTAAGATTCTTGTGATTTATATATATAGTGATTAGATAAAAAGTGCCTCTTAGAAAATAATGCCATTCTTAAAATGAATCTATGATTGCAAGGTCTTTTATTATAGATTTTATAGTTAATCTTGACTACTAAAAATTTCTTAGAATGAAAAGCCATCAAGAGGAGCTTGTGATCTACTCTTATTTATGAAAAAATAGCACATATAACAAAGTTTAATGCATATGTTTCTATGAAGAATATCTTAGAAATATTGATGTGATACAAAATTGGTACAAAAATAAATGATGTCTTCAAGGCTTTAAAAGATGCTTTAGTTTTTTTGTTCTATTCAACTTTATCTTTACATGTCAAATGTGTAAGACAAGCCACAACTTGTAAAAAGTTCTTAATGAAGATTTTTAATAATTAGCAAATCTCCAAAAAAACATTATGTGATCCCAAATTTCACTACTCAATGAAACTGATGCCACCCAATAAGTTCAAGAGATGGAATAGAAGAACTCCCAATTGTGACATTGCTAAGTTGATTTAAACCTCAGTACTAACAATTCAATTAACTTTAAGCCTTCCAAGCAATGGTTACCAATATTAATAAAAAAAACTTTTTAATGAAATTACTATGGTCTTTAAGGCTATTTAAATGATCTCTACTTAAATCTCAATGGTTTCTTCAAGATCATTTATATAATCCTTAATTACTAATTTTTATGTGATTACAAAAATATAATTAATTAGAGTAAATAAATAATTAATTAGTTAAAACTTATAAATTATTATCCTTTAAAAAATTGATCGTAAAATTAATTGATCAAATTATTACCATTAACTTTTTTCTACATGAAAATTAACCAAAAACTCAATTCATATTTAAATTTCATGAAATTTATGCTATAAGAAGCCTAGCTTAAAGATGCACTTAATTAAAAAATTTCACAATAATCCAATCAAGAAGCATTGAAGAATTCCTTTTTAAAGATAGATAATCTAAATTATCAAGGCACTCGACTCCCATGCACTCAAAATTCTACCAAAATTTTGTCATTACTCCAAATCAAGCAACTCATATCTTGTTAAAAAGCTAATATCAAAAGCTAAAATTAAAAAAAATTCACATTAAAACTTAAAAAATTGAGCAACTAATTGAGGGAAATCCAAGGCTCTTGAATCTTTGAGATATTTGAGGGGCTGAAGAAGCTATCTATCACAATGACCTACATCTTAAAATCTAATGACCATCATTCACTACTCGAGTTCCATGCATACACAAAGTTCACAATTAAATTAAAAATTAAAAAAAAAATTAAGATTAGGATTTAAGGCCAAAATTTGGCATGTCTTTGCCCTTCACCAAAAGAGGAGAGAGAGAAGGCTTGGAAAACGAAGCAACTCTTATACAATTGAGTGGTGGATTTTGGAAGGGTGGCCACATCTCTACCCTTGATCTCTAAGATCCCTAATGTAGATCTATAGCCTTCATTCATCCAAGAGTCAATTTCGTTACCAAGGTGGATGGCTCTTGTAAGTGGTCAAGAAAGCACTTTTTGGTAAATCTAACTTCACCATTGTATTAAAAACACTTTTTTATGCTAAAATCAAATACTCATATATCTCAATCCATGCTCAATTGTAATTTTTATGAAAATTATTTTACAAGGATCTTAGCAATTCTTGTAAAATTCTTCAAAATGAGAATTTCATTGCTCCACTTGTATTTTGAAGGAAAGGATGCTGATCTTGTTTTCTTCACTCTAAAGGATGCATCCGGTGCCACCATTGCATTAAAAAAGCTTCCATTAATTTAAAGAACTATTATGCCATTTGAATTTGTTGAATTTGGAAGAAATCTCAAAACGGTCATTGCTAAACTTCACTAGAACTTTTAGAAAATTATAATTCTAACTCATTCTAAATCATGTGAAATAATTATAGGTGAACTCATAGGCTTTTAGTCAACCCTCATAGTAGTGACTAATAACCTCTAAATTATTAAAACTATCTAAGTTGCTATTTTAATTTTTTAATTCTTAATACTTTGGTCCTAATTAATCTAATTCAAGGAATTAAGCTATGATTTATACCATCAAAGGTTGCAATTCTAAAAATTCTATAAAATTAAATTCTACTTATATGAATCTTAATCTAACATGCTTAATTATTATAAAATAGGAAAATAATAAAAACTTAAATTTTGGAGCAAAATTGAGAGTTCATACAATTCACACCTTTTATTGTTCTTAAAATCTTTCTATCTTTGTCTATAAACTTGCATCTCTAAGTTTTTGTAATATATGATGAACATAAAATTTATGTTCTTTTGTGTTTTTAAATTAGATTAGAAAGTCATATAAATAACAAATAAAAAAATCATCAAAAAACTCACAAAAGACATCATTTATGAAATGTTGAAAAGCAGCTGGTATATTTGTGAGTCCAAAAGGCATGACATTATATTTAAAATATCCATATCTAATTTGAAGAGTATTCTTCTATTCATCTTCTTTTTTAATATGCACCAAGTTGTATGCTCTTCAAAGATTCATTTTTATATAGATCTTTCTTTGATTGAATTGGTCAAAAAGTTCTAAAATCAAAAATAAGGGATATTTATTTTTGATAGTGATCTTATTAAATCTTTAATAATGTACACACATCTATAAAGATCCTTCTTTTTTCTTTACAAATAAGATAAGAGCTCTTGCTAGAAATTTCAAATAGCATATGAAGTTCTTAGCTAAGTTCTTGTCAATATATTCTTTTAGTACAGCCAATTTATTTTACGATAATGTGTAGATTGATCCGAATGGTAGTTAAATTCTTTCTTATATATCAATTGAAAAATTATAAGGTTAATCTCTAGAAAAATATTTGAATCCTTTTTTTAAAAAATATCTTTAAAATCTTAATATTAACTAGAAATATTACTTGACATCTTTCGACCATCAAAAATGGCTATGGCATATATAGCAAAAGATGACCCTTTTTTGCTACACATATGAAAGCTCTTACATCTACCAATAATACTTTGGATATATTAAACTTATATATTTCTATTTAATTAATATAATTTTAAATTAAAATATTAAAAAAATTAAGGCTATAAAAAATCTAATCTATTTAAAGGTTATATTTTTTTAATCATAATAATCCTAAAACAATTAAATTGAAAGGAGATCTTATCACAATAAATATTACTATGATATTATGATCTTTAATTATTATATTTAAAAAAAAATCTCATAAATAACATCTCAAAAGACAAAAAATGACCATCTATGACTTTTATATGTACACATTTAATTTTCTTGGCTAAAAATATTTCTTATTTTTTAACAAAGTCTTCATCTATAAAACTGGTTGAGGCTTTTGAATCTAATAATGCAAAGACTTTTTGATTTTTAGGTCCTAAAGAAATATCTATTATAAAACAAATTAAGGGATTTGAAAAGAGAATAGAACCTATACTAGGTGTTGCACATGATTGCAACTCTACAATTTGTATTATAACTGAAAAAATTTATTTTCTAATATATTATCGTCTTTGGCAATTTTACTCCTTATTTTGTGATTGAAATTTTCTTTCTTAAGTAATTATGTTTCTATCAAAGATATACATCTATTATAATTATCATCTACATAATATGGATAAGTAGAAGTAAGTAAAAATAGATTAATTTCTTAATATCTTCTAAAAAAGCTTCCTAGAAGCTCTTTAGATATTATTTTGACTTTATATGTAATTGTAGTTAATTACTACATTAGAAACTTGGTCAACAAGCTAACTATATATCAAATATATTGGTAGCTTGCAAAAAAAGCTAACTATATGGCGTCCATATAAAAAACTTGTCCTATAAGTTGTCACGGATATATATCTATTGTAATTGTTATTTAAATAATATGAATAGGCAGAAGTAGGTAAAAATAGATTAATTTCATAATACCTTCTAGAAAAGCTTTCTGAAAGCTTTTTAGATATTATTTTGACTTTACATGTATTTATAGTTGATTAATAGCTTAAAAACTTGGTCAACAAGCTAACCGAGTGCCACATGTGTCGGTAGCTTGTAAAACAAGTTAATCATGTGGTGTCCATATAAAAACATGTCTTGCAAGTTAAGATACATGTCATACAAAGTCAACATGTTTGTAGAGGTCTTATAGAATGTTGCTACATAGATCCTAGACAGATAGTATATATAGAAGTAAGAGTGAAGTCTTCTTTATTCTTGTCAATTCCTTTCTTATTTTTAATCTAGTTTCAAGAATCTCTAGTTTCCTTGTCTTTTCGCAATAGTCATTCTAGTTTTTTTATTTAATATATACTTCTCTATTTTTATTTTGTCATATTTCTTTGAAAGAGTCTCACTTATTTATTTACTTTCATCAAGTTCTTATGCTTAATAGATTAATAAAAATATACTTATAATATCAGAGCTTTATCTTTTTTTTTTATTAAGAGTGGATTGATCATTTTTTTTATAAGACTTAAGCATATTAAGAATTTTAGATTAACCTCTTTCAAATTGATATTGTCTTTAGTTTTTTTTTTTTTTAAGTCTGCTTTTCTATTTGTCTTACATAATATTAAACATCTTTTCTTCTTTAAATGTCACTATGGCAAAGTTTCTTGAAATGAAGAATGTAATGGCTCAAATACAAGAATAATTGAGAGAGTTAATACTTGCAATGCATCAAGTCAATTTACTACCACAAATAGCAACAAAAATGGCAAGGAGTAAAGATATAGAAATGATTGGAATTGCTTCAACATCTGTATAAAATCATGTCCTTTTTTCTATAATAGAACATCCTTCTAATATAAGAAAATTAAGAATTAAATTACTTAAAATATTTAATGGCACAAGATCCAACTTTCAAGGATTTATCAATTAAGTATTACTTTTGATTGAACTTCAATTCCAAAGCTATCCAACTCCAAGATTACAAGTTAGATTCATTAGTACATTCCTTTTAGATTTAGCATTATCATGGTTTTCATCTTTTTTTAAACATCAAGACCCAATATTAGATAATCTAGAGATATTTTAGGTAGAAATTTGATCCATATATAGAGAATATGATGTAATTTATATTACAATAAATAAGATTCATACTTTACGATAAAACAATCAATCAATAATGTTATATGTTTCACAATTTTGACAACTTGTAACTAATATCAAGTGAAATGATACTACGCTTGTTAGCCAATTTTTCTATGGATTACAATATGACATAAAAAAAATTGATGTCCAACTTATCTGATCTTCAAACATTAAATCAATCAATTAACTTTGCTATGAGGTATGACAATTGATTTTTTGAATTTTGATCTGAGAGTCATACAAGTGTGCCTTGACCCTACTATAATTTAATGACAATATCAACGTCTTTTCAATACATACATTTGAAAGTAGAAGATATGCAAATTGATGTATTACATTTCAAACATCTTATTAAGCAAGAAAAGTCTCATCATTGTTAAAAAAGATTGTGCTTGTATTATAGAAAATCTAAGTATACTATTTAATATTATTCAAAAAAAAAATGCAACCACAAAATAAAGAGTACAGCTATCAAAAAAGATAGTATGTCAAAATACGAGTTATTCTACCTACATTAGGGACCATGCGACTGGAACCTTCTACAACACATAATGAAGATCCTATTCTCTCCTTAGAATCCTGTCTTTGTTTTACAATAAATATTATTTTAAGACCTAAACATCACAAAGCCTCTGCCTTCTTAGATTCAAGTACCTTAGCATATTTCTTAGATAAAAAATTTATTAAAAGACATAACATACCTTTGGTGAAGAAAACTAAACCTATTAATGTAGTAATCATAGATGGTTGTCTATTGACTTCAAAAAATATTATTCATAAAATCCTTCTTATTGAAGTAACAACTAATAGTCATAATAATTTTATAATATTTAATATCATTAGATTTCTCTCTAATCCAATCATTTTAGGTTTATCATAGCTAAAAAAATATAATCCAAAAATAGATTAGATTTTACATCTATGACTACTCAATTGACCTTCAAGAAAGAGCTCAATCATTGTTTGGACCAATTTACTATTTATTACAAAATGAGTTAATTGAATTCAAGTAGTATATTGAAGAAAATCTAACCAAAAACTTAATACACTATTCCAAATCTCTAGCATGAGCTTCAATTTTATTTGTAAAGCAAAAAGATGGATCATTACAGATGTTAGTTGATTATTGAGGATTTAACAAAATCACCATCAACAATAGGTATCCACTATCTTTGATATCTAGACTTCTTAATCACTTGAATTAAGTTAAGATCTATACTAAAATAGATATATAAAGAGCATACAATGTAATATGCATCAAAAAAAGAAAGAAATTGAAGACTAAGTTTAAAATAAGGTATGGACATTTTAAATATAATATCATGTCTTTTGGACTTACAAATGTACCAGTACCTTTTCAACATCTAATGAATGATATTTTTTTAAAGTTTCTTAGATGACTTTATTTTTTATTACTTAGAAAACACCTTAATCTATTTTAAGAATATAGAAGAATATGAACTTCATATTTGTCGTTGTGTTAAAAAATCTAAGAGATACAAGATTCTATACCAAGATTAAAAAAAAAATATGTATTCTATACTACTTAAGTTGATTTTTTAAAATACATCATTTCAAATGATGGACTAATGATGGATTCTAGAAAATTTCAAATTATTATGGATTGGATGATTTCAAAAATAATAAGATATATTCAATATTTTTTGGAATTTACCAACTACTGTCGAATCTTCATCAAGAACTTATTTCAAATTGTAGCTCTACTTATATGTTTGACTTATAAAGATAAACTTCAATAGAATTAAGAAGCAAAAGTAACATTTGAAGTTTTAAAGACAACCTTTATTCCTATACCAAACTTGTATCACATCAAATTTTTTAAGCCATTTTTTATGGAAACATATACAAAAAATTTTACTTTAGATATTGTATTACCACAAATAAAAACAGATGATAAACTTCATCCAATACCTTTTCATTTAAGAAAAGTTTTAGCAACCAAGATCAACAACAAGATTGACAACAAAGAAATTTTTACAATTATGGATTTTTTTCAAGAATAGCGCTATTATCTAAAAGGTGCTTCTAATTCAATCATTGTTTACACAAACTACAAGAATCTTAAATATTTTATATCAACATATATTTTGAATTGTTGCCAAGTCCATTGGAGCATGTCTTTGTTAAGATTTGATTTTAAAATCACTTATTAATTTGAAAAACAACAAGATTTGTTAGATGCCCTTTTTAGACATTCTTATCTTACACCAAAAGAAGGAAACATATCTTTTAATCAATATAGAATGATTTTCTTGAAATTAGAGTACTTTCATCTTCCAGCAATAAAATCAACATTGATTTTTGATTCAATCCTTCTTAAAAAAATTCAATCAAGTATTTTCTCTCATTCTTTTATTTATGATATCAAAAAATCTTTTTGTAAGTCTTATGATACTTCCAAGTTTGAATTCAAAAACAATCTATTCTATTTCAAAGGATGATTATACATTCCAAAAGAAGAAGTACGTTTCTGTGTTCTTTAAGCATATCATGACTTTCCAATGGCTAGACATTTTGGATAAAATAAGACTTTAAAATATATATCTAAAGATTTTTAGTAGCCACAAATGTGAAAGACAATGATAGACTTTGTCCAATCATGTGACATTTATTCAAGGTCAAAAACTCCTCGTTATCAATCCTATGGACTTTTCCACCATTTTTCATTCTAGTACAACCATGGTCTTCTATTTCTATGGATTTTATCATGGATCTTCTAATCTCAGATTCTTATGACTCTATATTTGTGATAGTAGATTGTTTCATCAACATGGCATATTTTGTACCATATACAAAAGCTATCAAAAGTAAAAAAATAACTAAGTTTTTTCTTGATAATATCTATTGCTATCATAAATTGTCTAAAGATAATATATTAAATTGGAGAACTTAATTTGTATTAAGATTTTTGAGAATGTTTTTTTAGATTCTAAAAGTGAATATAAAACTATCTTCAACTTTCTATCTTCAACTTTCTATCTTCAAATTGATAGATAAATAGAGCATGTAAATCAAGTTTTAGAGCAATATTTGAAGTATACCATTAACTATCAATAAGATTATTCGACAACTCTTTTGCCATTGGCAGATTTTGGTTATAATAATACAATACATTCTTCTATATAATAAATACCTTTCTTTACTAATTATAGATATCATTCATGATTTGATATTTTTATCTTTTTAAAAGTTGATAATCTTATGGCAAAACATTTAACAAATCATTTATTTGAGCTACATACAATAATGAAGGTTCAACTAAAAGAAGTTCAAGAACAACAAAAAAACAATGCAGATACTTATTGCAAGGAACAATTTTATTTCCATGTTGGTGATAAGGTATAATTACTTTTTCATAATATTAAAACTATTGGATTTTATAATAAGTTGGATTATTATGGATTTAAACCATTTTCTATTTGTGAATAAATCAATTCAATTCCTTATCGATTACATCTATTAGAGTCCATCAAAACCAAGATGAAGGATAACAAACCTTTGTTATAAAAGAAATATAATTTAAAAAAGATTGCATTCTACCTTCTATTTTTCTTTGTAGTTTCTATATAATTATCGCATTAAAGAAATGGAGAACCAACAGCCAACGGATTCAATTCAAGAGGCATCATTTGATGACTCACTAGACAAGACATTGCAATTATCACAACCTTCAAGATGACATAATAAAGATGAAGACCTTCAAGAATGATATGTTCTTCTTCAAATAAATGGCAACATACAACACATTTGATATCACAACTTGAAAAGAGACTCTCAATGTTTGATGATTTTATTGGAGGTAGGCATGACTCCAGAAGGTACTATAAATATTTTGTTTGAAAGAAGTTATGAAGGTTTTAATAATGATAAAATATTAGGGTGGTATTTCTACCTTGAAATAGAACATTATTGATGGCTGAGAGGACCTATCAACTATCTTCAAAAGAAACAAAGATCAAAATACATAATAAATAGAATTTGATGTATCTTAGATTTCTTCAACATATGATCATTGCTCCTTGTAGAACTCGTCTTCAAAAGAGAGAATAATAACACAAAAATATATATATATATATATATATATATATATCTATTTTAAATATTATCTAAATAATATAAATAGATAGAAGTAAGTAAAAGTGGATTAATTTTATAATACCTTTTAGAAAAGCTTCCTAAAAGCTTTTTAAATACTATTTTGACTTTACATGTATTTGGAGTTGATTAATAGGTTAGAAACTTGGTCAATAAGCTAATTACATGTCATATGTGTTGGTAGCTTGTAAAACAAGCTAATTATGTGGTGTCTATATAGAAAACTTGCCTTATAAGTTAAAATATAGATCATGCAAAGTCAACACATTTTTAATGGTCCTGTAGAATGTTGCCATATAAAATCTTAGATAGATAGTATATATAGAGGCAAGAATGAAGCTTTTTTCACTCTTGTCAATTCTTTTCTTGCTTCTAGTCTAGTTTCAAGAGTCTCTAATTTTCTTGTCTTTTAGCAATAACTATTTCAATTTCTTATTTAATATATATATTTTTCTATTTTTATTTTTTTATATTTCTTTGAGAGAGCCTCATTTGATTATTTTCTTTCATCGAATTCTTTTTTTAGATATTTTTTTATTTTGAATTAAAATGGCTATTGCTAAAGACAAAAAAATTAGAAAATCTTCAAACAAGACTAAAGATTAAAAAGGCATTGACAAGAGTAATGAAGGCCTCACTCTTGTTTCTATATATACAATCAAACTAGGAGCTACATGATAATATTCAATAAAACTTTCAACATGTATTGACTTTACTAGATACATGATTTAACTTGCAAGGCAAGTTATATATATGTGTGCTATATAGTTAGCTTATTTCACAAGCTACTAACATATGTATCATGTAACTAACTTATTGACAAAGTTTCTAATCTATCAATTAATTACAAACATGTTGTCATATTATGATTTGGCTACCATATGAAAATGCTACACATATATATCTAATACATAATTTACTATATAATGTAGTAAAAACCGTGTTATTAGCTTCTAATTATTCACAAAATATAATTAAATTATTATTTTGAAGTGATTAGTTTTAATAGACTATTATTGAAGTTTATTTTATGTTGATAATAATTTTTATATATTTAGAGCCATCTTTATTAAACATTGATGATTCTTAAAATTTTATTTATTTATTTTATTTAATATTTAGGACATATATTATATAAATCTTATAAAATAAATATTAGAGAGGAATTTTGGTAGCAAAAAGAGTAATTAAGGCATCCATATAGGTGAATGGAGATGGATGATAAAAACCTCTATTACTATTGGCTAAAAGGCATGTCCAATAGACTTTAAGGGTTCTATCTAAGGCCTTATTAAGGATTAGGATTACTCTTTCAAAGCCATTCAAACTTAAGAGACTAAGATTAAGAAGTTTAGGATTTTAACTATGATTTTGGTACAAATTTTGAGTGATTTGGAGTTTTTATGAGAGAGATATGGATGCTCAAAGTTAAGGTATTGATTTTATACCTATTGTCACTCTTTTAGACATAACGCATATGTACAAAAAATAATAAAGAATCAGCAACTAAAAGTTGAAGAGAATAATTTTTTTACTATACTTTTTTTATATTTTTTGATAAATTCTAAGCTAGGATAAAGGAGATATAGAAAGTTGAAGCTAGTACTTGCAATCTTAAAGCAGTAAGTGACCCAATTTACTATTAGTTGTATTTTAAGCTATATCTTGAGAAATTTGACAAGATTTTAGCTCAAAATTTCTAAAAATATGTATTATTATGTTACTAAATTTTATATATAAATTTTATGGTATTTAGATTTTTGGTTTTTGAGATATAGAAAAAATAGTACTAGGGTGCTTATAAATTAGGATTTAGAATACCTGCTAGGATTTCTAAGATGTCTAATGATTTGTAGTAGATTTATAGTTTATTTTTTTTATATAGTAAAGCTTAAAAATAAATTTTATATTATCTAGAAATTTTTAAAAAATTAAATGGTTGGATCTAAAAATATGAATTTTTAAATTTTAGAGAGAAAAAATCCTTTGTGGGAGAAAAATATTTTGAAAGGGTTTTATTAGTATTTGGACATTTTATGCAAAATAAAGAGGTTTTTGAGAACAAAGACTTTATACATATGTTAAAGATTGAGATATGGAGCTATGAAAAAATTATGGTATAAAGATGAATTTTTGTAAAGAGATTATAGATTTTCTTTGAGATTATTGAAAATGAAGCTTACTGGCAAATGATTTAGTTATGACTTAGTATAGCAAAAGATATTAGGGCATTTCTAGATGCTTTAAAAAGCCTTATATATAAATATTCTTAAATATAAAATAATTTTATTAGTAGAATATATTTTGATACTATCATATTTATTTTGTCTCTATAATAAGAATACATCACTTATTAGAACTTTTCTAATAAGTTAAAGCTAAATTCTCTACAACTAGATACTCGGTATATTTTTAAATAAAAAATTACACCATAAAATAATGTGTAAAGCCAAAGTAGTATCTATGAAGCTTCTAACAAGCTTCATTAAAAGATATTATGAAATTAATTTATTTTTATCTACTTCTATTTAATCATATAAATAATTATTAGAATAAATATACATATCTGTAATAATAGTTGTATGCAATTGCATCTTAATTATCTCATGATCCATCATCTTCATATTTTTAGTTAGCTCATTGTAACTTAATACCTTCAATTTCTAAGCACATTTTATTCAATGAAAAATTATCCACTAATTGGTTGGATTTATTGGATGCAATTCTCAAAAGATAGTTCTTTTCTTCTATTCTTTGAAGTCCAATTTTTAAATTATATGCTCCAAAAATTAAAGAAAGAAAATTTATGTGGTATAAAATTTAATATGTCATTTTATTGTTAAGCTTTCAAAAAATTATCAAATCAATAACAATATATCACCTTATAGCATATTACACTTAATTTCTAGCTAAACCTATTCATCTTTTTAATTTTTCTTTTTTTCAATTTCTTCTTTGATACAAGCTTCTATTTTTTAATCAAAAGATTCTTTTGGATATATTGATATATGAAGTAATTTTTTAGACCAAAGATCAATAAGGCTCTCAATATGACAATAAGAATAATCAGCCCTAGATTTATACAAGTTTCGTGTTCAATACTTCCATGTGACAACATAGACAATTTGTTGAATGAAGGTAGAAAACAATAGCAACAGTAGTAGTAGTAGGAAAGCCAAGCAATCCACTTCCATAGGTAAGTGAATAAGAATGTGAATACACCATAAATCTATCCTATGAATAAAAAAAATTAAAAATTAATATATTGCAATAAAAATAACACTCAAATATGACTCCAATACTTATAAAAATTAAAACAAGATGTATTTCCTCTCTTATTTAATCATCTTTCAAATATAAACTATAAATCCAAAGAGTTTCTAAAATTAATATATAATTTTAGAAAATAATTTTTTAGACTTAAAAAATCAAATTTTCAATGACATGCAACATCATCAAAAGCTTTGATATGTAGTACTGTTCTAAGCTATAATATCTCTTAATAAATGTGATTCTAGAATTTCTAAAAGCTTTACATCCATTGATACAAAAATAAGCATTATATACCATAATTCATCTCATATTATCAATAGTTATATTGAGACTATTTCTTCTTGATGGAATAAGAGCATGACCCTCAAATCAAGAAGGTCAAAAATTATCATACATGGATTTGTAAACCTACAATACCAAACCTCGCAACTTAAAGCACTCATTTCTAATATTGAATTTGAAAGACCAAAATCAAGCAAAAACTTCACCTTGAGGAGTGCAAAAAACAAAAGAACTTATTATCTATGACAAAAAAAATTTGCTTTGTTGTACCAATCGATGCTACTCTATGTTCACCTCAAAATTTTGTCATATGGAGCAACTACAGTTGCAAAATTGCAATTCTCAAGAGACTGCTTTCTAATAGAGAGAGTTGAAACATGGAAATAGATTGGAGATTCATTCCTTTAAAAATGTGATCCAAAATGAGAGTAAAAAAGGTACTGATCAATGCCGGCCATAAAGACAAAGCTTGTACGATCCAACTTTATTAATCATTGACTTTGTGAATTAAGCCCTATGCTTCAAAATCTACCTTGCAAATCTACCTTGCAAATCTTGAAAATAATCGTTATCAAACCTAACAAGTGAATATCTCAAGCAAAGGAGAGTCTTGGGTACAAAAGACAAGGCTATTCTTTGCACTCATAAAGAAAGTCTTGAACAAAGGAGAATCTTGGGCAGTCTTGATAGAATTGCCTCCACACTCATGAAGGTTGAACTAAGAGAGCAGCAGATACATTTTGAATAATGATGATCTAGCTCATCTACATCAAATCATAATCATGAGCACACCACATGGGATAGAGTGACATTGGACTAAAATAATCCTAACATGGCCAAGGAAGTGTGGCTTTAACAAAATTGGAGTGTGGCTTTTACAAGTCCTTAAATTTAATATAATTTTTTTAATATAAAGATTTAACAAATGATTATTTAGCTAGAACTATCAATAGCTAACATTATATTTTTGACTATTTTCTTGACAGTAATAGTTATCAAGAGCAGTAGAAAATAACTAGTGTGAAATCCAAAGAAGCTACAGGAGGGATTAACAACAAACTGTCTGGTTTTTTCATGACATTACCGTAACTGGACCGCAAAGCATAGCTTAGGCTCCAAAAAATCTATGATTTTTTACGTAGGCTTCGTCGGGCCTTAGCCCTCCCTCTCAGCGAAGCCGGAAAAAGGGCCGAGTCTCGCTCTGAAGTGTGAATATTGTGACTTATTGAGACTCAAACCAGCTCTTTATTTGCAAATCGCACGGAAATACTTGTGTGTGGATATAACAAACCAGTGGGCCGTCAGCAAAGGAGCAAGGCAACTGCACTTTCTCTTGCGTAGCAATGGTCTAAACATGTTAAAAAATGTTTCGATGGAGGCGTCGAAGTAGAGTCCATAATTAATGAACACAATGGGTGGTGGAGGAGTAATCTCAATAGAGCGGTAGAGCTGGTGCTTGAACATGCACAGGTACTACTTAGTAAACCACCAAGTGAACCGTCTGTTCTTCTTTGCGGGTCCAATAGAGATATCGATCGAAGAACTGGTGCTGACCAGCTCCCTCGGCACTTTATGCAGCTTGAGATTGCCGGCTTCTTCCTTGATGGTGATGCTCTTGTAGTCGCAGAGATCGTCAGAGTTGAGTACCACATTCGGCGGTCCATCGTTATCGACAACCCTCAGGGTGTACTCGCAGTACGTCGCGTTACAATCGGCTCTGATGTTGATCTTCTTGCCTGCCTCGACCGTAGCCATATCCGAGACACGGCAACCACTGCCTACTTGCAGCTTTATCGCCTGGTTCGTCCCGTTGGCGATATCCGTAGATGTCATTGCAGAGACGTAGTGCAAAGCGGCGTTGAAACCCTCTGATTACCGACTTCGAGGCCTCCCCTGAAGGCGCTTCGAATAGAACCGAAGAGAATACACTGTCGAGAAAGAAATCGGTCTGTTAGTGCTACAAAAAGGAATAACGAAGCTGCAACCAAGCTGGTAGAAATACAAATTCAATGCAGAATCACACCTTAGCAGAAGGGAAACAACTGCAACTGCATCAAATGAACATGAGGTGCTTGATATCTAAGCCTTTTAAGTCCCTCAATTACCGACTGATAAAAATATGGTAAACTGAACGGAGATGAATAATCTGCTGTTAAAAGTGGCAGCCACTATGTGGTTGCGCTGAAAGTATACTCATCTCCGACCAACTCGTTGAAATAGTATAAGCACATCACCGATGTTCACCGAAGCTTCACTACCAATAAGCCTACGGCTTCTTTCGTATCAAAACATGCCCTGTTTGTTAGTATTAGCAAATGACAAAGTAACATTAGACAGCGCTGTAAGTGGAGGCTTTCAAAACGGCTAGAAACGTCCAATTTGGTGTATACCTTTTCAATCTTCACTACCTGACATAGTTTTTAAAGCAATGATGCAATGGTAGAAAATCCTTGCCGGTTCTACACAAGAGAAATGAGGCTGGGAATTCACCTCCACAGTAATATTGTCAGCATCGAAGTAGAGCTCCTCTTCAGCTTTCTGCGAGGATTAAAAGCCCCTCATACTGCTCGACAGAATGAGTGGAATGGCCGGCAACGCTCAGGGTTTAGAATGGTTCCATTTGCTCCCCAAGATTCTGCGAGGTTAGAGAAGCTTAATTGGTACCATTCGATCACAATCTCGCGCGTTGAGATCCATGGAAAATTCATGAGGCATTGCTGCTGCATGCGTTACAAATTTGCAGCAGATGTATCGAAAACACAGATATAGGCGTCGGTGGCTACCCTGTGAACAGGCTACACGATGAGAAATTTGTCGAAGTATCACATACAAGTCCAGGGAGGGATTTCCGTGGCTAACATTGCAGCGTAAGTGTGGTGAAGTGCGAACGTCTGTAGACTGAAAAGAGTTTAAACATCCATCAACTTGGGCTCGGGAACCGTAACCCGTTCGACACGGGCATTGAAACGAGAAAAACTCTGCTACGGACTATTACCTTGTTAATTAAGAAGCCTGGGACTACCATGAAATCTACGCTTGCTATATAATCACTCGACTGATCACCGTCATCATCGGACTCGGACTCCTGGAAAATAACCGACTCCATGAACCTCTCAACAAATTGTTCGGATTGTGGAACACGAAAAATCCGAACTACGGGATTAAACGAAAAAGCAAGTTTGTGGACTTTCCACACACTCATCGCAAGCTTAACAAACGTTGTTCCGAGTGTGTCAGCGACCTGAGAGGTGGAGCCATCTTCAGAGGTAGACTGCTCAAAGGCACGGAACATAATTTCGTTAACCATGCTTTCGACCTCGGGAATGGCCGCACTCAGGTTAGCCAGCTTCAGCCTACAAAATTTGGTGAAAAGGTTGTCTCCCATAAGCACATGTTTCTCCGCATAGTCCATGGAGCACAAATGTTTGTACTGACGGAAATTTTCCATCCTCTGTTCCTCCATGTCCAGAAATCCTGGTGTGCTATCTTGCAACTCAAAGCATTCATTCTCGAAGCCTTGGAACAATAACTTGCAAGTGATCGCCTCCAAAACGTACTTCAAGGGAGCTGCCTTACCAATCGATTGGGAGCGAACAAAGTCGTTGCGAGCCACTGCCATGCCATCTATCTTGCCCTGATCCATCGCCTTCGTCAGAAGCCTTGCGAAGTTTCCGGCTACTTCGTGCACGCGTTGGACAGCCTTATCGAGAAGATAGGGAGTGGCCTGTGTTTCCAGAAATGAATCTCCTCCGTGGTACTCCTTAGGTGGTGGTAGAAACTCCACGCTTCCTGAATCCCTCTTCAATAGTTGTATTTGGTTTTTTAGGTCATCTATTTCTCGCATCAATTCTGACGTCGAATCCTTTGCCTCCGATTCACTCGAATCCACTTGTGCTTTCAAACTAAAGTATTCCGCTTCAAACTCTCGCTCCTCCTGGTCGCCATAGCTACTTATTGCTGTTGCATTTGCGGCCATCGCAGTTGTAAGAGATTTGTTTATGTGACGAAGATCTTGCGCTTCCTGCTCTAATATCTCAAATTGAGCATTTCTCTGCTTTAAATCTTGCTCTAATTTCTGAATTAACAACTGTCTATGCTCCAAATGTTCGAGCTCAACACGCAATCGACTTCGGAGATTTTGCATCTCCATGTCGTTGGTTCGCAATTTCAATTGTAGAGTTGACATTTGGTGTTTGAGCTCTTCTATGCGCTTTGAAGATGCTTCTACCTGGTTAGTCAACTGTTTTCTGTTGGCCTCCAATTTATCAATTGTTGTTCTCAATTCAACATGCGAGAGCTTCGTGTCGACCTGGCCTCCAGAGTCTGCTTCTCTTGCTCTTGTCTCCTCCTGCATGGCTATATTACTCTTCAATTCTTGGTTCTCCCGGCTGAGCTCTTGCAAAGTACTTGTCAAGTCCCGGTTCTCCCCGCTACGCTCTTGCAAAGAACTTTTCAATTCCTGGTTCTCATCTTTAAGCTTCTGCAAAGAACTTTTCAATTCCTGGTACTCATCTTTAAGCTTCTGCAAAGAACTCTTCAATACATGGTTCTCATCTATAAGCTTTTGCGAAGTACTCTTGAACTCCTGGTTCTCACGTCTAAACACTACTAATAGACTTTTCGATTCAAGACATTCACGTTTAAGCTGTTCCACATCATTTTTCAGCTTCCTGCACTCAGCATCTTTCATTTCTAGAGCTGCATCTTTTTTTGCCAAAACAACGGTATTGTCCAACAGGTTCTGTCGAAGCTGTGAAGCATCTTCCGCCTCCTTTTTCATCTTTATTATTTGAAACTCAAGTTCTAATTTGAAATGCTCGCGATCTTTCAAGACCTTGGAAAAGTCGTTCTCCCGAAGCTTAACCCGATTTTTCAAAATTTCGATCTCTTTTCTAAGTCTTATAACCTCCGTCTCGTTGACCCTAGCCTCATGCACAGCAGGTTTGTAACTGATGTCATCACCGAATTTCCGAACGTGACTACCGACGTTTCCGTGATGGTAACCATTAGCACCGTCGGCAGTATTTCGACTTTGAGGGTCCATGGATGGAGCATAAGACGAATGACTAGTGGAGTGCCTAAATTCAGGTTCTTTGTCATGTGGCGAAGGTCTGGAAAATTCCGGACCAGTGCCGCCAGCAGAAGGACTGTCTCTTGTGGCTGTGTTTGAATGCCCGCCGAGACCTACAAAATTCAACACAAAGTTCGGGAACCAACTTAGGAGTCCCACCGGTTGATGTGGTGATCTTTCTTCATCGCGTAAGCCTACACGAGCATCTCTGGGGTCATTTCCTGGGTTATAAACCATCGAACCCAAATTCGAGAAGCCATACCCTAGATCATCTCCCCATGTACGATTATTTGTGGTATCATGCGCATCTTTAGGGTCCTTTCTTGGGGTATAATCCATCGAACCAAACTTCGGGTAGCCATACCCTCGGTCATCTCCCTGTGTGCGGTTACTCGTCGTAGCATATGCATCTCTAGGGCTATTTCTTGAGCTAGGATCCAACCAACCCATCTTCGAGCTGCTATGCTCTTGGCCATCTCCCCATGTACGGTTTCTTGAGGAATCATACGCTCCTCGCTCAGGTCCCCACGCAGGCCATCCTGTGGGGCCATACGTCTCTCTATAAGGAACCTGTGGGTATCCATTCCGTTCATGTGCCATTCTACGAATTGATGACAACCTGATTTATCAATGTAGAACCAGCACATTCTGTATCTTCCAACACCTGGAATTTTGACACCTTGCCGATGGAATCACCCTAGCGCACTGAAACAGTAAACAGTACACTTCGAACAATGAGAGGGTTACAACCAAACGCAAGAAAGAGATCAAACATGTTCGGTGCAGAGGTCAACTCAACAGACTTTCGTCAAGCAAAACCAGACGCTAAAACAAGAAAGTTGCATCCAACGGCAGCGGAGATAAAAAGAACCTCCCCGAAAACTACCAACGGCTCACTGCACTGTAAGACCACCTCAAGGTACCACGAGTATAAAACTGATGCGATCGTGATCTGAAGCCAATGTAAATACTGAGACGGCTCTGGAGGAAATCTTTTTAAATCAAAATCTCTTCTAGCACCACAAAACCCTTTAAGAACAAACCCCTTCATAGGAGTGTAGAATTCCTAACCAGGTCCCGAATCTAGTTCATCCTGTAGTAATCATCCAACATAAACCCAGTGAAACAAAACGTCTGAGAAAACTTTCAAAAATCAAAATGATTCTCTGAGAAGCTGCCAGAATTTGAAGGGTACCCTCCCAGATGCCTCTCATCCACAACAGGAAAGAGGATCCTCACTACGCCATCAGAGGCAACTTTCACTGAACTTACACGAGGATTACACGCCCCATCTTCAAAGCCAGGAGCAGCTACTCTCCACGATCCATGAAATCTCAGAGTTATTTGTTGATGAAACCCTAGAAGTCGCTTTACATACACAAGAAGAAGCTCTCTGCAACAATTGAAACGCAACAGCATGCAGCTGCTCGTTCGGAGAGAGTGCAATGAGGTTCTAGACATCCTGTGCGCTAAACAAAAACGCCCACTAGCGATCTCGACACAAGCAGTTGAGCAAGGCAACCGCAACGACGCTTAAATATCTCGTCTGGCTGAAGGAGAACAGAAATAAACAAAGAAGTTAATAATAAAAAAAACGGGCGGTGAAATACCCAGGGCGGAGGAATTCAATCATCGTCACCACTGATCCGCGAGCCAAAGAATGGAACGCTCCAGGAGCACTGGACTGCCCCCAACACTTCAACTCCGACGATCCCATCTGCCAGGAAGCCGCACTCTAAACCTCGAACTCCGGCTAGAGAGTATCACTTCCAACTCCTCAAAATCCATGAAGTAAAAACCATCAAAACGAAAAACGAGTGCTCGATTTTGGACAAGTTAACTCATGAAAGGTCGGACAAGTGATCAATGTCGTTTTAAGGATCTTCACCCACACTGCATCAGCGCAGGTGTGGGATTGAGCTTGTAACGAGAGATTGTAGATTAGCGACGAGAGCGCTCTGCCGACAGACAACGAGAAACTACCCCGTAATTCTCGATCACCACGCTCCTCCTCCGCAAAAGGGGAGAAACCAACGGACCAGGATTCACAAAGCCTGGTACACAGTGACAAAAGCATGGGACTGTGGTCGAGTTCAAGGCTAAGGAAGAAAACAAAAACATATATTTATATATATTCTTCGCATCGGAGGGTGTGCAGTTGCGGACACGCTCATCGAGAAATCCATCACACCAGGAAAACATTGGCACCATCCTTCCTTTTCATAATGAATGAATGACTGAATGATAGGTGGGTCAAGTGAGCGAGTGATCGTGCCAGAAAAATTCAGGTTGCTGCTGCGACCTTGATTGCCCCCTCGCGAATCGGTACCGCGAATCGGAACCGCTGCTACGCCTCTCCTGCGACGATCTATCTCCGTGTTGATTGTGCGAAGCTTCGAGGACCTGGGTCACAGAGTGGGTGGATTGTACGGGAGGGAGCCTCACGCCCATCTTGCTCATCTGTCGTCTGACGTGGCTTGCCTGCAGAATGGGGAGGGAAATGTTGAATATATTTATTTATTTATTTATTTACAGACAGACATACATACATACATACATACATACATATTCACTTTAGTTAGGAGAATATTATTTGGAGATTTATTTTGTATAGTATACTAGTCTCTTGTATAGAATACTACCTATTAAGTATTAACTTTACACCAAGAGTTGTGACTATTGGTGTCACTCTTATACACACAATATATTGTGTAATATTAATCATATTAATACATGTAATTGCCTTCAAAGCTTCAAATGCTACTTCATATTCTTTGGTATCAAAGCATTAGAAATATTTGATCCCTAAAAAACTATAAGAATAGATGAATGTTTCAATCTAAAAAAGAATTGCTGAAATTACAAAAAAAGATTATAATGATAACAATAAAACAATCTACTATATGAAGAAAGGTTGATGAAGAGTTTGAAGTTCTTCAAACCATAAAAAGCAATTCTAAATTTGAAAATGGCAACAAATAAACCATAAATAAAGATAAAATTGAATTGATTAAGAATAAATTTAAAAATAATTCCAATTCAACTTTAAATTAAGAATATTGAAGGTGACACAATATCAAGGACATGAATCTTGAAGAAAGAAATCCTCAATACACTCTTGTGTCATTAAAAACAACTAAAAAGTCACTCAAAGATGATATAATATTGAGCTAGAATGGCTATTGCTAAAAATAAGAAGACTAAAAAGTCTTGAAACAAGACTAAAGACTAGAAAAGCATTAACAAGAGTGAAGAAGGCTTCACTTTTGCCTCCATATACTCTTAACTAGGAGCTATGTAGCAATATCCTATAGGATCTCCAAAACATGTTGACTTTGCAAGACACATATCTTAATTTGCAAGACAAGTTTTCAATGTGTGCGCCACAAAGTTAGCTTGTTCCTCAAGCTACTAACATGTGATTAACTTGTTGATGAAGTTTCTAACCTACTAATTAAGTACAAACACATGTAAAATCAAAACAATACCTATAAAACATTGAGAGTCTCTTCTAAACTTGTAATACTAAACACGTTGTATCTTACCATCTATTCAAAGAAAGACGTGTCATTTTTGACGATCTTCATCTTGATTACATTGTCTTAAAGCTTCTAACAATCACAATGTCTTATTTAAAAAGTCAGCAAGTAAAAGTTCTTGAGTTGAATCTACTAATTGTTGGTTTTCTATCTCTTTAGCATCACAAATATATAGAAGCTATAAAGAAGGATAGAAAATTAAATATTATCTTCCTTGGATCTTATTTTTTTTTATAGCAAAGATTTTTTATTCTTCATCTTGGTTTTGATGGATATCATCAATAAAAAGCCTCAACTTTCTTTGTTGTATTTGCAAGATTTTTTGCTTGCTCTCATGTATATTCATAGATATCATATTTGTGCTAATGAACAAGCTATTTCAACCTATTTTGGTACTGCCTTGAATCTAAGACTTCTTCCACCTTGAACTCTTCATTATTATCCACTTCTATAAATCAATACAATATAAAATTGGTAAAAAGTAAATCCTTTTTTTAAAGCATTTAATGATGCTTTGGCTTCTTTATTCCACTAAAGTTTGTCTTTATAAGTCAAATATATAAGGAGAGCTGCAACTTAAGAAAAATTCTTAATAAAGATCTAATAGTAATTGGCAAAGCTCAAAAAGTATTGCACATGTCTTAATGTTCTTAGAATCTTCCAATCCATGATGATCTGGATCTTCTTCGTATCTATCATAAATCCTTTGTTGGAAATGATGTAACCTAGAAAGTCAACTTGAGTAGTATGGAATAAACACTTTTCTAATTTGGCATATAATCCTATATCTCTAAGTTTTTGTAACACACAACAAACATAAATTTCATGCTCTTCTGTGTTCTTAGAGTATAAAAAGATATCGTCCAAATAATTGATAACAAAATCATCAAAAACCTCACAAAAGACATCATTCATTAGATGTTGAAAAATAGTTGGTACATTTGTGAGTCCAAAAGTCATGACATTATATTCAAAATATCCATACCCAGTTCAAAATATAGTTTTTTATTTCTTTCTTTTTTTAATTCATATCAAATTATATATTCTTTATAGATATATTTTTGTATAAATCTTTCCTTGATTGACTTGATTAAGAAGTCTTAAAATCAAAGATAGAGTATACATATTCTTAATAAAGATCTTGTTGAATCCTTCATAGTCCACATATATCTGCAAAGATCCATCTTTTTTCTTCACAAATAAGATAGGAGCTCTGATTGGAGATTTTGAATGGCATATAAAATTCTTAGCCAAGTTCTCATAAATACATTTCTTCAGTGCAGCCAACTTGTTATGGGATAGGCTAAAGATTTCAGCATGTATGAAAGCTCTTGTACCTACTAATAAGGGTTTGGTTGTACCAAATTTATGTATTTTTATTAATCAAATGGAATTTTGGATTACACTATCAAAAAAATTAAGATTATGAAAAATCCAATTTATTTGAAGATTATACTTTTTAAATTAAGATAATCTTAAAATAACTAGATTAGATAGAAATCTAATTATATTAAATATTATTATATTATTATGATCTTTAATTACTACATCTAAAGGAATAGTTTCATATATAACATCTCTAGAAGATAACAAATGACCATCTATAATTTCTATATATACATCTTAAGTTTTTTTTATTAACAATATTTCTTATTTTTTACAAAATCTTTGTCTACATAACAAGCTAGGACTTCTGAATCTAACAAAGCTAAGACTTTGTGATTTTTTGGTCCTAAATAAACTTCTATTATAAAATAAGGTGAAAGTTTTGAAGAAAGAATAAGATATTTACTAAGAATTAGGTAAGATTTCAATCGCACAGTCCCTATTGCAGCTAAAAAAACTTGTTTTTGAACATATTATCTTCTTTGGCAACTACGCTTCTCATTTTGTGGTTGTGTTATTTTTTTAGACAATATTGAGTAGTGTGTTTAGCTTTTTCATAATATAAGCATAAGACTTATTGTTGTTATGAAATCTTTTTCTATTCTTTGAGGAATTTAAAGTATATCATATCAATTTGCATTGATTTTGGCCTGGATGAATAAGTTTTTGAAAACTTGGGAGCTACCATCATTATTTTGCTTATTCTTCTCCAACCAAGTCTTTATTCTTGACATCTTTAAAATAATCAATTTTTGCATGTAATGGCTTAATATCAAGGACATGAATCTCGAAGAAAGAGAATCCTCAATACTCTTCTATCATTGAAGAGAACTAAAAAGTCACTCAAAAGGTGATGTAATATTAACTAGAATGACTATTACTAAAAATAAAAAGACTAGAAAGTCTTAAAAAGAGACTAAGTCTAGAAAGGCGTTGACAAGAGTGAAGAAGGCTTCACACTTGCTTCTATATATACTATCTAACTAAGAACTACGTGGCGATGTCCTATAGAACCTTCAACATGTGTTGACTTTGTTAGCCATATGTCTTATCTTATAAGGCAAGTTATTTATGTATGCGCCATATAGTTGGCATGTTCCACAAGCTACTACACGGAGATAACTTGCTCTACAAGCTACCAATACATGGTTAGCTTTTTGGCCAAGTTTCTAACCTACAAACACATCTAAAGTCAAAATTACATCTATCAAGCTTCTAGGAAGTTTTTCTAGAAGACTTTATGAAATTTTTTTATATTTATTTATTTCTACTTAATCATATAAATAACTATTGAAGTAAATGTATATGTCCGTGACATTACCCTCCCTTGCAGAGACAAGTTCCATGAGGAGCAGTCTTCATATGTTGAGGAAGTCCAAGATGCAACGAATTGTATTTGCTACATACTCTGATCTTTGCTCTTTTTGAAGATGGTTGATATGTCCTCTTAACCATCTATAGTATCTCATACCAAGTCAAGAAGACCACCTTGTTATTTGGTCATTGTTGAGGCCTTCATAACTTCCTTCAAATAAAACATTTGGAATATTGTCAAGAGTTGTTCTTATCTTTAATAAAATCACTAAACTTCGAGAGTCTTTTCCAAAGTTGTAATATCAAACATGTTGTATCTTGCCATCTATTATAGGAAGGACATGTCATTCTTGAGAATCTTCATCTCAATTTTGTCATCTTGAAGGTTGTGACAATCGTAATTTCTTATCTGGTAAATCCGCACATGAAAGCTCTTGAGTTGAATCTACTGGTTGTTGGTGCTCCATCTCATCACAAATACACAGAAACTACAATGAAAGATAGAAGGTAGAATGTTATTTTCCTTTGATCTTGTTTTTTTTATAGCAAAGGTTTGTTATTCTTCATCTTGGTTTTGATGGATGTCGTTGATGAAAGACTTCAACTTTCTTTGCTACATTTGCAAGATTCTTTGATGGCTCCCATGTGCATTGACTAATATCATATCCATGCCAATAAACAAGATATTCCAACCTATTTCGGTGCCACTTTGAATCTAAGAATTCTTCCACCTCAAATTCTTGGTTATTATCTACTTCTATAGGAGGAGGTGGCATTTATCTTCTTTCCAAGATATTCATTGTCTTATACGGCTTCAAAAGAGACATGTAAAATATAGGGTGGATTTTCATTAACTCCAGTAGATGTAATCGATGGCCAACAGAATTGATTTGTTCACAAATAGGAAAAGGTCCCAACTTATAATAATCTAATTTATCATAAAGATGAGTAGTCTTGATATTACAACGATGTAACCATATCTTGTCACCTATATTATATTGTGGTTGCTCCTTGCGATAGGCATCCGCGTTGGTCTCTTGTCATTCTTGAGCATCTTTTAATTGTATCTTCATTGTTGTATATAGCTCTAACAAGTGATTTGCTAAATCTTCTGCCAGAAGATTATCAACTTTTGAAAAGTCAAAAGTATGAATACGTGGATGATAACCATAATTGGCAAAGAAAGTTGTTTGTTGAGTGGAAGAATGTATTGAATTATTATATGCAAACTCTGCCAATGATAAAAGAGTTGTGCAATCATCTTGATGTCAGTTGATGGTACATCTCAAATACTCCTCCAGAACTTTATTTATCCATTCCGTTTGTCCATCAATTTGAGGATGTAAAGCTGAAGAAAGCTTTATATCCACCTTTAGAATCTTGAATAAGGTTCTCCAAAATCTTAATAGAAATTGAGTCCCCCTATTTGATATAATATCCTTTGGCAATCCATGATAGCGATAGATATTGTCAATGAAAAGCTTAGTTGTTTCTTCACCTGTGATAGATTTTGTATATGGTATAAAATGTGCCATCTTGGTGAAATGATCTACTATCACGAATATAGAGTCATAAGAACCTAAAATTAAAAGATCTGTGATGAAATCCATAGAAACAGAAGACCATGGTTGTTCTGGAATAGATAACGGCTGAAGAAGTCCGTAAGGTCGATAACGAGGAGTTTTTGATCTTGAGCAAATATCATAAGATTGTACAAAATCTTTAACTACCTTCTATATTTTCAGCCACAAAAAATCCTTGGATATTAGTTCCAAAATTTATTGTATCCAAAATATTATGCTGCTAGAAAGTCATGAAGAGCTTGAAGAATACGTAATCAAGCTTCACCTTTTGGAACATATAGGCGTCCTTCAAAATATAGTAGTTTGTTCTTAAATTCAAACTTGGAAGTATCATGGGACTTAGAGGAAGTATCCTTAATATCCTGAACAAGAAGATCAAAAGACATGCTTAATTGAATTTGCTTCACAAATGTTGAATCAATAGTCAATGTTGATTTTATAGCTTGAAGATGAAAATGCTCAAGCTTCAAGAAAATTGATCTTTGTTGATCAAAAGATACATCTTCTTCTTTTGGTGCAAGATAAGAACGTCTAGAAAGAGCATTCGATAGACCTTGTTATTTTTCGAGTTAATAAGTGACCTTGAAATTGAATCTAAATAAAAACATACTCCAACGGACTTGACGATTATTCAAGACATGTGTTGACATGAAGTACTTGAGGTTCTTATGGTTTGTATATACGATAACTGGACTTGAAGTGCCTTTTAGATAATGAAGCCATTCTTGAAATGAATCCACGATTACAAGGAGCTCTTTATCATGGATCTCATAATTAATCGTAGTTTCTAAAAATTTCCTTGAATAGAAAGCTATTGGGTGGAGTTTGTCATCTATTCACAGCACCTATAACAAAATCAGACGTATCTGTTTCTATAAAAAATACCTTGGAGAAGTCAATGCAATATAAGATTGGTGAAAAAATAAACTCCTTCTTTAAATCATCAAATAATATTTTTGCTTCTTTATTCTACTCAAGTTTGTCTCTACAAGTCAAATGTGTAAGTGGAGTTGCAACTTGAAAAAAAAAAAATCTTAATGAAGATTTGATAGTAATAAGCAAAGCTCAAAAAGCATTGCACATCTCGTATTGTTCTTGGAATCTTCCAATCTATGATAGTTTGAACCTTCTTGGGATCTATCATAGGGCATTTGTTGGAAATGATGTATCTTAAAAAGTCAACTTGAATAGTGTGGAATATATGCTTTTTTAACTTGGCATATAATCTTGTATCTCTAAGTTTCTGTAATACACGACGAACATGAAGCTCATATTCTTCTGTGTTCTTAGATTAGATTAGAATGTCATCTAAATAACAAACAACAAAATCATCTAAAAACTCACAAAAATCATCATTCATAAGATGTTGAAAAGTAGCCGGTGCATTTGTGAGTCCAAAAGGCATGACATTATATTCAAAATGTCCATACCTAGTTCAAAAAGCAGTCTTCCATTCATCTCTTTTTTTTATACGAATTAAGTTGTATGCTCCTCGTAGATCTATTTTGGTATAGATCTTTGTTTGATTGAATTGATCAAGAAGTCTTGAAATCAAAGGCAAAGGATACCTATTTTTGATGGTAATCTTGTTGAGTCCTCGATAATCCACACACATTCGCAAAGATCCATCTTTCTTCTTCACAAATAAGATAGGAGCCTCGATTGGAGATTTAGAATGGCGTATGAAGTTTTTTGCCAAATTTTCATCAATGTACTCTTTTAATGCAACCAATTCATTTTGCGATAAGCTATAGATTGGTCCAAATGGTAGTTGAGCTTGTTCTTGTAGATCAATTGAACAATCATAAGTTTGATGCTCGGGGACAATATCTGCATTCTTTTTTTTCAAAAATATCTTCTAATTCTTGATATTGGTTAGGAATACCACTCGATATTGTTTTACTATTAGAAATGGGTGTAGCATATATAGCAAAAGATGATCATTCTTTTGCAGCATGCATGAAATCTTTTGCACCTACTAGTAAAGATTTGGACGTATTGGACTTACGTACTTCTACTTTACTAACGCAATCTTAAATTATATTAACAAGAAAGTTAAGATTACGAGAAATCCAATCTATTTGAAGGTTATATTTTTCTAGCCATGATAATCTTAAAATAATTGGATTAGAGAGAGATTTTATTACATTAAATACTACTATGTTGTTATGATCTTTAATTGCTACATCTAAAGGAATAGTTTCATAGGTAACATTTCCAGAAGACAACAAACAACCATCTATGACTTCTACATGTACAGATTTAACTTTCTTCACTAAAGATATTTTTTGATTTTTGATAAAATCTTCATCTATAAAACATGTTGAGGCTCCTAAATCTAACAAGGTAAAGACTTTGTGATTATTAGGTCATAAATATACTTCTATTATAAAATAAGGTGACGGATCTGAGAAAAAGATAGGACCTTTATTAGGTATCGCACATGATTCCAGCCGCAAGGTCCCTATTGTAGCTAAAGAAACTCGTTTTTTGATACGTTATCTTCTTTGGTAATTATTTTCTTCATTTTGTAATTGCATTGCTTCTTTAGATAATATTGAGTTGTGTGCTTAGCTTCTCCACAATATAAAGATAACTCCTCTTGGCAATGTTGAGACTTTTCTTACTTCGTGAGAGGTTTTAAATGTATCATATCAATTTGCATTGGTTATGGCTTTGATGAATATGTTTCAAAAAACTTGGGAGCTACCGCCATTACTTTACTTGTTTCTCTCCAACCAAATCTTTATTCTTGATGCCTTTCAAATAAACAATTGTCACATGCAATGGCTTGAATAATAAATTATTTCAAAGATTCTACTTTTGGCATTATTAATAACAAATCTTTGATGCTATCCTTCAACCCATATCAAAATTGGTTGATAAGTGCTTTGTCATTTTAGTCCATGTTGTAAACAAGGTTTTGAAATTTGATACCATATATAGTCACTGATCGTGATCTTTGCCGTAAGGATAAAAGCTTGGTCTTTGCTACTCGTTTTCAATCACTTTCTCCGAATGTGGACATAAATACTTCTAGGAATGAGTTCAAATCATAAAGGAGTCGTGAATCTTTTTCCATTAAAGGTGCAAATTAAGAAAGAGCACTTCTTGATAGTAGTATGCCTATGAATCCGATTTAAGTAAATCCATTAGGATATTGGAAAAGGTGCAACCTTAAATAGAGCTTGAATTGTTGCAAAAATCCTTAAAATTTTGATCTTTTTCCATCAAACTTCTCATGCATACTAATCCTTATCCATGTCATACTTGTAGAAGCAAAACTCCTTGGATTTGGTTGTGACGTTGATCTACTTGCTTCTTTCAACTACACAACTTTTTGCCACAGACTCTGAACTTCTTCCATAGGCGTAGGCATAGTACTTCCATGATTCACATTGAAAATATGTGAGATTTTCACTCTTAGAGTATTGACAAGCTCATGAAGATCTGCCATGGTTGCAAATCTATTCTCACTTTTGTTAAGAGCAGCATCTATTATATTTCCTTCCATAGACAACTCAAACAAATTCAAAAGTTAAATTAGAAGAGGGTAATCCGCAACCTCTAAAAATAAATCCCACAAAGAAGGATAATCCACTTTATTTAAAGAAAAGATCAATGTTAAAAAATAAGATTTTTTGTTTAAAGGTGGGTAGTCCACAACCTTCAAAATACAACAATAGAAGTGGAGTAATCTACTCACTTCTAAAATAAGATAGAAATAATATATTAACACTCTTATCAAACTATTAAGGACATGAATCTCGAAGAAAGAGAATCCTCAATACACTCTTCTATCATTGAAGAAAATTAGAAAGTCCCTCAAAATCTAATGTAATATTAACTAAAATGACTATTGCCAAAAATAAGAAGACTAAAAAGTCTTGAAACAAGTCTAATACTTGAAAGGCATTGACAAGAGTGAAGAAGGCTTCACTCTTGCTTCTATATATACTATCTAACTAAGAGCTATGTAGTGATGTCCTATAGGACCTCCTACATGTGTTGACTTTGCTAGCCACATGTCTTATCTTGCAAGGCAAGTTATCTATCTATGTGCCACGTAGTTGGCTTGTTCTACAAGCTACCATATGGAGATAACTTATTCTATAAGCTACCAATACATGGTTAGTTTTTTGGCCAAGTTTCTAACCTACAAACACATCTAAAGTCAAAACCACATCTATACAGCTTCTAGGAAGCTTCTCTATAAGACTTTATGAAATTTTTCTATATTTATCTACTTCTACTTAATCATATAAGTAACTACTGAGGTAAATATATATGTCCGTGACACTTAAGCAATTAATTGTTCTAAAGATTTTGCCTTTGGTGTTGTATGTAATAAATCTTTGAAATTATCCTTTAATTCATATCAAAATTGTTTGATAAGGGCTTTGTCATTCCAGTCCACATCGCAAGCAAGGTTTTAAAATTCAACAATATATATAGTGGATGATTGTGATTCTTATCATAAAAATAAGAACTTGGTTTCTGCTACTCTTTTTTGATCACTTTCTTTGAATTTTATTGTAAATACTTCTAGACTTCAAATCAAATCATAAAAGAGTCGTAAATCTTTTTTCATTAAAGGTACAAACCAAGAAAGAGCACTTTTTGATAAAAGTATGCCTATCAATTCGACTTGAATAAATCTATCAAAGTATTAGAAGAGATGCAACTTTAGATAGAGCTTGATTTGTTGTAAAAATCCTTGAAATTTTGATTTTGTTCCATCAAACTTCTCAAGCATATTAATCCTTGTTTTCATCGTACTTGTAGAAGCAAAACTTCTTAGAATTGGTTGCAAAGTTGATCTACTTACTTCTTTCAAGTGCATAACTTCTTATCGCAAACTATGAACTTCTTCCATAGGCGTAGGCATAGTACTTCCATGATTCACTTTAGAAATACATGAAATTTTTACTTTTAGAGTATTGACAAGCTCATGAAGATTTGCAATAATTGCAAATCTATTCTCGCTTCTGTTGAGAATAGCATCCATAACCTTTCCTTTCATAGACAACTCAAATGAATTCAAAAAGTTAAATTAGAGGAGATAATTTGCAACCTCTAGTATCTAATAAAAAAATTCCTCAAAGAGGGATAAATTACTCTTTTAAGAAAATATCAGTATTAAAAAACATGATTTTTTATTTAAAGGTGGATAGTCCACAACATCTATAATACAACAATAAAAATGGGATAATCCATTCACTTCTAAAACAAGGCAAAAACAGTAAGTTAGCACTCTCTTCAAATTGTAAAGGACATGAATCATGACAAAAGAAATCTTCAATATACTCTTGTATCATTAAAAAGAACTAAAAAGTCACTCAAAGATAATATAATATTGAACTAGAATGGCTATTGCTAAAAACAAAAAAACTACAAAGTCTTGAAACAAGACTAAAGACTAGAAAGGCATTGACAAGAGTGAAGAAGGCTTAACTCTTGCCTCCATATACTCTTAACTAGAAGCTATGTGGCGATGTCCTATAGGACCTCTAAAATATATTGACTTTGTAAGATACATATCTTAACTTGCAAGGCAAGTTTTTAATATGTGCACCACATAATTAGCTTGTTCCGCAAGCTACCAATATGTGATTAACTTGTTGATAAAGTCTTAAGCTACCAATTAACTACAAATACATGTAAAATCAAAACATCAACTATGAAGCTTTTAAAAAGCTACTCTAAAATGTACTATAAAATTAATCTATTTCACTTCTTTGGATGTAGAAGCTTGAAAAAGTGGTTGCATCACAAGTTGAAGTACTCCAAGTCTTGCATCACTATAAAATCTTATAAAAAAATTCTTAATTTTAGAAATTCTACAAAATAAAGTATTGAGTGTGTTCATAATATCTAACTTGGACTCAAAAGACTCAACCATACTGACATTTTTACATCTAGGCATGGTGAAAGAATAAGAAGTTTTTAAACAATACCAATTTAGAAGTAGATACTTTGCAATCTCTAAAGCTTTTAAATGTCTTCAAGAAAAAGGATAATTCACTTTCAATCAAGAAGGGTCAAGCTCTAGTATTAATAAGGAGGTAGTCTAGATAAATTGTCACAAATATATTATACAAGAGACCAAACAAGAAATTGAGCAGAAGAATTTCAACAAGAAAGCTAGCAAGAATTTGATTAAACCAAATCAATACAAAATCAATACCAAGAAAGGTGAACTAAAACTCCAAGAGATATGTTGTTGAGATTGAAAATCCCCTAAATCTCAATTTTAATATATATCATGTATTAGAGAGTTTCTTGAAAAAATCCTCTATTGTTTAAAGATAAAGCAACCTTAAAAAGCTTCTTGAGAAGTTTTCATGTTGTTTAAAGATGAAGCAACTCTAAGAACCTTCTTAGAGAACTTCCTTAATCTTCCTAGAACTTTTTAGAATTTGGTGAAATATTCTAATAATCTTTTAAAACTTTTTTAAAATATTTTTAAAATCTTCTACTAGAATATTTTAAGAATATTTTTAAACTTTTTATAACCTAATAGAACATTTTTATTGGATATCCATAATACAAACAATAAAAAAGAAGCAACAAGAAAACACAAATTAATTGAAGAAATCACATACCTTCTTAGAATTGAAGAAGCAGTGGAAGAACTATAAGAGAGCTCTTCAACATCACAACACCAAAAAGAAGATTGAAACACAACATTTTTTATACATCCATTTTTAAAATAGATGAACTTTTTCTATGGATGAAATTTAATTTGACGATGAAGATTAATATCCTAATAGAAGTATTGGAAAAATAATTTTGTATAATACATTAGTCTCTTATTACTATATACATCTAACAAAAGATTCTAAAAATATTTTTAGAATACTATATTATATTCTATAATATTTTATAATATTTTAAGGATATTCTTAGAATATTCTAGTAAATTTTAAAAAGTTCTAAGAAGATTAAGGAAGTTGTTTGAGAAGTTTCTTGTGATTGCTTCATCTTCAAGCAATATGGAAACTTCTTGAAAAGCTTCCTAATATCTAGTATATATTAGGATAAAAGCTAAAGAAATCCTTAGTCTTTTGTTAATACATTTCTTGGAGTTCTAACTTATCACTTTGGTGTTAATTTTGTACTTATCTGATTTAATCAATTTCTTGTTAGTTTTTTTTATTTGTTATAAATTTTATCTATTATTTATTTATAAATATTTATTCAAAAAATAAAATATTATACTTGCATTTCTAACTTATATTTTAATTATATGCAATCTTTATAATTCTTATAAAATTCAACTACAGTATATTATGATTGAAATAGAAGAGCAAAGTAAAAGAAATAGCTAAATTTAAAATCAATAGAAAAATAGTCTCTGAGTGTGTGTATATATATATATATATTAGATGTTTTGTGTCTTAGCACAAATGCAAAGCTAGTAAGAAGCCTGATCTTTTTCTTATTCCCTTTTAGAATGTCCAAGTGAAATGTGAAGTTTCACTTCAAATTTGGGATAGTAATATAATATTGATTATTAATAAATATATACATTAAACACCATAAATTTGATGTCACCCTGTCTTTTGCACATTGGAATGTTGCATGAGAACACATTACATATTTTGCTTCTCTTAGTGTTACCATCCAATGCTATACTTAGAAGAATCAGCATACTGCACACACAACTGTTTAACTTTAAAACTACGTAATATATAGTAAGCATTAGATTTATTACAAGATGTATCCACGCAAATTCACTTCCAAGGGCTGGCAATTATTCAAGGATCAAGTATAATGTACTACTCTCTTGTGTTAATGATTGTAATATCCTATATGAAAAACAAACACGCTCTATCTAATGAACTCATCGATCTCTTCTATCTCACTTCCCTCTGGTTTCAACTTGAACAAATGGTGAAATGGTATGTGAATTGTTACGAAAGTCGGCACTTCATAGCAATGTTACGAAATCAAATCGATGGATTTCAGCAACAGCCGTAGGCTAACACATTACATCAACTTGAAATAATTTGCTGATGTCGAACAAGAGCCACTCACCTCGGCAACGTAGAGTGATGCTAAGATCTCGTGGGAGTCAGAATTCGAACCACGTGTTTGGGTTTCTAACTGGGAACGTAAGAATCACATCATAATCTATATCGCTTCCGGATAGGTGGGTACAAGTGAAACGGAGAACATCGTCAACTACGTCAGTGATGATAAATGTCCTCAAACGTAATAAGAGCGGCATACAAGGGTAGGAGGTAGTCCACAAATAACCAAATATATGATTTATTACCATGTATAATCGCCATTAAGCTCGACAAGAGGCACTAACCCCACACATAGAACAGATTCACTGCAACTGAAAAACTAGAACTTCTACCGTTAGGAACGATCTTGTGCGCAAGTATCTACTGTGCCAGTGTCAACAATAAACACGCATCTGTCCTCCCTTTCAAGGTCGACCATGAAATGGTAAAATAAATACGTTACTACCACGGGGGTGCCTTCTCAGGCATTTATTCAGTGTTCTATAACGACTGCTGGTGAAGCCATGCCACGAGCTTAGAAGCCGTGAATCTTGATGAGATCCTTCTTCACAATTCCTGCTTGAACGAGAAAGTTCGAGACATTCTTCCGCTGGTCACCCTGGAGCTGGATGACCTGACCCAATTCAGGGTCTTGGACAACAACACCGTTACAACAGAACTCTTTTTTCAGGTCCTTCAGAATCTTGTTGTAGTTGAATTCCTTCTTCAATCCCTGAACGGTTGTTAAGCTCTTTCGTCCATTCCTTTGCTGCACTCTAACATGCACATATCCACTTCCTTTCGAACCTACTCCACTATCCTCAACATCTGCTTCCGCAAATGGATCTGCACAAATTCGAAGGGCAGAAAGTCAGAAAACCGACAACAAAGCTCCACAGCTAACCCAAACAAAAACCCAGTTACCACTAAATCCCTTAACTATTCTTCAAAAGTACGTTGATCCCTACGAGGACTAACAACTAGAGATTTTATCCATAAAACCACAAATAAGAAACAACCACCTCTTCTGAGACAGAAAACGTAGCACCAAAACGACGGTAAAAAATCCTCTTCAGTCGACAGATGCCACCGCCATAACGAGGACCAAAATAAGGGGGGAAATGAACGTACCAAAAGAGGCCGGAATAACCGTTTCCGACAAGTCCAACATGAACCCCGACGTGACGAACTGCCTCTGCACCGGATCTGAAGACGTGACGAGCGTCGCAAGCACGAGCGGAACCCTAATCGCAAACTCCCACAAGAAAACGAAGTAAAACAGAGGGAGGAAAACTTTAAGAGAACGAGGAAAAACTGGAAACAGATCGACGCACCAAAAACAAGAGCAACAATCACACACAACAACACTGGAATACGCACAGTGCACCCTGACGAGGGTATATATACACGATACGAGCAGGCAAAGGGGCGGCGATGAGGGCGCGTCAAGAGGCGACACGGTCCTGCAAGTGTGGCGTGGGATGTAGGGCAAGTCCTCTCTGAACACCACCGGCACACTTTGTAGGGATTCACGACCACGGGCCGGGCGGACCGACGCCACCCGTGCCACGTTTCTGGAACCCTCTATTTTGGCCACCCGTTCTGGGCTGCCCCCACTTTCTTCCTTTTTGTCTTTCCGGTGCGTCTTTTTCTTTCCGTTTCCGGCTTCCCATTGTTCAAAGCGTCGCTTGGACTCGTAGAAAGATTTTTGTGAGGGCTTTCTACACGGCTATAGGAGGAAATAGGTTTTCACCGCATTAATATTTTCTTCTTTATCTTTTATTTTATTTTATCTTTTTTAAGTAGGGGTCAACAATGTTTTACAAGATGTTCTAAGGAATGAATGGAAGTACAAGACGAAAGAGGATGAATGATTGTGAGAGAAAAGTTCGTTCATCCATCGTGTGGTGGGTACCCCTAAGCAAGTTCATCCTTATCATCTACTGCTTGGTGGCTAGCAATCTATCTATTGGTAATAGAAAAATTTAATGGGCATGCGTTGATATCCATGGATACCCCCCCCCTCTCTACCTCTAAAAGATTCAAGTGCATCCACAATAAATATCCTACCCATTTCAAAGGCATTTCTTTTAAGAGAAAAAAGAAAACACACACACACACACATATATATATATATATATATATATAATAAGTTGTTTCTTAATTCTTCAAACATTTATTTAATTATAAAGTTAGGGAATAATTTCTATAATCATTATACTATTATATTATAAAATCCCCATAATAGACAATTTTTCATCTGACACGGCAGGAGGAATTTGCCCATCCTTTGAATGTCAACTTACAGACAGAGTTTAAATATAGAATTTTAAAAGCAATCACCCTTTTTTTAGTGTTCACTAAATATTAAAATGTGGAAGAAAATAATTGTGACAAGTGAGGGATGATGAATGGATGCGAATGATTAGTTTATAATATGGTGATTAAAAGCTTGTTGATGAAGCAAATCAATTACCAAAAGAGTGCAACTGGTATGCTTTCTTAGAGAGAGAGTTTAATTAACAAATCTGAGATAGACATTAGTTTTATTTTATAGCATTTCTAGATAAGAATGTTTGCATATATATATATATATATAGATATAGATATTTTATTTATTTATTTATTTATATTTGTATAGTATAGATACATATCTACAAAATAGAAGATGCAAAAGTAAGCTTTATCCACTTATTGAAGTATACAATTGCAAAAACGATTTTGAATTGGTGGCCTTTGTGTGCAGATGAAGATGTAAAGAATTAAAGCAAATTTCACATTTTACTGTAACTGCAATTCATTGAATAGGAAAAAAGTAAAGATATGTGTTGGTGTTATAATATTTTCAACTTCTATTATTATTATTATTATTATTATTCTTAGTATTGTTATTATCAGCATCATCATCATTTTTTTTTTTTAAATGTTTATAATATGGAGATGATGCTGAGGATACATTGTTTTTTGATAAAAAAACATATAAAAGGATGTTGTTCTAATCAACATTGACTAGATGAATGCTTAAAACCACATTATGTGAAGATGTTGAAATTCTACAGATTACTAAACACTATAGTGACTTGAAACAATATCGTGGCATAGATTCTTTAAAAATATGTACATATGTCATAGAAATATATTATTTTATAAAATAAATTTAAACTGATAGAACAAATACTCTTCTGGCATTTATGTAAGATGAAGATGACTTCCATCAAGAGTCCAAGCTATTCCACCTTGCACTCAAAACTAATAAGGGTATACATGTAAAATCTACCAACTAAGGGTACTTCTTATTTGTTTAGTGTTGTAGTATTTCTAGTTAGCAAGTGTAAAAAATAAAACCCCATTCAATAATAGTAGTATCTATTAATGCCATAAACAATAAATAAATATATGTATATATATATATATATATATGTGTGTGTGTGTGTGTGTGTGTGTGTGTTATAGCTTCAAAATTTTGTAGTATTAAAAAATTATTTAAGTTCAAACATCAAGTGATAATAAAATCATGGTTTGTATGTATGTATGTATGTATGTAAGTAAGTATGTATATATATAGGTGTATGAAAACAAAATATATTTAAAAAATATTTTACAGGAGAAAAGTATGCTTATGTATTCCAAATTTTAAGATAAGGTTTAGTATACTATTACTATTAAACTATACACATAAAATGGCAGAAAAGCAACCAAATCTTGATGCTCTGTTTAGTAGTAAGTAACTCGGCATTAAAGTATGCTTAATTACTTCTGTAAACTTTATTAACAAAAATGAAAACCTAAATAGTGAAAAATTCTAAAGTTTCAAAGTTCATTAAAATTCAATAATCAAATTAAGAGCTATATATATAATTTTATGAATATGCATAAGAATCTCATTACACAAAAATAAATAATGTTATGAAAATGTGTAAGAATCTTAATTTCAAAATTTTAGATCGATCAAAGAGTTAATGAAGAATTAGATGTTTGTTTGTTCTACATATGTATATAAGAGTGATAAGAAAAAATTGAAATTGTTTATATGTGCTAAGATTTGCACATGTACTGAACTTTTATTTTACATTCATGTTGTGACTCAATGTGTGACTAAATTATATCAAAAATACTATATGTCATTTATGTGATATGTATGTATGTATGTATATACACATATACATACAAAGCAACTTTGAATTTGAAATTGAGTCTGGTAGACAAAGACATTGCAGTGAAAAGACCATTCAGCACAGATTTGATGAGTGACAATAAGATTAAAAATTCACTATGATAAAAACTGCTGTACTTATGATTCATACAAACATCAGTAATTTGTTGCAACACTTAAAAACTGTAAAACTAATATTTTTAGCAATAAATACTTGTTAAATAAATAAATAGATAATAAATAATAAAAATTGTTTGTACAAGACTTATCTAAGCAGAAAGTAAGAATTAATGACTTGCATTAGTGATATAAAATGATAATTTTGTTATTGAAAGTTTCAAACAAACTTTATAAATAACATATTAACTTTGTAGAAACCCTAAACCCTAAAGCCTGATCCAAACAATTTCATTATTTTCAAATCATGGTTGCAAATATGCTCTTAATATTGTTTTTGTATTGATTGTTGATATTAAATGTCTTAAATTGGAATAACAATAATAAATTTATAATCTAGTTTAGATTGGTAACATTAATTTATTCTTGAATGATAGAATATATTGTTGTGTAATTTTAACAACAAGAATTCTTTAAAATTTCTTAAATTACTAAAAACATTCCAAAACATTATTGGCTACAGTTAAAAATGAGAAATTAAAACTTCAAGTTTAACACTGATTTTAACATTTTAAAAAATAATGTTATTATTATTATTATTATTATTATTCACTCTTCTATTTTTGAAAAACTGACAATTATTCTCATGAAAATTAAAGAACATTACATATAGATGTGTTACTGTAAAGTTGGAGAAATTTGACTAGGACTTTTTTAATATTTTGACCAATCAAAAGATATGACAAGTTTAAGAAATACATGAATTTTCAGCATTAAAAATAATTCCATGCAGAGGATATGTATCTCACTTTAATCCAATGCTACATCTTCTTATAATCAAATTCCATTGCATACTATCTAATCTTTTTATGGATTACATTTATACTATGCTTTCCAAGGGATTGCAAACGAAGGACATATTCCAATCTTCCATTCTTTCCCCAAAAAAGACCCACTACATAGGCTTTAAAATTTACAACCTTTTCTTTTTTTATTTTTTTCTTTTCTTTAAACTTCTCTTCAAACCCACTCCTTTACAACATATTTCCCATGGTTGTTGTCAAACCATTGCTTTCAAAAGGTAGCCAAAAAGAGGTCTCTTTGCTGCCTTGTCTCATCGCACACAAGTGTTACGTGACACAATGGAATGGAATAACATGAATATTCATAATCGAATTAAAAACACTAATAATATAATAATAAGAATAATAATAGTAATAAAAAGACCCCACATGATTGACCCATACAATGAATAATGCGTAGTTGGTGGTCAGTACACCTTCCCGAAAGACGACGAAATCCTTTTCACACATCTCCCGTGACATTCGAGCATCAGACCCAACGCGGACAAGTGGCATTGCTGACGTGGCGAGGTGAGGACGACACCTCAGGTGGGAACGACTCGTTCTCAATGGAGCGACCCGTTCCCATCTTCCTTTACACGGATGCCACCTGTCTTCGACGTTTAGGGCTGGAATCTGAGCCCGCTTGAGAATTCCGACACGAACGGGCATTGGAATCTGCTCGGAGAGCTCTGAGCGGCTTCCGGAATGGTCGTGGCCATTGTTTAATTATTTCCTTAACCTGGGCCCCACTTTTATTGGGTGGGGTATGGCCTAGCTGAGTATGGAATACGGAACATGCTCGACAAGAAAAGCATTTCTATTGAGTACATGTTCCTTGTGTTGTGTTTTTTGTGTCTTTTGTACTCTATAAACCTATTATTATTATTATTATGCATTTATTTCCAATAGAAAAATAAAATATTAACAAAACAGATTTTAGGATAATAAGTTAAAATGTTTATTATTGTTGATAACACATAAAAATGGAGGAATTTAGCTATACAAAATATTGAGCAAGTAAATTATTTTTTGATGCCATGAATATTAATCAGTTAATTGAATTTTTTTTATCACTTATATATATATATATATATATATATATATATATATTACAATAAGATTATAATTGTTTGAACTGATTTTTTTTAAAGTGTATGAAGTTAATATTTTTACCATCATTATAGGCAATTTTTATGTCACTCTTAACAAAATTTGGCTTGGTCGTCCATTCTAATATACATACTTAAAAACCATTGTACGCCCTTTACAATCGAGTTGTCTAAATATTATATTTGAGTCATTAAACCGAGTAAATAACTATTTTGCCCGAAATAAATATCATCAACATATATCTTTTATGACAAATAGCTTTCAATTTGTTCGAACCAAAAATTTTGAAATAAAATTTTGAAACAAAAAAACTTGCCAAAATCCCTCAGTTACATTAAAGTGCATTTAAATAATCTAAAGAAATAATAATAATAATACATGGTATAACTGATGTCTTATAAAACCAAAATAATAGTTATAAGCTAAAGATAAACATTGTTTTAAGAATCCATTCTTAAAAGTGCATCACAAAAATGAATTATTTGATACGTTTAAAAATCATGACGTTCCATTGGATCAATCAACTGAACTGGAATGTGACAGAATTTTTGATGAAATTCACCGACAAACGATCTAGAAAGATGCGCAGAAAGCACCAGAACACGTGCATGGAGTGATGCAGAATGTGTCGGTAACCTCCCCTGTGAAATTTGTCGGTGAAACAACCGAGACCCGCCAGCCTGGTTTTCCATTCCTTCCGATGATCTAGTGATCTTGTCGCTTGCACGATGGGTGCAAATTGGACTTGGTCGATGATGTGTAAGTGATCGACACCATGAAGATTCCCCCTTGCAGCGTGTGCACGGCATCCTGATAATGAAGGTTATCGATATGTTTGTGGAATCCTTGACGTTACTTCAGATGGTTACAATGCTGATCAACACAAAGAGCGCTAGAAACAGTTCGTTGAAGCAGTTGGGTTTTGATCCTAGACCACCCGAAAATCCAACTGAGGAAATCTATCTCCTCCTTTCTTTGTGGTCGTTGTTGGTGTTAATTTGAGCCGATTTCGATCGATGGCCCAACTGGAACGGCACGGAAATTTGAGCTGCCCGGCTTCCATGGTCTCGACTTAAATTTGCGGAGTGGCTGTAGAAATGGATTTAATAGCACGTCTGCAAGAATATTTCTAGGGATTGCTAGTTTCGTTGCTTCGCTGATCAGGCATGCGGTTCGTCTTCGAGGTCATCTCAGTTTCGTCGAGGAGCGAGAGGCAGCAATGTTGTCATTGCTGCCAGAATGTGCAGCTGGTGATCCCCACTGGAAGCCGAACTAGATCACTAGATCATTTGCGGTACATCAATCTCCCGGGAATGGCAACAATGGAGAAGGTGTTCGGAATCCAAGTCCAATTGCAAGTATCAGAGCACGAGCTGTGTCTGCAACGCACGCAAGGAATCACAGGGACTGATCCCCTTTCTCCAAGAACACCCTGAATTCAGGATGAAAGGTGAAAAACTGAGATTGCTGTGATTTGCATTGGATAATGCCTGAGTATCTTGCGTGCCTGACATTGATCAACGAAGTTTTTGAAAACTACGCTCCATAGAACTATGCTGTTCTGATGATTCCTCCAGTTTCGTTTTGTCGGTGACCACCTCAGTCGTATTTCCCCGGCTGCTGAAGATACTTAACTTCACTGGATGGCCACAAAGCTGTTGATGAAGCCAGTCCCGCATCTAGCCGAGGTGTCCCCAGCACTAAAATCAGACTTTCTTAGCTTGTTGATTGTGATTGCACTTGGACGAATTCAATCCAGATGAAACCTGATTCTAGGATTAACTTGTTACTGGCAGTACACGTGATGAAGTTGCCAAGTTTGACCCATGAGCACAGGCTGAGCTCATCTCCGTGTCAGGATTAGTACAATGTTGGATATTTTCATCGGCACCTGAATTTCCTTGAATTGGAGATGTCAGAGAGGAGGAGGTTAATTTGCTTGAAACTCGAATGTGAAGCTTCGGTTGATCTCAAGTCGTCGTCACCATTTCCCCCTGTGGTAGTTGCTTAGTCCTGCCCTGCAACTCTTGGAGTGACAGTTTTTCCAAAATAACCTAGCTCAAGGTTCTTCATGAGCAAGGTCGTGATCGATGTCTCATCCGAGTGACGTAGAATTCAAGTGGAATCTGGGAGAGCGGCTGGCATTAGTGCAGATGTTACAATGAGAACTTTGCAGATCGAACACCGAAACTATACAGAGAGTGTGAACAAGCTCACGTGACGACCTAGGCCTTGAAAAGTGGTGAGAGTGCGCACTTGCAGAACTCTCCTCCATAAGCGTCCATTGTATTCGGGTGATAACTCAACAAGGTCGTTTTCCTACAATCAGACATGAAAATCAATGGTTTGATGTTTGCAACCTGTTGCACCAAATCTCGTACAGTTTACGTACAATAACGAGTCCATTTTCTGGAATAGAATTCTGCGCGAAAGGCTGCTAAGTGTCGCAGAGTTCGAACAACGGTTCTTATGCTTGTCTTACGCTTCCGAAGGAGGCATCCACTTTGACCTGGACTGTTCGCAACGCAATTAACAATTTGGATTTCGCCTTCTCGTGTGGGTGAAGGAATTCCCTACAACATCAACTTCGTCTCTCCAACTACTCCTTGGGATCTGTAATCGAGGCATTCTCTTTAAATGGGAACCAACATTACTGTGGCTGTGACAGCTGCGAAGGTTAGGCTCCGATCGCTGGTGAATGGATTAAGGTGGAGCATTAACCCCATCGCAGCATAGGTGGTATGAACTCAGGCTCTGATTGCGTTCTAGTCTGGGCAAGGTGCAGCAGTGTACAAGCACGTAATAACCTGACCCATGTAGTGCTCGGCGGCTCTAGTTCCTGGTCATCTCAGCCTGAATTTCTCAAGATCATCGGCCGAAACGAGTGGCAGGGGATCGATAATCGTCGTTATAATTAACATGAAACTGAACATCTTCTAGACTGTGCACCACGATTGAAATCAGGGATTGGCGGTGGAAGTAGCCAAGAACGCCATCGAACCGCATGCAACGTCCAGCAACGGAGTTTCCCTCCGTCATCGCCACAAACTTGGTATCAAATGTAGTTTCCAGTGGACTCGAATCTCCCCCTTCAGAAACTCAACGACGCAATCGACACACTCTGATGTGGTCCATCACCACCTTTTTGAACAATCACGATTAGCTCAGATCTCAGCTTCTTCGTGATGCATCTGCTTCCATCATGGCACTTATCTCATGGTTGTGCATGCATGTGGTAAGCTAGTGCAGAAGCTAACATGTGCAACGGCGGTGAAGCTCCACGCCCACAACAATTTGTTGCAGTTCTCACTGAGCATGCCAATGCTGGCCGCCGTGCTCCTGGGAGTTTGTGGGATCTGCGGAGGCAACAGATTCACACAAAAGAGTGGATATGTTCCATAAGCACTGCTCTCCCATTTTCCAACTTGCTGATGCATGTAAGCTTTGTGTGTGACAAGAACTTCAGTGAACTTGGTGTTATGTTTCTGCAGCTTTTGAATGAGTGTGTGTGTTTGTGTGCGGAGGTGGTGGAGGTGTTTCATTTTGTATCAAAATACTGAACTTGCAGGTTTAAGACTCAATACAAGTGCATGTTGGGAGTTTATTTAAGTATTGTTTTTTCTCTTTCGTTAAATAAATGAAAGTTTGCAAGTGTAAACACATTCATCTTTGTATGGAGAGTTTCTAACCTTCAAAACAAAAATATTTAGAAGAGATTATATAATGCAGATGTATTTAATGTAATAAATGTTTTAGAATAAAGTAAGGTCTATTATAAAACATTTAACTTACATTTTAGAGGAAAAAAATTAGCATTATATATTAATTGTGAATGTAAATTTACCTACAACTGATGTTATTTGTAGAAAATTGTTTTCAATGATTCCAACAAGCAACCATTCCTCCTATCACTTGACTATTTGAACCAAATCATCATGTTGTTCTATCCAAAATCTTGAATATACTAGAAAACTAAATTTTTAATAGTTTAAAAATGAATATTATCTAAACACTTTTATTCTAATTTTAAAAAAATATATTTTTTGCACGAATATATATATAATATACTTAACATAGAATAAAAATTGATGAGGTAGATTTATTTTTAACATCAATTATTGGACTTTATCTTTTACCAAATAAATCAATCATATTTTTAAAGCCACTTTTTTATAAAATAAATATTAATTATGGAATATTAGTGATGGTTAGTTTTTACTAGAAAAACAGAAATTTATAGACTCTATACTAAAGCAGATTTATTAGTTGAGTTAAATATAAATATAATAACTTCAAATGAATCTTTAAATTTCTATGTTTTTTTCAATAAATCTTGATCAATTTATAATTTTTTATACTTTATTTTATTGAAATCTTTAATGTATACTCATTTAAATCATTAAGTATTTATAGATCTAATACTATTCATGATATTAAACTGTGGATTATTTTTAAACACTATTGTAATGATATTTATCATATAACTTATTAAATCTCATATTTTAGGTTGAACTCATTAATGCTTTTTTGATAATTTTTTTAAACAAAATAAATCTCTTTCAAATAACAAACATATTAAAGAATCTTTTTTCTTTTGCTATATGTTCTCTTTATACATGTTTAATTTTAAATATTTTATAACTTTATTGTAGAATCAATTCTAATATATATATATATATATATATTCTAATTTATAATGATCCTAAAATATTGGAAGAAGGCGAGTTAAATTTAGTAGTTTAGAATTCGTTCCAAAAAGTTAATAAAAAAAATTAGATCAAAATATTTCAATGATGTTAGACAAAAAGGTGCTAAGGGGTCACTCCTAAAATTTCAAAAAAAGTAAAAGATTAATTGAAAGAAAAAAAAAAGAGAGCACTATTTTTACTTTTTTAATTTTTTCAAAATTAATGAATATTATTTTTATATCGATTTTTTTTTTTGCATTAATTCGTACTTAATCCTTCAAAAATAATTTACAAATCTTAAGTTTAGTATCATCATTGTGCATGATTCTTCTTAAATTTTTAATTTAATCTAATTTTTAAATAATTTCAAATCAAAAAGATGTATTTGTAGATGAAGAATTGTGTAGAAATTCTATCCAGTATTGATTAAGGGTTCAATTACGTGAAGTTTAGAACTATTTATTGCAAACTTAAAATGCTACTCTAATGACGTATTCCCTGAGATAAATTAAATACTATTAACAACAATAATACATATTTATAATATAATAAGAGGTGACTATAATTCAATCTTGTGTGTATTTACTTAACTAATTTCAAACGCAAATGTTTATAATTGTTTTAATATTTGCATCAAACTTTTGTTTTTATTGCTCTCAACCAATGGAATATTATTTATGATTAATTTATTTTAATACCTTTTGTGATTATTACTTGGCAGTTACAACTCCAAAAGTTTTAATGAACAGAGAAATAAAAACTAATAAGATTGGTGTTTGATTTTTTAATTTTTACAGTACTTTTCAAATAGCAAAGCCATGAATGAAATGGAAATATAAATTGGTCATGTTGTCTTTCGAAGCAATTGGATAAACCAGTGGTACATAAGAAGAACGTGAGTAACCTACAAGTAATGCACAAGACACCCACAACTAAGATTGAAGATTGGGACTTCTTCAATACATGAGGACCAAAACTAGACAACGTAAATGGGAACAAGGTTCACAGATCAATGCCTGGAACTCCCATGTCATCCTAAACCGATGCCCAGAATTACCACCTGAATCAACCTAAGCTTCCACCGAACCACACATACCTGGTGAAGTAATCTTGCTGCAGAGGGTGCAGGAAGGGGCCTGAAAAAGATGTAGATTAATTCTAATATTTTTCCACCTGCACAGAATGGTAGACTGAGGGTCGCATTTTCAATCAACCTACAAATCCTCCTCCAAAACTAGAGGTTTGCACAATAACTCCTTGCATCGACAACAATGGAGGGCGTAACAACTAAACCCACCTCGGCAATAGGCAGTTAGAAGACGACCCAGTCCGACCTGTATAAAATATAGTGACAAGGTGCATTGCGATCTCTCACTGGGTATTGCTACCAGCTATCACCGCAAGAGAAGAGATCCAACACGAATCCTAATTAGCGAGGTCAATAAGATAAGACCTGCCTCGCCGCATGATGTTCCAATAGTCCAAGAAATTAACCAAAATAAAAGTTCAATGCCTACATTTCTAGAGGTGATTTCCTCGGATGAATGATCAGTGACTCTCTACAAAGAAATCTAGCAGCCCCTGTTGGTCAAGAATACAATCAAGAAAAAGGCTTTGATCTTAGAATCTATAAAAGCTTTCTGGCCAAAGGTTACACGCTGTCACTGTTCATATGAAATCACCTCTCCAGCTCCTCCTCTTGTTTCTTCTTCTTCAGGTTTTCCACGAGGGCTGTGACCTCACGCTTCTGCTGCTCCATCAGGTAACCCTGTGCTGTTGCAGTGATAATCGACGCGACGAAAAATAACATCATAATCTGAACAACAGTATTCCACAAAAACCCGAACGAGTAACCACCTTTCACGGCCTCTGAAGCGCCGGCATGACCGGACAACTTCTCCCTGGCTGTGCCCACGGCAGCCATTATGCGCGGAGAAAAACTGTTCAAGAGTGGAAGATGATGAATAACCCAAGCTAACCCTGCCTCCAGCGCTTCCAGAACATGAGGATTACATGCCAAAATTACAAATAGCGTCTGAATATGCGTCTTGATCACAGCTTTGCCGATCAAGGTGGCCAGAAAGAACTTCCAGAAAGGTACCAAGAAATGACCACACATTAGCCCTGCTAAGTCAAAGAGAGGATTCGGAACAGAGGCGAAGAGCAGGATCGCGAAGAATCCGAGTTGAGCGAACCTTCGGAGACCCCACACTTTTAGACGGCTATACAGACTTGGATGGCTCTGATCCTCCGGGATAGTCACCAAATCTTCAAGCTCTTTCACTTTCTCTCCTGATAACCTCGCGGCACGTGAGACAAAGTACGGCGGTAGCTCGCCAATGGCAGTACCAATCCCCCACAATACCGCCTCCAATTGCACCTGTAGCAGAACTTTAAGAATTGGAACCACGTAGCTCTCCATACCATCTGTTGGGAGCCGAGGAAACATTGGCTTGCCTAATTCAGAGCATTCCTTATGTTGCCACGAAGAAGGAAAGCCCCACTGTGGAGTGTCGTACTGCATGGCCTTCAAATCCACCCGCCCACATTGGGAAGCTCTCATCGCAAACATGGCAATATGCGGTCCTAAATACAATACAAACGTGTGAAGGCCTGAACCAAGGCCGATCGACGAGGCAACCCCAAGCCCTATCCACCAGACGGCAAACCTGAAGTACGCAATAGCCTCCCTCAAGTAGTACTCGTGAGGTCCGTCAATAAAAGCAAGTACAATTATTAGCGCAACGGTGAGAATCCCGGCGCCAACAACGCGAAGATGATGGCTGAGAACATGGATCCACAAGAGCCTACATTGGTATAATAGAGACAGAACCGCCAGTCTCACGGTTTCAAGTGGCTGGTTTGAGAGAACTAATCTCTCTCGTTGCAGTGTATGTGATCTCTTGAGCTCCACGACCTGAGGCAGCTGCATCACTCTCTCCACATTCTCCACAGAAGTCTCCGGCTGATCTACTATTTCATCCTGTGATTGGTCTGGATTCAGGAGTGGCTCAACCTCTGACTCCACCACCTTGCTATCCTCTATACCATCCACATCATTAGCCACCTTGGTGGAATCTGCCTGGACCTCCATTGATACTCTGCAACACGTAATGAATTAAAATATCCTCTTTCCTAGTGCTGTGAGAATATTTCAACTCATAAAGCAAATCCTGTCCACATCTCGCCAAATTCCCCTCAAGATGCAGATCAGATCGTGTCTTTATATGTACTGTTCTTCCTTCCGAAGAACTCCAAACCCTACCCAGCTTTGCAAAGAGATCTACCTTGTGCTGCAAGGTATACACCTGAAAAAACCAGTAAGAGAACGTAAATGAATCAGTAAAGAGACATAATTCCACAAGTTCCGCATACGATACCCAACATCGCACCTTAAACCTCTCCTTTCAACTCCCAACGCAAGACCGCAATCCCCCAAACCCTACCCAGCTCCCTTCACCATCAACTACAACATGGAATCCCACCCACATGCGGCTCTATTGTATCTCCGCCCACGAGAATACACCCAAATTCTGCAATACACTCAACGGCGTCGCAAAATCTACAAGCAACACTGGAAGAAAAGTCAACCATCACAAAACTTCCCGCAATGCCATAACCCTAATTGACTCCCACAAACGACCATGGACCTCATAGACAGAAAACGTCCACACCAGGTATGCGCCGCACTCCTTAACCTCGAGATCAATGTAGCGGTTCCCACAAGCTCTCTCCCTTACTTCCACTGCCTCCACGTCAACTCCCGCACCCTCAAACCTCAATCTCACTTTTACTTTGCCACGACACCACCAAAATTGGAACCTCTCGCCAATAACCCCCCACCACCTAACCAGAGCCGAAATCCACAAACCCTCGGAACTCATCTCCTCCTATCCCCACTCACCCTCTCCGCCTCCGCACCACAAAACCCACAAGTGCAAAAACAGCTATACTGCATCACCCGACAAGCAAGGCACATTCGGAGTAATAGTACACGCTACGTAAAGCACGCATGCCGAACACACATCAGAAAAAAATACATAGCACACCTTCTTCTCGAGGCAAGAAAACTGTCTTACACTCTAATGTTATAACGAGGGATGGAAACGGGAGCAAGCAACCTCAAGCTCCCCCTCTGATCTCTGTCGCTGAGTCTCTCTATCTCATCATCTCAATCGCTACATCATCTTGGGAGAGTTTGTCAGGATTGATGAGAGAGGAAGAGAGAGAGACGTGAGAGACGGGGGAAGGAGAGGAGGGTAGAGAGGACATGGCACTACGCACATGAGAGATCGGTTTCGAGCTGTTGCTCCAATCATCCCCGTCGTCATGCGCAGCGACGACGTGATTGTGGGTGCGAGTGCGGGTCGAGTGCGGGAGCGCGTATTTCTGCGGTACGATTGTAACGAAGGAGAAAGATGGGGATTGGGAGGGATTGCAAAGCGGGTATAACAATCGGAATGTTACTTCTTAGAAGCATGTCGCATGACGCGGTGGATTTTACTTGCGGTGGACGCTGGCATCCCGCGACGTCGCTGCCACGGCTTCCCACCCGGACAACCAGCGGCAGACGACGACGGACGACGAACGACGCTCTGTTGATGTGGACGTGTGTTCTGATTCGTTCTGTGTCCGTCGTTCGCCGAGTCCGCGTCTTTTACTTTTCCGAAAAGGTAGTGGGTAGCTTCGGAATAGCCCTGAGCAGCCCTATATAAGCAACATGGTTAAGGAATAATAACAATAATAATAATTTAATCTATATTTATTTATTTTTTAAAATCTCTGCTTTTTCTCTTTTCGAATACGAATGGTACCAAAGTACTATTCATAACAACAACAAACAAATATGCAATATTGTTGTCTTAAGTCACCAACACCTTTGGTAATTTTGAAACTATGTCTTATCACTCAAGTTTTCTTTAAGGTTTTATGCCATATTTTATAAAATTATTTAATTAAAATTTCTTCTTTTAAAAAAATGTGCACAAAAAATATCACTATATATATACATGTTTTTCTTCCTATACAATAAATAAATTTGAAAGTCAAACTGGTTTTCTAAAAATAAGAATATAATCATTGTTCTTTAATGTTAAATAAATTATTTAATTCGATATATTGTGACAAAGACTTGTCTTAGTTACCATATATGAAAAGAGTATGAAATTAGTTGAACTTATTATTATTATTATTATTATTATTTAAATATTTTTAGAATAAAGAAAAAAACGAACTAAAATAGATGATTTAAAAATAATGTTTTCTTTTAGGTTAGAAAAAGAATAGTCACAAGACTAGAAACAAAACAACAATCTATTTGCTCCAAAAAAATCAATTGCTAAGACTAAGGTGCCTATTGTCTTAGTCACATTCTAGCTCCTAGCTTTCAAAGATTCGTATACCTATAAAATATCTTAGAAATCCATGGAATTATTTATGAAAAAGGTAAAAAAGTCCTAAGTAATTATAGAGGATTATGAAAGATAATACAAGACTTAAAATGATATTAAAAATATGTAGTCATTAATAAAATATCCTAAATTAATATATAATATTTTAAAATATTTCAAAGATTTTTTAAGATATTGAATAAGTGATTAAATTATTAATAGAATTATATAAATAAAATATATTATAAAATATTTTAGATGATATTTAATATGTTTATATGTCAAACTATATTATTTTATTTGATGTTATTTAAATTTAATATTAAAGATACAATATGTAACTTATTAATATGAAATTATGTGATTTCATTGAAGCTTATTATTTTCATGTAATTAAGATAAAAATTCATTAGATTATATAATTACATTATGGTTTATAGAATAATTTTTTTTAAAAATTAATCAACTCATAGTAGTTTCAAAAAATAAAGTTTATAATGTTCTTATAAAAATCAATATTAATGAAATCATAAAAGATAAATTAAAATAAATATCAATTTTCATTGTTACGATACCTAATAATTAATGTGATGGTAACATTCAAAAAAAGAACTTAATGATTGTTTCTAAAGTATTTTTGGTCAAATAAAAAATTTGAAATTTTAGATTTTTTTAATGAATTATTACTTATCATATATATATATATATATATATATATATATATATATAAAATAAATATTCTATAAAAATTATATATAAATATATATATATATTTAAAAATTAAAATTAATAATTATTTCTAAAGTATTTTTGGTCAAATAGAAAATTTGAAATTTTAGATTTTTAAATTAATTATTATTATATATATATATAAAATAAATATTCCATAAAAATTATATATATATATTTAAATAATTAAAATTAAAATAAGAGACTAAATGGTGTTACCACTAAATAACAATACACATTTCATATTTGATTAATGAATTTAACAAATCTAGTTTGAATACTATAAACATTTGTAAGAATAGACACCTTTTATTGTTTAAAGTTCATAATAATTTAAGTATTAATTCTGATTAAAAAAATATTTTTTATTTTATTCAATTGTCATAGTGTTTTCATACTCTTTTGTTGATTGTAAATATGTAAAAATTTGGTTTATTATAAGCATAACTTTAAACCAATTATATATGCTTGATATATGTAATTGTTTGGTTAGAGGATTAATTCATATATCTAAAATTATAAATATTAAGAATAGAATTATTAAATTTATTTATTACAATGTCTATATTTTTTTTTGGATTTAATTATAAATAATAAAACTATGAACAAAATATTATATATTTACTATTTATAATACATGTATACATTTTAATAATTATAATTATTTTTTTATATATACCTTATATACATATTTAATTTAGAATCAATTTATATTGGAAACAAGCTATACACATCTTGGTTTAATTATATATTATTTAAACAATAATAACATCTATTATTAACAACATAAAGATTCAATGTGATGTAATTGATTGAACATGTTATAATAGAACTTGTCTAAAATCATATGTATAGGACCAAAGACCTTGAATTATTTTAAGAAGGTTATAATATTAAACAAGATTGATAAATTAATGTCATTTACAAAAATAAGATGCATAATAATAGAATTTTCTATTTAAGGTTAAAATTAGCATTTAATCTTTTTTGTATAAGCATATCCTACTTCTACACCAAGATTTATTTATATATCTATTGATATTTTATTTATTTTTGCCTTCATCATACTTTGTATAGCCACACAATGCCAAAGAAATAAGAAAAATATACAACCATGATAGATATTGTTTGTGTCCACATAGACTTGTGCAAGTATTTTAAAATGTATCTTCACATCAAGAAGCTTAAATTAAAGAAATGGCTCCAAGACACACTTGATCCATTTGTCAAATAGTCAACCATCTCAAAGAGGCTGAAGTTACATACAAAGGTGCTTAATACTATATTAGATACCAACCAATTAGCCAAATGCTATAAAACAGTGAAATATTTGTTAATAGAAAAGGTACTTGCATAGTAATTTAAGGCAAATCAAGAGTATGTCAATCTCAATAGAGATTTCATTTGCAAAAGTGCAATAATCATTTGGATTGTCTCTATTCAAATTATGATCCATTCTAGTTCTCCAACAAATGACTTAAAGCTTTCATAACCTAACATGATATCAAATACTTCTATAAGTTTTGGATGAACAATTTTGTTGACATGTCTATTCTTGCTGCCATTGTGCCACTCCCTAAAATATCCTTAATAAGTTTAAAAGAAAAGATATCTATAATATCGATGATATTGATATTTATTACTAAATATATGTAAGTATTTATATGAGTTACATTCAAGTAATGATGAATATTTTAGTGAGATTAGTAGATTTGCAAACATTTTGTAATATGCAAATAACTTCTTAACTACAAGGCAAGTTGAAAGATGCAAGTAGAATATAGAACAAATCACCATTGTAATTTATACCAATGATGATGGCTCTAACAAACTACCATTTTTGTTTATTAGCAACTTACGATAAACTTGGCTACTTCAAGCATGTTAACTTTTACAATCTTGATTGCAATTACCACAGTAATTCTAAGGCATGAATAATGTAAATCATATTTTTGAAGTGGTTGAAGTGATTTGATTATTGCATAGTAAATCAAAAGGTTTTTTTGATTTTAGGCAACTATAACAAGCATAATTTTTTTCGTATAACTTCTTGCTTAGAGCACCATTACTCTTTAAATCTTTCAAATGTGACATCTAAATTTTAGTCTTGTAGTATTGATATCATTAATAACTTTAAGACATACTACAAGTACTGCTTTAATTGAATGTATGTACAATGTCTTCAAGATAATATCAATAAGCCTAAATAAATCAATATTTTTTAGTAATTTATTATGTAATTATTGCATAGGCTTTTGATATCAAGATAAATAAAATTTACAATTTATTTGTCATTGCAAGATTTTTTCTAAGTTACCTAGCACTATTAAAGTCCTTGAAGATGAATTCTTGGACCTTGAACTTGTCCATGAGTTATAGGAGCATTATTGGTGCTTCTTCCATTCAAATCCAATAGATATTCAAAACCTTATAGACTACCATGTAAAGCATGTCATTGTCTAAATTCCAAATGTTAATGACATTATTGAAAACTATCTTCTAGTTGACAATTTAGTTTAAGAACAAAATATACAAGAGATAGATGACAACTAGGAAGTGCTGAAAGTTACAACGGCAGATACTCTTAAATTATTTTAAGTACTTGAGAGGTTTAATTAAGCATTCAAAATTAATTTGTATAAGACATCAAAGTATATATAATATCAAAATTAGAATCAAATATTTATTGTAATTATATATATAATACATAATAAGGATAAATAAATAAATAAATAAATAAATAAAATAAGGATATATATATATATATATATATTCATACATACAAAAGAAAAGAATTAGTTTAGTAAGTTAAATGATTGTTGAGAGTTAAAGAAATTATATATATATATATATATATATATATATATCTATATGTATATCTATATATATCAAACTTTGGCTAATATATATAATATCATTGTAACACCTTAATATCTTATATTCACAATTGAAACATGAACGTTTTTGTTTTATGTACATTAGCCAAAGTTCAGTACTATAATGATGTGTTTCAATATGTTTTTTTGCAAAATAATTATTTTTTTTAATATTATGAATAAAAGATTTTGGTTTACTATTTCTGCTAAACCAGAGTTCAGAATAAAAATCAAGAAAGTACAAACCTGATGCAAATTGAGAATAAACTTCCTTTAGAGAATATCTTAAATGATTTTTTCTAATTTTGTTCAAATTCTTTTATGCTCGTCAATGGACTTAAATTCCAATCAGCGAAATTTGAGGAAAGACACCAATTGTTTTTTGTTTTTTTTTAATTTTTTTTTGTATGTACAGTGTATATGCATATGAGTGAATAGTAGGACATGAATTTTGGTTGTGTGAGCACTTTTCCCAGGCCCACAAGCCAAAATAACTTGTGCACGACAAGGTGAGCAGCTATTGGCCACAAAGCCTCCATGTCCCACACAATCAGACTCCACCTCCACACTAAACAAGCCCCCCCCCCCCCCCCCCAATACAAGGAACATATATCTATATATATATAGATATATTGTGTTGATTTCACAATCCCATCATGCCTTGTCACATCGTAGGTTGAATTTTCACACATGCATAGCCCTGTAGTTGGGTGAATATTGGTGGGATGAATTATGCATTAAAAAACGCCGCAACAATTGCAGCATGCAGTTGGGTCTTCATGTGCAGATGGGTGTCTCTACACTCTCAGCCAGCTTCCTAGAATTGGTTTCCTCCCTGTCACCAGCAAATTTTCTTTTAAAAAAATATAAACACACTTACACACACAGCAGTGCTGGAGACATTTGGGGGAACGCCATGCCGCCTCGCTTCGATGTTTCCTGCATCCCTTGCACAAGCAGAAAGCACAAAACGATGCACGCAGCACAATCGGTTGGGAGATCACAGACTCCAGCGTCCTCGTTTTCTCCGCCCTTCTTCGTTACCTACTTGACCGATATTGCAGGTAGTGGTGGTGGGAGCATGAGAGCCGAGCCTGGGCTGTGCCCAGAGTGTGACGTTCGTTTGCCATTTTTGGTACTGTGGGTGCATTCTGTTTTGGTATGTGGGTCATGTTGGATTGCATCGTGAGGGGCTCAATGAGAGGGTTTTTAAAGAGGGACTGTAATGGAAGCTCAGAGTTTCAAACTGTGGTAGTGGGAGGGGAGTCCTTGGGGTCAGTTTGGAGGATGGATGCATGTTTTGCGTGGTTTTGTGGGAGCAGGGTTAGTGGTGGAATTCAGGCAAGCAGCAGGAGTTGAAGGAAAGAAAGCCATCGCGGGCGAGATCTCGTTCCGTCTGCTCTGAGCGGTACGCGTGACTTACATATGGGGGTAGAGGTCTAGGATGTTGAGTTGGGTCAGCGGTGTGTGAAGTGCCTCGACTGATTGATTGATTTATTCTTTTGCTGGTGGAGTTTGTGAATTTAATTTGCAAAGGTTGATGGGTCTTTTGAGCAAATTTGGAGGGTTATTTGTGGAGATAATGGGCCAAGTTTGAGTGTATAGTAGGCATTGTAACAGCTTTTCTTTTGCAAGCTGGTTGCAGCACATGATCAGAAAGCATAGTCTGTTATCCCGGGAAATGGCGATGTAGCTAGGATGATGAAGAAATCCATCTGTCGTTGCTTTAACTTAGCCATGACCTAAAGGCAGTGGAGGACCTACTACGTCTATGTGTCTGGAATTGGGTCAACAAGGACTTTTGTTTTGGAGGTTTTGAGCACGCCTCGATTTCATAGGTTTGTATCTTTAAACTCCAGAGCAAGCAGTTTGGTATTGGCTAATTGAGTGTAGTCAAGACTGGAGAGTAAAGAATAAGCACTGCACAACTTACCAGTAAGCACATATTTCCCATCTAAAAATAATCTGCTTATTATCTTAGGTGATCACATGGTGGGTTGACGAAGTACATCTTCATCCGTTTCTCTTAATCTATTCATTTAAAGAATTATCAGAAACTATTGCAATTAGTGGCAGTCATGGCAGAGGACGCTCACTCGTTTACGTGTTTATTAATATGATGTCACAACTTCGCATTTCTAATTCTCCTTGTGTTAATTGTATTTGTCCTGTGCAGTGCAATCCCCGAAGCGATCTAGTGGCAGTGTTACTTTTGTGGATATGATGTCAGAGTGATCAGAATGGTACTCACGTGAATGCCTTCATGTCAAAAACATTTCTCATCTCTACCGCATTTCCTAGATTTTGATAGGATTCCAGATTTAACCAGGACGTTTAGTTATTTTCCTTGTGACCTTGTCCATGTTGTAAATAGACATTGATTATGGGAAGGGGTCCGATCGGCAGGTGCACAACAGGCAAGAGCTAGCACCTGAGGGTAGGAATCACTCGTACGTGCCGCTGTACCGGTCTGGAGGATGGAGTGACCGTGGCATCAGGCAAACTTTGGAAGACGCTCTTATCTGCATAGACGATCTCAATGATCAGCTGCAGTCTCGGGGTGCATTCTATGGGGTGGGTGTGTGATTAACAGCCTTGATGGATGTACGGGATGTTCATTGAAAATTAGTGGTTGTGGCTGGAAATTTTGAGCAAAACATGCGCGATGAAGTCTTGAGTAGTCTATACTGACTTGGCGTTTGGTATATGTTCAAGTGTGGTATATGTTCAACTGCTCAGATAACAAATTATTACGATATATCATTTGTTATCTGAGCAGTTGGGTATTGTATTAATACCACCATCTATTTTATTTGTCAGTGTAATCGAATTCTGATACTTCTTAGCTACACTGCCTCTCAGCTACATGCGACCATGCTCATCTCCTCTTTGCTAAGCATGATAGCTACGAGGACTGGTTGCTTTTAGTTCAATATACGGTGTTGAGAATGCTAGTTTTTGTTGTGTTTTTTCATATATTTTATCTCGTCATGCTGCAATTTTATTTTATTTATTATTGTTTTAAGTAGAAATTGTTTAGATAAGCATGGTGTTGTTTTTCAGGCCTCAGTTTCGTTCCATTTAATCTTCTGATGTACGGCACATGGTGAAGCTTATTTGAGATAAATATAGACCCCTATCCTGATGCATGCTTGATCATTTTGAAACCCTTACCAGCTAACTAAGATCATGTGAATCTGATCTTGAATAAAAATTCTACTAAATTAGATTAAGGTGGTTTTTGAAATTGATCAGAGTTCCTACTTGAAGTGAGGACACCTGAAGGTTGGCCCTAGTCCCAAATTCGGGATCCTATTTTCAAGAGGACAGTGGTTCGTAAATATTGACTCGAAGGAAACGGGGAATTTCAGGAACTTGCTGGTGGCGAATGCAGGCGACTGTCGGGCAGTCTTGTGTCGTAGGGGCAAAACGATACAATTGTTCAGCGATCATACCCCAATTCTGATGGCGAAAAGATGCGCATCGAATTAGCAGGGGGGACTGTAACTAGCGATGGATATGTTAACGGGCAGGTGACAGTCGCTCGCGCCATTGGAGATTGGCACATGCCAGGCGTGAAGGGCTTCAATGACACTTGGCCTGTAATTGCAGAGCCCGAAATCCGGAGTTTAGAACTCTCTGAAGTCGATGAGTTCTTACTTCTGGGATGTGATGGCTTGTGGGATGTGTTTACTAGCAGTGCTGCTGTTGATTTTGCGCGTAGGCAGTTGCGGGAGCACAATTACCCAGAGCGATGCTCTAAAGCACTGATAGAGGAGGCATTGAAGCGAAATGCCCAAGATAATATCACAGTAATCACACTTTGTTTCCAAGCAGAGGCCCCACCAGACGTTACCGTTGTAGAGAGGTCAACCATAAGAAAGTTAATCTTGAAAGTAATCGTTGCAACAGGACCTTGACATTGCCGAAGCTTCGAACGTATATCGCCGAATTGATTGATCCTGGCAGGCATCCCTAGTATTGTTCCGGTGTGCTGTCTGATTCTTTAAGGCTTAACTTTCGTTGATGAAGAGATGAACTGGATGTTTCAACGAAGTCAGGTGGACCTCTCAGCAAGCAGGAGTTTGTCAAGAATAACGAGGATATATTGTAGAGGTGAAGTGCTACACATTGTAGATGGCCAATCAGCTCTAGATCAGAACTTTGGTGTTGCGTCAATGTATATGAAAATGTTTAAATTCTAAGCACTCATTGAGAAACATTTGCGTGCCCTGCCTAGGAATGATACTGGCTGGTACAATTACAACTTTGGAGGTGAATTCTACCTCCTGTTTAAGTCAGGAGAGACTTGCTTCAGCAGATATGATGTTGTCAGTTGCCAGGTCATGACATGGACATCTATTGCACATCAAGTGAGTTCTGAATTTGCGTGCTTGGCTTAATACCAGCGAAAAATCGTGGGAAAATTGTGAATAGTTGGTAGTAAGTCGCCTATACCTCGGTTTACCTAGCAAAGTGCCAGTCAATCTGATGAAGCGGATTCAAACTCATTCAGTGCAAGAGATAATCGTCTTTTATTTCACGTAATTAATGACATTGGAATGGCCACCACATATTCCCGTGAAAAGAAAAGCAATTAAAATATGTATATTACTAGCTCACACGTCTACTACAGAGTTGTCAGATTCCACTCATCCGGAATATGTTGGAACTTTGAACCGTTTCGTAATAACAGTCCTCTTCTGAATGTTGGTGACACAAATGAAGGTGTATTTGCGCTGAAATTTTCGAAGCAAAGTCAAGCTTCGCAAGAAACAACACTGTTTTCAACTACATGAATGAGCAGGTGCTGCGACTAGACAAACGATGAGAGCCCTAAGGACAGTACACATAGTTTCGATCAACTCGGATACCCACAAGTCGACTAAATCTCCAGATCAATGAGCTTCACAGGTAGTCTACAATGGATAAACTTATACCCGCAACAAGTGACACTTCTAGCAACATACTGTAGATCTCCAATAACCAATGCAATCTACTCATGAGCATCATATAAGAGGAAACTATTCACAAGTATGGCATTCCAGAGCCTGTGTGTTGCACCGTAAACACCTCCGTCTGTTTTTTCTTGCTCGAACGACAAGTTATCATTCGGCACTCCGGACAAGAATCTCATTCTTTGAACTCAAACACAACATGGAACTAAAGCTACTCTCAGGATGAAGTTATACATGGAACTAAACCTACTCTCAGCATCTTTAACACTATACACAATGCAGAGACAAGGCATGATGAGAGTACAGCAGCACCGGGATGGCCTAGACTCGTGATTCATGCACTAGCGTCACTATTGAGAATCCTTGTCGAAATGACATGTTGGATCCTCCTCCTTAACTCATAGCTGCTGCAAGTCATCTGTTTCAACCATTAGATCAGCTATCCATTCCGCTGAATCCGGTGCGGCTTGGAGGGCAGCGATGTAAAGGCTCCCTCTACGATGCGGAAGTTGTACTTGGTGTTGGGCTTTTTGGTGTAGAACACCCTGAAGACACAAGGAACACAATGGATCCACATATATGTATTACTGTTGAATAATATTGCTTGAGTTGTATCGAACAAACATTTTTAAAGTTTTTGACAACTAAAACATAAAAATAGTTAGTACTTAACCGCATCAAAAGCTGCCGCAGCTTCGATATCTGTGTCGTAAGTTCCTAGCCATATGGTTCTTTTCCACTTCTGAGATCTTATCTTCACAAGAAACCCCTTGACACCTTCCTGTGTTCAAACTCCTTTGAAGTCATGGTGAGGGCCAACTCTCAATGCAGACATCTTTTCTGGAGCAGCCTATGTTCTCTTTCGCAATGAGGACGACCTGAATGCTACATGGTCGATTGCTAGAATATTCTGATCAACTCGCATCTTCACTCGCCCCTTTGATGCTCTTGGATCCTTGGGAGCCAGGTTTCCTTGAGTAATAGGTTGGTTCGATAACTGGGTCATTGGTGCCACGGAAGTGGCATCTATTTTAGTGTCCAAGGGAACTTTAACCAAATTGATTTTAGAATCTTGTTGATGAATCAACTCCCGATCACAATACGTGCAGTCTGAGTCGTATGTTACCCTGAACCCTGGGCATATGGGATACTGCATTTTAGGTACAAAATCTTGGCCTAGAGGATGCACAAATTGGGCTCTTCGGTCATGGTCTGGCATCCTCAGCGATGGCAAACAACGCACAGTGAAACCACCAGTATCAAAACAGGCGCCTAAAGCTCTCCCAATTCAGCGGCTGATGTGATGAAAATGCTTTTTCTAATTGCTGTTGCTCTTAGAAAACCTCGTCAATAAAATTCTAATCTTCACAATCTCTTTGTTAAGGGAAAACAGAATTACCTGAACCAAATCAAAATTTGATACAGAGCTACTCAATTGAAGCAGCATAGCTTTCAGTGCTTGGCTGAAGCTATATCCTTGATTGTCACTGGTATGTGTGTTTTTGAATTGCCCAACAGCAAAGTGGAGGTGTCGCCTTGTTAGATCAGGTTGTTGTAGGTTTGCAAGTTCTCAAAATTGACACTAACTTATCTGCTCCCTCATTTGCAACACCATCGCAGTTGTTCTAGCTGCACTAATGATTAAGGCAGCAAGATTGTTACATTGCAAGTTTACCAACATAATCTTCTATCGGGAGAATTATTCCATATAGTACACTACTCTCATGTATAGAATACTATCTATTAAATATTGACCTCACACCTGCACAACTCTTAGTGTCACTCTTGTATACACAATATATTATACACAATATATTGTGTGGCATTGATTATATTAATACATATAATATTTCCAACATAGTATCAGAGCTATAGAAATATTTGGTCCCTAAAAAACTATAAGAATAGATGAATATTTCAATCTAAAAAAGAATTGCTGAAATTACAAATAAGCTTGTAATGATAACAATAAAACAATCTATTGTAATAGGAAAGGTTGATGAAAAGCTTGAAGTTCTTTAAACCATGAGAAGCAATTCTAAACTTGAAAATGGCAACAAATAAACCATAAATAAAGGTAAAATTGAATTGATCATGAATAAATTTATAAATAATTTCAATTCAACTTCAAATTAAGAATATAAAAGATGGCACAAAAAGTGGACATCAATCATGTTCCAAAATTTGATAGTTTATATTTTAATATATGAAAATATAGATTAATACTAATTTTCAATATTAAAAAGTTATGGTCCATTGTAAGTGGTGAAGAATGCTTATTAATGGAACAAACAGTAGTTGAAATTGTTGCCAGAATTCCAACTTTACTTACTATAGGAGTAGGACATATAAGCACATGGATAACCAAGGATACCTTGTCTTTAATCATAATTAATAATTGCTTAGTAATAGAAGATTGGCCAACCTCCAAAGATGCTTTTGAAGTTCGCTCATTTTTAGGCCTTGCTAGATACTATCGCCATTTTGTTTGGTGCTTTGCTCACATTGCTGCTTCATTAATAAATCTATTGGAGAAGGGTGGCTCCATTTGAATAGAAACTAGAGCAGCAAAATGCCTTTGATAAGTTGAAGGAGACACTCATTATTGTTCCAATATTACAAAAGTATGATCTTAATCATCTTTGTATGCTTGAAATTGATGCTTTTGACTTTCTTATTAGACAAGTCCTTCAACAAGACTTCCATAGGGACCTTTAACTTGTGGTGTATAAATCACGCAAGCTCAGAAGGATAGAGCACAATTACTCTACACGTGATTGAAAGCAATTAGCGATTGTACATACCACAAAGGTATGGCGACACTTTCTATTGAAAAAACCAATGGTTGTTCAGACTCACTAACGACCCTTGCTATATGATTTGCATCTCAAAAATATGAAATCATCACATCATTGTTGAAAAGAACAGTTGTAACTTTTTGATATCTAACTTGAGTACAAGCAAGGACGACAACATATTATATTAGATAATTTATCATGAACACCAGATTTTAAAGATGAATCAGAAGATAAAATAGAAGTTGCTACCATTAGTAGTATCATTTCCGATCTAATCAAAGAGGTAGAATGGAAGGAAGCTATGCAACAAGTTGCTTATTTTAAGATGGTTAGTAATCAGTTGAAGGTGGATAATATATAATATCAAGAAAATATTCTTAATGATGGCTTATTCTATTTTAAGAAGCAAGTTTGTGTACTGAATAATGTGAAACTTAGGATGCACATACTTTAAGAGGGACATGACATCCTAATATTTAGACATTCGAGATGAGAGAAGACTCTAGAATAGATTTCAAGGATATAATTTTGTGCAAGTTTGGATCTTGATGTTTGAGCCTTTGTATAATCTTGCGATTCATGTCAACGTAATAAAGCATGCAATGCAGCTTGTCTTTGATTACTATAGCCAATTTCTCTACCTACGGTGTCGTGTGGCAATATGACTATATGATGAAAATATAAATGAAAAAGATTTATTAATATTTAGTCATCTTAGATGTTAGAAACAGTGGCCAATTCCAGTGCCAATATTTAGAATCAATTAATATCACCCCACCGGCGTCATCCAACCAAGTACCTTCCATACCAACGGGACAACCAAGATCATTTTCCAACCCTACATGGAACAAGCCTAGTAGGTATATATTGGTGGAGACACCCAATATACATGATGGAGGTACAGAAAGACTACTTCGTCATTTTTGTTGCAGACATGTTGGTCATTATGCCAATGAATGTTCTAATCCCAAAGCCACTGATAATTACGCGCCAGTGTGCAGGAATTGCAAGTATTCGAGGCATACTTATCAGCAATATAATGCTCCATCCAATTTCAATAAACGAGATCAACAGATCCAATGCAAAGGAAAAATTGAGGAGATAAATCAAGGTCCTCAAGATTCTCTGGTAAATCGGGTGGAATGAGTCCGAGCCATTTTTATGAAGAGACGGAAAAAGGAAAAAAGGACCAATTCAATATTCAGGTGAGTCTGATGTGAAGGGCCAATTTGACCCAATTACGGGGACATCTAATCTAGGTCTTGATATGGGCCTCTTACCCAGTATGAGACCTGACTTGGTTGGGCAATCCAATGAGGTCCCGAATATAGAGGCTTCGGTTCTATTTCAAGCTGTTTCGTTCTCTATACCATTTTGGGAGAAACGTCATTTTTGTGGAAAGATCCTCTGAGAGACAAGAATTTCGGAGAAGCACCGTCGGTTGTTCCAATTCGATGTCTAGAGTGGGAGAAAATGGGGACCACACGGAGTTAAAAGAGAGGAGAAGATAAGGAAAGAGACATTTAGAGATTAGGATTTTGGGGTCGAAGAACTAGCTTCAAGCTCCTCCAAAAGGTATAGAATTGGATTTTCATAGGATTTGGGAGGAATTTTGCAATTGTTGCTGAAAGTTAGTGTTTGTATTGGTGATTTGGATTTTTTTTCGCAATAAAGTTAAGCTTGATACTCTTGACTGTTTTGTGAAATTGAAAAATTTTTTGTGGTTGAAATTTAGAGGTATCTAAAGGGTTGAATATGCTGAGTGCATGCAAAAGTTTGTATTAATTTGATGGAACAGATAGAGGATATTTGACCATTAGTATAAAGAGGTATCGAAAGTTAGCAGATTGGGATTGTTTAGGATTTCTGTAATATCTGGAGATCTACCAGCTGGAACAAGGTGACTTTTGGCATCGTAAGTTGAAGACTTTTAGACGGCAGTCAAGATACATCAGTGTGGATTTATGGCATTTTCTTGCAATCTGTAAGTTAGATTGAATTGAAACTTCTTGAGCATTTAGAAGGCTTGCAGAGACAGTAGTGGTAGAAGTTTACAACAATCGGATGGTCACATTGAGAATTACAGCTTATCGAAGCTCACTATATAGGATTAGGGTTTAAAAAAATAAAAATAAAAAATAAGATAAAATAAAATAAAATAAAACTCACAAATAATAAAAAACTTTATACTTATAATATCTTGAAGTTATTTAAAATTATGTTTCTAAGCACTTTGTATTGGGATTAAGCTTTTACATTAAAATCCAAAATAATTTATATTTAGATGGTTGAAATCTACTAGCCTACTTGGATACTTGCAAAACATCGTTTTATCTTCCACATACAGACGCCCGGTGCATTTCAAATAAGATAGCATGTAATACGACAACAACATGTTGGGAGTAAGTGACTATAGATCTTATTACATATTTGTTGCAGACATCTCATAATCATACCATGGCTACTGTCTTTGTAGATTGATTCTTGAAGAACCTTTACTTGGTTGTAGTTCACTCGGATATTGATGCCCCAATGCTTGCATAAGTCTTCTTTGATACCATCTTTTGTTTCTATGGATTGCTTCATGACATTGTTTTAGATCGAGATCCATGCTTCAGAGAAAGTTTTTGGCAAGTTTTGTTTAAGCTATTAGGTATATAATTTGCCATATCTACAGCCTTCTATTTGTAAAGAAATGGGTAAACAAAGTATGCAAATCAGACCTTAGAGAATATATTGTACATATTTATGGGAATTCATCATAATGATTGGGATGAATACTTGACGCCTTTGGAGTTTGCTTATAATGATAGTATTCAAGCGAGTTCCAATCATTTATTATTTTTTTTGAATATCAATCAACATCTAACTATGCCAACAACTCTTCATTGTCCTACTGATACCAACAACTTGATAATAGAAGAATTTATACAATGACTTATAACGACTTTATAAGAAACACAATACCACTTTTTTACTACACAAAATTGACAAAAATAATACATGAATAACCATCGACAATATAAGACCTTTTCAGAGGATGATTAGGTGTTACTCTCCAATGCCAACTTGTTACATGTTACATCAAATCAAATCTATAAACTAGCACTTTGATGGCTTGAATCTTTCCACATTAGTACAGTGATTTCTAATGTCGTATTGTAGAATAGATATTAATTTGTTTTTGAAAGATATTGGTAAAATATATTAATAGTCCATATAATAGGAAATTCAAGAGAACGGTGTCGTATTACGTGCTTTCCTGCTCGAGAACACGTTGGACGTCTCGCTGTAGAAGGTAGTATGGAGATTCGCCAATAGTCAAGCAGTCTATCAGTTTTTGACTGCTGGAATATAAATGACTGCAAGAATACACCGTAAATCTATACGGATGTCCTTCGACTGCTTGTCGAAGTCCTTTTTGCCCCAGCTGGTAGGTCTCTAGACGTTACAGAGAACCCCGAACAACCCAATCTGCTAATCTCCGATATCGCTTTGTACTTACGATCTTGTATCCACTGACTGTCTTGTTAGATTAATCCAATAAATTTCATTCACTCCACATACTCAATCCTATAGACACCTTTTTAATCCTTCAATCACAGACGTAACTCGATTTCACAAAACCGTCAGAGTAATCAAACCCACTTCATTAAAAATCCCGATTCACCATTACAACACTGACTTCAGCAACGATTGCCTTTGTCTTCCCAAAACTCTATGAAGAAGAAAAATCCAATTCTTTGTCTTTTCTTCCTCGACCCCGAAGCATGAAGCTCCTCTCCAATCCCCTTGATCTTCAAAAAAAAAAACCTTCAATGAAACCGAACTAGTAACCTTGAAAAAAAAAACTTGAAGCTAGCTCTTCGATCCAAACCCCCCCCCCCCCCCCCCTGATCTCAAAAAAAAAACCTTCTCCCTCTGATCCCCCCTTAACCTTATCCTCTGAATTTCTTTAATCTTCCGTCTTGGATCCGGAATTGGCTCCCGCCGTCAGAGCTTAGATCCGAAATTGGCTCTCGCCATCAAAGCTTTCTCCTCTGTTTTTACCTTTAAGAGATCCATTTACCGAAAACAACGTTCCCTGAAACAGAGAATAGGACAGCCTGAAACAGAATCGAACCTCGTAATCGGGACCACATTGAGTCGCCCGACCAATTCAGGTCTCATATTGGATAAGAGTCTAGTAGTAAGACCCGGATTTTTCCGTAATGAGACTGCATTGGGTTGCCCGACCAATGCAGGTTTCATATTGGGTAAGATGCCCGTAATAACCTGGATGTTCCCGTAATTACTCTGCATTGGGTTGCCCGACCAATACAGGTCTCATATTGGGTAAGATGCCCGTAGTAACCTGGATGTTCCCGTAATTAGACTACATTGGGTCGCCCGACCAATGCAGGTCTCATATTGGGTAAGATGCCCGTAATAACCTGGATGTTCCCGTAATTAGACTGCATTGGGTCGCCGACCAATTCAGGTCTCATATTGGATAAGAGGACTCGTAGTAAGTTGGATTCTTGAAATTAGATCCAATTGGCTCTTCGAACCAGGCTCACCCGTCGCATGAATTGGTCCTTTCCCTTCTTGCTGACTCCCGTTATTGGAATCGAACGGAGCATTTCAGTATGCCCCGGCTGACTGTAATGGGGTGACTGAACCTGGCCACTCAGTATTTGCACTGGAGTTGGTCGTTGCTCCCAATATTCGAGGTAACTGAACATTAATAAAATTCCCCTTTCTTTTTATTTTCACGGTATACTCGTGTTACAACATGACATCTACCCCCTCTGAACCTGTGCATCCTCCGGTATGCACCAATTTACCCAATTGCTGTTTGATTCAGAATATATCCTCTACGTCTTTGTCCAGTTCGTCTTCGTCACCTTCATTATCCAAATCACTTTCATCTTCTTGCTGCGGAATCTCTATACCTTCATTAAGGTCTTCCATATTCATCTTCGGGTGTCTTCGTTTAAATATTTTTATTCACTTTCTTGCAATTGGTATTTTTAATTTTGTACCATGTAATTCTCGTAATGAGTAAGTCGCATTATCATGAACAGTTGTTACCACATATGGTCCAAACCAACGTTTTAAAAATTTCCGCAAAGTACTATATTGATTATCCAGACTATTGTCATAAACAAGTACCCAGTCACCTTCCTTGATTACTTTTGGTCTCAATCGATGTTGCTTATCAAATCACGCCTTGTTTTGTAACCTTGCTCTTTTTAACCTTCCCATAGCTATCTGGACATTTTCCGTTCTTTGCTCCAATTGTCGAATCCTAATAGCCAGAAGTTCTTCTCTTGTCAATCCATCTTCCCATGGTAGCATACTCCAAGTAAGTACCTTTTCTTCAATCGGCATAATTGGTATTTGACCTGTCATAAGTTCTACTGGCATATATCCTGTCACCAAACTATGTGTTGTTCGATCAGCCCATAATGCAAATGACAAAAGCCGTGGCCACTCTTTAACTTTCCCATTACAAGCTTTAACCAATGCTTTCACAATCGGTGGGTAACCACGTTCGCTTTTTGTATTCCCTTTCGGATTATAAGCAATAGTCAGTGATAGTTTAATTCCACATCTTTCAAAGAACTTACGAGCTTCTTGTGCATTTAATTCTCCACGATCTGCAGTGATTTTTCCTACGCACCCGTAACAGCAAATGACATCTTCAAGCAAAAACCTACAAATCTTCTCCGTAGATTTTGTCCTCAATGCTCTTCCTTCTACTTGATTTGATAAATCTTCTCGAGCTAAAACCAAATATCTCATCTGCCATAATCCAACCGGCATAATAACCAAATCAACAACCCATTTAAAATGAATAGCCAGAGGATACGTAGGATGAAGACCATCTCGATGTCGGATATTAGAATACGATTGATAGATTTCACATGACTCTACAAATGAGAGCACATCTCGATACATATTTTTCCACCAATGTCGTTCCTTGAGTTTAACAAAAGTAGCCCAGATTCCTCTATGCCCTACCCATAAACTATCATGAAACTCCTTTAATAATTTTAGTTTTTCATCTTTTTTGCCTATCACTCGTTGTGGCATCCCAATTCCTTTCTTCGGTCTCTTCCATAAGAATCCATCTCGAAGTAAAAATCCATATGCTTTTTTTCTTATTTGTTTGAATTTTTCTATAGACCAATTCCCCTGCTTAGTCAAGATATTCAAGTAATGACCAATATCCAATAATTCTCCTTCATAAGCTTCTTCAAGAAATAGCTTGTCTTCTCTGTTGAGATTTGATATTGAATAGAATTTCAATCCGACATCATCAATGTCTTCAACCATTTCGTCTTCCCTCTCGTATCTTGCTCGAGATAGCATGTCTGCTACTAAATTGTCCTTTCCAGTGATATGCTTAAATTCTGGATTTAGTGACTTAATATAAGCAATCCATCTCAACATTGCAATATCTGGCATTGAACAGTTAATAATCATTCCAAGAAATGGCAAGCAATCTGTTTCAATTACTACTATTGCCCCAATCAAATAGTCCTTTTCAGCTTTCATAGCCGAAACGACTCTCCAAAGTTCTCTTTTGACTTGCGAATATGCACGCTGACGAATACTTAAAACTTTAGCCCCAAATCGAACTACAAATCTACTCCCATTCGAATCATCTTGACCCACAGCCCATCCAATGGCAATTGGACTAGCGTCTACAGTAAGAATCACTGGTCTATTGCACTTATAATCAACCTTCCTCAATATTGGAGGTGATATCAATAATTTCTTCAATCTTTGCATTGCCTGAATATGCCTTTCTTCCCATTTAAATCGGTAACCCTTGCGTAACAGTTCATATAATGGATCCGCTATGTGAGCAAAATGAGGGATCCAGATTCGATAAAATACACATGCATCCAAAAACCTGCGAACCTCTGTTAAAGAATCACAATCCTCTTTTATCCTTCCAATTGCATCAACTTTAGTCGGATCTGGTTTTCCTCCGTAAGATCCACATAAATGTCCAACAATTACAACCTCTCGTACTCCAAATACGGACTTCACACCCGATAATGTAAGATGAATTTGTCCAAGCCGAGTTAAAATCTTTTCACAATCTTGTATATGATCAACAACATATCTGCGACACCCCTTCATATCTAAAGTTTCATCCTTGTCTCCTTCTCTGCATCCTTTTATAGGAACATCATCCAGAAAAGGCATAGTCTTTTCTGGAATAAAATCTCTCAATACCTTATTCATCCCATTCATCATATACGCAACTGAGTTGGTCGCGCCTTGAGGAAGAGTGTACATTCTAACCAATCCAAGCGGTGTCTTCATCGTTGTCATATCTCTACTTCCTTCGGCAAGTTGAAATTGATCATAACCTGAATACAAATCATCCATTGAATAGATCGCCCTTCCAGCAAACGCCTCAGTAAATTCATCCACAATAGGCCCAATTCCTGCATTCTTGACAGTTACTGCATTCACCGGTTACATATCTTGAATAAATCGTAGTGACCCATTCTTCTTAGGTACCGTAAACCATCGACTAGAATACGGCACAAATGAGGGTTCCAATATTTTCATCTTTATCTTTTCTTTTAATAATTCAACCAATTTATGTAAATGTGCCCTCGGTACTGGAATCGGTCTTAGATTCCAAGGTACATGTGGTACAGTGAAGATAACCATAGGTGTTATAATATTTGGATCCACACACCCAATTTCATGAGATTCGAAGGCAAACGATCTACCTTGTTTAGCCAACATCTTTTTGAAGCAAGTAATTTCCTCCGGCAATAAAGAACCATCAGAACCAATCTTCAATTCTTCAAAAGTCTCTTTAGTAAACTGATGTCCAATACTCATTGGATCTCTTAAACTTGCTTCTTTTGATGCTTCTCCCATTTGTTCTTTAGAATCTTCTGGTAATGGTCCGGCAACAGGCTTTACCTTCTTATCTGCCGTTTTATATCTCGTCTCTACAGTGACTTCTGGTGCTTGAAAAGATTCAAGCATGGTATAAACCTCTCTTGAATGAATCTCAACAATCTTATCATATTCCCCTAACCCAATAGATGTAATCAATTCCAATGAATCTTCCAGTCCATTTTCTTCATAAACACCCAAAATCCTCTCATCATCTTGCAATGTACCTAACTTGCGTAATTGTCCTTCAATATCATATAATCTTTTTCTTTCTTTTCTTTTAAAATCATCAACTTTCTTATACATAATATTTCCATTCTCCAATATACCAATAAAACTCGCATCAAAGGCACCTTCATCTCGCGAGAGTACCTCCTCTTTTATACCTCCATAATCTCGCTTTACAGTGGTACCTCCCCAAAATCCTTAAATCCTTCAACAATCTTTGGCAATGGTTTCTCCCTCAACCTATCTCGATTCCGTTCATGGTTAGGAAGTATTGTTAGAAATTGTACAGCTTTCCTCCCATCTTCGCTCCGTACCCTTGCATAAGCAGAACCATCGTCAAGTACTTTTGTTTCCATCTGTGTTGCCGTAATATAAGGTTGTCCTAAAATCAACGGATAAGACGTTGTATCTTGAACAAAGAAATGTTGCTCCTTCGCAACATCCCCAATCCGAATTTTGACATCTGGACAAGCTCCATATAATTCGCCTCGTGTGTTATTAGCTGCTCGAATTGCCCATCCATGTTCCATATCAATCGGCCATTTTTGCTTCTTATAAAGATCTTTAGACATGAGATTTATTTCAGAACCATGGTCGACTAAAGCAACAATTGGTTCTTCTATATCTCCTACTTTCACCAATACCTCAGTAGTTGCCCTTGCCCAATGCTTTCGAGTATAATGGCTCAAAGTTTCCATTTCCTTGTCACTAGAATCTTCAAAACGTACTCGTTGATTATACCCATTTCTTTCATTTGTTGGTTGCTTGTAAGCAATATCAACCTCTTCTTCATCTTTATATATTTTTGCATCAATAGTATGGCTCATTCCAGTTTCGCCCATTGATTTCCTCTTTCGCTTAATGCTGTCAATGATGACATCATGAAATTCCTTCTTTGCAATTTCCAAGACTTCTTTCAATGTGAATTCCACCTTAGCGTTTAATATACGTTCTTCTAACACCCCTTTCAAATTTGTTGCCGCTTCAATGTCAGAAAGTAGCTTATAAGCAATTGATTTGCCCATATCTTTTGTCTCCTTTGTTTTTTCTCGCAATGATGCTGAAGTATCCTTTACAGGCAATTCTTATGAAGCTGCCTCCCGAGCCTTGTCTCCTCGAGTTTGCCTCTTAGAAGAATTTCCTTCTCTAGTATCATCAAAATTTCCTCGTCTCTTTTCTTCCATCAAAGCTTCATGTTGGCTCTTAGCAATATATGCATGAACTGAAAGAGATTCAACAGGATCCTCCCAACCTGTTCTACCTCGTATTGTAGCTGCAGTCCTCAATAACGCTTCTCGAGGTAATTTCCCTTCTTGCATTGTAGAAACGGCAGAAGCCCAAAACTCACTAGTTTCCGTACTTCCACCAATTTCATCATCTACTCTAGTACCATAACTTGCACTTTCTCGTGCTGCTGTTTCATGCTCTTTTAGGTAATCTTGAACCAATGCTCTCATTCCTCCCTTGCCAAAATTGGTTTGAAGAAGATCCTCTCTATTTTTCAATGCTATCTTCCCATCTTTCCAGCAAATATTTCCCTGCCGTATCATATTATTAAATTCATTACAATCTTTTCTAGTGTGTGAAGCATGATCACATCAAATGCATCTTTGTACATATCCTTGTTTTGAAACATTCTTCGAATTGTTTATAGAAGTATTCTCTTCAAGTCTTGCCAATTTGATTTGAAGATCTCGCATTCCTTGTATAATTTCTTCCATCCCCATATCTGCTTTCTTTGACAAGGATGTCGAAGGTTGAACTGTAGGCATTGTCGATGGTGTTGTAGGTAACTAGAGCTTTGGGTGCTTGTACTGTTTTCGGAATATTGCTCCTATCCTTCCTCCTTTCTTTTTTTGTAAGCAATCCCACCGCATCTTCAACGTTCTTCCACTTCGTTGTCAATCCTTCATCTTCTTTTTTGTCTTCAAGAAGGGGTTCTAATTTCTCTTGCAATTCTCCATCAGCAGCTTGAAGAAATAGATCAACTTTGTTCGGCTCCAATGTCAATTTTTCTACCTTCGATAATTGAGAGTACTGCCTCTCAAATTCCCTTAGTAGCTCTGTTGCTTGCAAATTCTTATTGGGCCGTTCAATCCATCCTAGAAACAACTTCTTAGTAACGCGATCAGCATCTTCCAAGAAATATTCGTCTTTCAATGCATGTGAAAAATCCTCCCATGAATTCCCACAACGATCCGTAATCGATGTAATGTGGTCCCTTATCTCCGGTATCGTGGCAAGTCCAAATAGTGCAACCATTTTCTTCTCAGAAACCCGATTTAATTCCATTTCACGAACATAACATCTTAAATACCTTGAAATATTCCTCCCATCAAATTGATCAATTTTATTGACCACTGCTTGCAATGCTTTGGTTTCCAAAGCTTCCTTTCGATCATTGCTTTGCTGTTGCTGCATTGACAATGAGAAGGCTTGAAACATACTAGCAATAGACGGATCCATGTGCATATCTTGTCCTTTAGAAGACTCTCCACCAGAAACTCCTTCCAAAAATCCTTCAAAATTTTTATTTTCGTTTTCCATAAAATAAAGATAAAATCAACCGAAATCCAATACCTTCCACTTCAAGCTTTCATGTCGGGTTCACTTCTTTTGCCGTATTACGTGCTTTCCTGCTCGAGAACGCGACGAGCGTCTGGCTGTAGAAGGTAGTATGGAGATTTGCCTATAGTTAAGCAGTCTATCAGTTTTTGACTGCTGGAATATAAATGACTGCAAGAATACATCGTAAATCTATACGGATGTCCTTCGACTGCTTGTCGAAGTCCTTTTTGCCCCAGCTGGTAGGTCTCTAGACGTTACAGAGAACCCCGAACAACCCAATCTGCTAATCTCCGATATCGCTTTGTACTTACGATCTTGTATCCACTGACTGTCTTGTTAGATTAATCCAATAAATTTCATTCACTCCACATACTCAATCCTATAGACACCTTTTTAATCCTTCAATCACAGACGTAACTCGATTTCACAAAACCGTCAGAGTAATCAAACCCACTTCATTAAAAATCCCGATTCACCATTACAACACTGACTTCAGCAACGATTGCCTTTGTCTTCCCAAAACTCTATGAAGAAGAAAAATCCAATTCTTTGTCTTTTCTTCCTCGACCCCGAAGCATGAAGCTCCTCTCCAATCCCCTTGATCTTCAAAAAAAAAAACCTTCAATGAAACCGAACTAGTAACCTTGAAAAAAAAAACTTGAAGCTAGCTCTTCGATCCAAACCCCCCCCCCCCCCCCCCCTGATCTCAAAAAAAAAACCTTCTCCCTCTGATCCCCCCTTAACCTTATCCTCTGAATTTCTTTAATCTTCCGTCTTGGATCCGGAATTGGCTCCCGCCGTCAGAGCTTAGATCCGAAATTGGCTCTCGCCATCAAAGCTTTCTCCTCTGTTTTTACCTTTAAGAGATCCATTTACCGAAAACAACGTTCCCTGAAACATAAAATAGGACAGCCTGAAACAGAATCGAACCTCGTAATCGGGACCACATTGAGTCGCCCGACCAATTCAGGTCTCATATTGGATAAGAGTCTAGTAGTAAGACCCGGATTTTTCCGTAATGAGACTGCATTGGGTTGCCCGACCAATGCAGGTTTCATATTGGATAAGTGTCACGGACACAAAATACAGACTTGAAATCTAACAAGAAGTTCAAGAAGAAGTGGCAAAACTAGATTAAACAGATGAGTACAAGAACAACACCAGAAAGGTGAGGTAGAACTCCAAGAGATGTGTTGTCGAGACTGAAGAATCCTTCAGCCTCGACTCCTATATATACTACTGAATAGGAAGCTTCTCGAGCTACTTCCGCTAACTAGGACGCTTCTCCAACAACTTCTACTAATTAGGAAACTTCTCAAGCAACTTCTTATAATCTATCAGAATATTCTAGAATCTTCTAAGAATATTTTAGAACCTTCTAAGAGAATCTTTAGGGAATATTCTAAGAATCTTCTAGAACCTTCTAAAGGAATCTTTAGAGAATCTTTAGAGAATATTCTAAAAGAATATTCAAAGAATCTTCCAATGTATGTCCATGACATCACCTCCTCTTCTAGCTTCAAGGTCTCCGAGAAGCAATGTTGTTATCAGTCAATACCAACGCAAGAAAATGAAAATTTGTCGCATCACATCCGCTATGAATTCCAATTGTTGTTCGCGAGGCAAATGATTCATCGGCCCTTGGAACCAACGGTAGTGACCAACACCTTCAACCTCTGACCAAGCGTGGACTTCTGTGTCTTCATTGTGAAACTGTCCTCGAAACACACCTTCTGGCTGACCGTCGTAGGCAGGCTCGATCTCAACTACAATTACTAGCGATCTGTTGCTCGGTATCCTCCGACGTCGTCGTGGGACAGGCGGTTCTTCATCTCGCGGTCATCTTCGTGAGCTAGTCGCTTGAGATGACATAACAAGTGTAGTATCTTGACTATCCATGTCCAAAGGCTAAAATGATGAGAGCAAACTATAGTTGCTAACAAAGTTCTACACTATCGAACTATGGGTTTTGGAGGTGCCCTCCCCCCTTTTTATGCTACTTGATGAGCAAGCTTCAGCAAGAAGCTATCGTTGAATCGGCTTAGGTTTATGAGGATATCGTTGATGAAATTCTTGTACCTTTTTTGGCGCATTGGCAAGATTTTTGGCACGCTCCCACATTCGTTCATTGATGTCGTATCCACTCCAATGCACTAAATACTCCAATTTTCTCCTATTACACCGTGAATCTAGTACCTTTTCCACCTCGTATTCCTCATGGTTTTCAATTTCGATACTTGGTGGCGGACTTTGTACTCTTTGGGAAAAAGCTGACTCTCGATAAGGTTCCAACAAAGACACGTGAAAGACTGGATGTACCTTCATAGTAGCTGATAACTCCAGACGATATGCCACCGGATTGATCTGCTTCCCGATAATAAATGGCCCTAATCTCCGATAGTCCAATTTGTCACATGGCTGCTTGGTCTTGATATTCTATCGAAGAAGCCATACTTTACTTCCAACTTTAAAAGTAGGCGCCTCATTTCGATATTTATCTGCAGATGCCTTGTAACTCTCTTGGGCAGATTGCAATTGAAGCTTCAACGTCGCTTGAAGCTCCGATAGTTGCTTCACAAATCCTTCAGCTGCTGGGTTGTTATTTGCTGAAGAACTCAATAAATCGAGCTTGGGGTGGTATCCGTAGTTGGAGAAGAATGGTGTTTGTTGAGTTGACGCATGAAGAGTGTTGTTTTATGCAAATTCAGCAAGCGATAGATATGCAGTCCAATCATCTTGTTGATAGTTGATGCTGCATCGTAAATATTGCTCCAAAACTTGATTCACCCGCTCCGTTTGACCGTCAGTTTGAGGATGAAAAGCCGAAGAGAGCTTAATATCCACCTTCAATATCTCAAAGAGGGACCTCCAAAACTTGGATACAAACTGAGTACCTCGATCCGACACGATATCATCTGGTAGGCCATGATAACGATATATGTTATTAAGAAAGAGTCTTGCGGTGTCTTCACTTGACGATGTTTTCTTGCAAGGCACGAAATGCGCCATCTTGGTAAATCGATCTATCACAACAAAGATGCTGTCAAATGAATTCGATGGCGGTAGGTCCGTAATGAAGTCCATAGAAACTGAAGACCATGGTCGGTGCGGAATAGGCAATGGCTGGAGAAGTCCATACGGACGATGTCGAGGGATCTTGGATCTTGAACAAACATCACAAGAAAGGACAAATTCCTTCACATCCTTCCACATTTGGGGCCACCAAAAATCTCGTGAAATGAGCTCCAAAGTCTTGTTGAATCCAAAATGTCCCACAACTGGAAAGTCGTGGCGAGATTGAAGTACTCGGAGTCAAGTTGGTCCTTTCGGGATATACAACCGCTCCTCAAAATACAGAAGATCTCCCTCCACCTTAAACTTGTCATTATCGACACGTTGTTTGATGTCAAGAGCTATAGAATCCTCAATGGTCGCAGTACGTACCTCGCTGAGGAAGCCGTCATCGATAGTTGCAACAGTAGCAAAAATCTTGAATTTTTTTGGTTTCAACAATGTTGTACATTGTTGATCAAACGCTGCTTCTCCAGCCTTTGGCACAAGATACGATCTCCTCGATAATGCGTCAGATAATCCTTGCTGTTTTTCAGGGCGGTAGGTGATAATAAAGTCAAATCGTGATAGAGACATATTCCATCGAGCTTGATGACGATTCAAAATTCGAGCTGTCATGAAGTACTCCAAATTCTTGTGGTCCGTATAAACAGTCACTGGATGTGCAGCTCCTTCGAGGAAGTGACACCACTCTTGGAAGGCATCCACTATAGCAAGCAGCTCTTTGTCGTGGATCTCGTAGTTGATCTCAACAGCAGAGAACTTCCGTGAATAGAACGCAACTGGGTGAAGCTTCTTGTCTATGCCCATCTGTGAAAGCACAGCTCCCAAAGCAAAATCTGAAGCATCGGTCTCTAAATAGAAAGCCTTTGTAAAGTCAGGGTGTACCAAGATTGGAGCCGTAGTGAATGCCGTCTTGAGATCTTGAAATACTTTTGCTGCTTGTGATCCCCATTCGAGCTTGTCTTTACTTGTTAGACGCGTGAGTGGTGCAGCAACTTGAGAATAATTCTTGATGAAGATCCGATAGAAGTTAGCAAATCCAAGAAAACACTGAACATCTCTAACCGTCTTCAAAACTTCCCAAGATATAATTGCTTCTACCTTTTTTGGATCCATCTTCAAGCCCTCTGTAGTCGCAATGAAGCCCAAAAATTCCATCTCATTCTGGTGAAATTGACACTTCTCCAACTTGGCGTAGAGTCCTCGTTCGCGTAGTTTTTCAAGAACCAAACAAACGTGCTTCTCATGTTCTTCTTCATTCTTGGAAAATATCAAAATATCATCCAGATAGATGACAACAAAGTCATCGAGGTACTCCCGAAAGATGTCATTCATCATATGTTGAAAGACCGCTGGAGCATTGGTAAGACCAAAAGGCATGACATTGTACTCAAAATGGCCATACCTTGTACGAAAGGCTGTCTTCCATTCATCTCCTTCTTTGATTCGCACAAGGTTGTAGGCTCCTCTTAAATCAATCTTTGTAAAAATCCTTGCACGTCCAAGTTGATCTAAGAGGTCGGAGATCAAAGGTAAGGGATAGCGATTTTTCTTGGTCACCTTGTTGAGTCCTCGGTAGTCCACGCACATCCGTAGTGAGCCATCCTTTTTCTTCACGAATAGGATTGGTGCTCCAGCTGGCGACTTTGAATGTCGAATAAAATTCTTGGCTAGATTCTCATCGATGTACTTCCGCAATTCTGCCAACTCCGTCTGCGATAGGTTGTATATTGGACCAAAAGGTGGTTGCGCTCCTTCCTCTAAGTCTATGGCGCAATCATATGGTCGATGTTCCGGCAGTATATCGGCGTTCTTCTTCTGAAACACGTCTTCAAAATCCCTATATTGCTCTGGTATATTCGATGTTGAGATATTCTCGTCGCTAGTTGGAGCTGCATAAATGACAAATGGTGCGCCTTCCTTGGACGATCTTAGGAACGCTCTCGCTCCAATAAACATGGATTTCTTCATGTAGGTTCTACCAACAGGTTTATTATTATTTTTTTCAGGAAATGTTATCCTTCGTAGCCTCCAATCAATGGACGGATTATGATCTTCTAACCAAGAAAGACCAAGGATAACAGGGCTTGATGGGGTTCTAATAATATTAAAAACAACGTGACTACTATGGTCCTTAAATACCACTTCTATAGGTTCTGATTCGTGGGTAATGTTGCCTGACAATAAGGGTCGTCCATCTATCACCTCTACGTGAACAGGTTTGGACTTCTGTACTAAACGGATCTTGTGGTGTTTAGCAAATTCTTCATCTAAAAAACAAGTAGATGCCCCCGAATCCAATAAAGCTAAAGTTTTTTGTTTTTGAGGGCCTAAAAACAAAGGAATTGTAAAGCAACGGGCAGGTTGGACAGAGAAGGAGGAACCTGATTGTTGTCGTGATATTAGATTGTCCAGCCGCATGGTTCCTACTGTGGCTGGGCGTCGTCGTTTTCCGAAATCATCGCACTTCTAGTCTTGACAGGGTGCCAATTTTGCTTCTTTGGACAATTTCCAACCTTGTGACCTTCTTCTCCACAATACAAACATAACCCTTCCTTCATACGCCGTTTCTTCTCTGTTGGAGTAAGAGATCGGGCATGCGCCGTGTCGATTTGCATGTCTGTTGCCTCCGAATGTGAGTTTAAGCTATTTGTAGACATAGTCATGTCGTAACGAGTCATTTGGTGTCTTGGATGTTGGTCTTGGCGACGTTGGAATAGGCGGTTGTCACACTTTACAGCTTGGCTAATAGCTTCGTTGAGCATTTGAGGATCAAGAAGAGATAACAGCAAGTCCTTCACATCATCCTTCAAGCCCCAATAAAACTGACTCACCAACGCCTCTTCACCCCAATTAATGTCACTTGCCAATTGTCTGAAATCCGAGGCATAGACTGATGCAGAGCGTGTTCCTTGTCGTAGCGATCGGATCTTTGTTGTAGCCCATCAAACTTTATCATGCTCGCCAAATGCTTCTGCAAACGCCTCCAAGAACGTTTCAAAGTTGCTCAGGATTGGCGATCGCTTCTCGAACAAGGGAGTAAACCAAGACAGAGCTTGTGCTGTAAGCAAGGTTCCAACAAGCCCAATACGCGCTTCCTCCGTCGGATAACGTTCGGGCTGTAAAATTGTTATCAACCTGATTTGGTTGACAAAACCTCGAAACTTGGAACGAGTTCCATCAAACTTATCCGGAAGACTAACTCGAGGCTCCTTTCGTTGTAGGAATACTCGATCTTGTTGAACTGAAGGTAGAACTGCTTCTTCTGGCGCAGAAGTTTGAGGCTGATATGCTTTAGATGGCGCTATCCCAGATGCTCCATTGTTATGGAGTCCTACCATGACTCCTTCGATCTCTGTTGTCCTATGTGACAACGAGGCAAGAGCATTTATGATGGCGTCTAGTTTGGATTCCAAACTTTCAGCCATTTTAACGTCTTAACCTTCGGCTAACCTTCAGAAAGAAGAAAAAAGAGTTTTGACAAGAGGACAATATTGGTTCAGAGGAGAGTACTCCGCAACCTCTAAAACGCCTTAAGACTCCAAGATGAGGGGTAATCCACTCTCTCCAAGAAGAATAAGGCTCCAATATTGAGAAAGAAGAGATATCAGTTTAGAGGAGGGTAATCCGCAACCTCTAAAACACTAGCACACCTTCAAGAAGAGGGGTAATCCACTCTCTAACAAGAAGGAACTAGCTCTGATACCAGTAAAAATGCAGTCTCGACAAACTGTCACGGACACAAAATACAGACTTGAAATCTAACAAGAAGTTCAAGAAGAAGTGGCAAAACTAGATTAAACAGATGAGTACAAGAACAACACCAGAAAGGTGAGGTAGAACTCCAAGAGATGTGTTGTCGAGACTGAAGAATCCTTCAGCCTCGACTCCTATATATACTACTGAATAGGAAGCTTCTCGAGCTACTTCCGCTAACTAGGACGCTTCTCCAACAACTTCTACTAATTAGGAAACTTCTCAAGCAACTTCTTATAATCTATCAGAATATTCTAGAATCTTCTAAGAATATTTTAGAACCTTCTAAGAGAATCTTTAGGGAATATTCTAAGAATCTTCTAGAACCTTCTAAAGGAATCTTTAGAGAATCTTTAGAGAATATTCTAGAAGAATATTCGAAGAATCTTCCAATGTATGTCCATGACAGTAAGATGCCCGTAATAATCTGGATGTTCCTGTAATTACTCTGCATTGGGTTGCCCGACCAATACAGGTCTCATATTGGGTAAGATGCCTGTAGTAACTTGGATGTTCCCATAATTAGACTACATTGGGTCGCCCGACCAATGCAGGTCTCATATTGGGTAAGATGCCCGTAATAACCTGGATGTTCCCATAATTAGACTGCATTGGGTCGCCCGACCAATTCAGGTCTCATATTGGATAAGAGGACTCGTAGTAAGTTGGATTCTTGAAATTAGATCCAATTGGCTCTTCGAACCAGGCTCACCCGTCGCATGAATTGGTCCTTTCTCTTCCTGCTGACTCTCGTTATTGGAATCGAACGGAGCATTTCAGTATGCCCCGGCTGACTGTAACGGGGTGACTGAACCTGGCCACTCAGTATTTGCACTGGAGTTGGTCGTTGCTCCCAATATTCGAGGTAACTGAACATTAATAAAATTCCCCTTTCTTTTTATTTTCACGGTATACTCGTGTTACAACACGACAACGGATGAGTGATTTAGTTCTTAAAAGTGGTTTATTATAGAATTACGATTAGAATCTAGAGAATCAGGGGAAAGTATATAGGAGTTGTAGAAGTTAATTAAGGTGCGAGACTGTGATAGTCTTGAGCCGAGGGCCATCGCTGTGATAGTTGTGAGTCGGGGTAAGCTTAGTGCTACCTCTTTTCTTTTGTTTGTTATTTTCTTTGAATAAGAGGATTGAGAGTTTTTGAATATTGTGAAGTGAATTATGGAATAGAAATGTGATTGGTATTATTTGAAAAGAAGAAAGATTGAATGCTGAAATCTGATTGTAGTTCAGTAGAGAGAATGAGTTTGTGTTTGTGTCAAACACCATAATATGAATGGCAGTTATGTGTGAAGAATTCCAGTGATTGGAATGAGGGTAATTGTGTGTTGAAAGCTGTGAGGGCACAGTATTACAGTTGGAGATTATGAGGGTGAATGTATTGGTAGAAATAACAGTTATTGGTATGACTGAATTGCTGTAAGGAAGAGACCGATTAGGTGAAGGAGGAGATTATAGTTTCCTTGTATGTTCAGATATTCGAAATAGAGACAATACATTCAGGAGGTAATTGATTTTGTAATCCTAACGTGAATGCTTAAACAACTAGTCATTCCCCGTGTTCGAATCCTCCTATACGGATTTATTCTGGGAGGTTTCTTCCAAAATAAGTAAAACGAGCAATCACATTTTGGCACCGCTATCGGGGAGTCATAATAGCTTTGAGTGTTAGAAATTAATTATCAATTGTTTGAAAAAATTGGCAATGGAAGACGATTTCAATAGTCGTTGAAGCAAGATTATGGTTAATAAGAACGAGAGTATTGCATCGAGGAAAATAAATCAGTTGAGAGAAAGATAGGGAAGAGCACAAGGAAGGAACTTGCTTAGAGAGGAGCAAGAACGTAATCTTAAAAGGAAGCATCTACAAAATTGGATTAAACCATGGTTGCAAGCTTGTCGGCGCATCTAAACATATCAAAAACAAGATAGAGTGTTAATTCTGTAGTCGTATGTATCGTTAGAAAAACTGCCAAGAACACTCGTAGAAAATTTTGTTAACATTCTAGTGGAAATCTTGAGGTCGTTAACTGAAAGAAAAGGAGGCGTAAAAGAATTTGGTATTCCATTGGATATTTTTCTAGTAGGGGGTACCGCTGAAATAAGCAATAGTAGCTCTTTAGATTAGTACAAATTGGTCGCCAATAAAGATAATTATATTGTATTTTAAAATCTGACGTTTTCACCTGCAATTCAACTAATAAAACTAATCACAAAAAATAACAATAAATCGAGGAGCATTGAGAGCTCGGAAATTAGAATAAGGGAAAGCAGAGATTATTTTAAAATGGAGTTTAGCAGAACAAGAAATTCAATGGCATTAGGAAGACCAGCCATTTCGATTGCAGTACAAAGGGATGCAATAGGCGATCGTACGACTAGTGTCGTGCCACTACCTACTTTTTGGAGATTTCTGGATGCGTATCTCGATCAACATTTGTCTCAGTTTTTTATAGCATGTATAGCTAATAATGGCAGAACTGAAGATATTTAGTTCCGATGGCTGCTAGGGACTTTAAAAGACACGGCATTTGAATGGTACAACCGCCAACCAGTGGGTCAATTTCCGAATTGGAAAGCATTGAAGAATATATTTTTATCTCATTTTTGGCCAATTAGTTTTGACGACCGCCTTCGAGAGAGGTTAATGAACAACAAAATGATCCTAGGGGAGGTAGTGGAATTGTACTATGGCCGAGTGGCTGATATACTCAATAAGTGGTCCAATCACCAAATGTCGGAGGTATTTATCTTATCCATATTAATCAATGGTTTATACCCACCAGAGCTAAAAATATTTGTAAAGGAAGCTCAAACCGTTACGGTGGCTGCGTCTCTTAATAGAGCCAAGATTTGGGATGAATGCCATTATGATCAGTTTTTAACTACGAGAGCTACGATGATTTCAGTTCAAGGTAGATATCAAAATCCGACTTGGAACGAATCAATGGGTAGTTATCCACGGATGTTAGAAATAAGGGCCAATTCCAATACCAATATTGAGGGGCCAGTTAATGTCACTCCATTGCAAGCTATACCACCAAACGTGACAAAAACCTATGCTCCATATTTTCCGTATCAACAACAAGTGTTAACTACGATAGAGATACCAATAATGCCACCCCTAAAAGATTCCAATAAAACCTTGTTATTGAATTTGACGAAGAAAATGGAGGAAATGGCCGTCAATATGGCCAAAGATAAAAAGAAGAGGCAAAAGCCTACCAATACTAGGACCAATGTATGGTGCAGTAATTGTAAGGGCTACGATCATTCTATAACAGAATGTCCCTCACCCTCACAAATAATGGATCAATATACATTTTGTGGAAGAAAGCACCTAACAGCAAATTGTTGGAATTGGCAAAGACAACAACAACAATTTAGTAATCAGACCATGATCCCACCAATCCAATGGGACCTCAATCAAGTAGAAATGGGAAATACATTTGGATGGAATGGAAATCGATTTAATCGACAAAATCGAGCATTCAATAACTTTCAAAGTTTCAATTTTAATCAGGGGTCTACATCAAACCCCTAGAACTACGATAAGGAGCAGTAGAGGTATCAGCAATATGCTCCACCGACGTCATCAAACTAAGTTCCCTCAATACCAATGGGACAACCAGGATCATTTTCTAACCCTACATGGAATAAGCCTAGTAGATATATACCGATGGAGACACCCAATATGCCTGATGGGGGTGCAAGAAGACCACTTTGTTGTTTTCGTTGCAGACAGATTGGTCATTATACCAATGAATGTCTCAATCCCAGAGCCACTGATGATTATGCAGTAGTTTGTGGGAATTGTAAGTAGTCGGGGTATACGTATTAGTACTGTAATATTGCATTCAATTTCAATAATCGGGATCAGTAGATCCAAAGCCAAGGAAAAATTGAGGACATAAATCGAGGTCCTCAAGATTCTCCAGTAAATCAAGTGGAATGTATCCAAGCCGTTCTTATCCGGAGTCAGCAAAAGAGAAAATGACCAATTCAATATTTAGGTAATCTCGATGCGAAAGACCAATTTGACCTAATTAGAGGACCATCTAATTCAGGTCCTGTTATGGGCTTCGTACCCAATATGAGACCTGACTCGGTGGCACAATCCAATGAGGTCCCAATTATGGAGGCTTCGGTTCCGTTCCAAGCAGTTCCGATCTCTATGTAGTTCCAAGGAACATCCTATCCGTTGAAAGATCCTCTCGAGGACAAGAATTTCAAGGAAGCCCCGGCTGCTGTTCTAATTTCGAGTCCAGGGCGGAAGAATATCTTACCTCACGGAGTTAAACTCAAACCAATGAAAAGAAAGAGGACATTGAGAATTATCCTAAATATGAAACCCTATGATATTTTGAAGGATCTGGACGCTATTTGGCCTTCTATTTCTATGAAGCAACTTCTAGCGGTCACATCAGAGTGTCGTTTTACATTGAATTCATCATTAACACAGCATAGGCACCGTAATAAAGAAGTTTGTGAAGTTAGTTTGAACCATGATCGAGGTGCACCAAACATTGATGTTTTGCTTGACAGTGTTATGATCTCGGGTGTTCAGGTGGATGGTGGCTCCAGTGTGAATTTAATGAACGTGGATACAATGGAGGACTTGGATCTAAAGCAATTGCTACCTACGACATTGGTCTTGCGAATGGCAGATCATAGCCGGGTTAAACCAATGGGTATCTTACGGAGTGTTCAAACTATGATTGTCGGTATTGCATATGAAATCGACTATATTGTCTTTCTGTTACAACGTTTGACTTTATTGTATCCAATTTTATTAAAATGACCTTAGCTTTATGAAGCCAAAGCTAAGAACAATTGGGGCCGAGGCACATTGACAATTAGAAAAGGCCATGACCAGATTGTTTTACAGATGTATCCGGTACAATATCATGGAAAATCTCAATTGCCAGAATCAGAATTTACATCGGATAACGAGAGTCAATTGATTAAGTGAGATGCAGATGCTATAGGTTCACTGCAATTTGGGGTAGGACAAAACACTTCAACAGCAAAGACATGAGTCTACCAATGTAGAGGTCTCGATGAATATTTACTGCATCAAGAGGATGCGACTAATTTGGATCATGCTATTACCGAATGGATGAACAATCCCACAGTTAATAGAGTCAGTACATTGGAACCAGATTTGGGTGGTTTGCATATGTCGGATAATACAAGATATTCAGATCAAAAGAAGACAATTAAATCACAGATTGTTGAAGACCCTCTGTGTCAATCTATTAACCTGGGCACCAACGAAACGCCACAGCTAATTAAAATATATGTCGATATTATAGGTACAGAATTGGATGCTTGAAAATAGTTTTTCGTCTATCACAAATCTGCCTTTGCGTGGTCGTATGCGGATTTGAAAGGGATTCCAGTTGATGTGTGTGAGCACCAGATTATTTTGGAGGAGGGTGTTATGCCAGTTCGTCAAAGACAACACCGGCTTAACCCAAAATATTCCCTTTTAGTGAAAGAAGAATTGGATAAACTTCTCAATGTGGGTTTTATTTATCCTATTCCACATAGTGTATGGATGTTGTCAATCGTGATGGTGTCGAAAAAAAATAAAAAAATCCAAATTTGTCAGGATTTCTGGAAATTTAATGTGGCTACTAAAAAAGATTACTTCTCATTATCTTTTACAGACAGTATGAGTAACATGTTGTCATTATCACCAAGTAGTAAAAAAATAGGAGTAGGGCACCAGTTAAAGTCATTCTGTGGTATTGTTTTGGGTTAGCTGGAGTGCTATTTTCTTGTATTTCTTATATTTCTTGTATTTCTTGTATTTTTGAGAGTAGTAGTTTCAGTTAAGAGTTAACAGTGAGGAGCCGGTCACAAGTATCGATTGAAGATATTCCAGAATGGATGAGTCAACAACAACAACAATTGGAACTTTGGGATGTCCAGATCTTGAAATTGAAAGCTCAAGTCCATGAACTGAGCAAGTACAATGAAGACCTTTCAACTCAGTTGAGGCAGGAGCCAATGGAAGGATTTGAAGAGGACAAAGATTTGTAGTTGGAACCGAAATCGATGGAACCAATAACAGATACTGTGGCAATTGATTAATTAGATAGGCTAGAAGAACTAGTAACTTTGTAGAGATTTGTTAAGTAGTTTTTAGATAGGTATCAATTGAATGTTTGCGAGGACGCTGCACAGATTGGAGTGGGGCTATGTGGAATAGATATTAATTTGTTTTTGAAAGATATTGGTAAAATATATTAATAGTGCATATAATAGGAAATTCAAGAGGACAGATGAGTGATTTAATTCTTAAAAGTGGTTAATTATAGAATTATGATTAAAATCTAGAGAATCAAAGGAAAGTATATAGCAGTTGTAGAAGTTAATTAAGGTGCAAGACTGTGATAGTCTTGAGCCGAGGGCCATCGCTGTGATAGTTGTGAGTCGGGGTAAGCTTAGTGCTACCTCTTTTCTTTTGTTTGTTATTTTCTTTGAATAAGAGGATTGAGAGTTTTTGAATATTGTGAAGTGAATTATGGAATGGAAATGTGATTGGTATTATTTGAAAAGAAGAAAGATTGAATGCTGAAATCTGATTGTAGTTCAGTAGAGAGAATGAGTTTGTGTTTGTGTCAAACACCATAATATGAATGGCAGTTCTGTGTGAAGAATTCCAGTGATTGGAATGAAGGTAATTGTGTGCTGAAAGTTGTGAATACCACAGTATTATAGTTGGAGATTATGAGGGTGAATATATTGGTAGAAAGAGCAGTTATTGGTATGACTGAATTGCTGTAAGGAAGAGACCGATAAGGTGAAGGAAGAGATTATAGTTTCTTTGTATGTTCAAATATTGGAAATAGAGACGATACATTCAGGAGATAATTGATTATGTGATCCTAACATGAACGCTTAAGCAACTAGTCATTGCCCGTGTTTGAATCTCCTTATACGGATTTATTCTGCAAGGTTTCTTCCGGAATAAGTAAAACGAGCAATCCCACGTATACTGCCTTGAGCTTTTGCCACATATTTGGATCCATTGAGTCTTCTATGTTTTGCAACTAAAGGAATTTTATACTGAACCAAAGTACTTTCCGGATCAACATCAACCACTATGACCACTCGATGTAATTGATGATCAATAAGAATATGAAATGGATAACATTTTGGAGCATTGTTACCTTTGTTGTTGCAATCGACGTCTACAATTTTAGTACAAAGTTCTTTGGAAAGATTATCCCATTTATGATGCAACTTGGGAACCTGCACAAAATCTCATCCATTGCTAAGAGACAATTCAAAGATACCATCGAGAACAAAATGAGGATGTTTTTTATTAGTGGAGGAGAATTAACTCTAATAGGATATAGATAAGATAATTATATAGATAATTTAAACTATAGAAGTTCTTAAAATTGAGGTTAGCTTAGTAGACTAAGTAGGATCCATTGTAGAACATTCTAGAGAAGATTTAGGACGGTGTCATAATACGTGAAGTCTTACTTGAGAATACTCCAGATACCTAGCTGTGGAAGGTAGAATAGAAATTGCAACAATAAAATCTTAAATCTAATAAAATACTAACTAAACTCTAATTAGACCATAATAATATTAAGCAAGCTTTAATCAAATTCAAAGAAACCTCAAAAAAATTTCAAAGAAACAATAAGAAATCTTAAAGAAATATTAAAATGATCACAAATATATCTCAAATACATCTCAATTCAATCTTAATTTAATCCTAATTAAAATCCAATTGGACTTCATTCAAACTTTAGGCCAAAACTAATTAAATCTTAAATCTTAAAAAAATCCTAATAAAATCCTAAATTCTAAATCAAATCCTAACTAAACTTTAAACCTTAAACCAATTCCTAAATCATAAACTAAACCCTAAACATTAAACCAAACTCTAAATCCTAAATCAAATCCTAACCAAACCCTAAATCAAATCCTAGTCAAATCCTAAAAAAACCCTAACCAAATTCTAAATCCAAAACCAAACCCTAAACAAATCCTAAATCCTAAACCAAATCCTAAACAAACCCTAAATCAAACCCCAATCAAACCCTAAACCAAACCCTAACCAAATCCTTGTAATTTCTACAACAGAATTAAACCTCAATAACTAATGAACAAACCATTGATATTAATTCAAATTTTGCATACTTCTTAAAAACTAAGTTAGAAACAAGCATAAATTTTTTGAAAAAGATTGGAATAACAAATTAGACGATAACCTTAAAAACGTGCTTGGATATCCGCTGGCCTCCTTCTCCAACCTTGATGCTAATCTTCTAGAGCCAATATCTCTCTTTTTCATCATTTGATTGATTTCAAAATTCACATATACATAGAAAAACAAGTCTAATATCTTTTCACATAAATTTCACTCTAATCCAACTAGCAAATTGTAAGAAATCTTAAAAATCCTTACTAAATCTAAAATTCTACTTTCTGAGACCTTAACCCACTTAAACCTCAATAATCCTCAATTCAATAGTTAGATTGAGCTCAAATTTATAACACATATAGAATACAAATATAACCATTAATCTACAAAATTTCACCTATAGATCTATTACAAAACACTTGATATCATCCAAAATATAAATCCTATTTTATTTCATAAAATCCAAGTCATCCAAAATAAACCTTGACTTTGCAAAGCTCTTACAAAGTCAATACAGATCCAAATCATCCAAAACCAATGCCTATAGAAACCATATCCAATCTTCTATCAAATCCTTTTCTTTGATCTACCAAAGAGTCCCTGGAGTTATCGTCAAGACTTAATTTTGTGCCTCACAATTTGATTTCGACCCTAGATCATAATTGGCCCTCTCCAAATATCAATATCTAGTTTTTCTAAGTAAATTTTATTAGAAGTTACTCTTAACTTTCTTCTTAAGATGCTTATATTATTTATTTTTCCAATCTACTTTGTTTTGCCTTATTTGTGGCCCTACAAAGTTAGTAGAAGTCACTTTTCTAAAAAGGTAGCATTACTACTAAAAGTTTTACTACCTCCCTATCTTTTATCCATATTTTTCTATTTTATCTTTTAACTTGGCTCTTCTATAATAAGATCCATATTATCATCTTTCACTATATAGTCATATTACAACATGAAAACGGTTATTTAGGTGGAGCCTATTATAAAACCTTTTAAAAAAAGTTTATGGTAGTTGTATAGGTGGGGCTTATCATCTAAGAATATTCTAGAATGTCCAAGGTAGTAGGTTAAGGTATAAATAGGACTAGCCAAGGTCTTTTGGGACATCTGATCAGGTATGGCTTCAAATCCTTTCTCTTAGTACAATTCGGTTTTCCATCTTTCTATTCAGATTTGTTTTGTTCTATTTCTATTTGCTCAATTTTTTCTTTCATGTCCTATTCTGTTTAGTTTTGTTTAGTTTTTTTCTAGTTTTTTTTTTTTTTTTTTTTTTTTTTTTTTTTTTTTTTTCTTTCTATTTTGTGATAAAGTCTTATATTGATGTGGATTAAAAGGATCTTAGATTTTTGAAATAATCTAGTATTATTTCATCTAAACCAAATCCTAAGCAAATCCTAGATTAAATTTGAAACCAACCTTAATCAAATCTTAGATTTTAAACAAATTCTTATCAAACTCTATAGCTAATAGAACTTCAACAACTAATAATTGAACCATTGATGTCAACTCAAATTTTGCATACTTCTAAATGTCTTAGTTAGGAGTAAGGACAAGAAAGATGAAATCAATTGTACTTACTAATTGAAAGAAAATCAAGATAATCCAATTGGATATTAAGTGACCACCAACTCCAATTTGAATGTTAAACTTTTAGTACAAATATCTCTTCTTTAAACTATTGAATTGCTTACAAATTTCAGCTAAAATATTAGAAATCGAGTCTAGTATCTATACAAAAATATTTCACTTCAATCCAGTGGATAGATTGCTAAAAATCTTAGAAATGCTCATTGACCTTCAAACTCTAATTTCTAAAATCTCAACCTACAAAAACTTTTACATACTTAGATTTAATTTTTTGATTGACTTCAAAATTTGTATACATATTAATAACTAGATCACCAACAAATTCTCAAAATTTACTTATAAAGATATTATAGAACACAAGAAAATTTCAAATTTATAAACATATTTTTTTTCTCAAAATCTAAATCAATCGAGAATATCATTAATTTTGAAAATTGCTCAAAAATTTATTCAAGATCAATAAGATCTTACATAGTTGCCACCACATAGAGCTAAATGATGACAAGTTGCTAATAGTCAAAAAATAAGAAAGGATTAAAAGATATTACTATAGTGGTGGCTACAATTTTAGGTGGCAGCTAGATTAAGAAGAATCTAGGATTTAATTAGATGTAAGAAAAAATGATGAAAATAATTATAGATAAAGTTCATCTACAATCAATGTAAATTTTAGTTATAAGTAAAAAATATTAGAAGTGAGAGTCATCTTATTCCACACTATACCTTATGTGCAACCTTGTTGGTACTAAATATTGTGGCATCTAACTTTTCTTTCTTCAATAGGTTATGGACCCACTTACATTTTCTTGTGAATTTATTTGAAGTTATATGAAGTCTTTGTTCTTTTCTAGAGTAGATCATATTGTTGTTGTTGATGTTAGAATTTTGAAACTCTTAACTTTTAGATTCAAATCTAGATCTAGATTTTTGTTTACTTTTACTTGTTGTTAAGTGCATATTCGATTCAAGGTTTGATTTGCATCATATAGTGATATTATAAAATATAAGTATTATTTTTTCTTATTGATTAAGATCCCTAGTACATTAACTTTATAGTTTCATGTGTTAAAAGAACTTAAAGTGTTTAAAAGACCTCTTATAGTGCCTAGAGGTAATTTGTAAGCATAAAAATAATAGAAGAGTGACAAATCTGATTTGAGACATTTATATTGATAATTAAACTTGTGAAAGGTCCTAAAAATGAAGTTGAGAGTATTTTGAAAGTAAAAATACTAATTTATTTACAAAGAGGGTATTCTAAGATTGTAAGGTAGCAACACCTTTTTGCTGATTTTGAGAGCTTTAGGACTATTTCTCTTGATCTTTTTTGATACATCTCTTTTTTAAATTTGGCTTCAAGTGAGGATGAAGGCTTGAGAGCAATTAAAAAGTTTAGAAGTAAGAATTTTTATCATTGGAAGGTCAAAATGGAACTTTTGTTGGCTTCTTTGGACCAATGGAATATTGTAGATGAAAGTGAAGAGCCTTCAAGTATACATGCTGATACAAAAGAGAAGAAGGACTACAAATATTGTGAAAAGAAGGCCTTTGGATTGATTGCATGCAATGTTGATGAAACCAACTTCTCTCACATTATCTCTTGCAAAAGATTAACTGAAGTATGGAAGACTCTTTATAACATCCATGAGAGCAAGAACTTATCCAACATCATTTGTATAAAGAAGAAATTCTTTACATATAAGATAGAAGAAGATGAAAACCTCATGGCACACATTAATAAGATGAAGGCACTTGCAAATCAGCTTACAATTATTGACAAGCCCTTAGAAGAGGCAAATATTGTCATGATTTTATCTATGAGCTTACCAAAATCCTACAACTACCTCATTGTAGCTTTGAAATCCATCAAGATAAAAGAATTCACAATGGAGTATGTGACAATAAGACTTAGCTATGAAATAACTAAGAACAAAGAAAAAGAGTCTCAAAGTGAAGATTCAATATTCTACTCATGATAAGGCAAGGAAAACTATTCAAACCAATGAAATAATATCAAAACTTGTTTTATTTGTAGCAAAATAAGACATTTTTTTTAAAATTACTACAAAAAAAAAAGATAAAAAAAAAGAATATAAATACTATATAAGCTAAATTTGGAGGATAAAATTATATATTTATAGCAATAAATAGGACTTTTATAGCTGCTATGTCAAGATGGATTATAGATTCAGATTGTTCCAAGTTTATGACATCTGACAAGTATTGATTTGACACTTATGAGACTATTTCAACATCAAATATGATTTTGGTAGATAGTAGCACATGTGAAGCCATTAGAATTGGTTCTATTATGGACGTGGTTGTCAATGGATAAATCAATAGGATTAAATTCAAAAACATCTTCCATATCCCTAAAATGAAAAAATACCTACTTTCAGTGAATAAACTTATAATAGAAGGTTTTGTGGTTCAATTCAATATAAATAGATGTTTAGTAAAAATATTGTGTAGAAACATGGTTGCCAAAGGCTCTAGAGAAGGAAATTTATACTACTTTAAGTGTAAGAAGATCAACAAAGTGGATGTAGCTACATTTATTGAGTTTATATTAAATCAAGATAAGTTGAATATATGGTATCATTGCCTTGGCCATTTTAATATAAAAAACATAGCAAAGCTTAATTCTATAGTAAGTAGCTTAGATCTTGGCAAAATAATCTAAAATGCAATACAACTTATATGTGAAGGATGCATATAAGGCAAACAATAAAAGGTCTCATTTCTAAGTGGTGTAGCAACACGTACTACAAAGTTGTTGGAGATTATCAATTTTAATGTATGTGGATCTATGAAGAAAAAAAATATTAGAGAAGCAAGGTATTTTTCATTTTCATTAATGATTTTTCAAGAAAGATTTGGATTTACATTCTTAAAGTAAAGAATGAATAATTTTGAAAGTTTAAGGAATTTAAAATACTTATTGAGAAACACAGTGAGTGTAAGTTTAAGGTGATGCATAGATTATATGAAGTTCAAATTTGATGCAAAAGCTACAAAGTGTATTTTTTTAGGATATTATGAAGGTACCAAGGCATATAGGTTAATGCGCTTGGACACCACAAAGATCATCAAAAGTCATGATGTTGAGTTTTTAGAGCATAAAAGTACTTGTGAGCACTTGAAAATGTATCTAAGTAGAAATAATGATGTATATGTAGATACATTTCTAATTTCAGCAACAAAAAAAAAAGATGAAGAAAATAAAGATAAAGAAAATGAAGATGTTAAAGGTATGAATGACAATGAAGAGACAAAGAAGATGAAAAAGAGTATCAATCTTTAAGTGAAAAAAGACAAGTTTTAAGAGAAAAGAAGCTTGAACAGAGTTTGGAGTACAACAAGCTAAATCTTCTTCAAATGAAAGAAGATATCCCTTGAGAAAAAAAAGACCTTGTGGCAAATAATGGAAGAATCATATTTTTTGTCAAGTAAGTGAAGATCATACAAATGTAGTTGTCTTTGCTGATCTGTTGTCTTTGTGTGATATCATATAGTCCCAAGATGCAATCAACTAAGAGAAGGCTAAAGAAGAAGAATACCAATCTTTTATGAATAATAATACATGGAAATTGTTACTTCTTCTAGCAAATTGATCTAGTATTGGTTATAAGTAGATATTTAGGATTAAAAAAGATGCAATGGATGTAATGGTCAAGCATAAAAAAAGATTAGTTGCCAAAAGATATTTTTAAGTTGCTAATATTGATTTTAATGAGACTTATATACCCATTTTCAAATTCACTACCATTAGGACCATTATAATAATTAGAGCAACAATGGACTTGAAAGTACACCAAATGGATATAAAGATTGCCTTTTTGAATGAAGAATTGCAAGAAAACATCTACATAGATCAACTTCAAGGATTTGTACAACAAGGCAAAAAAACATCTTATATGCAAGTTAAAAAAATCCTTGTATAGATTAAAATAATCACCAATAGCATGGTACCAATGTATTGACATATTTTTTGTCAATAAGGGATTTATAAGAAGTGAGGCTGATCATTCACTATATATGATGTAATTCTCTATATTGATGATTTAATTATCTTAGCTAATAATATGAAAAAGATGGATTGAATAAAGGCCATATTAGAAAAGGAGTATGAGATGAGTGATTTGGAAGAGCTTTACTATTACTTAAGAGTGGAGTTTATAAGAGATTGTGATAACAAGACCATTACAATGAGCCAAATCAAGTACATTGAAGAAGTATTGAAATAATTAAATATAGAGAAGTGCAACTCCATTGGAATACCTTTGGAGGTTACTTTGAAGTTGATGAAGCTCACAAATGAAGAATATGCATAAGTTGAAGGTAAGTTACAAAGTATTCTATATAAGATAGCAGTAGGCTCACTTATATATACAATGGTGGCCACAAAAGTGGATCTTGAATTTAATATGAGTGTTGTGAGCCAACACATGTCTAAGGCAGGATCTTTGCATTAGATAATAATAAAAATGATATTGAAGTACTTAAAAGATATAAAGAACTTCAAATTATGCCTTAGTAGTAAGAACATTGATTTGTAAGAATATTGTATGTGGATTGAGCTAGAGATGCAAATAATAGAAGATCTACAATGAGATATATATTCTTTATTAAAATAAAAGCCATTTCATGGAATTGTAAGAAACAACCTATGATTGCAAGATCAACCATGAAGATTGAGTATATGACTGCAAGTCATTGTACAATGGAAGCATGTTGGATAAAATAACTTTTAGAACACAATGGACTAGTATAATTGGAAGCAATTTTAATAATGTGTGACAATCAAAGATGTCTTGCATTTGCCAAGAATTCTAAACACCATTCAAGAATAAAATACATTGATGTTTAATATCATTTCATACAAAAAAAAATTGAAGATGGAATAATTGGTATGAACTATTAAGCTACAAAATATATGCTTGTTGATGTACTTATAAAAACATTGGTAAAAGATAGACACCACGAGAAAATAGAGGCATTAAGCTTAAAAGCCCTTTGATAATTTGCAAAGTAGGAGTGTTGAAGATCAGTAAGATCTTGGATAGTTGCCACCACATAAAATTAAATCATGTTAAGTTGCTAATAGTCAAAAGATAATAAAGGATTAAAAGATGTTACTATGGTGGCAGTTAAGTTAAGAAGAATTTAGGATTTAGTTGGATGTAAGAAAGAAGGATCGGCTAGTAAAAAAATAACAAGATTAAATAATTCAATAAAAAAGCTTTGGTAGTATAATTTTAAAAAATATTTTATAATAGCAAAATCAAAGATCATAGATATAAGAGACTAAATAATTAAATATTTTTTCAAAGGCTAAATAAAGATACTATGGCAATTGTTGTAAGTAAAGAAATTGAATAAGAGATTGTAGCAAAATTGTACTTGCACCACTAATAACATTTAGCCAAAGTTATCAAGTTAATATGATATATCACCAAGTAAGTCAAAATAGTGACAATGATTCATCATCAAAATACATCGAAAATACTATTGAAGTCATCTTTACCACCCTTATTACAAAGAGAAATAGGCAATTCGATGAACTTATACTAGAGGAGGCAAATGGAGATGACAATGCTATTTCTTTAATTTCACAGATTCCTTAGCAATGGTGTCCTAATATAATATAACTAATAAATGAAAGAAAGAAGAAAATATTATATTATAGATCTTATTTTAAAATATCATAGCAAATTATCTTAGAAAAAGGATAATAGTTGAAAGATAATAAAATTAAAGAATACTATTATTACCTTTTTATGAAATAGGCTTCTACTCACTTTGTAGGATCATAAATAAGACAAAATAAAGTAGATTAGAAAATAAAATGATATAAGCTTATGTAGAAAAGAATATATTTTAGAAAAATTTACCTCAAGAAGCCAAGTGTTGATACCTAGAAAGGACTGGTTGTCAACTTGGATCAAAATCAGATCCTAAGGTACAAAAGTATGAATCCATAATGACTTTAAGGTTCTTTGATAGATTGGAAAGTGGAATTTGAGTTCAGACTTGATAAGGTTTTTATGAGTATTGGTTTTTTTTATTTAAATCTATAATGACTTTGTAAGAGCTTTACAAAGTCAAGGTTGTTTCAGATGTCTTGGATTTTTATGAAATAAAATAGGATTGATATTTTGGGCGATTTCAGGAGTTTTTTAATAGTTCTATAGATAAAATTTTGTAGATTGGTGGATATAGTTGTGCTTAATATATTTTGTGAATTAAAGATCAATTAAATGGTTGAATCAAAGTATCTAAAAGTTTTTATGGGTTGAGGTCTCAAAAATTGGAGTTTAAGGATTAGTGAGGATTTTTAAGATCTTTAAAGATTTGTTAATTGGATTGAAGTGAAATATTTTTGTATAAAGATTAGATTTGATTTCCAAAAATTTAAATGAATTTTTGGAGAAAATCAATAGTTCAAATGGAAGATATTAATACTAGAAGTTCAACATTCAACTTGAAGTAGGAGGCCGTCCAACATCCAATGGAATTTTAGGATTTTTCTTTTATTTGATAAGTGAAATTATCTTCAATTTATTGTGCTTATTTTTAACTAAGAGGTTGAAAGGTGTATAAATTTTTAAGCAAGATCAATGGTTTAATCAATAAATTTTGGAATTTTAATCTATCTTAGGATTGTATTGATTTTATTTAGGATTTAGGATTTGTCTAGAATTTGGTTTAGGATTTAAGATTTGTTTATGATTTGATTGAAGATTTAGAATTTGTCTAGGATTTAGTTTAGGATTTAGGATTTATTTAGGGCTTAGGATTTGTCTAGGATTTAGTTTAAGACTTAGAGTTTATTCAAGATTTAATTTACGATCTAAGGTTTCTTTAGGACTTAGAATTTAGAATTTATTTAGGATTTGATTTAAGATTTAGGATTTAATTAAGGTTTAGGATTTATTTAGGATTTGTTTAGGACTTCGGATTTAAAATTTGTATAAGGTTTGATTTAGGATTTAAGATTTAATTAGAATTTTAATTAGAATTTAATTAAGATATATTAAGATTTCAATTGATATTAAAATAGGATTTGGTTAAAATTTATTTAAGATTTTTCTAATATTTCTTTAGAATTTTTTCATATTTCTTTTATAATTTTTTTAAGTTTTCTTTTGGATTTAATTAAAGTTTGATTAGCATTATTAAGATTTAATTAAAATTTATTTAGGATTATATTAGAGTTATTAGGATCTTATTATAGTATTTTTTCTTTTACATTCTATAACCAAGTATTTGGTGCATTTTTAAACAAAACTTCATGTAATACAACAATGGTAGTTTCTAACAAAAAAAAATATGGATATTTGATGCTAAAATAACTAAGCATGTCATCTTTAATCCTAAATTATTTTATAAATTCTAATTTAATATCAATCCAATTTAAGTATGTATAGCTAATAAATAGTCATACTAAATTTAAAGACAAAAAATCTCAATATGCATCTAAGAAAAGACAAATAAAAAACCATCACAAACATACTTTATATATCAGATATGACTCAAAACTTACTTTTTATAGAAAAGTCACTAATAATGGTCTATTCATATATTCTAATATTTAATGATGTCTTATGATTACAAAAGACTAAGAATCAATAATAGTTGCAAGTAGATTCAAGGACAATAATTTAAAGCTCTATTATCTCTCATTAACAAATCCATCCAACATCAACTCATATGATTTATTCTTCATCAAATAGATTGAATAAGTACAACTTTGACATAAAAGACTAAGTTACATTGAGTACAAGAATCTCTACTATATTTTCTATAATAATTCAATGATAAGGATACTAAAACTACCCATAATAGTAATAATTTATGAAAGCTTTCAAAATGGATGTCAAAGCCAATAGCTTCTTTCAAAAAAGAGCAGTACTCAAGTCAAGAAAATTTTGGAACTAATTCACTATGACCTCTGTAAGTTCATTACTTCAACATCAAAAAATAACTTGTATTATTTCATAACCTTGACTAACAACTTCTTCAAGAATTTTTGGCTCTATTTTCTTAGGAAAAAATGAGATATCTTCTTTAAGTTTTAAGAATTTAAGAAAACAATACAAAAACAAACATGCATCTAGATAAAGATATTGCAAAGAAATAGAGGATGTAATTATCTCTCTAAATAATTTCAAGAGTTTTTCATACAAAATAGTATGACTAAAATATTTACCACCATACTTACACCGAAGCAAAATGATGTCTTTAGAAAAAAAAAAAATCAAATTATCTTTAATAGGACTTGGAACATAGCTCAATAGACCAAACTATGAAAATCTCTTTAGATAGAAATTGTCAATACTACCAATATGCATGTTAATAACTCTTCTATCAAAGCTAATGTTGAATTCACATCTAAACATGTGGTTAGCAATAACAAGCTTGATCTTTTCTTCTTATATACCTTTGGATGCAAATTTTTTGTTTTTATTTTTAAATAATAAAAGAAGTCAAATCTATTCTTTAATGCTAGCAAATGCATGGTATTGGGCTACGACATCCAATCAAAGGCATTTCAATACTACAACCTCTAAGTATGTAAAGTTATCATCTTTCAAAATATTATTTTTAATAAAAAATACTTTAATAAAGCTAAAAAAGATATTTAAAGTAAGTCCAAAATGCCTAATTGAATTTGCCATATAATTTCCACAATGCCTACTTGAATCTGCCAATATAGCCAAAATCATCAAATCCACTAATTATACTAAAGTCAAGTAATGTTTTTAATAGCAAATAGCCATACAAGTTGTATTTGACTTTGTTATCAAAGATGAAACATAGGACCTTGTTGACCTTCTATCTTGCTGTAAACCTATTACGTCAAAATAAATGTTTAAGCTAAATAAATAAAAATAATAGTACAATTCCAACATGCAAAGCAAAGTTGGTTGCATGTAATTTTGAACAATAAGAAGGTATTGATTATGCAAAAACTTTTGCGTCCATTAAAAAATAAAACTTTTACACCCTTACAAGTTATTATTATCAAAGCAACAATTAAGAAGTGGAAAATTATAAAATTCAATATCAAGACCACTTCTCTATACAAGTTACTCAAAGAAATAATATTAATGAGACAATTTACTAGATTTGAGGTTGAAGGCCAAAAAATGAACATCAATTTTTTTACTTCATATTGTAATCTATAAAAAAATTGGCTAATGAATACAACATCATTTTACTTGATATCAATTGTAAGTTGTTAAAATTATGAAGCATATTATATTATAGATTGATTTTTTTATCGTAAAATATGGACCTTGTTTGTTGCAACAGGAGCTACATCATGTTCACTATATATAATTTAAAATTCTCCCAAAAAAGCTTTTATATTATCTAATATTAAATTATGTTGTCCAAATAAAGATAAAAATCATAATATTACCAAATTAGAAAGTAGTATTTTAATAAATCTGACTTATGATCTTTAAATTTGATAGCTTTGAGATTGAAGTTCAATTGCTAATTGTACTTGATTGATGAATCCTCAAAACTTTGATCTTATACCATTAAATTTCTTAGGTAAGGAAATTCTTGGTTCTCTAGTACTTGAATGATATTCTACTACAGGAGAAGAAATATAATTTGGTACAAATATTGAAACAGCTTCAATCATACCTATATCTCCACTTTTTTTCATTCTTATTCTTCTTTGTGGTAATAAATTGAGTTGATAAGTTGATACATTGTAAGTGTTAAGTCCTTCAATTTTTCTTGCATTTGTACTATTACACTTTTTATTTTGATAAGTTCCTCCATAATAACACTTAGAGAAGAAAAAATGTCTAATATCAATTTAGAAGAAGATAATCCGTAATTTCTAACATGTTTATATCTTATCAAGACAATGGGATAATCCACTTTTATTTAAGAAAAGTCAAAGCTCTAATATTATTAGGGTATTTTTGCAAATTTGTCAAAGATAAGAACTCAATGAAAGCAAATAAATAAGTGAGACTTTTTCAATGAAATATGACAAAATACAATTAAGGAAGTATGTATATTAAAAAGAAACTAGAATGGCTATTGCCAAAAGATAAAAAAATTAGAGAGTCTTGAAAGTAGACTAAAAATAAGAAAAGAATTGATAAGAGTGAAGAAGGCTTTAGTCTTGTCTCTAAAAATGTTATCTATGTAAAAACTATGTAGCAATGTTCTATAGGATCTCCAAAACGTATTGACTTTACACAACATTTATCTTAACTTGTAAAGCAAGGTTTTTATATGGAAGCCACATATTCTAATTTTTTGCAAGCTATCAATACGTGTGGCATGTAGTTAACTTCTTAACCAAGTTTCTAACCTACTAATCTACTACAAATATATATAAAGTCAAAGCAACCTCTATAAAGCTTTTAGGAAGTTTTTTTAAAAGATATTATAAAATTAATTTATTTTTACCTATTTCTACCTATTCATATTATGTAAATAATAATTATAATAAAATATATATCTATGACAACTACTTCTTCATCTTTTATCCATATTTTTTTAAACTATAATTTATGTATTTTTTTCTTTCACTTTATAGATGTATTATTATACATCATTGCTTAATATATTCAATTACAATCGATATTTATAACTTACATCTATTTTTCTATTTTTTTGGTGATTTTTTGTATTATTTGATTTATCAAAGTTGAACCTTTTTGATTATATATATATATATATATATATATATATATTTTGGAACTTTCTTTTAGCTTAGAGGTCAAGACCTCTTTCAAAAAGAGATAAGTTTGAATTAAAATTATAATCTTCATGACCAGAGATATCAATTACTATTATGACAATAATCTAGAGTATATAGAAGAATGACTTAAATGTGAGTGCTATTATAACAATTAGACATTCAAAATCACAAACAATACTTTATTTATTGCCACCATTTTAAGAAGACAATTTTGTTGTAATGGTTTATCTTCTTAGTTATTCATTAGCTTCTATTGCATTGGCACTTTGAACTTCTCAATCTCTTATTGAATCTTTGAATATTATTTTTTAATTCTAATACAATGGAATGGCAAATGAAAACTCATCTTTCTTATAAATCACTATAAGAATATCTAATAGATTAGTTTTTTTGTTTTAAGTATTCTAAATTTTAATGAACTTATCTTATATTTAAAAAAAAATTGTCCTAAAAGTTTAATTTCTTTGAGATCCAAGCTTAGTGAATTTGGCCACTCATAGAGACTTATTTTAGATTAGGTCTTTTTTTAGCTTCTTCCAATGTAGTCTTTTTTTACCACATCTATCTTCAAAAAAATTGGAACTTTAAAAAAATAAGAATTGAATCATTAATAATTAACATATTTAATTTAAAATATTTGAGATTGAATATTTTATTATAATATTTTTACATGTAAATTTAATAAGCAAAAAAATTAAGTAATTTAATATTAGAAATTACAAACATTCAAAATATAATATGTAAAGAATGTAATTCAATGACATAGACCAAAATAAGATAAATGATTGATTTTGTAATGATTTTCAATGTTTAAGATTTGTAAATTATTGCCATTGTAACTAAATAAAATGCTTGATTAGAATATAATAATTTCTTTTTTGGCAAACATAAGATAGAATTGTTTATAATCATTAGTTAATCATTTGATTAGTCACAAGATGGCTTAAATTACTTTTTAAACTTTCAAAAAATCTTAAAATATAAAAAAAATATCTTTAAATTTTCTAATTTTTTTTTACTTTAAATTTTTATAGTAAGCTATTCATTAGATAACTTCAAAGTATAATCTTATATTTCTTAATTGAAATTAAATTTTTATTATTTATAATATTTTAATCTTAAATTCAAATCATGATACTTATTCTTCTCAACATTGATGGATATAAAAAAAAATCTTATGTAGTTTTAATATATAATATAAAAAAAGGCCTAAAATAAAAATAAAATGATTAAAAATAATTTATTATAGAAAAGAATGTAAGGCCTCATTCAAACTAATTGAGTATTGTAGAACGGGTAAATTAGTTAGTGCTAAAATTTTGACTTTAGTAGATTAGAACCGGTATTGATGAAATCAGGAAACCAATAGTCATTTGAAAGGTTCCAAGATACAGTTAAATGAAAAAAAAAACCAGTTGGAATCTGAAAAAGGGTATAGTAGGAGAAAGATTGATTAGCTTAGGGCCAGACTTGTGAGTCTTAGAGCCGGGGTATGCTTGGGTGCTACCTCTATTTTTTCTATTTCTTTCCTTTTGTATTTTGATGTTTCGTTGTGTTTATAAAGAGAAGTTTATGAGAATTGTGTGTTGATCACAGTGTTACAGTGAATGCTGTATTGGACCTGAATTGGTTCTATACATTGCACATGAAATAGTGTTATAGATTGAGAGATGATAGTTTGAAAATGATTGAATGACCATTGAGTTGGAAAATACAAATGAAGTTAGAATTACAGAGAATTGATAAGAAATTGAGAATGTTGTAATTGAAGTTATTAAATTAGACATGGTACTAAAGAATTAATATTATATAATTCAGTGATTGGGAATTAACTTATTGAATATCAAATGATTATATTCAATTAATGGTGACCTTAACAATTAACTCATGCGACAGTTCTTTCCCTTGTGTTTGAACTGATTTAAACTATACTTAATTCAGAAATTGTGGCAATTCGGATTTCCTAACTATATTTTGGCGCCGTTGCCGGGAAAAGACAACAGTTATGAGTGTTGAGCATTAATTGAAAAATTTGATATTGAATGAGGAGTTGTAAGATTGGAGAATTGTGGTAATTGTGAAATGATTAAGAAAGAAGGAGATTATGAAATAAAAGGGAAATGATGTTATGATACATCAACATGATTTTGATTATGAAAGACGTATTAAACAAAAATGAGACCGACAATTGAGATTGGCCGCAAGGAATGTAAACCGTATTGTGGGAGAAGTATTACAGAAAAAGAAGAGACGACAGAGTTGGATTAAACCGTGGTTGCATGCATGTCGACATATACGATCATATTCAGTTCCTGAGAGGGAGGTAATATTTCAAAATTACATTCCTTTATCTAAATTACCTCTTTCATTGGCAGGAGACTCTTCTAGTTTAATAGTTAAGTCTGTCAAACGATTTATAAAGAAAAGAATATTTACCAAAGAATTCGGCTCATTATTTCAAGGAGCATTACTGCCAAATAAATTTAAACAATTGGAGTTACCTGCTGAGGTATTAAGTAGCCCGGTGGAAGAGATTATTAAAGACATTGAACGAATTACGGAATCAGAAACTATCACACTTCCGATTTTACCACCAATTGTATTATTACCAATGGCATCGAGAGGTGTACCCAGTGTTCCTACAGGACCACCTGTACCACCAATAGGGCCAATTGGACCAGCAGTACCAATTTCTGTTCCAATGGGCCAAGTAGGAGATCGAACTATAAGTATAGCACCACTACCAATTTTTAGCGGATGGCCCGGTGCTGATCCAGATCAACATCTATCCCAATTTTTGACCGCTTGTATAGCCAGTAATGGACGAACAGAAGATGTGTGGTTAAGATGGTTACGTGCAACTTTGAAGGATACCGCTTTCGAATGGTATAATCGACAACCAGCGGGTTCGTTTCCAAATTGGGAAGCTTTAAGAGCTGCTTTTCTTCTTCATTTTAGACCAATCGGATATGAAGATCGATTGAGAGAATAATTAATGCGAAGTCATATGATACCAGGAGAGGCTGTGGAGTCATATTATGGGCAAGTAGCTGACATAATTTGCCGTTGGCCCAATAATCATTTACCTGAAAATTTCATTTTATCAATATTGATCAATGGGCTCTACCCACCAGAATTGAAAATGTTTGTTAAGGAAAATCAACCCGCCACAGTTGCATTATCGCTTGTTAGAGCCAAAGTGTGGGAGGAATGTCATTATGACTGAATCTTAAATTCAAACCTGACACTAATTCCTACTCAAGGATCTTCTAAGTTTCCAAATTGGAGTAATTTAGCCAATAGTATTACTGGAGCAATGGCACCTGCGACCTATTCTACCGTACCAATCCAAGGGGTACTTAATCCAGTTCCGTTACAAGCTGTACCATCTCCGATGGCGAGCACTTACCCTCAATTTGCACCGTATCAACCGCCTGGCTTTAATACGCAGGAATTACCTATGTTACCAGGTTCGAAAGAAACCAACGAAACGCTGTTATTGAATTTAACCAAGAAAATGGAAGAGTTGGCAGTATATATGGCCAAAGAAAAAGAGAAACGACCAAAGCAGACCAATTTCCGAGCCAATTTATGGTGTACCAATTGTAAGGGACAAGGTCATATGGTTCAAGATTGTCCTTCACCAGGAAACATGAAAATTCAATGTATGAATTGTGGGGGGAAGCATCTGACTAATAACTGTTGGTATTTGTCAAATCCACATTTTAATAATACCATGTCACCACCAATGTCATGGGATGTAAATCAAATTCAAGGGAGCAACGGTAATGGATGGAATGGTAATCGATTTAATAATCAAAACTGCAATTATTCTAATAACCAAAATTTTGGACCTAATTCTCAGAAGTTCCACCCAAATCAACGAAATTATCAAGAAAATAACGGGTTTATGCCCGAGCCTTCCTTACAAACGGGTCAACCAGGATCATTTACTCAGGCTACTTGGAACATACCAAGTCGTTACATCCCAATTGAAACTTCCAATATACCCAGTGGGATGGGACGAAAACCAGTTCGTTGTTTTCGATGTCGCCAGTATAGGCACTATGCGAATGAATGTTCTAACTCTAGTGCTTCGAAAGAATATGCACCAATTTGTGGAAATTGTAAACAATCGGGACATACAACAGCCCAATGTAACGCACCTTTTAATTTTAATAATCGCAATCAGCAGGTTCAAATTCAAAGTTCCCAAGAGGATATCAATCCAGTTCTTCAAGACTCTCCAGTTAATCATATTGAAGTGGTCCAAGCAGTACAAACTCGAGGTCAACGGAACCTTCAATCAATTCTTAAAAAGGATAAAATTATTGAAGAACAACCTGAACCAATTCAAAAGAAGGCGACTATATTCGCAAAACCAGCGAACCAATTGCGACCAGTATTGGTTCCTACCGATTCATTCAATTCGACTCTGATTGCACCAGCAGGAGTCAATTTTCAATGTCCAATACAATCAATTCCAATAGAAACAGTACCAACGTTATCGCGTATTCCAATATCTGCACCAATCGAACCACCTAATTCTATTTCGCAATCCAATAAGGTTTCGATATCCAATCCAATTCAGAGTATGCTAATTTCTAAGAAATTGAAGTTTCCAAAGACTCGACGGAAGAAAGCGTTTGGCATTACTATTGATTTAACTCCATATGATATATTAAAAGATCTTGATGAAATCCAACCAGCTATTACCATGAAGCAATTATTGGCTATAGCACCAGAGTGTCATTCTACTCTAACTTCTTCATTGATACGACGAAGACATCGAGACAAAGAGATTCATGAGGTGAGTTTAAATCTGGATCCTGGAGCACCTACAATTGATGTTACTATTGACGGAGTTTTAATCTCAAGCGTCCAAGTAGACAGTGGTTCTAGCGTCAATCTGATGACAGAGGATACCATGGAGAAATTGGTTTTGACTAGGTTATTGCCTACTACTTTATTACTACGTATGGCGGATCATAGTTAAGTCCATCCGATGGGAGTTCTGGTAGATGTGGAGACAATTATTGCGGAAATTGCATACAAGATCGACTATGTAGTCTTTCAATTGAAGAGTTCTGCATTATCATACCCAATTCTATTGGTTAGACCTTGGTTATTTCATGCGAAGGCTCATAATGATTGGGGACGGCGGACCTTGACGATTGAGAAAAAGTGCAATAAAATTGTTTTGCAAATGTATCCAGTTTCCTATCATGGCGAATCACAAGTACCCTGCACGAAATTTACTTCAGAAGGACATAGTGAATCAAGCGACGATGAGGATCCATTTCATGGAAACGAACAATATGAACAAATTCAATCTCTTACAAAACATACAGGTGTTATTTATCAATGTGGTGGACCAGGGGAGTACTTAATTCACCAAGAAGATACTGACAATTCTGACCATGCCATTGCAAGATGGATGAACAATTACGCAGTCAACCATATTAGTGCGATGGAGCCAGAAATGGATGGTGCCAATTCACCAGAATTGGTAATGGGTTCAGAACCGAATAAACAACTGGAAGCACCGGTATTGGTAGAACCAGTTTGTCAGGAGATTAATCTGGGATTAGAGACCTAGAGTCAACCCATTCAAGTTTATGGTGGTATACAAGGACGAGAGCTTCAAGATTGGATCAATTTTTTCCATAAGCATAAACCTGCATTTGTTTGGACTTACAACGATTTACGAGGGATACCGGCGGAAATTTCAGAACATAGAATTGTGTTAGAAGAAACTGCGAGACCAATTCGCCAAAGACAACATCGGCTGAATCCGAAGTATTTGCTGTTAGTAAAAGAAGAATTGGATAAATTATTACGAGTTGGATTTATTTACGAAGTTCCATATAGTGAGTGGGTTTCCCCAATTGTAATGGTACCTAAAAAGAATGGAAAAATCTGCATTTACCAAGATTATCGCAAATTGAATGCTGTTACTAAGAAAGATTATTTTCCATTACCCTTTACGGACAGTATATTAGATGCAGTCGCTGGACATGAGTGTTATTCCTTTTTAGATGGGTTTTCAGGGTATAATCAAGTAAAGATTGCTAAGAATGACCAATTAAAGACCACGTTTACAACTGATTGGAGTACCTACACGTATACAGTTATGCCATTTGGGCTATGTAATGCTCCAGCTACATTTCAACGTGTTATGACTCAGACTTTTCATAAATATTTGCGTAGTTCCATGGAAATTTTCCTGGATGATTTCTGCACATTTAGTAAACGTTGTGACCACTTGAAATGGCTAGGCAATTGTTTGGATCAATGTGATCACTTCGATATATCTTTGAATTCCGAAAAATGTACGTTTGGTGTTCCTTCAGGGAAACTATTGGGGCATATTGTTTCCAAAAAAGGAATTGCTATTGACCCAGATAAAGTGAAAAAAATAGCCAATTTACTTAGACCCGATACAGTTGCTGGTGTGCGAGGTTTTGTGGGACATGTTAGTTATTATCGAAGGTTTATCCAATCATTTGCAGTAATTTACCAACCCTTAACTAATCTTTTAAAGAAGCCAACATCCGATGGGATGAGTCCTATTTGGACACGTGAGTGTACCGTTGCTTTCGAGGACTTAAAACGCAGATTGGTATCCGCTCCAATATTGGTCTCTCCTTGCTGGACTAAAGTTTTTCATGTATATGTGGATGCATCCAATATTGCAATTGGTGCGGTCTTAAGTCAAAAAGATGAAAAGAATTGTGATCATCCAATTTATTATGCAAGTCGGCAATTGGTTGTTGCTGAACGTAATTATACCACCACTGAGCGAGAAGCTTTGGAAATGGTTTATTCAGTTCAAATATTTCGGCATTATCTATTGGGATATTCTTTTATGTTCCACATAGATCATGATGCTTTAAAATATATGATTAATAAACCTCAATTAAGTGGACGAATTGCTCGTTGAGTATTATTGCTACAAGAATTTAATTTTACAGTTATTGTCAGACCTGGTAAATCTCATGCCAATGCCGATCATTTGTCACGATTGACTAAGGAGATGGGAGATGACCCCGTTCCAGATTCCCTACCTGATGCTAATTTGTTTGCTGTTGATATAATTTCTGAAGAGTATGCCGATATAATTCAATATTTAACATCACAAATATTTCCTATAACTTTTACGGAGACAATGAAGAAGCAATTGCTTTATAAGCGCACTCCTTACACAATGATTGGAAATGTACTGTATAAAAAGGGCAAAGATGATGTCTTACGACGGTGTATAAATCAAAGTGAAGTTGACTTAATTTTAGAAGGGTGTCACATGGATAGTTGTGGTGGTCATTTTGCTGGAGATGCTACGGCCCGAAAGGCCTTATTGGCTAGTTATTGGTGGCCTACAATGTTTGCGGATGCCCATCAATATGTCCGGTGTCGTGTTGTAACACGAGTATACAGTGAAAATAAAAAAAAAGGGGAATTTTATTAATATTCAGTTACCTCGAATATTGAGAGCATCGACCAACTCCAGTACAAATACTGAGTGGTCAGGTTCAGTCACTCCGTTACAGTCAGCCGGGGCATACTGAAATGCTCCATTCGATTCCAATAACGAGAGTCAGCAGGAAGAGAAGGACCAATTCACACGATGGGTTCGAGGAGCCAATTGGATCCAATTTCGATAATCCAATCCGGGTCCTCTTATCCAATATGAGACCTGAATTGGCCGGTCAACCCAATGCAGTCTAATTACGGGAAATCCAGGTCTTACTACGGGTCTTAGCCAATCTGACGCGAAGACCAATTTGACCCAATTACGGGAACATCCAGGTTTCTACGGGCATCTTTCCCAATATAGGACCTGAATTGGTCGGGCGACTCAATGTGGTTCCGATTACGGGGTTTGATTCTGTTTGAGGCTGTCCTATTCTCTGTGCCGTTTCAGGAAACGTTGTTTACGGTAAATGGATTTCTTAAAGGTAAAAACGGAGGAGAAAGTTTGACGGCGAGAGCCAATTTCGGATCCAAGCTTGAGGTGGGAGCCAATTCCGGATCTAAGACGGAAGATTGAAGAAATTCAGAGGATAAGGTTAAAGGGGGAATCGGGAGGGAGCTAGTTTTTCAAAGCTTTTGCAAGGTTACCAGTTCGGTTTTTCATTGGAGGTTTTTTGAAGATCAAGGGAATTAGAGAGAGGAGCTTCATGCTTCGGGTCGGGGAAGGAAAGACATAGAATTTGGATTTTTCTTCTTCATAGAGTTTTGGGAAGACTGAGGCAATCGCTGCTGAAGTCAGTGTTGTAATGGTGAATCGGGATTTTTAAATGAAGTGGGTTTGAATACTCTTGACTGTTTTGTAAAATCGAGTTACGTCTGTGATTGAAGGATTAAAGGGGTGTCTATAGGATTGAGTATGCGGAGTGAATGAAATTTATTGGGTTAATCTAACAGGACAGTCAGTGGATACAAGATCGTAAGTACAAAGGGGTATTGAAGATTAACAGTTTGGGTTGTTCGGGGTTCTCTGTAACGTCTAGAGACCTAACGGCTGGGGCAAAAAAAAAAAAAAAAAGACTTCGACAAGCAGTCGAAGAGCATCCGTATAGATTTATGGTACATTGTTGCAGTCGTTTATATTCCAGCAATCAAAAACTGATAGACTGCTTGACTATCAGCGAATCTCCATACTACCTTCTACAGCTAGACGCCCGGTGCGTTCTCGAGCAGGAAAGCACGTAATACGACATAAGTGGTGAACCCGACGTGAAAGCTTGAGGTAGAAGGTATTGGATTTCGGTTGATTTTATCTTTATTTTTATGGAAAACGAAAATAAAAATTTTGAAGGATTTTTGGGAGAAGTTTCTGGTGGGGAGTCTTCTAAAGGACAAGGTATGCACATGGATCCGTCTATTGCTAGTTTGTTTCAAGCCTTTTCATTGTCAATGCAGCAACAGCAAAGCAATGATCAGAAGGAAGCTTTGGCAACCAAAGCATTGCAAGCAGTGGTCAATGAAATTGATCAATTTGATGGGAGGAATATTTCAAGGTATTTAAGATGTTATGTTCGTGAAATGGAATTAAATCGGGTTTTTGAGAAGAAAATGGTTGCACTATTTGGACTTGCCACGATACCGGAGATAAGGGACCACATTACATCGATAACGGATCGTTGTGGGAATTCATGGGAGGATTTTTCACATACATTGAAAGACGAATATTTCTTGGAAGATGCTGATCGCGTTACTAAGAAGCTGTTTCTGGGATGGATTGAACGGCCCAATAAGAATTTGCAAGCAACCGAGCTACTAAGGGAATTTGAGAGGCAGTACTCTCAATTATCGAAGGTAGAAAAATTGACATTGGAGCCGAACAAAGTTGATCTATTTCTTCAAGCTGCTGATGGAGAATTGCAAGAGAAATTAGAACCCCTTCTTGAAGACAAAAAAGAAGATGAAGGATTGACAACGAAGTGGAAGAACGTGGAAGATGCGGTGGGGTTGCTTACAAAAAAAGAAAGGAGGAAGGATAGGAGCAATATTCCGAAAACAGTACAAGCACCCAAAGCTCCAATACATACAACACCACCGACAATGCCTACAGTTCAACCTTCGACATCCTTGTCAAAGAAAGCAGATATGGGTATGGAAGAAATTATACGAGGAATGCGAGATCTTCAAATCAAATTGGCAAGACTTGAAGAGAATACTTCTATAAACAATTCGAAGAATGTTTCAAAACAAGGATATGTACAAAGATGCATTTGGTGTGATGATGCTTCACACACTAGAAAAGATTGCAATGAATTTAATAATATGATACGGCAGGGAATTATTTGCTGGAAAGATGGGAAGATAGCATTGAAAGATAGGGAGGATCTTCTTCAAACCAATTTTGGCAAGGGAGGAATGAGAGCATTGGTTCAAGATTACTTAAAAGAGCATGAAACAGTAGCACGAGAAAGTGCAAGTTATGGTGCTAGAGTAGATGATGAAATTGGTGGAAGTACGGAAACTAGTGAGTTTTGGGCTTCTGCCGTTTCTACAATGCAAGAAGGAAAATTACCTCGAGAAGCGTTATTGAGAACTGCAGCTACAATACGAGGAAGAACAGGTTGGGAGGATCCTGTTGAGTCTCTTTCAGTTCATGCATATATTGCTAAGATCCAACATGAAGCTTTGATGGAAGAAAAAAGACGAGGAAATTTTGATGATACTAGAGAAAGAAATTCTTTTAAGAAGCAAACTCGAGGAGACAAGGCTTGGGAGGCAGCTTCACAAGAATTGCCTATAAAGGATACCTCAGCATCATTGGGAGAAAAAACAACGGAGACAAAAGATAAGGGCAAATCAATTGCTGATAAGCTACTTTCTGATATTGAAGCGGCAACAAATTTGAAAGGGGTGTTGGAAGAACGTATATTAAATGCTAAGGTGGAATTCACATTGAAAGAAGTCTTGGAAATTGCAAAGAAGGAATTTCATGATGTTATCATTGACAGCATTAAGCGAAAGAGGCAATTAATGAGCGAAACTGGAATGAGTCATGCTATTGATGCAAGAATATGTAGAGATGAAGAAGAGGTTGATATTGGTTACAAGCAACCAGCATAAAAAAGAATGGATATAATCAGCGAGTACGTTTCGAAGATTCTAGTGACAAGGAAATGGAAACTTTGAGCCATTATACTCGAAAGCATTGGGCAAGGGCAACTACTGAGGTATTGGTGAAGGTAGGAGATATAGAAGAACCAATAGTTGCTTTGGTGGACCATGGTTCTGAAATAAATCTCATGTCTAAAGATCTTTATAAGAAGCAAAAATGGCCAATTGATATGGAACATGGATGGGCAATATGAGCAGCTAATAACACACGAGGCGAATTATATGGAGCTTGTTCAGATGTCAAAATTCGGATTGGGGATGTTGCGACGGAGCAACATTTCTTCGTTCAAGATACAACGTCTTATTCGTTGATTTTAGGACAACCTTATATCACGGCAACACGGATGGAAATAAAGGTACTTGACGATGGTTCTGCTTATGCAAGGGTACGGAGCGAAGATGGGAGGAAAGCTGTACAATTTCTAACAATACCTCCTAACCATGAACGGAATCGAGATAGGTTGAGGGAGAAAACATTGCCAAAGATTGTTGAAGGATTTAAGGATTTTGAGGAGGTACCACTGTAAAGCGAGATTATGGAGGTATAAAAGAGGAGGTACTCTCGCGAGATGAAGGTGCCTTTGATGCGAGTTTTATTGGTATATTGGAGAATGGAAATATTATGTATAAGAAAGTTGATGATTTTAAAAGAAAAGAAAGAAAAAGATTATATGATATTGAAGGACAATTACGCAAGATAGGTACATTGCAAGATGATGAGAGGATTTTGGGTGTTTATGAAGAAAATGGACTGGAAGATTCATTGGAATTGATTACATCTATTGGATTAGGGGATAATGATAAGATTGTTGAGATTCATTCGAGAGAGGTTTATACCATGCTTGAATCTTTTCAAGCACCAAAAGTCACAGTAGAGACGAGATATAAAACGGCAGATAAGAAGGTAAGCCTGTTGCCGGACCATTACCAGAAGATTCTAAAGAATAAATGGGAGAAGCCTCAAAAGAAGCAAGTTTAAGAGATCCAATGAGTATTGGACATCAATTTACTGAAGAGACTTTTGAAGAATTGAAGATTGGTTTTGATGGTTCTTTATTGCCGGAGGAAATTACTTGCTTCAAAAAGATGTTGGCTAAACAAGATAGATCGTTTGCCTTCGAATCTCATGAAATTGAATGTGTGGATCCAAATATTATAACACCTATGGTTATCTTCACTGTACCGCATGTACCTTGGAATCTAAGACCGATTCCAGTACCGAGGGCACATTTACCTAAATTGGTGGAACTATTGAAAGAAAAGATAAAGATGAAAATATTAGAACCTTCATTTGCGCCGTATTCTAGTTGATGGTTTACGATACCTAAGAAGAATGGGTCACTACGGTTTATTCAAGATATGCAGCCGGTGAATGTTGTAACTGTCAGGAATGCAGGAATTGGACCTATTGTGGATGAATTTGCTGAGGCGTTTGCTGGAAAGGCGATCTATTCAATGGATAATTTGTATTTAGGTTATGATCAATTTCAACTTGCCGAAGGAAGTAGAGACATGACAACGATGAGGACACCGCTTGGATTGGTTAGAATGTGCACTCTTCCTCAAGGCGCGACCAATTCAGTTGCGCATATGATGAATGGGATGAATAAGGTATTGAGAGATTTTATTCCAGAAAAGACTATGCCTTTTCTGGATGATGTTCCTATAAAAGGGTGCAGAGAAGGAGACAAGGATGAAACTTTAGATACGAGGGGGTGTCGCAGATATGTTGTTGATCATATACAAGATTCTGAAAAGATTTTAACTCCGCTTGGAGAAGTTCATCTTACATTATCGGCTATGAAGTCCGTATTTGGAGTGCGAGAGGTTGTAATTGTTGGACATTTATGCGGATCTTACGGAAGAAAACCAGATCCGACTAAAGTTGATGCAATTGGAAGGATGAAAGAGGATTGTGGTTCTTTAACAGAGGTTCGCAGGTTTTTGGGTGCATGTGTATTTTATCGAATCTGGATCCCTCATTTTGCTCACATAGCGGATCCATTATATGGACTGTTACGCAAGGGTTACCGATTTGAATGGAAAGAAAGGCATATTCAGGCAATGCAAAGATTGAAGAAATTATTGATGTCACCTCCAATATTGAGGAAGGTTGATTATAAGTGTAATAGACCAGTGATTCTTACTGTAGACGCTAGTCCAATTGCCGTTGGATGGGCGGTGGGTCAAGATGATTCGAATGGGAGTAGATTTGTAGTTCGATTTGGAGCCAAAGTTTTAAGTATTCGTCAGCGTGCATATTCGCAAGTCAAAAGAGAACTTTGGGGAGTCGTTTCGGCTATGAAAGCTGAAAAGGACTATTTGATTGGGGCAATAGTAGTAATTGAAACAGATTGCTTGCCATTTCTTGGAATGATTATTAACTGTTCAACGCCAGATATTGCAATGTTGAGATGGATTGCTTATATTAAGTCACTAAATCCAGAATTTAAGCATATCACTGGAAAGGACAATTTAGTAGCAGACATGCTATCTCGAGCAAGATACGAGAGGGAGGACGAAATGGTTGAAGACATTGATGATGTCGGATTGAAATTCTATTCAATATCAAATCTCAACAGAGAAGACAAGCTATTTCTTGAAGAATCTTATGAAGGAGAATTATTGGATATTGGTCATTATTTGAATACCTTGTCTAAGCAGGAGAATTGGTCTACAGAAAAATTCAAACAAATAAGAAAAAAAGCATATGGATTTTTACTTCGAGATGGATTCTTATGGAAGAGACCGAAGAAAGGAATTGGGATGCCACAACGAGTGATAGGCAAAAGGGAAGAAAAACTAAAATTATTAAAGGAGTTTCATGATAGTTTATGGGTAGGGCATAGAGGAATCTGGGCTACTTTTGCTAAACTCAAGGAACGATATTGGTGGAAAAATATGTATCGAGATGTGCTCTCATTTGTAGAGTCATGTGAAATCTGTCAATCGTATTCTAATATCCGACATCGAGATGGTCTTCATCCTACGTATCCTCTGGCTATTCATTTTAAATGGGTTGTTGATTTGGTTATTATGCCAGTTGGGTTATGGCAGATGAGATATTTGGTTTTAGCTCGTGAAGATTTATCAAATCAAGTAGAAGGAAGAGCATTGAGGACAAAATCTACAGAGGGGATTTGTAGGTTTTTGCTTGAAGATGTCATTTGCCATTACGGGTGCGTAGGAAAAATCACTGCAGATCGTGGAGAATTAAATGTACAAGAAGCTCGTAAGTTCTTTGAAAAATGTGGAATTAAACTATCACTGACTACTGCTTATAATCCGGAAGGGAATGCGAAAAGCGAACGCGGTCACCCGCCGATTGTGAAAGCATTGGTTAAAGCTTGTAATGGGAAGGTTAAAGAGTGGCCACGGCTTTTGTCATTTGCATTATGGGCTGATCGAACAATACATAGTTCGATGAGAGGATATATGCCAGTAGAACTTATGACAGGTCAAAAACCAATTATGTCGATTGAAGAAAAGGTACTTACTTGGAGTATGGTACCATGGGAAGATGGATTGACAAGAGAAGAACTTCTGGCTATTAGGATTCGACAATTGGAGCAAAGAACGGAAGATGTCCAGATAGCATTGGAAAGGTTAAAAAGAGCAAGGTTACAAAACAAGGCGCGATTCGATAAGCAACATCGATTGAGACCAAAAGTAATCGAGGAAGGTGACTGGGTACTTGTTTATGACAATAGTCTGGATAATCAACATAGTACTTTGCGGAAATTTTCAAAACGTTGGTTTGGACCATATGTTGTAACAACTGTTCATGATAATGCGACTTACTCATTACGGGAGTTAGATGGTACAAAATTGAAAATACCAATTGCACGGAAGCGAGTAAAAATATTTAAACGAAGACATGCAGAGATGAATATGGAAGACCTTAATGAAGGTACAGAGATTCCGCAGCAAGAAGATGAAAGTGATATGGATAATGAAGGTGACGAAGACGAACTGGACAAAGACGTAGGGGATATATTCTGAATCAAACAGCAATTGGGTAAATTGGTGCATACCGGAGGATGCACAGGTTCAGAGGGGGTGGATGTCGTGTTTAACACGAGTATACAGTGAAAATAAAAAAAAAGGGGGATTTTATTAATATTCAGTTACCTCGAATATTGGGAGCATCGACCAACTCCAGTACAAATACTGAGTGGTCAGGTTCAGTGACTCCGTTACAGTCAGCCGGGGCATACTGAAATGCTCCATTCGATTCCAAAAACGGGAGTCAGCAGGAAGAGAAGGACCAATTCACACGACGGTGTCGTCTTTCGTGCTTTCCTGCTCGAGAACGCGCCGGGCGTCTGGCTGTAGAAGGTAGTAAGGAGATTCGCCGATAGTCAAGCAGTCTATCAGTTTCTGACTGCTGGAATATAAACGACTGCAACAATGTACAGTAAATCTATACGGTTGCTCTTCGACTGCTTGTCGAAGTCCTTTTTGCCCCAGCCGGTAGGTCTCTAGACGTTACAGAGAACCCCGTACAACCCAAACTGTTAATCTTCAATACTGCTTTGTACTTACGATCTTGTATCCACTGACTGTCTTGTTAGATTAACCCAATAAATTTCATTCACTCCGCATACTCAATCCTATAGACACCTTTTTAATCCTTCAATTACAGACGTAACTCGATTTCACAAAACAGTCAAGAGTATTCAAACCCACTTCATTTAAAAATCCCGATTCACCATTACAATACTGACTTCAGCAGCGAGTGTCTCAGTCTTCCCAAAACTCTACGAAGAAGAAAAATCCAAATTCTATGTCTTTCCTTCCCCGACCCGAAGCATGAAGCTCCACTCTCTAATTCCCTTGATCTTCAAAAAAAAAAAACTCCAATGATAACCGAACTGGTAACCTTGCAGAAGCTTGAAAAACTCGCTCCCCCCGATTTCCCGATTTCCCCTCAAAAAAAAAAAAAAAAAACCCACACCCCTCCAAAACTATATCCCCCCTAACCTTATCCTCTGAATTTCTTCAATCTTCCGTCTTAGATCCGGAATTGGCTCCCACCTCAAGCTTGGATCCGAAATTGACTCACGTCATCAAGGCCTTTTCCTCCGTTTTTACCTTTAAGAGATCCATTTACCGTAAACAACGTTCCCAGAAACGGCACAGAGAACATGACAACCCGAAACAGAATCGAACCCCGTAATCGGGACCACATTGAGTCGCCCGACCAATTCAGGTCCTATATTGGGAAAGATGCTCCCGTAATTGGTTCAAATTGGTCCTCACGTCAGATTGGCTAAGACCCGTAGTAAGACCTAGCTTTCCCGTAATTCGACCACATTAAGTCGCCCGACCAATTGAGGTCTCATATTGGATAAGAGGATCCGGATTGGATTATCGAAATTGGATCCAATTGGCTCCTCGAACCCGTCGTGTGAATTGGTCCTTCTCTTCCTGCTGACTCCCGTTATTGGAATCGAATGGAGCATTTCAGTATGCCCCGGCTGACTGTAACGGAGTCACTGAACCTGACCACTCAGTATTTGTACTGGAGTTGGTCGATGCTCCCAATATTCGAGGTAACTGAATATTAATAAAATACCCCTTTCTTTTAATTTTCACTGTATACTCGTGTTAAACACGACATCCACCCCCTCTGAACCTTTGCATCCTCCGGTATGCACCAATTTACCCAATTATTATTTGATTCAGAATATATCCCCTATGTCTTTGTCCAGTTCGTCTTCGTCACCTTCATTATCCATATCACTTTCATCTTCTTGCTGCGGAATCTCTGTACCTTCATTAAGGTCTTCTATATTCATCTCTACATGTCTTCGTTTAAATATTTTTACTCGCTTCCGTGCAATTGGTATTTTCAATTTTGTACCATCTAACTCCCGTAATGAGTAAGTCGCATTATCATGAACAGTTGTTACAACATATGGTCCAAACCAACGTTTTGAAAATTTCCGCAAAGTACTATGTTGATTATCCAGACTATTGTCATAAACAAGTACCCAGTCACCTTCCTCGATTACTTTTGGTCTCAATCGATGTTGCTTATCGAATCGCGCCTTGTTTTGTAACCTTGCTCTTTTTAACCTTTCCAATGCTATCTGGACATCTTCCGTTCTTTGCTCCAATTGTCGAATCCTAATAGCCAGAAGTTCTTCTCTTGTCAATCCATCTTCCCATGGTACCATACTCCAAGTAAGTACCTTTTCTTCAATCGACATAATTGGTTTTTGACCTGTCATAAGTTCTACTGGCATATATCCTCTCATCGAACTATGTATTGTTCGATCAGCCCATAATGCAAATGACAAAAGCCGTGGCCACTCTTTAACCTTCCCATTACAAGCTTTAACCAATGCTTTCACAATCGGCGGGTGACCGCGTTCGCTTTTCGCATTCCCTTCCGGATTATAAGCAGTAGTCAGTGATAGTTTAATTCCACATTTTTCAAAGAACTTACGAGCTTCTTGTACATTTAATTCTCCACGATCTGCAGTGATTTTTCCTACGCACCCGTAACGGCAAATGACATCTTCAAGCAAAAACCTACAAATCCCCTCTGTAGATTTTGTCCTCAATGCTCTTCCTTCTACTTGATTTGATAAATCTTCACGAGCTAAAACCAAATATCTCATCTGCCATAACCCAACTGGCATAATAACCAAATCAACAACCCATTTAAAATGAATAGCCAGAGGATACGTAGGATGAAGACCATCTCGATGTCGGATATTAGAATACGATTGACAGATTTCACATGACTCTACAAATGAGAGTACATCTCGATACATATTTTTCCACCAATATCGTTCCTTGAGTTTAGCAAAAGTAGCCCAGATTCCTCTATGCCCTACCCATAAACTATCATGAAACTCCTTTAATAATTTTAGTTTTTCTTCCCTTTTGCCTATCACTCGTTGTGGCATCCCAATTCCTTTCTTCGGTCTCTTCCATAAGAATCCATCTCGAAGTAAAAATCCATATGCTTTTTTTCTTATTTGTTTGAATTTTTCTGTAGACCAATTCTCCTGCTTAGACAAGGTATTCAAATAATGACCAATATCCAATAATTCTCCTTCATAAGATTCTTCAAGAAATAGCTTGTCTTCTCTGTTGAGATTTGATATTGAATAGAATTTCAATCCGACATCATCAATGTCTTCAACCATTTCGTCCTCCCTCTCGTATCTTGCTCGAGATAGCATGTCTGCTACTAAATTGTCCTTTCCAGTGATATGCTTAAATTCTGGATTTAGTGACTTAATATAAGCAATCCATCTCAACATTGCAATATCTGGCGTTGAACAGTTAATAATCATTCCAAGAAATGGCAAGCAATCTGTTTCAATTACTACTATTGCCCCAATCAAATAGTCCTTTTCAGCTTTCATAGCCGAAACGACTCCCCAAAGTTCTCTTTTGACTTGCGAATATGCACGCTGACGAATACTTAAAACTTTGGCTCCAAATCGAACTACAAATCTACTCCCATTCGAATCATCTTGACCCACCGCCCATCCAACGGCAATTGGACTAGCGTCTACAGTAAGAATCACTGGTCTATTACACTTATAATCAACCTTCCTCAATATTGGAGGTGACATCAATAATTTCTTCAATCTTTGCATTGCCTGAATATGCCTTTCTTTCCATTCAAATCGGTAACCCTTGCGTAACAGTCCATATAATGGATCCGCTATGTGAGCAAAATGAGGGATCCAGATTCGATAAAATACACATGCACCCAAAAACCTGCGAACCTCTGTTAAAGAACCACAATCCTCTTTCATCATTCCAATTGCATCAACTTTAGTCGGATCTGGTTTTCTTCCATAAGATCCGCATAAATGTCCAACAATTACAACCTCCCGCACTCCAAATACGGACTTCATAGCCGATAATGTAAGATGAACTTCTCCAAGCGGAGTTAAAATCTTTTCAGAATCTTGTATATGATCAACAACATATCTGCGACACCCCCTCGTATCTAAAGTTTCATCCTTGTCTCCTTCTCTGCACCCTTTTATAGGAACATCATCCAGAAAAGGCATAGTCTTTTCCGGGATAAAATCTCTCAATACCTTATTCATCCCATTCATCATATGCGCAACTGAGTTGGTCGCGCCTTGAGGAAGAGTGCACATTCTAACCAATCCAAGTGGTGTCCTCATCGTTGTCATGTCTCTACTTCCTTCGGCAAGTTGAAATTGATCATAACCTGAATACAAATCACCCATTGAATAGATCGCCCTTCCAGCAAACGCCTCAGCAAATTCATCCACAATAGGTCCAATTCCTGCATTCCTGACAGTTACAGCATTCACCGGCTGCATATCTTGAATAAACCGTAGTGACCCATTCTTCTTAGGTATCGTAAACCATCAACTAGAATACGGCGCAAATGAAGGTTCTAATATTTTCATCTTTATCTTTTCTTTCAATAGTTCCACCAATTTAGATAATTGTGCCCTCGGTACTGGAATCGGTCTTAGATTCCAAGGTACATGCGGTACAGTGAAGATAACCATAGGTATTATAATATTTGGATCCACACATTGAATTTCATGAGATTCGAAGGCAAACGATCTACCTTGTTTAGCCAACATCTTTTTGAAGCAAGTAATTTCCTCCGGCAATAAAGAACCATCAGAACCAATCTTCAATTCTTCAAAAGTCTCTTCAGTAAACTGATGTCCAATACTCATTGGATCTCTTAAACTTGCTTCTTTTGAGGCTTCTCCCATTTGTTCTTTAGAATCCTCTGGTAATGGTCCGGCAACAGGCTTTACCTTCTTATCTGTCGTTTTATATCTCGTCTCTACTGTGACTTCTGGTGCTTGAAAAGATTCAAGCATGGTATAAACCTCTCTTGAATGAATCTCAACAATCTTATCATTACCCCCTAACCCAATAGATGTTATCAATTCCAATGAATCTTCCAGTCCATTTTCTTCATAAACACCCAAAATCCTCTCATCATCTTGCAATGTACCTATCTTGCGTAATTGTCCTTCAATATCATATAATCTTTTTCTTTCTTTTCTTTTAAAATCATCAACTTTCTTATACATAATATTTCCATTCTCCAATATACCAATAAAACTTGCATCAAAGGCACCTTCATCTCGCGAGAGTACCTCCTCTTTTATACCTCCATAATCTCGCTTTACAGTGGTACCTCCCCAAAATCCTTAAATCCTTCAACAATCTTTGGCAATGGTTTCTCCTTCAACCTATCTCGATTCCGTTCATGGTTAGGAGGTACTGTTAGAAATTGTACAGCTTTCCTCCCATCTTCGCTCCGTACCCTTGCATAAGCAGAACCATCGTCAAGTATCTTTGTTTCCATCCGTGTTGCCGTGATATAAGGTTGTCCTAAAATCAACGGATAGGACGTTGTATCTTGAACGATGAAATGTTGCTCCGTAGCAACATCCCAATCCGAATTTTGACATCTGGACAAGCTCCATATAATTCGCCTCGTGTGTTATTAGCTTCTCGTATTGCCCATCCATGTTCCATATCAATTGGCCATTTTTGCTTCTTATAAAGATCTTTAGACATGAGATTTATTTCAGAACCATGGTCCACCAAGGCAACTATTGGTTCTTCTATATCTCCTACCTTCACCAATACTTCAGTAGTTGCCCTTGCCGAATGCTTTCAAGTATAATGGCTCAAAGTTTCCATTTCCTTGTCACTAGAATCTTCGAAACGTACTCGCTGATTATATCCATTCTTTTTTATGCTGGTTGCTTGTAACCAATATCAACCTCTTCTTCATCTCTACATATTCTTGCATCAATAGCATGACTCATTCCAGTTTCGCTCATTAATTGCCTCTTTCGCTTAATGCTGTCAATGATAACATCATGAAATTCCTTCTTTGCAATTTCCAAGACTTCTTTCAATGTGAATTCCACCTTAGCGTTTAATATACGTTCTTCCAACACCCCTTTCAAATTTGTTGCCGCTTCAATGTCAGAAAGTAGCTTATAAGCAATTGATTTGCCCTTATCTTTTGTCTCCGTTGTTTTTTCTCCCAATGATGCTGAGGTATCCTTTACAGGCAATTCTTGTGAAGCTGCCTCCCGAGCCTTGTCTCCTCGAGTTTGCTTCTTAAAAGAATTTCTTTCTCTAGTATCATCAAAATTTCCTCGTCTTTTTTCTTCCATCAAAGCTTCATGTTGGATCTTAGCAATATATGCATGAACTGAAAGAGACTCAACAGGATCCTCTCAACCTGTTCTTCCTCGTATTGTAGCTCCAGTCCTCAATAACGCTTCTCGAGGTAATTTCCCTTCTTGCATTATAGAAACGCCAGAAGCCCAAAACTCACTAGTTTCCGTACTCCCTCCAATTTCTTCTCTACTCTAGCACCATAACTTGCACTTTCTCGTACTCCTGTTTCATGCTCTTTTAAGTAATCTTGAACCAATGCTCTCATTCCTCCCTTGCCAAAATTGGTTTGAAGAAGATCCTCCCTATCTTTCAATGCTATCTTCCCTTCTTTCCAGCAAATAATTCCCTGCCGTATCATATTATTAAATTCATTGCAATCTTTTCTAGTGTGTGAAGCATCATCACATCAAATGCATCTTTGTACATATCCTTGTTTTGAAACATTCTTCGAATTGTTTATAGAAGTATTCTCTTCAAGTCTTGCCAATTTGATTTGAAGATCTCGCATTCCTCGTATAATTTCTTCCATACCCATATCTGCTTTCTTTGACAAGGATGTCGAAGGTTGAACTGTAGGCATTGTCGGTGGTGTTGTATGTACTGAAGCTTTGGGTGCTTGTACTATTTTCGGAATATTGTTCCTATCCTTCCTCCTTTCTTTTTTTGTAAGCAACCCCATCGCATCTTCAACGTTCTTCCACTTCGTTGTCAATCCTTCATCTTCTTCTTTGTCTTCAAGAAGGGGTTCTAATTTCTCTTGCAATTCTCCATCAGCAGCTTGAAGAAATAGATCAACTTTGTTCGGCTCCAATGTCAATTTTTCTACCTTCGATAATTGAGAGTACTGCCTCTCAAATTCCCTTAGTAGCTCTGTTGCTTGCAAATTCTTATTGGGCCGTTCAATCCATCCCAGAAATAGCTTCTTAGTAACGCGATCAGCATCTTCCAAGAAATATTCGTCTTTCAATGTATGTGAAAAATCCTCCCATGAATTCCCACAACGATCCGTTATCGATGTAATGTGGTCCCTTATCTCCGGTATCGTGGCAAGTCCAAATAGTGCAACCATTTTCTTCTCAAAAACCCGATTTAATTCCATTTCACGAACATAACATCTTAAATACCTTGAAATATTCCTCCCATCAAATTGATCAATTTCATTGACCACTGCTTGCAATGCTTTGGTTGCCAAAGCTTCCTTCCGATCATTGCTTTGCTGTTGCTGCATTGACAATGAGAAGGCTTGAAACAAACTAGCAATAGACGGATCCATGTGCATACCTTGTCCTTTAGAAGACTCCCCACCAGAAACTTCTCCCAAAAATCCTTCAAAATTTTTATTTTCGTTTTCCATAAAAATAAAGATAAAATCAACCGAAATCCAATACCTTCTACCTCAAGCTTTCACGTCGGGTTCACCACTTATGTCGTATTACGTGCTTTCTTGCTCGAGAACGCGCCGGGCGTTTGGCTGTAGAAGGTAGTATGGAGATTCGCCGATAGTCAAGCAGTCTATCAGTTTCTGACTGCTGGAATATAAACGACTGCAACAATGTACAGTAAATCTATACGGATGCTCTTCGATTGCTTGTCGAAGTCCTTTTTGTCCCAGCCGGTAGGTCTCTAGACGTTACAGAGAACCCCGTACAACCCAAACTGTTAATCTTCAATACTGCTTTGTACTTACGATCTTGTATCCACTGACTGTCTTGTTAGATTAACCCAATAAATTTCATTCACTCTGCATACTCAACCCTATAGACACCTTTTTAATCCTTCAATTACAGACGTAACTCGATTTCACAAAACAGTCAAGAGTATTCAAACCCACTTCATTTAAAAATCCCGATTCACCATTACAATACTGACTTCAGCAGCGAGTGTCTCAGTCTTCCCAAAACTCTACGAAGAAGAAAAATCCAAATTCTATGTCTTTCCTTCCCCGACCCGAAGCATGAAGCTCCACTCTCTAATTCCCTTGATCTTCAAAAAAAAAAAAACTCCAATGAAAACCGAACTGGTAACCTTGCAGAAGTTTGAAAAACTCGCTCCCCCCGATTCCCCGATTTCCCCTCAAAAAAAAAAAAAAAAACCCACACCCCTCCAAAACTATATCCCCCCTAACCTTATCCTCTGAATTTCTTCAATCTTCCGTCTTAGATCCGGAATTGGCTCCCACCTCAAGCTTTGATCCAAAATTGGCTCACGTCATCAAGGCCTTCTCCTCCGTTTTTACCTTTAAGAGATCTATTTACCGTAAACAACGTTCCCTAAAACGGCACAGAGAACATGACAACCCGAAACAGAATCGAACCCCGTAATCGGGACCACATTGAATCGCCCGACCAATTCAGGTCCTATATTGGGAAAGATGCTCCCATAATTGGGTCAAATTGGTCCTCGCGTCAGATTGGCTAAGACCCGTAGTAAGACCTGGATTTCCCGTAATTGGACCACATTGAGTCGCCCGACCAATTCAGGTCTCATATTGGATAAGAGGATCCGGATTGGATTATCGAAATTGGATCCAATTGGCTCCTCGAACCCGTCATGTGAATTGGTCCTTCTCTTCCTGCTGACTCCCGTTATTGGAATCGAACGGGGCATTTCAGTATGCCCCGGCTGACTGTAACGGAGTCACTGAACCTGACCACTCAGTATTTGTACTGGAGTTGGTCGATGCTCCCAATATTCGAGGTAACTGAATATTAATAAAATTTCCCTTTCTTTTTATTTTCACTGTATACTTGTGTTAGAACACGACAACGGGTTCGAGGAGCCAATTGGATCTAATTTCGATAATCCAATCCGGATCCTCTTATCCAATATGAGACCTGAATTGGCCGGTCAACCCAATGAAGTCTAATTACGAGAAATCGAGGTCTTACTACGGGTCTTAGCCAATCTGACGCGAGGACCAATTTGACCCAATTACAGGAACATCCAGGTTACTACGGGCATCTTTCCCAATATAGGACCTGAATTGGTCGGGCGACTCAATGTGGTCCCGATTACAGGGTTCGATTTTGTTTCAGGCTGTCATGTTCTCTGTGCCGTTTCAGGGAACGTTGTTTATGATAAATGGATCTCTTAAAGGTAAAAACGGAGGAGAAAGCTTGACGGCGAGAGCCAATTTCGGATCCAAGCTTGAGGTGGGAGCCAATTCCGGATCTAAGACGGAAGATTGAAGAAATTCAGAGGATAAGGTTAAGGGGGGAATCGGGGGGGAGCTAGTTTTTCAAAGCTTTTGCAAGGTTACCAGTTCGGTTTTTCATTGGACGTTTTTTGAAGATCAAGGGAATTAGAGAGAGGAGCTTCATGCTTCGGGTCGGGGAAGGAAAGACATAGAATTTGGATTTTTCTTCTTCATAGAGTTTTGGGAAGACTGAGGCAATCGCTGCTGAAGTCAGTGTTGTAATGGTGAATCGGGATTTTTAAATGAAGTGGGTTTGAATACTCTTGACTGTTTTGTAAAATCGAGTTACGTCTGTGATTGAAGGATTAAAGGGGTGTCTATAGGATTGAGTATGCGGAGTGAATGAAATTTATTGGGTTAATCTAACAGGACAGTCAGTGGATACAAGATCGTAAGTACAAAGGGGTATTGAAGATTAACAGTTTGGGTTGTTCGGGGTTCTCTGTAACGTCTAGAGACCTATCGGCTGGGGCAAAAAAAAAAAAAAAAAGACTTCGACAAGCAGTCGAAGAGCATCCGTATAGATTTATGGTACATTGTTGCAGTCGTTTATATTCCAGCAATCAAAAACTGATAGACTGCTTGACTATCAGCGAATCTCCATACTACCTTCTACAGCTAGACGCCCGGTGCGTTCTCGAGCAGGAAAGCACGTAATACGACACCGACGTTGTGACCCATATCAGCGAATTGGTAGACCAAATGTAACGTCTGCAATGCCACTAGTACCAATTCTAGCTCAAACACCTTTTGAAAAATGGGGTATTGACTTTGTGGGACCAATTGCACCGACTTCTCGCAATGGACAAAAGCGATATATATTGGTCGCTACGGATTATGTTACAAAATGGGCTGAGGCTGTTGCTACTCGAACTGATAGTGCTGCCACTGTAGCCAATTTTTTGTATGAAAATATTATTACCCGGTTTCGATGCCCTAAGGAATTGGTTAGTGACCGTGGAACTCATTTTATTAATAACACTATCGCTGCGTTAACAAATAAGTACGAGATCAAGCATCGTAAAACTTCTCCTTATCACCCTCGGGCCAATGGTCAAACTGAAAAGACTAATGGAATTTTATGTAAAATATTAACCAAGACAATTTTGGGTGTTGGCACCTATTGGGACACAAAATTGTTTGCGGCTTTATGGGCTTATTGTACTGCTTATAAGATTACGACCAATTCTACGCCTTTTCAATTGGTGTATGGGCAAGAGGCTATTTTACCAATTGAATTGGAAGTACCCAGTTTACGGATTGCAGTGGATGAACGCTTAGGTGATACAGCGTCGCTTCAATTTAGATTATCTGAATTGGAGAAATTGGATGAGAATCGAGCTCACGCTTTGATGGTTATGGAAGCCATTCAAAAATGACGAAAAAGTTATTACAATAGCAAATTACAATTGAAAACTATTAAACCCAATGATTTGGTTTTGCTGTATGATAGCCGGTTTCAGAATTTTTCAAGAAAATTTCAAGTATGATGGCATGGACCTTACAAAGTTATTGACTGTTATCCTAATGGATCAGTACAATTGGAAGATTTTTCTGGCATTAAATTGCCTACACGTATTAATGGTTATCGGTTAAAGTTATATCAAATGTAATTGTCTAATCAGTCCAAATTCATTATTATTTCCTCTTAACCCGAGGACGGATATGTTTAATGATGAGGAGGGGAGACTTGTTAAGTACGCCGTAATTTTGATGTAATCCATTGCAACTGATAGGAGAGGGGCACTTCTGAATCAGTACCTCTATTCTTGCAATTGTAGCCGAGCAATTGAGTACACCGAAAGAGGTATTTTTGTGTTAGGGTGAGAGGTTTTGTTATTAGGGTTTCACAATGGCGAGACGTCTTAAGCGAACAAAAGAGAGGGATGATAGGTCAAGGAATGTGAGGTTTAGGAATGAGTTATCAGAATTGGAGCTGGTAACGTTCACAAATATGGAGAATTGCCAGATTGACTTGCTGTGGTAGAGGAAATTCCAGAAAGATTTCAAGGAGGCGGACGTTTATGGTTTCTTGCGATATTCAAGAGTTTTACCGCCATTAGATCCGTCTATTGTAGAAGAATTTGTGCGACATTATGACCCATCAGATGGTTCGAGTGTAGTGCATAATCGTATTGTGGAATTGGAGGCACCCATTCTACACAAAGTTTTGTATTTGCCAATTGGAGAACTGGCCGTAGGATCGGAGGTGACGGTGGAGTTCAATCCGGAGCTATATTTTCATTCGAAGGCCGACGCGTTTGTGAAGGGCCAGGGTTGGAAGGTACTGGACGTTCTTAAACAAGAAGTGGGAGAGTGGTTACGATTTGTTCAGAAGAGAATGGCGTTAAATAGACATACAACATATATTGCCAAGAACTTGTTGTTCGCAGCAGTAGCTTCAATGGATGGTATGAAGTTTAATTGGGCAGAGTTTGTAGCTCAACGTATGCATAACGAGTTATCATACAAGAGGACGTTAGGGAAGGTTACTACATTACTTTGTTCCAATTACATCTCTGAGGTAGTGAAGTATCAGTTGAAACTCCCTCTACAAGAACAAGAGAAGGCAAGGTTGAAGAAGTCAGGGAAGGTAGTCACCCTTGAAGAAAGACAGAAGGAGACTGAGCGAGCCAAGTCACCTGAGCAGATAGTGCAAAATCAGCAGGAGCAAACCAATCAGCCATCAATCGCGGTGGGTACCAGTTCTAAGGGCAAGGAAAAATTGGATCAAAGACCAGAACCATCTTTAGCTTTGGTTTTACCAAACCGGTTGACTGGAGAGACATCTACCCAATTCGAGGGTCAACACAGTTCTGGTGATAAATGGGGAAGTGCTAAAGAGATGTTGTTATATCAAGTGGAGACACTCTTACCCCAATTCAACAGGTTGCATAGAATGGTGCACGAATTACAAGATAGTGATGAGCTGAGTAAAGATTTGGAGAATCAGAAGAAATTGGTTGTAACTCAACAGAAGACAATTGCAGAATTGGAAGAGAAGTTGGCTGAGAAAGTGACGAAGTATACAGAATTGGAGGTTAGGTTAAACAAAATGGACAAGGATTGGCGAATGGATAGAATGCTTCATCAAGCTGCAGAAGATCTTTCGAAGCAGGAACGAGATCTAGCAAGGACACAATTGCAGGAATCCCTAGAGAAATGTGCGAAATTGGAAAAAGACCATCAACAGACATTGTTAGAAGTTGCTACAATACGGGATCGCATTGGAAATTTGGAAGCAGAATTGGATTTAACAAGACAACCAGTGAGTACTTCCAATTCTGAAGAAGTTGCAGAATTGAAGACCAAGCTTGATGACCATCAGAAGTATATTGCAAGGTTGGAAGAGCAAGTGCGAGTGTTGGGATTTGCCAATGAAGACTTAACTGAGCAATTGAAAAAGGCAGAAGAAGAAGAAGAAGAGGAAATCGAAGAACCCAATTTTCAGGCGCAAGCACCAGTTGAAATGATCTTATTGGATGAATTATCGGAGCCAACCAATGCTGACAACCAATAATATTAGGAGAATTGGTTCTAGAATTGGATGTTTGCGAAGACGCGGCACAGTTAGGAGTGGGGCTATATAGAACGGGTAAATTAGTTAGTGCTAAAATTTTGACTTTAGTAGATTAGAACCGGTATTGATGAAATCAGGAAACCAATAGTCATTTGAAAGGTTCCAAGATACAGTTAACTGACAAAAAAAATCGGTTGGAATCTGAAAAAGGGTATAGTAGGAGAAAGATTGATTAGCTTAGGGCCAGACTTGTGAGTCTTAGAGCCGGGGTATGCTTGGGTGCTACCTCTATTTTTTCTATTTCTTTCCTTTTGTATTTTGATGTTTCGTTGTGTTTATAAAGAGAAGTTTATGAGAATTGTGTGTTGATCACAGTGTTACAGTGAATGCTGTATTGGACCTGAATTGGTTCTATACATTGCACATGAAATAGTGTTATAGATTGAGAGATGATAGTTTGAAAATGATTGAATGACCATTGAGTTGGAAAATACAAATGAAGTTAGAATTACAGAGAATTGATAAGAAATTGAGAATGTTGTAATTGAAGTTATTAAATTAGACATGGTACTGAAGAATTAATATTATATAATTCAGTGATTGGGAATTAACTTATTGAATATAAAATGATTATATTCAATTAATGGTGACCTTAACAATTAACTCATGCGACAGTTCTTTCCCTTGTGTTTGAACCGATTTAAACTATACTTAATTCAGAAATTGTGGCAATTCGGATTTCCTAACTACAAGTATTAAAAAAATGATTATAATAATGATAACAAAACTAAAATTAATTTGACAAAAGGTTGTTTTCATTAGAATAAAATATATAAAATTAACATTTGTATATTTAGAGATATAGAGACAATTCTTTTTAGATATAAAAAAGTAGAACAAGAGTAAAATAAAAACAAAATATTTATATTTAGAATTTTTGGTGTAATTTTTTTTTGAAAGAAACCATGATTTTATTCTTTTTTTGATAATCTAAATTGAAAAGGTCCAATTAAATCATCTTGCCATCAAGCTAGATAATATCCGAGCTCTACCTAAAGCATGTCCAAAAGATTAGTGGACAATTGACTAAATACTTTAAGTTGGCTAATATGAGAGATTATAGTCTAGTATTTGTTTAGATATTTTAATTATTTTTCAAGCTGGAGGCTCTTCTTAGATCAAGAGTATATTCCAAGTCTAATTTCAAATGAAGAAATATTGTAACAAAGTTGAAACTCATAATAGCAATATCAATTGTCTTAACAAACAATATCAAATGCCTCAATAAAGTGGAAATATCTTATTAACAACCACATCCACAAAAAAAATTAAAGTAAAAATATGCTTAAAAGTGGTTATTTTAATAATATTTTAAAATGTACCAAAATAAATGACTCCTAAGATTACACCCACCTTGCTAGTATCTAATGTTATTCTTAACAATGCATTTTTTTCCCAACTAATCAATGTATTTGATATATAATTGGTCATTTAAGTAGACTCCAATACTACAATAATTGTATTGAACATCAAAAATTATGATTGAGCCATTTAGACAACAATTTGATGCTCAAAGCAATTCTAGTGTACACAAATACAATCAAATACAGAAACATATGATAATAATGTAAAAAAATATTAAAATTCTTAAAAATTCACCATTTCTTTTTAGAATATATAAGTATATATATACATTTCAGCATTGTGATTTTATTACTATTTTAAGTTATTCCTATTTATAGATTTAAGGACATCTTAGTTTTGAGAGATTGGAGTAAAATTAGAAAGCAAGAGAGAAACAGAGAATGAGAAGTTTGGTCTGAAACCCAGATGTATTTTCATGTAGCTACATTCACACTAATGTTGAATAATATCCTGTTCTTCAACAGAATACACTTCGACTCCTGAAAGATTTGCGGTGATCTACGAGGCAATGCATTCAAAGAGGATGATCGTGCCAGAATCAATCCCTATCATACTTCACGAAGTCTGAAACGCAGGTTTTGCACACAACAACCCTCTCCCTTCACACGGGCTTCGGAAGTCATTCTGTTGAGGGAAGAGGAAAGAGTTTCCTGCATTTCTCGATTGATTGAGGCGTGTAGCACAATATTTTGTTTGAGAAGCATATCACAACTCTTGGTGCTTTTCGATGTTAAATTTGATGACGCAATGAGGCGTCTCAGATTCCCTTTGCTACATGCGGTGTGCATATTTCTAATATTTATACATACTAAATAAAAATTATATATATATAAAAAAATTACATAACCTAGTTTAAAAGAAAAGAATATTAAATATTTTCTAAACTTATAACTATGTTTTAATCTTTAATTTTATCTTTTTAATGTATTTTGGAGCTTTTAGATTTGAGAGTAACAAAAGAAAAAAGAGACAGATCCTCTAAGACAACAATACCCCTCATGGACGGAGCTCCTTCCTAAGGATTTTGGATTGGCCAAAATGCTCCAAAAAACTACTTTAGTAAATATTTTTGACCACATTGGTGTCCAAATTTTTAGATGAACCTAATGGTCTTTATAACCCTAATCCTATAAAATAACTCAATCTTAAATTCCATGTCATAATTTCCTCAAACTCCAATTAATTATAGATCTCTGTGTGTACAATTGAATTACATAAATGAGCGCAATCTCTACTTGTATCTTAAACCAAATCAAAACTTTAATTTAACCAAACTAGGAGAAGATACTCATTCTAGAAATTCCTAAGAGAAATTCTACAAGGGCTTGCATCTCTAGAATTGGCATTCAATTTTTTTTTTAACTTTTTTAATCTAAAATTTTCTACAACTAACTCATAAGAATTTATAATTTTAAGCATGATAAATGCATTTTTTGTCCTAAACTCTCAAGTGAGTGAATTCAGTGATTCACATTAATTCACTATTCTTGTTTGGTTTTAGAAATAAATGGATTACCCTATTTCTTTTGTTAGATTTTTAAAATTGCAGACTATTAATAAAAAGTCTACCTTATAAATAGAGAAGCGTTTATAAAGTCAGTTAATTTAATGATTCAAAAGTAATCAAAAACCATCCAATATTTTTACAAAAGAAATGTATCTTTACTTATTTTCTAGGCACATAACAATTGCATTCATAGACTTTAAAACAAGATTTCGTCAAATTCAAACAACCCAATTCCTCTTTGAATGTTAATAAATGCACACTTTAGGAACATTTGCAACAGAAACCCTAAAATTGCAGTTCGCATGAGCAGGAACAGCGACGGAGAGGAATGTGTGTGAAGAAGGGTGAAGCTACGACGAAACCTACTCCACATCGAAGCATCGATTTCCAAGCCCTCCAACATTTGTCGACTGATGCAAGTGAAGCGTTGGTCATGCTTGGTTTAGCTCATTTCGGCTGCTGCAGCATCTAAATCTAGAATGGATGCGAAGCCGCTCCAACAACTTCTACTGCAGGATTGCGTGCTTGCAGGACTGTGTGCTTGGAAGCATGGTGATTAGATGAAGGAGGTCAAGACGGAGGAGGATTTACGGCATGGTCGGGTGCGTAAGTAGCGAGTAAAAAGCAATCGGTCAGCTTCTTACCCTTGATGAGAAGGTATTTAAGCATCGCGCCTTCGAGCTTGAAGCCTGCTTTTTCTAGAACCCGCCGCGAGGCGATGTTGTCTTGAATGACCAAAGCCTCCACCCTCGCGATGTCCATTCCTTGAAACGCGAGGGTCAGCATTTTCTTCACGGCGATGGTGGCCACGCCCCTGCCCCAGTAATTCCTCGCGAGACAGTAGCCCATCACGCCCCTGCAGGCATTGTACCCTGTCCCGCGCTCCACCTGTATGGACCCCGCCGCCTTGCCGTCCACGCAGATAGCCTTGATCCACGGATGCGGGATGGCGACATGCTGGAGATAGTTGAGGGCGTCTTGTTCCGATGTGTACGAGTCCCACATCAGCCATTTAGTGACCTCGTCGTCCGTGGCCCATCCTAAAAACCCCGCAAGGTCGTCAGTGTTGAAGCCTCGCAGCGTCACCCGAGACTCATCGATGCTCATATTTGCGGTCTGCACACGCACCACGTGGACTATTATCTTCAATAGCCACCGTTCTACTCCAGTGGGCAGGAATCAATGTTCACCCTGAAACCGCAACTAAGCCCTCTTGACAAATCTAGACATGGATTTCTGAGAGGTTCTGCACAGATCTCCCATCGATATCCTTAACCAGCGCAAAAGCAAACAGAAATTGCTGGGTTCAACCCGAAGTACCTAGGTGCCAGGGATTTCCACCCGACAGAAGACCGCGACCGTGAAGACTCAGTGGTGAGGCTTAATTGACAGATCCCTCAAACACACGGCTTGCGGTGGAAGAAAGACGACAAACTGGGCAGTGGAGAATACGCAAACATCTAATCCACAGACAGGGATCCGGATCTCACATCCATTTACCAACAATAAGTGCTGTCGTTGTTCACCGCTGCGGTCGAACACCCCTGACTGATGGAAAGGGTGAGAAATGGCCCTAAGAGGCCGCCACAGCCTGAGTGATTTGATAACAATATCAAGAATTGTTATTCCAATTCCAGCATAGATGGAGCCACTTCAATCTTTTGCTTTATGTAAAAAATAATAATTAATAAGTGCTAACATTAGCACTTATTACTTTTAGAAGAGATTTCAATTTTAATTAATAATTGCTAATTTTAGATAAAACCTATTCTTAATCTTCTCTTAAATATGACTATATCAATTACTTATCTCATTCACTTTGATTTGGCTCATTTATGCCCATACAAAGTAAATGAGATAAGTAATTGATATAGTCATATTTAAGAGAAGATTAAGAATAGGTTTTATCTAAAATTACCTCAAAATATGAAGAATTGATATCCTAAGAGGACCAATTGTGAATCAAGGTCAAAATCTGATCCTGAGGTACAAAACCGCCCACCTATGGTGACTTTGGGATTTTTTAGTTGTTTAGAGAATAAGATTTAAGAGCAAACTTGTGAGAGGATTTTTGAAAGTTGATTTTATGAGATTTGAAAGTATATTGAGGTTTTGAGAGCTTTTAAAAAAAAGAAGTGTATTTGGTGGGTTTGGATTTTAAGAAATAAAACGAAGTTCGCAAATCTGATGATTTTGTGAGTGTTGTAGCATATTTGCAAGTGAAAATTTGTCAATTTGTTACTATACTTATTTTAAATGTGTGTGAAATATGCAATGTCAATCAAGGAGTTAGATTGAAGGTTGTGAGAGTTTTTGTGGATCATAGTCTCAAATAATTGAAATTTAGGATCTATGAGAGTTTTTGCAAACTTGCAACATTTGCTAGTTTAATTGAAGCAATAATTGGTGACAACAATTTAAACTTAAATATCTATACATGAGCCAACTTTTGAGGTACTTGAACAATTTAGCAAGGAAAGTCTTTGTTGGAAGATCAACATTCAAGTTGGAGAAGTGTCACAAATATACCATACGAAAGACCAAACAAGAAGTTGAATAAAAGAGTTTCAACAAGAAAGCTATTAAAAACTTGATTAAACTAGATAAGTATAAGATCAATACTAAGAGATAAATTAGAACTTTAAGAAATGTGTGGTCAAGATTAAAGATCCTCTCATTGTCAACTCCAATATATATTAAGTATTAGAAAGCTTCTGTCATGGACATACACACATGAACCAATAATTATCTATATGATTAAATAAAAATAGATAAAAATAGATTAATTCTGTAATATCTTCTATGGTAGCTTCCTAAAAGCTTCATAGACGTTGTTTTGACTTTATAGGTGTCTATAAATGACTTTTTAGATTAAAAATATGGTCAACAAGTTGGACATGTGCTACACATGTTGGTAGCTTGAAGAACAAACTAACTATGTGGTCCACACATAGAAAACTTGCCTTGTAAGCTAAGGCATGTGTTTTGTAAAGTCAATACATATTAGAGGTCCTATACAACATTGCCACATAGGTCATAGTTAGATAGTATATATAGAGGAAAGAGTGAAATCTTCTTCACTTTTCTCAAGTCCTTTCTTACTTCTAGTCTAAATTTAAGAGTCTCTAATTTCCTTATCTTTTGGCAATAGCTATTCTAGTTTTTTTTTAATATACATACTACTTTATTGCTATTATGTCACTTTTCTTTTGATACAAATTTCCTAAATTTATGTATCTTCTTCCAATTCATGTCCTTAACAAATTGATAAGAGTACACTTACAATATTAGAGCTTTGTCTTTTGTTAATTAAGAGTGGATTATCTCTTTCTGTTAATAAGACATAAGCATATTAGAAGTTGTGGAATACCTTCTTCTAAACTAATATTGTTCTTAGTATCTTTTTTTGTTTTCAAGTCCTTTTTTTTTGCTTGTCTTGAGCGATATTAGATATTTTTTTTTTGTAAGTATTATAGTGGCAAAACTTGTTGAAATGAAGAATGCAATGGTACAAATACAAGAGCAATTACAAGAGTTGATGCTTGCAATATATCAACTCAATTTACTACCACAAGGAATAATAAGAATGGTAGGAAGTGAAGATATAGATATAATTGGAGCTGCTTCAACATTTGTACCAAATTATGCGTCTTCTCCTATGGTGGAACATCCTTTTGGTACTAGAGGATCAAGAGTTATCTTACTTCAGAAGTTTAATGGCTCAAGATCCAAATTTTGAAGATTTATCAGTTAAGTACAACTTCTGATTGAACTTCAATCTCAAAGCTATCCAATTCTAAGATCAGAGGTTAGATTCATTGATCACTTCTTAGAAGTTCAGCATTATCATGGTTTTTATCTTTCCTTCAACAACAAGATCCAATATTAGATAATTTAGAAGTTTTTTTGGTATAATTTTAATCTATATATAGAAAATATGATGCAATTCTTGTTACAACCAATTAGATCCGTATTTTACGACAAGGCAATTGATCCATAACATTATATGCTTTATAATTTTGACAACTTATAATTGATATCAAGTAAAATGATGTATTTATTAGCCAATTTCTCTATGGATTACAATATGTGGTAAAGAAATTGATGCTCAACTTACTTGATCCTCAAACATGGAGTCAAATAATTAACTTTGTTGTGAAGTTTGATAGTTGAATTTTCAAATTTTGATGTGAGTGTGAGACAAGTGGGCCTCAACGTTACTATAATTTAATGGCAATACCAATGCCTCCTCAATACATACACTCAGAAGTAGAAGATATGCAAATAGATGCAATACGTTTCAAATCTCTTACTGAACTAGAAAAGACTCATCGCCATCAAGGAGGATTGTGCTTATATTATGGAGAATCTAAGCATACTGCTCAACATTATCCAAAGAAGTGATGTAATTATAAAATGAGGAGTATAGATGTTAAGGAAGACAATATATCAAAAAACAAGTTTGTCTAGCTATAATAGGAACCATGTGGCTAAAACCTTATACAATACCTAATGAAGGTCTTATTTTTTCCTCAAAACCCTCTCTTTGTTTTACATTAAATATTATTTTAGGACTTAAACATTACAAAGCCTCTGCCTTCTTAGATTTAAGAGTCTCAACGTGTTTCTTAGATGATGAATTTGCTAAAAGACTTAACATATCTTTAGTGAGAAAAACTAAATTTATTCATATAGAAATCATAGATGGTCATTTGTTGTCTTTTGGAGATGTTACTTACAAAATCCTTCCTATAGAAGTAGTAATCAATGGTCATAATAGCTTTGTAGTATTTAATATTATTAGATTTCTTTCTAATCCAATCATTTTAGGCTTACTATGGTTAAAAAAATACAATCCTTGAGTAGATTGGATTTCTTGAATTCTTGACTTTTATAAAAGTATAATTAAGAGTATAATTAATTAAGTAAAAAACTACAAGTTTAGTATAATTAAAACTATATTTATAGGTGCAAAAGCTTTCTTACATGTTGTAAAAGAAGGATCACCTTGTTTCATTTATGCCACACCTATTTCTAATGGTAGAAAGACTTCAAGTGGCATTCCAAGCCAATTTCAAGAATTTCAAGATGTATTTGAAAAAAAAAATGTAGATATTCTTCCAAAACATCATCCCTATGACTACTCAATTGACCTTCAAGAAGGGACACAATCGCCATTTGGATTAATCTATAATTTATCACAAAACAAGTTGGCTAAATTCAAAGAGTATATTGAAGAAAATCTAGCCAAGAACTTCATATCCTATTCCAAATCTTTAGCAAGAGTGCCTATTTTATTTGTAAAGAAAAGGATGGATTATAACAAATGTGTCTTGATTATCAAGGACTCAATAAGGTCACTATGAAGAATATGTATCTATTACCTTTAATATTTGGATTTTTCGATCAGTTAAATCAAGTTAAGTTCTATAGAAAAATAGATGTATGAGGAGCATACAATTTAGTATATATCAAAGAAAGAGATGAATGGAAGATTACATTTTGAATTAAGTATGGACATTTTGAATATAATATCATGCCTTTTGGACTTACAAATGCATAAGCACTTTTTCAACATCTTATGAATGATATTTTTCAAGAGTTTTTGGATAATTTTGTTATTAGTTATCTAGACAATATATTGATCTATTTTAAGAATACAAAAGATAAAAAAGTATATATTCTATACTATTCAAGTTAACTTCTTAGATTATATGATTTCAAATAATGGACTTATGATAGATCCTAAGAAAGATCAAACTATTATAGATTGAAAGATCCCAAAAACTATACAAGATGTTAAATGTTTTTTGGAATTTGCTAACTACTATTGGATCTTCATCAAGGACTTCTATCAAGTTGCAGCTCCACTTACACATTTGACTTGTAAAGACAAATTTTAATGGAATTAAGAAGTAGAAGCAACATTTGAAGCTTTAAAGACAATCTTTGTTTTTGCACCAATCTTGTATTGCATTGACTTTTTTAAGGCATTCTTTATAGAAAAAGATACATTAAACTTTGCTTTGGGTGCTATGTATCATAAATGAAAACAAATAATAAAGTTTACTTAGTAACTTTTTATTCTAGAAAATTTTCAACAGTCAAGTTTAATTATGAGATCCATGATAAAGAGCTTATAGCAATTATGGATTCTTTTCATGAATGGCATCATTATTAAGAAGAGACTTCTAATCTAATCACTGTATATATAGATCACTAGAATCTTAAATACTTCATATGAGTATGTATGTTGAATCATCGCCCAGCCCATTGAAGCATGTCTTTATCAAGATTTGATTTTAAGATCACATATCAATTTAAAAAATAACAAGGTTTATCAAACGTCCTCTCTACTCATTCTTATCTTGCACCTAAAGAAGGAGATGCATCTTTTGATCAACAAAGAACGATTTTCTTGAAGTTCCAATATTTTCATCTTTAAACAATCAAATCAATATTGATTGTTGATTTATCATTTATCAAATAAATTCAATCAAGTATATCTTCTAATCTTCTTCTTTATAATATCAAAAATCTTTCTTCTAAGTCTCATGATTCTTTTAAATTAAAATTCAAAAATAACCTATTCTATTTCAAAAGATATCTATATATTCCAAAAGAAGAAGCACCTTTAGATGTTCTTCTAATATGCCACAATTTTCTAACAGTTGGATATTTTGGATACAACAAGACTTTAAAGCTGATATCTAGAGATTTTTGGTGGCCACAAATGTGAAAAGAAGTCAAAATTTTTATTCAATCATGTGATATTTGCTCAAGTTCAAAAACTCCTTGTCATTAATCTTACAAACTTCTTCAGCCATAACCTATTCTAGAACAACCATGGTCTTTTGTTTCTATAGATTTTATCATAGATCTTTCAGTCTCAAGTTTATATGATTCTATATTTTTAATAGTAGATCATTTTATAAAAATGGTATATTTTGTACTAAGTACAAAATCTATCACAAGTAAAGAAACAATTAAGCTTTTTTTTGATAATACCTATTGATATCAAGGATATTATATCACATAGAGAGATTCAATTCATATCAAGATTTTAAAGAATCTTTTTTAATATTCTAAAGATAGACATAAAGCTATATTTGGCCTTTTTTCCTCAAATTAATAGACAAACAAAACATATAAACTAAGATTTGGAGCAATACTTAAGATATACTATCAATTATCAATAAGACAATTAAAGAACCATCTTACTAGTAGCTTAATTTGTTTATAATAATATAATATATTCTTCTATGCAAGAAACATCTTTTTTTTTATCAATTATGGTTATCATCTACAACTTGATACTTTTGACTTTTCAAACATTGATAATCCTATAGCCAAAGATTTGGGAAATCATTTATCTGAGCTATATGCAACAATGAAGGAGCAATTAAAAGAAGGTCAAGAATGACAAAAAATCAATGTAGATTCTTATCAAAAAGAATAACTATAATTTAATGTAGGTGATAAGGTATGGTTATTTTATTGTAATATCAAGACTAGTCGTCTTTGTAATAAGTTAGACTATTGCAAGCTTAAATATTTTCATATTTGTAGACAAATCAATCTAATTGCTTATTGATTACATCTATTAGAGTCAATGAAGATCCATTTTGTCTTTCACATGTCTCTTCTTGAATCATACAAGATTGTAAATATACCAAGAAAAAGATAAGCCCAACCTTTTCCTATAAGAGTAGACAATAATGAAGAATTTAAAGTGAAAGAAGTTTTAGATTCAAGGTGACGCCAAAATAAATTAAAATATCTTATCCATTGACATAGATATGATATTAGTGAATACACATGGAAGCCAACAAAGAATCTTGCAAATGCAATGAAGAAGGTGGAGGGTTTTTATTAACAACATCTATTAAAACCAAAATGAAGACCTTTTCAATAAAAGAAATAAGATCTAGATAAGATCACATTCTACTTTCTATCCCTCTTCTACTTGCTTTGTATTTGTGATACTAAAGAGAACGAGAATCAACAACCATTGGATTCGACTCAAGAGCCTTCATTTGCTGATCTATTAGACGTGATATTATAATTGTTATAACCTTCAAGATGATACAATCAAGATGAAGATCCTTAAAAATGACATATTCTTCCTCAAATAGATAACAAGATACAATGTGCTTAATATCATGACCTTCGAAAGGACTCTCAATGTTTGGTAATTTTATTAAAAGTAGAAACAATGCCTAACAATATTCCAAATATTTTATTTCAAAGAAGTTATGAAGGTCTCAACAACAATAGAATAACTAAGTAGATTTTCTGCCCTGGTATAGAACACTATCAATGGTTGAGAGGCCCTATCAACTATCTTCAAAGTGAACAAATATTAGAGTAAATGGAAAATATAATTTGCCACATCTTGGATTTTTTCTATATATAATGGTTGTTCTTTGTACAATTTATTCCTAGAAGACGAGATAATGTTATAGACTTATACATATAAACCAATAATTACTTATTTGATTAAATAAAAATAGTTAAAAGTAGATTAATTCCATAATATCTTCTATAGCAACTTTTTAGAAGCTTCATAGATATTGCTTTGATATTATAAGTATCTATAATTGACTTTTTAGATTAAAAATATGGTCAATAAATTAGCCATTTACCACACATGTTGGTAGCTTGAAAACCAAGCTAACTATAAGGCTCACACATAGAAAACTTGCCTTGTAAGCTAAAGCATGAGTCTTACAAAGTCAACACATATTAGAGGTCCTATAGAACATTGCCATATAGTACCTAGTTAGATACTATATATAGAAATAAGAGTGAAGCTCTTTTTACTCTTATCAACTCATTTCTTGCTTCTAATTTAGATTCAAGAATCTATAATTTCCTTGTCTTTTTGCAACAACCATTCCAATTTCTTTTTAATATATATACTATTTTTTTTTTTTTTTTCACTTTTTTTTTGACACAAATTTCCTTGATTTATGCATCTTCTTCCAATTCATGTCCTTGACAACTTTTCAAGAAGTTTCCATATTACTTGAAAATAAAGTAATCTTAAAAATCTTCTTAATTAATTTCTTTAATTCTCTTAGAACTTTTTAAAATCTACGAAAATATTCTAAAAATCTTCTTAAAATCTTTTAAAATCTATTAAAATTTTATAAAATATTCTAAAGATATTTCTAAAATATTTTTATTGAATATTTATAATATTACCTTCTTTTTTAATTTTGAATTCTATAAGAAGCATCAATTTTATATTTACTTTTTTTTATTATATACAACATCCTAGTAATAGCTTCATAGAAAAATCATCCTAAAATAAGTTTAAGTTTTTTAGAATAGTATTGATGAAATTTTTATACCCTTTGCAACGTATTAACTAGATTTTTTGCTATTTTTTATGTACACTCATTAATAATATATCCTTGTTAATGAATAAAATATTCTAACTTATTTCTTCTTTATCAAAAATCAATGATCTTTTTTACTTCATATTCTACATGATTATCTATTTTAATACAAGGTAATGATGGTTGTATTCTTCTTGAAATAGTTGATTTTAAATAAGCCACTAAGAGAGAAACATGAAAGATTGGATGTACCTATATAGATGTAGGTAGTTCCAATTGATAAGTCATTGGATTGATTTGCTTTTGAATATAGAATGGCTCTAGTCTTTGGTAGTCTAACTTACTCTAAAACTAATTGATCTTGATATTTTATCAAAGAAGCCATACTTTATCTCCAACTTGAAAAGCAAGGAATTCCTTTCTAAATTCATCTGAAGATGCTTTGTAAAAATCTCAAGCTACTTGTAAATGGAGCTTCAAAGTTGTTTGGAGCTGTAATACTTGTTTTATAAGATCTTCAACTATTGAATTTTCATCCTTTGATGTACCTAATAAATCAAAATTTAGATAATAATCATAATTGGTATAAAATAATATTTTTTAGAGTTGAAGTATGAAGAGTATTATTATAAGAAAAATTTGTTAAAAATAAATACAAGATTCAATCATCTTATTGATAGTTGATGATATAGTGCAAATGTTGCTTCAAAACTTGATTATTTTATTTTATTTGACCATTGATTTGATAATAGAAGGTAGTAAAAGGTTTGATATCCACCTCTAATATCTCAAAAAAAGTTTTCCAAAACTTTGATATAAATTAAATTTATTGATAAAAAAATGTTATCATCAAATAGGCCATGATATTGATATATATTATTAAGAACGAACCTTGTTATTTCTTTTCTAAAAATTATTATTTTTTTGCATTACATAAAATATGCCATTTTTGTAAGTTAATCCACAATAATGTAGATAGTATCAAATGTAGTTAATGGTGACAAATGAGTGATAAAATCCATTGATATTAAAGACCATAATTGCTTTGAAATTGGTAGTGGTTGTAGAAATTCATGGAAATAATGTTCAAATTTCTTAGATCTTGAATAGATGTCATACAAAAAGACAAAATCTTTTACAATCTTCTACATTTGACGCCACCAAAAATCTTAAGAGATAAGCTTCAATGTTTTGTTAAATCCAAAATGTCCTGCAGGTAGGAAATTATGATGAGATTAAAAAAAATGAAGTTGCATTGATCCTTTTGGAATATTTAAATGATCTTCAAAATAAAAAAGATCTTTTTTGAACTTGAATTTTTCATTATTAAGGCACTGCTTGATATTATGAACTAATGAGCCCTTAGTTGATGCTATATAAATTTTTTCAAGAAAACTTGAATCAATAGATATAACCATAGAATTAATACATAGATGAAATTATTATGGCTTCAAGAAAATGGTATATTATTAATTAAATCCTATTTTTTTGGTCTTCAGAGAAAAATATGATTTTTTTGATAAGGTATTTGATAGTCTTTGCTACTTTCATATTTGATATGTAAACATAAACATAAAATAAAATAATGATATATTCTAAGGAGATTGGAAGCAATTCAAAATCCAAGCTGATATGAAATAATCAATTTTTTTGTGATCAGTATATATAATCACAAGATGTGTAGTACCTTTTAAGAAGTGATGCTATTCTTAGAAAGAATCTATAATTATAAGAAGCTCTTTATTATAAATTTCATAATTGATCTTTACATGTGAAAACTTTTTAGAATACAATGTAATTGTATAGAGCTTTCTATTCTTTTCCATCTATAATAATATAACTTTTAATACAAATTTAGAAGCATCAATTTCCAAATAGAAGGCCTTTAAGAAATTTACATGTGAAAAGATTGGAGTTATAATAAAAGTTACATTCAAATCTTAAAAAACAATTTGTGCTTGAAGTATCCATTCCAATTTGTCTTTGGATGTCAAACGAGTGAAAAAAGCAATAACTTATAAATAATTCTTGATACATATCTAATAGAAATTAATAAATTCAAAAAAATATTATACGTCCTATATTGTCTTTAGAATTTCTTACTCCATTAGGGCTTGAACTTTCTTTAGGTCCATCGACAAGCCTTCATTGGATATAATATATCCAAGAAATTCCACTTTTGATTGTTAGAATACATATTTTTTTTAATTTGACATATAATCTTGTATTTTATAATTTTTTTTTGTAGATGATATAGTTATCAAAGGCTATAGGTACAAGCTGAAGACTTAATATTAGATGCTAATAAATGCAAAAAATTTGAGAAAGATCACAGTAAAGATATAAAGAAGATTTTGAAGAAACTTGAAGAAGTGAATCTAATCTTATCTATTAATAAGTCCAAGTTTAGATTAGATGAGATTGTGATGGTTTGACACTTAGGTAGAAGGTATGGTAGAAAACCTAATCTTAAAAAGGTTGATGTTGTTGCTAAGATAAAGGTATGTTACAGTATTACTAAAATAAAAAGATTTTTAAGAGCTTTTATTTTCTATCAAATTTAGATTTTTTATTTAATTCATATAATTAAGTTATTATATAATTTATTAAAATAAAGAACTAAGTTCAAATGGAGTAAAAAATAAAAACTAGCCATGGTAGGTCTTAAAGAGATTTTGAAGTCACGACCAATCTTAAGGCAAAATGACTATAATTGTAGTAGACTAGTTGTTATTTTTATTGATATAAGTTCAATTGCTATTTGTTGGGCTATTGATCAAGATGATATAAGAAAAAGAAGGTTTGTCATCAAATTTGAGGCAAGAATTATTACAAATAGATAAAGAATATATCTACAAATAATGAAAGAGCTTTTGAAAACTTACATTTATAAAGGCAAACAAAAATTACTTAATTGGAGCCAATGTGATTTTGAAGATTGATTGCTTATTATTATTAGATATAATTTCTAATTATTTTATTTATAATATTATCATACTAAGGTAGATAGCCTACATTAAATCACTCAATCCTATATTAATATATGTTTCTAGCAAGAAGAATATTGTGGTAAGTATGTTATCTAGAGCCAAATATATTTATAAAGAATAGATGGAGATACAAGAGATTGGTGAAGATGATGAAGATGAGGACTATAGCTATGTACTAGCTACTAATAAAGCAAGCATAAGTGGTAAAGATCATGAATTCAAAAAAGTTCTTTATAGATGCAAGTTAAAAGATATTGGCATCTATTTGAGTATGATGAGGAGACAAAAAAGTTGATCAAACAAGGCTTTTAAAGATATAAGATATTAATCCTATAGCTATATTTTTAAAGATAGTTTCTTATGGAAGAGGCTAAACAAGAAGGATGGAGTATTATTGAGAGTGGTAGATGATACAAAGATAAAGAATTAAGTTCTCAAATAGTTCTATGATATACTTCGGGCATTCCACAAAGGAGTTTGGACCATCTATCATAAAATCAAGAAATGATATTGGTGGAAGAATCCCTACAAAGATGTGGAGGATTTTGTGGCTTCATAAATTAAATACCAATTGTAATTGAAAGTGAGATTTAGACATGAATGGCATCCTATCTATCCACTTATTATTCATTTTCAATAGATGATTGACTTGGTAGCTATACCATTGGAATTATGGAGCATGAAGTATTTTATTTTTTATGAGTTATTAAATTAACTCACTTGTGTGTTTAAATACAAAAAAAAAAAAAAAAAAAAAAACACACTTCTAATACTTTAAGTCACTAATTAGGGAGTTTATGTAGGAATTCTAAGATAAATAGCAACTAATAAAATGTCAATGGCTAGAATGGATCTCATGGAAAAGATTTAGAGAAAGAATTTCAAAATAGATAGTTTCTCCTCAATTTAGCTTAAATAAATCTTGATTTGATAGTAGAAGTTTTTATTATTATTAAAATATTTAAATTAGGTTAGAAGTAGAGGTGGAATCCTTGATTCAAAACATCCAAAAAAAAAAAAACAAAAAAAAAAAAAAAAAAAAAAAAAGAGGAGCAGAGAAAGAAAAAGAAAAAGAAGAATAATAATACCTTACCTGCCCGGAATTCCTGGAATAAGGGTGGGATTCCAAATTTCAGGGAAGAACTGCCAGGATCCCATCAAGTGCGCCCCGGACCTCATGTTTTTTTTTCTCTCTTCCTTTTGTTCTGATTTTCATATGCTGAATTCGGACTCCGAGTCCTACGGTCTTCCTCAATGTTTCCCTCTATGTCAAGGTGCGTGATTGCAGCAGTGCTGCGGTGATAGTTCAATGTGTATTGTTCTTCTTTTTTTCTTCTTTGGTGGAGGGGAAAAGCCGCGGTCAGGTGAAGTTGATAAGGCAATTCGATAAAGACGTCGCCATCAACCTTCAAACTGTAATTGTAGTCAGGAAGCCATCTCATGTGTGTTGTTCCATCTCCTCGTGCGGTGCTGGTTTGAATGTGGTCGTTGACAATGGGGTCATTCTGGAGCTCAAGGATTTGATCTAGCCCTTCTGTGATTCTCTGGCTAGTAGATCTTTGGCGTCGGTTTTGCTTCGGAGCGGCAAAGATTACAAATTTTCTTTGGATGGTTGCAGTGGGCTGTGACGTGGTAAAATGCTCTCTTATCGTTCTTTCCTTGCTCCCAATTCTTGAGCAAAAGAGTATTGTTGTCAACAATTTATGCGTTAAATCTACATCCTCTTGGTTATGCAATTCGAGTGATGATTTGGGGATCCTGGAATCATCTCGATTGGTGCGGAGTTTTTGCGGTACACGAGCATCAGTGGTGGTGACTAATTGGTGTGATCAGTGCTAGCGTTCAGCTCACGTGTGAATTGCGGTTGACCAGAGTAGTAGTGGTAGGAAGATCTCTGTTATGTACACTGTTATAGGATGCTAATTCTTCAAGCACCGAGCTTGTCTGCGATCCCTTCTCAACTCAACGCGGTCTTACCCACCGTACAAACCAAGCGAGGCAGTAAGCTCCAACATTGACGAGCTACGCATCACCTGCATTCCAAACAGCAGTAGTGAATTCCTTTCAGTGATGGTCGACTCCTCAACCTCTAGGTCGATGCAATAGGTCGATGCAAGTGCAGCAAGAATCACGACGGGGCTAAAGCATCAGCAACTCTATACTACTGGGCAGACACAGCAACGCATACTGCATGTAGTGATTGCACTAAAGAGGAGGCACATGTAGATTTAGTTGATAGGCTGGAGAATGTTTTGCATGCCCATTAGATCAGATTCAGTTAATGAGTTGCATGTTAGACCGTAGGAAGTACATTAAAATTTGTAACCATCAAGGCTTAAAAAACCAAATTGCTAAGAAAATCAGGGCGTCGATTCGTCTGGATGCATGAAGTCGAAGCCGCTTAAGAAAGATTGAGGAGGACGGTGCAATGTAAGAGGCGATTTAATTTCTTCATCCCCCCGTTCAATAGAAGAGCACAAGGTGACCTTGAAATTATTGGGAAGATTTAGGTCAAAATTAAACACTTATTTAGGGTTTGATTGAATTAGGGTTTTAAATGAAAGTATTGGATGATAAATTTAATCAATGAAGAAATTAAATCAAATTGGATGAATTTTATAGATGAATACTTATTAAAAATAGATAAATTTTCATTCATAGATGACAAGTTATTGGTGGATGAAAATTCATTTGTGGATGAGAAATTATCTTGGATGAAAATTAATAGTGGATAAAAAATAAAATAAAAATTATATGAACTTAAATTAAATCATATAAAAAATTGTCTTTCAAGTATGTATTTTTTTTTGTTAAAGAGTTCCTTGTGTTGTGGTTATGTGAGAGTGGTTTTTAATTAGTAAAGAAAATAAAAAATTTAAGAAAAATTAAAAGATAATTTAAGAAATTAAGTTAGAAGCTAATTAATATTTATAAAGTGGAATAAATTATTTATTAGAGTGATTTATTTTAGTTTATTATTGAATGTTATTAAGATATTGGACATAAATTGAATGCTAATAAGAACTTCTTATAATTTTTAGATAATTAAAATTATTATGAATTAGAAGAAACTTCTAATTACTAGAAGTTAATTATACTTCATATTTTGGCAAGAGAAGAACTTTCAAACTATGTTGATAGTAGAGCTTTGAGGATCAAGACCACAGATGCAATATGTAGATTTATCTTAGAGGATATCTTTAGCAGATATAGTAGTATTGGAAGGATGAGAGCTAATTAAAGAGAATTGAATATAATAAAAGCTAGAGATTTTTTTTCAAAGATATGATATAAAATTCAAGTTGACAACTATTTATAATCCTAAGGCTGATTACAAGAGTGAGAAAAGTCATCCTCCAATTATAAATGTTCTTGTCAAGGCTTGTAGAGGTAAATCAAAGCAATGGCTAAGACTTCTAGCATTGGTTTTGTGAGCAAATAGAACTACTTATAGCACTGTTATGAGTTATATGCCTATTGAAATGATGTTTGGCCAAAAGCCAATTATGCTTATAAAGGATTATAAAATTTTGAGAATCTAAATGTGTACCAAATAGAAGATGTGGGAGTATTTAAAGAAAATGAAGATATTTAGATTGGCACATATCTAAGGATGTGTAGGTTTTGAGGATGTAGATGTCATATTGAGAAGTGATATAATATATAAAAATAAGATAAACTATTATAAAAATTTGGTTTACAATAAAAAAATAAAATAAAATAAAATAAAATAAAATAATTTTAAAAAATAAAAATATATAATTATAAATATCAATAGTTTATTTCTAAAAATAAATCAAGATAGGTTGGTATAAACTTAAGATGAAGTGGTAAGATGCTAAGATAAAGAGACATGGACTAAGATGGAATGACAAGGGCTTGTGTTAACTTTTGGACCCCTTTTTCCTTCTTTGTTCAAGCTTTCTCTCCTTAGATATTGCAAGTCATTCTTTAGGGGTTTTCTCAGAGTATTATTAATAATTTTTTGGAAAATTTTAAAGAATGATTCTTCTCTTAGTTAGCTTTTTAAAAGGCTCTCACTTGCTTTGAGAAGAAATAGCATAAAGAAGAAATGTATTTTAGAATAAAGAAAGAGCTAGTCGCTTTTCAAGGTCTTCCTTAAGGTTTTCTTTGATAGTTTTTTTATAGTGTTTTTAATATTTTATTTGGAGATTTTGAAAAATATTTTTTTTTCTCATTAGATTATTAAAAATCTCTTATTTTTTTCAAGAAGAATTAATATGAAGATGGAGTGAGTTTTTGGATAACAAGGAGTCCATTGCCACATGTTAATATAATTATTAGTTTTAATTTATTTTACTTTTTCTTTCATAAAATATATTATAAAAAAATTTAAAAATTAAAATTTGATGTGAATATATATGAGCTAAATAGCTTTCTAGAGAGTCATCACATACTCAAATCTAATAAAATATGGAACTATGGCATCCAATTGAGTGAAAAAGGGATGACAACTTCCACACATTATTAAGAGTACAAAGTAGTGGTGAAATAGGACTAGTCTACTTCAAGAGTCTAAGACCCTCCTAATTCAAAACAACATAAATCTCATCACAAAGTATGACAAGATGGACTAAAATAAAACTGAGCAGAACGAAACAAAATAGAATACAAAAGATAAAATTGAAAAAACCAAAATAGAAAAAAACAAAATTGAATAAAAAAATACAAAGCCAAACTTTACTAAGAGAAAAGATTTGAAGCCATTTTTGACCAAATGCCCTAAAAGGCCTTAGCTAGTCATATTTATACTTTATCTAACCATCTTGGAATTTTTTAGAATATTCTTAATAGTTGATCCTACTTAAATAATTATCCTAAATTCTTTCTAGAAGGTTCTATAGTGGAGCTACTTAGATAACCATCTTAAGTCCTTTTTAGAATGTTCTATGGTAGACCCCACCTAAATAACCACCTTAAGTTCTTTCTAGAATGTTCTACGATGGATCCTATATAGTCCACTAATCTAACCTCAATTCTAAAAACTTCTATAAACTTCACAAACATGGTTCCAACTATCTATCCCTATATGTCAACAATACAAATATCTTATCTATACCTTGTTATAAGATAAATTCATTTGAATAAAAGTTACTAATTGGCCATATCTAATTGCAGCCATAAACCTTGTGTTTTCTTAAAGCAAATATTTTTATTACAATACTATGTCTATGAAGCTTCTAGGAAGCTATTCTAAAAGATATTGTGAAATGAATCTACTTTTATCTACTTCTACATGTTCATATTACTTAAGTAACTATTAGAATAAATATGTATATTTATGATATCGTATTCAATCTACACATTTTCCTATCAGCTTTTACATTGATTTCTATTCTATTTCTATTCTACAAAGAATTGAATGCATCAATCTACAAACATCAATGCGATTAGCATCATAGTGTCATATTTTACAAACTGCCATATTATGTATTACTTATATCTCTATCTTGGTGCCATGCTAATATCTCAAATGTAGATGTGCATGCAAAAATCTCTTCTAGCATTGCAAAAGATTGGACGGTTATTGTATTTCTTTTGCACACATTAAGTATATTCAATCCGACATTAGATGCTTTTGTCAAATTAGTGATATCTTATCATATTTGATGGTAAATCTGTTATTATTAAGAATGTATGACTATTCTTGATATTTTAGCATATTCAAATAATATATATGATTTTTTTCTTCTTTTTAATTATATTAAAAAATAAAATTAAAGATTTTTTTGACTATTTGTAAAATTTCAAAAGAACTTCATAATATACAAGATAGAATCACATTATGATTATTCTTTATACCTTGATTTTATAAAGTATAAATGATAGATTCTTTTTCTATAAAAATTATTAATAATGCAAGATTGCCAATTTGATAGCTAAATTTGAATTTAATTTTAAAACTAAATTAAATTATTTTTTGATAGATTAATTATCTTATTATTATTATTATTATTATTATTATTATTATTATTTTTATTATAATATAACAAGCTTATGTCTCAAGATGCTTTTAAACTTATAATAAATCTTCTATAAGTACCAATTTTATGTAAATTAAGATTTAAATTTATATAAATAATAAAATAGATCCAACATACAAAATAAATGGATATTAAAATTGAATTTTTTGAAATAATAAAAATATAATTTTTCAACATTATAAATTTCAAATACATTTCAAATAACTTTCAAATTATATTTTTAATAAATTCTAATAAATTATATATATAATATTTGATTATTATATATTCTTATATTAATATTTTATAGTTATAAATTATTAAATTAGTTAGCATCTTATTTATATTTTCATATTATATTATTAGAATTTTATAAATTTTAAGAATTCATATGTAAATTAAATTGTAATTTTATTCTGTAAATATTTATATAATTAGATAATTTAAAATTTTGATAAATTTGTTTTCTTTATCAATTTGAAATTATGAATGAGTGTAGAATCTTTCTAAAACTATTAGAATTTATATCTTTATTTTTCAATAAAAAAATAAAAGTAATAAAATTATAAAATTAAAGAAGATTAAGCTAATTATTGTTATTTTTGTAAGTTAAAAGATAGTATTCACTTTAGAGTTAAATATTTGAATAAAAAATTATCAAACATTGAATAGATGTGATTAAAAAATTGATTTTTTAAAAATTTCTTAGAATTATTCTAAATCATATATAGCTTTTATATTATGTTTTAAAAAATAAATAAAATAAAATAAAATAAAAACAAATATGTTTGATCATTGATATAAAATTTGGTAATTTATATGCATATATATATATATATATATATATATATAATTGTAAGTGAAAAAAGAAAAACATTATACATATACAACATCACAAAATCAAAATTCAATTAAACATCAATCTGAAAAGAAAAATGAAAAAAAAAATTAATAAAAAATTATTGTAATATGTTTTTCCCTTATTGATCATATATACATAAGTAAATAGATCTATAACGGGGTTTTGCAGAGATCATGTTTAGTAATTACTAATAAAGCATGGCTGACTAAAAAAAATTCCAATAATAAACCCTATAAGAAACACAAACAAATGACACTAGTTTCTTCTTCCTGTGACATCTAGCTAATGTTTTGCTGCATGATGTTTGTACTTCACAAATTTCGAAGCCTGCGGAGCATTTGCAATGAACTAACGCCGTTCGATGCAATCCAAGGCGAGAGCAAAGTAGGAGCAACGCATGGTTTCTTATGCGCGCATGGTTTACTTATTCTTGATGCGCCAAGGATGCAAAGTCCTGCACAATTGGGTGCTTGTGAAGGAGCCACGAAGCAGCACTGCAAGCCAGGAGGCCGCCGAAATTGGAGCTCAGAACGCCAAAGTATTAAGGCCTCCTCAGACTGTGAAAGTCAAGGCTGCCCGCCCTGCGAGAACCAGACCACGACTCCCTAATCGTGAGGAATCGGATGCCTCATCAGCCACATCCACCTGGTCCTCCACCCTCCTGCCTCCGCACTGTCCATTCCTTTCCAGAATTTGGATACGCCATCGAAGTAAGAGTCGCCCAGGATTGACGCAGCACATTACGCACTCTAAATAACTTATTTTTTCTTTCACACATATCTATAAATGTACTTTCTTCGATATAGATACCTCTATAGGCATCCATTTGCATCTTGAACAAAATTATTTTTGCTCCATTATAATATCATCAATTCAAATTTTTACATTTAGATAAGCACCATATAATTCACCTTGTGTATTATTAGCTACCTATATTATCCATCTATATTCCATATTAACTAGCTACCTTTACTTCATGAGAAGATCATTGGATATAAGATTTATCTCTAAACCATAGTCAATCAAAGAAACAATTGACTCATCTATATCTCCAACCTTCACCAATGCCTTTGTAGTTGTTCTAGCTTAATACTTTTGAGTATAATGACTTGAAATCTCTTTATCCTTATTATTTTGATTATTAAAATATATTCTTTGTTATGACTCCTTCCTTCACTTGTTGATTGTTTGCAACAATTACTAAATCTATCTTTTTTATCTTCACATACATGTGTATCAATAGCATAATTCAATCGAGCTTCGCCTTTTGATTGCGTCTTCTGCTTAATACTATCAATAATGAAATCATAGAATTCTTTGTTGGTAATTTTTAAAATTTCATTCAATGTGAATTCAACCTTAGTATTAAACACACATTTTTCAAGCACTGTCTTTAAATTTTTTGCTGCCTCAATATGAAAGAGTGGTTTATAAATTAATGACTTTATATCTTTTATGTCTTTTATTTTTTTTCAATGTTATGGAAGCATCTTCTATTGATAATTCTTGTGAAGCCATCTCACGAACCTTGTGTCGTCAAATTTGTATCTTGGAAGTACTAATTTTTCTGATATCTTCAAAATCTTATCTTTTCTTTTCTTCTATTAAAGCTTCATATTGATTTTTAGCAATATAAGCATACACTAATAAAACTTCCATAAAATCCTGTCAACTTGTAGGTCTACGAATTGTAGTAGTAGTCTTCAATAATACTTTCTATGACATCTTCTTTTTTTGCATTGTAGATCTAATAGAAGATCAAAGTCCACTTAATGTAATATTTCCAAAAAAATCTTATTTGCTATCATTATCCACCTTATTACCATAACTTGCAACTACTATTGCTACAATCCCATATTCAAGCAAATAATTTTAAATTAATACTTTCATACTTCATTTATGAAAGTTGGTTTGAAGAAGATTACCAATATTCTTCAATGCCATCTTTCCATCTTTTTAGAAAATAATACCTTATTGCACTATTTCATTGAATTCATTATGATCTTTTAAGAATAAAAATCATTATCACATCAAATATATCTTTACATGTATCCTTGCTTAAAAATAACCTTTGGACTTGTTGTAGAAGTCTTCTCCTCAAGCCTTGTAAGTTTGATTTGAAGATCTTACATCCCATATATAATCTCCTCAAGTCCCATATCTTCTTTTTTTGATATAGTCATTAGAGGTTGGAAAATAGATATTTTCAATTATAAAGTAGGTACTTGAGTTTTAAATATTTGTCCAACTCTTTGAATTTTAATTCTATCATTTTTCTTTTTCCTCTTTGCAAATAATCCTATAGCATCTTCAACTTCTTTTTATTTTGTTGTCAATCCTTCATCTTCTTTCTTATCTTCAAAAAGAATTTCCAACTTCTCTTATAATTTTTTATTAGTTGCTCAAAAAAAAATCCAATCTTATTTAGCTTCATAATTAATTTTTTCCATCTTTAATAATTAAAAATATTACCTCTAAAACTCTTTCAAAAGCTCTATAGCTCATAAATTCTTATTAGGCCACTCAATCCATTCCAAAAATAATTTCTTGAAAACCTGATCAATATCTTCTAAAACATATTTGTCCTTTGATGCATGTAAAAATATCTTCCATAAATCTCTAAAATGCTCTATAATTGATTTAATATATTTTCTTATTTTTGACATTATCGCAAGTCCAAATAGCTCAATCATCTTCTTTTTGGAAATCAAATTTAATTCTATTTTTTATACTTAACATCTCAAATACTTTAAAATATCGCTTCTATTAAATTGGTCAATTTTATTAACCATTGCTTGCAATACTTTGGTTGCTAAAGTCTCTTTACAATCATTGCTTTGTTGCTGTTGCATAAATAATGTAAATACTTAAAACAGATTTGTAGTATTTGGATCAAAGTATATAACTTATCCACTAGTAGAAAATCCACTAGAAGCCTCACTTGAAGATCTCCTTGAAGCTCCATCTAAAACTCCATCAAAAACTTCGAATTCAATCTTTTTTTCTTCATACGCCATTAATTCTAAATAACCACAAATACAATCTAATACCTTCTACTTCAAACTTTTATATTGGATTCGCTACTTATGTTGTATTATGTATTGTAGAAAGTAAAATTATATTCTATAAGTATCTAAAAAATCCTAATAGGTTTTATCCATAAAAAAAAAAAAAAAATGCAATTCAAATTTTAATTCAAAAGTACTTACAGCTAATACAAAGTACTCAAAAATATTCTTTTTAATAATTTTAACTATACACAAACTTCAATTGCATAATTACTTTTATAATTAGGTAATTTTGATTTTTATTTGCAAGCCCTAATTCTAATTAATAAGCTTTAATAAGCTATAACTTTTAATTTGACCATCCACTTAATGTAAATTTTTTTATATAAATACCATTATAAGTCTTTTATATATTTAAAATAATTTAATTTAATCCAACTTACAAAGAGTGAGAAAACATTCAAAAAATTGATGTTATTCGGCTATCAACTTAAAAGTTAATGCAAATGATCTAGTAGTAATTTCTTTTTTTCTAATCATTAAATTCAATTCAAAATTATTTTATAGATAATCTTTAAGTCTTCTAATATTATACCAAATTTAATTTTTTTTTCAATCAATAGATCTTTAGATATCATAGAAATCCTATTTGACCCTAGATTGCCAACTTCTAATACCTTCTTGTACCAAAATCTAAATATCTCTTAATTATATTATTAAAATAATACAAAATTTTATGCACACTTAGTACATCTAATAAACTAAGTATTATTAAATTTTAAAGTATAGATGTGACACCAATTGCACAAACTAGTCAAGAGTGTTAGTCTTAATTGCATTGCATAAATCCAAAGTCACCAATATAAACCTTGACTTTGAACAATAAATAAAAATTTATTTCAAATCCTATGAAAATAAGCCTTATACTTTTAGAACAAACTTGAAGTTAACTCTTCAATTTTGATTACCAATCTCCAAATGCCTTTATATTTTGTCATAGATAATTCTTTTAGTGGCAGAAGGTTTGATTTTGACCTTATCTTACAAATGGTTGATCGTGGATATCTAGATAGTTTAATTGTTTGATTCTGTTGAGCACTATCATACAAGTAGGAACAAGTCAAAAAAAACTTCAAGTGATGTTCCTGAATTAGCATCTTTTTTGTGATAATAACGGGGTAGAGAGAGTTTGCCTGAAGAAAGCGCTGGGCTTCTCACTACCACTAAATGCTCAATCAAGTCTAAGATATAAAGTACCAAATTTATATATATATATATAATATATATTCCCTTTTAGGGCAATTACATCAATACATAAACCCAAGTACCAAGAAAATATCCAAATATATGATAAAGTATCTTAAAACCTTATATATTCTTATGAAAAATGTTTCTCGAGCTTCAACAGTTCATGTCTTATGATTGGACCGTCCAAACAATCCTAAATTTTACATGAAGTACTAATATACTTTCAAAAACTATCACAAGAAAGTTCAACTGTAAATTTATTAAGGATCTTGAAATAACACCAAAATCCTAATAATAGCTTTAAACCTTAGCTTACATATACTTGCATGCTATTTTCTTCATATCTCACAAAATAAGTACTCAAATACCAAGAAACTTTGATTTATAGCTTTTTAACCTAATAACTCACATTCCAAAAATTCGTCCAAAAATCCAAGATATGGCTCCAATCATTACTATCAACAGAATGACTCACTTATTATATTGAATTACATATGCTATTTTTAATGTCCTATAACTCCTTCATCTAGACTTATAATTTATCAAACAGTATATGTAAAATATAGCCAAGAAAGTATTTTCTCTAATTCCAGTTGCTAATCTTTCATTGCTCTTTGTATGCATATGTTATGCTTCAAAGAGTGACAGTAGATACAAATTTGACACCTTAACTTTGAACACCTATATCTCCTTCAAAAAAACTCGAAATTACCCAAATTCTTCATCCAAATTATATCCAAAATCCTGAACTTGCTGACCCTAGCCTCCAAAGCTCGAATGTCCTCAAAAAAAAAACCCTACTTCCCAATAAGGCCTCGGGCAGCCTCTTTGAAGTCTATTGGGCATGGCCTTTGACCAATAGGAATGAAGATCTCCATTCCTTATCTTCATCCAACCATGCCTTGCTTTCATCTCTCCTAATAAGCCTCCTAATAGTTTAGACTTTCATCTTTAGACTCCAATCTTTTCTTAAGTTTTTTACTAAATATTTAAATCCTACATAATATAAACACTATAATCAAAATAGATAAATCTCTAAATAAATTTTCTTATATCAATTCTCTTTAAATTTATTTACTAACCACTCTAATCTACATTAAGACTTACAAATATATTATATTTCTTAATTATTTTTTACATACTATAAGCTTTTATAGTACAACAATGAAGGCAGCATGGATGCTCATATGTATAAGCTCAAAATAGATCAATTTCATAAAATTCTAATTAATGCATATTCTACTAATTGTAGTCATTTTTCTTGAAAAAAAAACAATAAAAATGGTTAGAACTATGCAACAATTCAACAAACCTAAGTAGGATTAATGTCAAAATACCTTAAATTAAGTCACGCCCTTGAACCAACTCATATACTTTATCAAAAACTGTGCTTGTACAAACCCCAAACCTCTTTGAAGAATTTAAAAAGATTTTGAATGGATTCTAAGTCCACCAATGATTGGAAAATTTTACAACATTAGCAATGGTTTTGTATATTAGAAGCGGTAATTTAACCTATTTTTACAGATGGTTTTGCTCAAGTCTTTGACTGAATTTAGGGATAAAATGCAAAAATTGCTTTGAACATTTTCATTACCTTTATTAATTCAATTTTTTTCTGTAGTGCATCAAAACCTTATTTTTCCATCCAAAATAAATGTCCAATTTAAGAAAGTGTATATACATACATGTTTTTTTTATAAGTGTGACATATTTTATATTTTCATATTTTCTTCTCTTTAAAATATTTTTGATAGTATTCTAAGATAGTATTTTGTACAAACCAAATTTTTTCTTTGCTTATTTGGCCAAATCTTTTTACAAGATTTTAAGATGGAATTATTTTTGCTTATATATATGTAATTATTCTTTCTTATTTAAATTTTTGTACATAGGTGTATCATTGTTGATAATTTCATGTAAAAACTTTATTGGTAAAAGTAATGAGCATTGGAAGAAAAGAGAGAGAGTAGAAAGATAGAAAAAAGAAAAAAGAAAATACAAAAGAGGAGAGAGGTGACAAAGTGAAGAAATCTTGATTGTAGTCTTAGAACTTATAATCTAAGAAAGTGAAGAAGTATAGATAAGTTGAAGTGTATATATACTTTGAAAGTATATATTCAAGTATCATTATTTTTTTAAAATTATTTCTTTAATGTATTGCATATCATGAAAGATGGAAAAAATCAAGTTTTACTTTACTAAATCCTAATTCTAACATCTAATATCTTCTCCTAATTGATTTACTCATATGTAAAATAATTATATCAATTAACAAAAATTTATATATAATTATATTAATTTTGATATCAATTTTTTTAGATTTGATTATATTCCTATAAAATAGTTAAATTTTTAAAAATGATTTGACACTTAAGTTAATAATTCTTCAAAAAAAATTATATCTTTTACAAAAATAACTAAATTTTAATATTATTCTATTACAAAAGAAATGAATTTTAAAGAATCAAAAAATCAATACATTGTTACGTAACTCAAATTTAGAAGTATCTTGGGACTTAGAAGAAGGATTCTTGATATTGTGAACAAGAGGATCAAAAAACATACTTGATTGGATTTGTTTCACAAGGATCAAATCAATAATTAACGTTGATTTCATTACTCAAAGATGAAAATGCTCTGGTTTCAAGAAAATTATTCTTTGTTGATCAAAAGATGCATCTCCTTCTTTTTGTGTAAGATAAGAATGTCTAGAAAGAGTATCTGACAAATCTTATTATTTTATAGGTCAATATGTGATCTTGAAATCAAATCTTAATAAAGACATGTTCCAACTGGCTTGGCGACAATTTAAAACACATGTTAACATGAAGTACTTGAGATTCTTGTGATTTATATATACGATGACTGGATTAGAAGTGCCTTCTAAATGATGATGCCATTCTTAAAATGAATCCATGATTGCAAGAAGCTCTTTGTCATGGATTTCATAGTTAATCTTAGCTGCTAAAAATTTTCTAGAATGAAAAGCTACTGGGTGAAGTTTATTATCTATTTCCATTTACAAAAATATAGCATCCAAAGAAAAGTTTGATATGTCTATTTCCATAAAAAATAATTTAAAAAAGTTGATGTGATACAAGATTGGTGCAGAAATAAAGGTTGACTTCAAAGTTTCAAAAGATGCTTCAACTTCTTTACTCCACTCAAGTTTGTCTTTGCAAGTCAAACATGCAAGTAGAGCTACAACTTGAGAGAAGTCTTTGATGAAGATTTGATAATAGTTAACAAAGTACAATAAGCATTGGACATCTCTTATCGTTTTTAGAATCTTCCAATTCATAATCATTTGAACTTTCTTAGGATCCATCATAAGTTCATCATTTGAAATAATGTATCCTAAAAAATCGACTTAAGTAGTATGGAATATACACTTTTCTATCTTGGCATAGAGTCTCGCATGTCTTAATTTTTATAACACATGATGAACATGAAGTTCATATTTATTTATGTTTTTAGAATAGATTAAAATGTCGTCTAGATAATAGACAATAAAATCATCTAAATTTTTTCTAAAAACATCATTCATTAGATGTTGAAAAGCTCGTGGTGTATTTGTAAGTCCAAAAGACATGACATTATATTCAAAATATCCATATCTAGTTCAAAATGCAGTCTTCCATTCATCTCCTTCTTTGATACATACCTGATTGTATGTTCTCCATAGATCTATGTTTATATAAATCTTAGCTTAATTTTGTTAATCGAGAAGTTTGAATATCAAAGGTAGAAGGTACCTATTCTTAATGGTGATCTTGTTGAATCTTTAATAATCAACACACATCTACAATAATCCATCTTTTTTCTTCACAAATAAGATTGGAGCTCCTGCTGGTGATTTGGAATGGCATATGAAATTCTTGGCCAAATTCTCTTTAATATATTCCTTCAGTTCAGCTAATTCATTTTGTGATAAACTATAGATTGGTCAAATGGCGGTTGTCCTCCTTCTTGAAGGTCAATTGAATAGTCATAGGGATGATGTTCTAGAAGTATCCACATTCTTCTTCTCAAATACATCTTGAAATTCTTCATATTGGCTAGGAATGCCACTTGAAGTCTTTGCACCATTAGAAACATGTATGGCGTAAATGACACAAGGTGATCATTCTTTTGCAGCATACAAGAAAACTCTTACATCTATAAATATAGGTTTAATTACATTAGACTTATGACTTTCTATTGGATTAATTTCACTTTTAATTATGCTTTTAGGTCAGTCAAGGATACAAGAAATCTAATCTATTTAAGGATTATATTTTTTTAACCATGATAAATCTAAAATAACTAGAACAGAGAGAGATTTAATTATATTAAAGATTACGCAACTACTTTGACTATTTATTGCTACATCTATAGGAAGTATTTTATAAGTAACAACTCCAAAAGACAACAGACAACCATCTATGACTTCTACATGAACTAGTTTGATTTTTTGTACTGACTTTATATTATGACTTTTAACAAATTCTACATCTAAAAAATAAGCTGAGTCTCTTGAATCTATTAAGGCGGAGGCTTTATAATTATTAGATCCTAAACACATATTATTATAAAATAAAGAGAGGATTTTGAGGAGAAGATAGGAACTTCCTTAAAAATTATAAAAGATTCCAGCCGCATGGTCCTGTCACGGATACAGAAATACAAGCTCGAGATCTAAGAAGAAGTTCAAGAAGAACTGGGAGGAATTAGATTAATCAGATGAATAGAAGAACAACACTAGAGAGGTAAGCTAGAGCTCCAAGAGATGTGTTGTCAAGATTGAAGAACTCTTCAGCCTCGATTCCAATATATACTCCTATTTAGGAAGCTTCTCAAGCAACTTCTACCAACTAGGGAGCTTCTCAAGCAACTTCCACCAACTAGGAAGCTTTTAAAGCAACTTCCACCAACTAAGAAGCCTCTCTAGCAACTTCGATCAACTAAAAAGCTTGTCAAGCAACTTCCATCAACTAGGAAGCTTCTAGAAGATTCTAGAGACTTGCTTCTAGAAAGCTCTAGAAACTTGTCTCTAGAAGGTTCTAAAGACTATGTCCCTAACATTACCCCCTCTTTTAGCTTCGAGGTCTTTGAGAAGCAATGGTTTTGTTAATCAGTACCAACGTAAGAAAATGAAGATCTGTCACATAACATCTGCTATGAACTCCAACTGTTGTTCATGAGACAAGTGGTTCATCGACCCTCGAAGCCAACTGTAGTCGCCTACACCTTCGACTTCTGACCAAGCCTGAACTTTCGTGTCCTCATTGTGAAATTTTCCTACAAACACGCCTTCTGGCTGACCATCGTAAGCAAGCTCGATTTCAAATACAATCACCAGTGATCGGTTATTCGGTATCCTCCATCATTGTCATGGTATAGGCAGTTCTTCATCTCGGGGTCGCCTTCGTGAGCTAGTCGGTTGAGATAATCTGAGTGGCATAGTATCTATCTCTTTGCTATCCATATCAGAAGACCAAACTATGGCTACTGAAAAAATTCTACTTTATCTTGGAGAAAATAACTACATCAACTATGAATTTTGGTGGTACTCTCCTCTTTTCTTATATTCTTGGGTGAGCAAGCTTTAGAAGGAAGCTATCGTCGAACCGGCTTAGATTTATGAAGATGTTGTTGATAAAATTCTTGTACCTTTTGTGGTGCATTGGCGAGATTTTTAGCTGGCTTCCACGTTCACTCATTAATGTCGTAGCCGCACCAATGAACAAGATACTCCAACTTGCCCCACCTTCGTCGTGAATCCAACACCTTTTCGACCTTATATTCCTCGTGGTTCTCCATCTCAATACTAGATGGCAGACATTGCACTCTTCCAAGAAAAGATGACTCTCGATAAGGCTCCAACAGAGAAACATGAAAGACTAGATATACCTTCATAGAAGCCGATAATTCTAGACGATATACCACTGGATTGATTTGCTTCTGGATGATAAATGGTCCCAATCTTCGATAGTCCAACTTATCACATAGTCGCTTGGTCTTGATCTTTTGTCGAAGAAGCCATGCTTTATCTCCAATTTTGAAAGTAAGAGCTTGATTTTGAAATCTATCTGCAAATGCTTTGTAGAATTCTTGAGTGGATCGTAATTGAAGCTTCAACATAGTTTGAAGCTCTAATAGTTGTTTCACAAATCCTTCAGCTGTTGGATTATTATTTATTGACGACTCAATAAATCAAGCTTCGGATGATACCCATAGTTAGAAAAGAATGGTGTATATTGAGTCGACGCATGGAGGGTGTTGTTATATGCAAACTCGGCTAGCGACAGATATGCGGTCCAACCATCTTGCTGATAGTTGATGTTGCATCGTAAATATTATTTTAAGACTTGGTTCACCCATTCCGTTTGGCCATGAGTTTGAGGATGAAAAGCTGAAGAAAGCTTGATATCCACCTTCAGTATCTCAAAGAGAGATCTCCAAAACTTTGATACGAACTGGGTTCCTCGATTTGATATGATATCATCTGATTGTCCATAATATCGATACACATTATTGAGAAAGAGCCTTGTTGTGACTTCACTAGACAATGTCTTCTTGCAAGAGACAAAGTGTGCCATCTTTGTAAGCCAATCTACCACGACAAAGATGTTGTCAAATGAGTTCGATGATAGCAGGTCCGTAATGAAGTCCATGGAAACTAAAGACCATGGTCGACGTGGAATCGGTAATGGCTGTAGAAGTCCATAAGGGCGATGTCGAGGATTCTTGGATCTTGAACAGATGTCGCAGGAGAGGACAAAATCTTTTACATCTTTCCACATTTGGGGCTACTAGAAATCTCAAGAAATAAGCTCCAAGGTCTTATTGAATCCAAAATATCCCGCAGCTAGAAAATCATGGCGAGATTGAAGAACTCGGAGTCGTGCTGATCCTTTTGGAATATATAACCACTCCTCAAAGTATAAAAGATCTCCCTCCACCTTGAACTTATCATCATTGGCATGCTGCTTGATATCAATGGCTAATGAATCTTCAATGGTCATGGCATGTACCTGGTTCAAGAAGTCAACATCAATTGGCACAATAATAGCACAAAGCCAAAATTGCTTTGGCTTCAACAACGTCATACATTGTTGATCAAATGCTGCTTCTTTAGCCTTTGGTACAAGATACGATCTCCTCGATAAGGCATCGGATAGTCCTTACTACTTTCCAGGTTGATAAGTGATAATAAAAATTGAACCTAGATAGCAACATACTCTACTAAGCTTGACGTCGATTTAAAACTCGAGCCGACATGAAATACTCCAAATTCTTGTGATCTGTGTATACGGTCACTAGGTGTGTATCTCCTTCAAGAAAGTGATGCCATTCTTGGAAAGAATCCACTATAGCAAGAAGTTCCTTATCGTGGATCTCATAATTGATTTCAGCAACAAAGAACTTTTGAAAATAGAATGCAATCGAATAGAGCTTCTTATCTTCTCCCATTTATGAAAGTATAGCTCTCAAAGCAAAATCCGAAGCATCAGTTTTTAAATAAAAGGCCTTTGTAAAGTCTAGATGTACCAAAATTGGAGCCGTAGTAAATTTTGTCTTCAGGTCTTGAAACACCTGCTCTGCTAGAGGTCCCCATTCCAGCTTATCCTTGTATGTCAACTAAGTGAGAAGAGCAGCAACTTGAGACTAATTCTTAATGAAGATCCGATAGAAGTTGGCAAAACCAAGAAAGCATTGTACGTCTCTAACCATCTTCGAAACCTCCCAGGACATGATTGCTTCCACCTTCTTGGGGTCCATCTTCAAGCCTTCCGTAGTTGCAACGAACTCCAAAAATTCCATCTTCATTTAGTGAAATAAATACTTCTCCAACTTGGCATATAGTCCTCGCTTGTGTAGTTTCTCCAAGACCAAACGAACGTACTTTTCATGATCTTTCTCATTTTTGGAGAATATCAGAATATCATCTAAGTAGATGACAACAAAATCATCAAGGTGCTTCCAAAAAATGTCATTCATCATATGTTAGAAGACCGCTGGAATATTGGTAAGACCAAAGGGCATGATATTTTACTCAAAATGGCCATACCTTGTATGAAACGCTGTCTTCCACTCATCTCCTTCCTTGATTCGTACAAGGTTGTAAGCTCTCCTTAGATCAATTTTTGTAAAGATCTTTGTACATCTAAGTTGTTCTAAGAGACCAAAAATTAAAGATAACAGGTAACGATTCTTCTTTGTTATCTTATTGAGGCCTCGATAGTCCACGCACATCCTCAACGAGCCATCTTTCTTCTTCACAAATAAGATGGGTGCTCCAGTTGACGATTTTGAATGATGGATGAAGTTCTTGGTTAGATTCTTGTCGATGTACTTCCACAACTCCGCCAACTCCGTTTGTGATAGATTGTAGATTGGGCCAAAAGGTGGTTGTGCTCCTTCCTACAAGTCTATGGTACAATCATATGGTCAGTGTTTTGGTAGGATGTCGGCATTCTTCTTTTGAAATACGTCCTTAAAATCCTTATATTGCTTCGGTATATGTAGAATAAGTAGTTATTTGTTGAATTGTAGATACTTAGTTCATAGTGTAAACAGGGATAGATGACTGTTGAAAAGGTAGTTCAGTAGGTAAAATGGATGAATAGTTAGGAAAAGCAGTTTTCATTAGAGATGTAGCAGTTGGTATCTCGTGGTAGCATAAGGAGGATGGGAGAGAGGAAGTAGGGGCCATTACTGTGATAGTGTGAGCCGGGGTAAGCTTGGTGCTACCTCTTTTCTTTTATTGTTATGTTCTTTGAAATAAGAGTATTGAGAGTTTCTGAATATTGTGAAGTGAATCATGGAATGAAAGTGTGAATGGAATTATATGTTATTGAATGAGAAGAAGAGAGATTGAATGCTGAAATCTGAATGTAGTTCAGCAGAGAGAATGAGTCTGTGTTTGTGTGAAACACTGTAATGTGAAGGCAGTTAATGGTGAAGAACTCCAGAATTTGGATTATAGTATGATTATGTCCTGTCATTTAGGATAGTGCGGGATTACATGTTGTTATCAGTGATGGTGGAGTATTATTAGGAAGTGGAAAGCATTGTAGTGTTTCCTGGATGTTTTAAGTAGTGCGGAATACAGTTAATTGTGTGACCCTAACGTGTAAGCTCATGCGATATTCTTTCCCTGTGTTCGAATTCCCCTATACAGGTTTACTCTGATTAGATAAGTTAGAGTAAGTAAAACGACAATCACATTTTGGCGCCGCTGCCGGGGAAATTGATAATAGCATGGAGTGTTAGGTTTTAACTGCCGGTTGAAGTAGATGGGAAATAGGTAGCAGTCGCAGAAGAATATAATGAAAGAGTATGGTTATTAAGAATGAGAACTTAACAGTAAAGAAAATACGGCAGTCAAGAGAAAGAATAGAGAGATCGCAAGCAAGAAATTTGTTGCGAAACGAGCAACAAAGAAAGTTAAAAAGGAATCATAGACAAAGCTGGATTAAGCCATGGTTGCATGCCTGTCGTCATATTCGAGCATACCCAGAAGCTAATCGACATCTAATATTTCAGAAGTATATACCGTTAGAGAAATTGCCAAGAGCACTTGCTGAAAATTTGATCAATAGGCCAGGGTTTCTTCTGAGACCGTTAACTGAGAGTGGGGGAATCACAGAAGAGTTGGGTACTCCATTGGGTACGTTTCCAATAGCGGAAACTGCCGATTCCGTCAAAACTGGTTCCATAGAGTGGCATAAATTATTGGTCAATAAGGGCCAATTCAGTGTGTTTCAAAATCCGTCATTCTCACCTCCTATTCAACCAATAAACTTGTTCAAGGATAATAATAGCAAATTGAGCAGGGTGGAAAGTTTGGAAAATATATTTAGGAGAGACGCAGACTATATTAACAAACGATTAAGTGTCACATTGTCAAATTCAATGACGACGGGAGGTCCAGCGGTTCCCATAGCAGTACAAATGGGTACTGTGAGTGATCGCACAACTAGCGTGGCTCCATTACCTACCTTTAGGGGTTTTCCGGGTGCGGATCCAGATCAACATTTGTCGCAGTTTTTGACAACATGTGTCGCCAATAATGGGAGAACCGAGGATATTTGGTTACGATGGTTGCCAGCAACCTTAAAGGATACGGCGTTTGAATGGTATAACCGTCAACCAATTGGTCAATTTTCGAACTGGGAAGCATTGAAGAATGCATTTTTGACCCGTTTTCGACCAATTGGTTTTGAAGACCGTCTTCGAGGAAGGTTAATGAACAGCAAAATGATCCTAGGAGAGGCGGTGGAATCGTTCTATGGCCGAGTGGCTGATATACTTAGTAAGTGGCCGAACCACCAAATGCCGGAGGCATTTATATTATCTATATTAATAAATGGTTTGCACCCACCAGAGCTAAAAATGTTTGTAAAAGAAGCTCAACCAGTTACGATATCTGCATCCCTTGATAGAGCCAAGGTTTGGGAGGAATGCCATTATGATCAGTTTTTAACTGCGTGTGCCACGATGATACCAGTTCAAAGCAATTATCAATATCCGGCTTTGAACGGATCAGTGGGTAGTTATCCACAGATGATCGAAACAGTTGCCCAGTCAAGTGCCAATACTCAGGGGCCAGTTAATGTTACCCCATTGCAAGCTTTACCACCGCAAGTAACAACAGCGTATGCCCCATATTTTCCATATCAAACACACGAGTCAACTTTGGCGGAAAAACAAATAATATCAGCTTCAAAAGATTCCAATGAAGCCTTGTTATTGAACTTGATGAAGAAAATGGAGGAAATGGCCGTTAATATGGCCAAAGATAAGGAGAAGAGGCAAAAGCCAACCAATACTAGGACCAATGTATGGTGCAGTAATTGTCAGGGCCACGGTCATTTGGTAACGGAATGCCCGTCACCTTCACAAGTGTTGGGTAAATGTACATTTTGTGGAGGCAAGCACTTAACCGCTAATTGTTGGAATTTGCAAAGACAACAACAATTCAGTAATCCGACCATGATTCCACCAACTCCATGGGATGTCAATCAAGTTCAAACAGGAAATACGTTTGGATGGCATGGAAATCGATCTAACCGACAAAATCGAGCAGTCAATCATTTTCAGAATTCCACTTATAGTGAGGGGTTTGTATCAAATCCTCGGAACTATGGTAAGGAGCAGCATGGGTATCAGCCATATGCTCCATCAATGCCATTGAACCAAGTACAACCGGGACAACCAGGATCGTTTTTTCAACCTACATGGAACAAACCTAGTAGGTATATACCGGTGGAGACACCCAATATGCCTGATGGGGGTGCAAAAAGGCCATTGCGTTGTTTCCGTTGTAGACAGATTGGTCATTATGCCAATGAATGTCCCAATCCAAGAGCCAGTGACGATTATGCCCCAGTTTGTGGGAATTGCAAGCAGTCAGGGCATACGTATCAGCAATGTAATGCTCCATTCAATTTCAATAATCGGGATCAGCAGATCCAGAGTCCAGGAAAAATGGAGGGAATAAATCGAGGACCTCAAGACTCTCCAGTAAATCGGGTGGAATGTGTCCATACCGTTCTTACTAGGAGCCAGCAAAAAGGGAAAGGCCCAATTAAACATTTGGAAGATCCTAAAGCGAAGGGCCAATCACATCCAATTACGGACCAATCCCATTCAGGCCCGGAAACTGGGAAAGTCTTGAGCCCTGATTTGGTTGCGAAGCCCAATGAGGTCCCAATTACGGAGTCTTCAGTTCCGTCTCGAACCGGTCTGTTCCCACCGCAGTTCCAAGAAGCATCATACCCGTTGAAAGATCCCCTTGGGAAAGGAAGTCCCAAGGAAGCTCAATCTGCTGTTCCAATTCCAAGTCCAGGGCGGCAGAATAAATTACCTCACGGAGTTAAGCTCAAACCCATGAAACGGAAGAGGGCATTGGGAATTACCCTAAATATGGAACCCTATGACATTTTAAAGGATTTGGACGCTATTCGGCCTTCAATCTCTATGAAGCAACTTCTAGCAGTCGCACTAGAGTGTCGTTCCACCTTGAATTCATCCCTAACAAGACATCGGCATCGTAATATGGAAGTTTGTGAAGTTAGTTTGAACCCTGATCCAGGTGCACCAACCATTGATGTTTCGATTGATGGTGTTCGGATCTCTGGCGTCCAGGTAGATGGAGGTTCCAGCGTCAATTTAATGAACGCTGATACAATGGATGCTTTAGGTCTGGAACAATTAGTCCCCACGACATTGGTATTACGGATGGCAGATCATAGCCGAGTTAAGCCAATGGGTATTTTACGGAGTGTTCAAACTATAATTGCAGGTATTGCCTATGAAATTGACTACATTGTCTTTCGCTTACAACGTTCGACTTTATCGTACCCTATTTTATTGGGACGACCCTGGCTGTATCAAGCGAAGGCCAAGAACGATTGGGGTCGAGGTACTTTGACAATTGGTAAGGGCGTAGATAAAATGGTGTTACAAATGTACCCAGTACGCTATCACGGGGAGTCTCAGTTGCCAGTATCTGAATTGACGTCGGACGAAGGGCTTAGCTCCGATGATGACACAGAAGTACCGAGTACGGAGGCCAATGTGGAGGCAGCACAGTACCCTGAGGTGGTGTACCAATGTGGAGGTCCGGGGGAGTACTTGATATACCCGAAGGATTCGGAAAACTCTGCTTATGTAAGTATTGACTGGAAACCTGGGTACGATGTGCACCATGTTAGTGCCCTCGAGACGGGATTCATTACTTCGCATATGTCGGACATACCGAGTAACTTTAAATCACTGCGGGAATTGAAACAGAGTATTGTTGCTGACCCTGTATGTCAAACTATTAACTTAGCGACCACGGCCGAACCTCGGCTAATTAAGGTCTACGAAGGTATTAAGGAACAAGAGTTGACCTGTTGGACAGACTTTTTCTTACATCATAAATCCGCTTTTGCTTGGACTTATAATGATCTACAAGGTATCCCCGCTGATGTCTGTGAACATCGTATCATATTGGAAGAAAACGCTAAACTGGTACGCCAGAGGCAACATCGCCTTAATCCTAAATATTCCCTTATGGTGAAGGAAGAATTGGACAAGCTTCTTGCGGTGGGTTTCATTTACCCGGTACCGAATAGTGAGTGGGTTTCTCCAATTGTGATGGTGCCGAAAAAGAACGGAAAAATCCGAATTTGTCAAGATTTCCGAAAACTTAATGCAGCCACCAAGAAAGATTACTTTCCGTTACCATTCACGGATAGTATATTGGACGCCGTCGCCGGTCACGAAGGCTATTCGTTTCTCGATGGTTTCTCCGGGTATAATCAAGTTCAAATTGCAAAAGAAGACCAGCTCAAGACAACCTTTACTACGGATTGGGGCACATTTGCTTATCGCGTGATGCCTTTCGGGTTATGTAACGCCCCAGCCACGTTCCAACGCGTGATGACTCAGGCTTTTCAAGATTATCTCCGACTGTTTATGGAGATCTTTTTAGATGACTTTTGTACATTCAGTACCAAACAAGATCATCTTCATTGTTTAGGCAAATGTTTGGCTCAGTGTGCCAAATTTGGAATATCGTTGAATTCGGAGAAGTGCCAATTTGGTGTTCCGTCCGGAAAATTATTGGGCCATATTGTTTCCAGTCGTGGTATTGCTACAGATCCTGACAAAGTGCAGCATATCATGAACTTGCCCAGACCGGAGACAGTCTCCGGTGTTCGAGGGTTCGTTGGTCATGTCAGTTATTATCGACGATTTATAAGTTCGTTTGCGGTTATTTGTCAACCTTTAACGAACTTACTGAAGAAACCTCCGTCCGATGGTACTAGTCCCCTCTGGACCAAGGAGTGTACCGTAGCCTTCGAGGTCTTAAAGTCAAAATTGGTCTCTGCACCAATATTGGTGGCTCCTTGTTGGACAAAGCCATTTCATGTGTATGTTGATGCATCCAATGCTGCTATTGGCTCGGTGTTAAGCCAGAAGGATGATAAGGGATTCGATCATCCAATATATTATGCCAGTCGACAATTGGTGGCTGCCGAACGCAACTATACTACTACTGAACGAGAGGCGTTGGGTATGATATACTCGGTTAAAAAATTTCGGCACTATTTGCTTGGGTATCCGTTTGTATTTTATGTGGATCATGATGCCCTCAAATATCTGATTAATAAGCCTCAATTGAGTGGGCGCATTGCTCGCTGGGTCTTACTCCTCCAGGAGTTCAATTTTACGGTGGTCGTCAGACCTGGGAAGCAACATGCGAACGCAGATCATTTATCCTGGTTGTCTAATATTCTCGGCAACGAGCCTGTTCCCGATGATCTTCCCGACGCCGCATTATTTGTGGTGGATGTGATATCCCCCGAGTATAGCGAAATTATTCAGTTTCTGACCTTCCATACTTTTCCGCCGACTTTCACGGACAAGCTTAAGAAGCGCCTTATTCTGAAGAGTGCCCCATACACGATGATTCGTGATGCTTTGTATAAACAAGGACGCGATGGTCTTTTACGGCGCTGTATCTTTCCCAGTGAAGTACAGTCGATACTTACAGGTTGTCATTTGGATAGTTGTGGTGGTCATTTCGCGGGAGACAGCACTGCCCGCAAGGCTTTAATGGCCGGATATTGGTGGCCCACAATGTTTTCTGATGCCCACCAGTTCGTTCGCCGTTGTGATCCTTGTCAACGAATTGGTCGACCTACGGGTACTTTCGCCATGCCGTTAGTCCCAATCTTGGCCCAGGTTCCGTTTGAAAAATGGGGTATTGATTTTGTTGGTCCCATTGCACCAGCATCAAAACCTGGTCAAAAGCGGTATATCTTAGTCGCCACCGATTATGTCACCAAATGGGCAGAGGCGATTGCTACCCGCACCGATAATGCCAGTACGGTGGCAACTTTTCTGTATGAGAATATTATCACTCGCTTTGGGTGTCCCAAGGAATTGGTCAGCGATCGAGGCACCCATTTCATCAATGCTACCATCGCCGCCTTGACGACCACATATGAGATCAAGCATCGTAAGACCACTCCCTACCATCCTCGTGCCAATGGGCAAACGGAAAAGACCAACGGCATTTTGTGCAAAGTCTTGACTAAGACAATTTCAGGGGCCGGTACTGATTGGGAGACCAAACTCTTTGCAGCTTTGTGGGCTTATCGTACCGCCTATAAGGTAACTACCCACTCTACTCCGTTCCAATTAGTTTACGGTCAAGAGGCAATTTTACCTATCGAATTGGAGGTTCCCAGTTTACGAATTGCCTTAGACGAACGCCTCAGTGACACTGAGTCATTACACTCTCGGTTGATGAAATTGGAGGAATTGGATGAAATACGGGCTGTCGCTCTATTCCACATGGAAGCCACTCAAAAACGGAGGAAGAGTTACTATGATAGTAAACTGCGGCCGAAGTGTTTTATGCCCAATGATTTGGTATTGCTGTATGACAGCAGATTCAACCATTTTTCGGGAAAATTTCAAGTTCGCTGGCATGGGCCATATCGCGTAATTGAAGGATTTTCCAATGGGTCTGTTCAATTGGAGGATTTCACGGGCCATCGTTTCAGTACCCGCATTAATGGAAATCGTTTACGGTTATATAATACCTAAAACCCGGGACGGGTTTTATTTCATTTGAGGGGAGGGGACTTCGAATGGACTCAGGAGGGACCTAATTATGGTATAAGACGTAGAGGCGGCTGCAAGGATATGTAGTAATCACTATTGTGTCAGATGCGAAGGAAGTGAGAAATGGACAGTATGGGTACCATGTTGTCGCTCTCATCACTAGGTAATAGAATAGGAGTGGGGCTCCTACTAAGGGTTATTCTGTGGTGTTATATTATGTTGTTGCTTATTTGTGTCTCATTTTAGTGTTTCGGGCAGACTGGAGAGTGGCATTGACGGTTAGGACCTGTAAGCGTTTGAGTCATGGCGATTGAAAGTACCAAGAGAGCTGTAGACAGAGATGAAAGTGGCCGGAATGTGAGAGCTAAACGCACAGCAAAACCACCGGCTGTGATAATCGTTACCAATATGGAGCCGATGAAGTTAGAAATCTGTTGGACGCAGAGAAAAATAAGGGATTTTCGGACTGCGAAGCTGTTCGAGTTTTTGCACCATTCAGAGCGTTTACCATCAATCAATGTGTCATTAGTGGAGGAATACATTGAGAATTACGACCCCGAGGATGGATCGAGTGTCGTTCAAGGGCGAATTATTGGGATTGATGAAACAATCCTGGAAAAGGTGTTGTTTCTTCCCATTGGAGAGATGGCAGTTGGGACTGATGAGTCAGGCGATTTCAGCCCAGGTAGATATTTCAAGGGAGGAATGTCATCCTTTGAAAGGAGCCAAGGATGGCGGACTCAGGAGGCGATTACACCAGAATATGTGGAATGGTTGCGGTTCGTGCTGAGGCGGTTAGGATTGTACCGACACCCCACATATGTGTCAAAACGATTATTGTATGCAGCAGTAGGGGCGTTTGAGGGGATGGTGTTCAACTGGGCGGCTTACGTAGCTACTCGTATTCATGCGGAGATAGGAGCCAAGTTCAAATTGGGGAAGTTCACATCCTTGCTTTGTTCAAATTATGTGTATGCTGTCATCGCGCACACATTGCGTCAACCACCGTCAGAAGAGGAAAACCCTATACCAGTGTCAGCACCTTTGCAGAGAGAACGAAATTTGTTGGCACAGAATCACAATGTAGCGGATGTAATACACGAAATTGGAGAATCAAGTCGTACAGTGGTTCAAGGGGTAGCTCCGGTTATCGAAGCGAGACGGGTTCCAAGTGGTCTTGCGGTGGAAGAGGAGAATCAAGTCCCATTATTGATAGATATCAACCAGTTGGCGTTTCCAGAGGGTCGATTCCCTGAAGGAGTATCTCTTAAAAATGCCGTATTGAAGCACATTTCGCAAATACATTGTATGGTACGAGCATTGGATGTCGAAGACAGAAGTAAACGGGATTGGGAGGACAGTAACAAAAGGATATCGGATCAAAATAAAAAAATCAGGGAGCAAGAACTGAGGATTCAAGAAATTGAAGAAGTCAAGTTGGTCCTGGAGCGGAAATTGGTTCTCCAATATGAGGCTTGGACAAAGGAAAAAGAACAGATTTCACGGATTGTGGAAGGACAACGGGACAAATTGATTCAGAATAGGAAGTCATGGGATTTGGAACGGGAGAAGTTCAAATGCCAGTTGCAAGCGGAAGTGGACAAGACAGAGTTATTGGCGACAGAGAAAGCGTTATTGTGTGACCAATTGAGATGTGAAACGGGGAAAATGAGGTCTGAAATTGAAGTTTTACAAAATGAGGTGTCAAAACTGACGGAAGAGTTAACTGTGAGGAGCCAATCTCAAGTGTCGATTAAAGATGTCCTAGAAGGGATGAGTTCGCAGCAACATCAGTTGGAACTTCGCGATGCCCAGATCCTGAAACTGGAAGCTCAGATCCGTGAATTGGGAGAATACAATGAAGATCTTTCAGCCCAGTTGAGAAAGGAGTCGCTTGAAATATTGGAAGAGGATGAAGACGTACCACTAGAGCCAGAATCGGTGGAACCAATAATGGATAATGTAGTAATTGATCAATTGGATATATCAAATAAATAGAAATTTTGGAGAAGTTTTTTTTTTTTTTTTAGTTATGTATCGGTTCTATGTTTGCGAGGACGCTGCACAGATGGGAGTGGGGCTATGTAGAATAAGTAGTTATTTGTTGAATTGTAGATACTTAGTTCATAGTGTAAACAGGGATAGATGACTGTTGAAAAGGTAGTTCAGTAGGTAAAATGGATGAATAGTTAGGAAAAGCAGTTTTCATTAGAGATGTAGCAGTTGGTATCTCGTGGTAGCATAAGGAGGATGGGAGAGAGGAAGTAGGGGCCATTACTGTGATAGTGTGAGCCGGGGTAAGCTTGGTGCTACCTCTTTTCTTTTATTGTTATGTTCTTTGAAATAAGAGTATTGAGAGTTTCTGAATATTGTGAAGTGAATCATGGAATGAAAGTGTGAATGGAATTATATGTTATTGAATGAGAAGAAGAGAGATTGAATGCTGAAATCTGAATGTAGTTCAGCAGAGAGAATGAGTCTGTGTTTGTGTGAAACACTGTAATGTGAAGGCAGTTAATGGTGAAGAACTCCAGAATTTGGATTATAGTATGATTATGTCCTGTCATTTAGGATAGTGCGGGATTACATGTTGTTATCAGTGATGGTGGAGTATTATTAGGAAGTAGAAAGCATTGTAGTGTTTCCTGGATGTTTTAAGTAGTGCGGAATACAGTTAATTGTGTGACCCTAACGTGTAAGCTCATGCGATATTCTTTCCCTGTGTTCGAATTCCCCTATACAGGTTTACTCTGATTAGATAAGTTAGAGTAAGTAAAACGACAATCACAGTATACTTGCTGTCGAGATCTTCTCCCTAGTAGTTGGAGCCACATAAATGACAAACGGTGTGCCTTCCTTAGACGATCTTATAAACACTCTTGCTCCAATGAATAAGGATTTTCTATTTGTGATTTTCTACTAGGCTTGCTCTTGGGTGGTTTTGTGGGAAAGGTCATCTTCTGCAACTTCCAATCTATGATTGGATTATGCTTTTCTAACCAAGAAAGACCAAAAATAACAGGATTTGATGGAATTCTAATAATATTGAAAATAGTATGACTACTATGGCCCTTAAACGTCACTTCTATAGGTTTTGATTCATGGATGACACTACCAGACAATAAAGGTCGCCCATCTATGACCTCAACGTGAACAAGTTTGGATTTTTATACTTAAAGAATCTTATGATGCTTTGTAAATTCTTCGTCTAAGAAATAAGCAGATGCTCCTGAATCTAATAAGGCTAAGGTTCTCAATTTCTGAGGGCCAATAAGCAAAGGGATTGTAAAGCAAAGGGAAGGTTGAACGAAAAGAAAGGAACCTGGTTTTTGTTGCGATATTTCATTGTGCAACCGCACGATTCCTATTGTGATTGGGCATCGTCATTTTCCTAAACAAACGTGCCCGTAGTCTTGACAGTGTGTCGATTTTGCTTCTTGGGGCAATTTCTAACTTTGTGGCCTTTTTCACGGCAATACAAGCATAGACCTTCCTCCATATGCCACTTTTTTTCTTTTAGAGTAAGAAATTTGACATGTACCACATCAATTTGCATGTACTCTACCTTTGAATGTGAATTCACTCTGCTTGCCGACATAGTTGGGGCATGGCAAATTGTATGTTGTCTTGAACGTTGGTCTTGGCGGCGTTGGAATAGGCAGTTATCGCACTTCACAGCTTAGCTAATAGCTTCGTTGAGCATTTGCGGATCAAAAAGAGTTAACAGCAAATCCCTCATATTGTCTCTTAAACCCCAATAGAATTGACTCATCAAAGCTTCTTCGTTCCAATTGTGTCGCATACTAATTACCTGAAATCCGATGCATAGACTAATATAGAACGCATCCCTTATCGTAGTGACCGAATCTTTGTTGTAGCCCATCGAACCTTGTCGTGTTTACTAAATGCTTCCGCAAACGCCTCCAAAAAGGTTTCAAAGTTGTTTAGTATGGACGATCGTTTCTCAAACAAATGAGCAAACCGTGATAGAGCTTACCCTGTAAGTAAGGTTCCAACAAGTCCAACATGTGATTCTTCCGTTGGATAGCATTTGGACTATAAAACTATTATCAACTTGATTTGGTTGACGAATCCTTGAAACTTGGAATGTGTACCATCGAACTTGTCTAGAAGGCTAACTCGGGGCTCCTTATGTTATAGAACAAGCGGTGCTTATCGAACCTCAGGCAAAGTTGCTTCTCCAAGTACAGAAGTTTGAGGCTGGTGCAACCTAGATTGTGCCATCTTCGATGCTCCATCATTATGAAGCCTTGCCACGACTCCTTTAATCTCTGTAATTCTTTGCAATAACGTAGCGAGTGCATTCATGATAGCATCCAACTTGGACTCCGAACTTTTCATCATACTAATGTCTTGGCCTCCGGCCAATCTAAGAGAAGGACAGAAATGACTCTACAAGAAGATAATATTGGTTTATAAGAGGGTACTCCACAACCTCTAAAATGCCTTAGGAGCTTCAAGAAAAGGGGTAATCTACTCTCTCTAAGAAGAATAAGACTCCAATATTGTAACAAAAGAAGTATCAGTTTAGAAGAAGGTAATTCGCAACCTCTAAATGCTAGTACACCTCCAAGCAGAGGGATAATCGACACTCTAACAAGGAAGAAACTAGCTCTGATATCTGAGGTGAGTGAAGTTTTGACAAACTGTCACGGATACAGAAATACAAGCTCGAGATCTAAGAAGTAGTTCAAGAAGAACTGGCAGGAACTAGATTAATCAGATGAATACAAGAACAACACCAAAGAGGTGAGCTAGAGCTCCAAGAGATGTGTTATCGAGATTGAAGAACTCTTCAGCCTTGATTCCAACATATACTCCTATTTAGGAAGCTTTTGAAGCAACTTCTACCAACTAGGAAGCTTTTCAAGTGACTTCCACCAACTAAAAAGCTTCTAAAGCAACTTCCACCAACTAAGAAGCTTCTCTAGCAACTTCAACCAACTAGGAAGTCTCAAGCAACTTCCATCAACTAGAAAGCTTCTAGAAGGTTGCAGAGACTTGCTTCTAGAAGGTTCTAGAAACTTGTTTCTAGAAGGTTCTAAAGACTATGTCCTTAACAAGTCCCTATTGTAGTTGGAGAAATTCGTTTTCTGATATATTATCTTCTTTGACAGTTATTCTCCTCATTTTGTCGTTTTGTTGTTTCTTTGGACAATGTTGAGTAGTATCTTTAGGTTCTCAATAATATAAGCACAATCCTTCTTGATGGTAATAAATCTTTTCTTGCTCGGTAAGAGATTTAAAACATACCACATTAATTTACATATCCTCTACTTGTAAATGTATGTCTTGAGGAGATGTTGATGTTGCCATCAATTTATAGTAACGTTGAGGCTCATTTGTGCATCTCTCAGAACGAAATTCAAAAATTCAATTGTGACATTTTACAACAAAGTCAATTACTTGATTCAATGTTTGAGGATCAGGTGAGTTGAGCATCAATTTCTTTACTTCATATTGAAATCCATAGAGAAATTGGCTAATAAGTGCAACATCATTCTATTTAATATCAATTACAAGTTGTCAAAACTATGAAGCATATAACTTTAGAAATCGATTGTTTTGTTACAAAATATGGACTTGTTGGTTGCAATACAAGTTGCATCATATTTTTCATACATAGACCAAAATTTTGCCAAAAATGCCTCTAGATTATCCAATATTGGATCTCTTCATTTAAGAAAAGATAAAAATCATGATAGTGTTGAACTTGAAAGAAGTTTACCAATGAATCTAAATTGTCATCCTGAATTTGGATAGCTTTGAGATTGAAGTTCAACTACAAGTTGTACTTAATTGATAAATCCTTGAAATTTGGATCTTATATCATGAAACTTCTTAGGCGGGCAACTCTTAGTTCTCTAATACTTGAAGGATGTTCCACCATAGGTGGAGGGATCTAATTTGGTGTAGATATTGAAGTAGCTTTAATCATCTCCATATCCTCACTTCCTACCATTCTTGTTGATCCTTGTGGTGGTAAGCTAAGTTGATGCAGTGCAAGCATCAACTTTCTAAATTGTTCTTGCATTTGTGCCATGGCACTCTTCATTTCAATAAGCTCTGCCATAATAACACTCAAAAAAATATCTAATACCACTCAAGATAATTAGAAGAAAGGACTTGAGGACAAAAAAAATACTAAGAACAATATTAGTTTAGAAGAGGAAATCCGCAACTTCTAATATGCTTATGTCTTATCATGAGAATTGAGTAATCTGCTCTTAATTAAGACAAGACAAAGCTCTGATACTATAAGTGGACTCTTGTCAATCTGTTAAAGACATGAATTAAAAGATGATACATAAATCAATAAAATTCTTATCAAAGAAAGAGTGATAAAATAGAAATAAAGAAGTACGTATATTAAAAGAAACTGGAAAGACTTATTGCCAAAAGATAAGAAAACTTGAGACTCTTGAAACTAGATTAGAAGCAAGAAATGAGTTGATAAGAGTAAAGAGGGCTTTACTCTTGTCTTTATATATACTATTTAACTAGGGGCTACATGGCGATGCTCTATAGGACCTCCAATATGTATTGACTTTGTAAGATACATTCCTTGACTTACAAGGCAAGTTTTTCTACGTGTGGGCCACATACTTAGATTGATCTTCAAGCTAACAACATATGTGGTATATGGCCAACTTGTTGACCACGATTCTAATCCAAAAAGTCAATTAAAGACACCTATAAAGTTAAAGTAGTATCTATGAAGCTTCTAGAAACTTTCATAAAAGATATTATAGAATTAACTTGATTTTATATACTACTACTTACTTCTACCAATTGATACAAGTAATTATTGGCTTACATGCATATGTCCGTATTAGTCAACTTGAATGTTGTGACAATCATAATATTTTATTTTATAAGTTAGCAAATCATGGCTTTTAAATTAAATTTGTAAGTTGTGAGTTCTCTATTTCTTTAATACCACAAATACACAAAAATTATAAACAAAGATAGAAGGTCAACTACAATCTTTCATAAATTGTAATTTTTTAATAACAAGGATCTAATATATTTTATTTTGATTTTGATGGATTTTGTTAATAAAAAGTATTAACTTTCTTTGTTATATTTATAAGATTCTTGATTGTCATCTATGTATATTTATTACTATTATATTTTTATTAATAAATCTTAGTCAAATCTTAAAAAATCCTAATCAAATCTTAATCAAATTTTAACCAATTTTTCGTCAAATCCTAAACAAACCTTAACCAAATCCTAGTCAAATCTTAAACAAATTTTTAAAAAATTCTAATCAAACCTTAAATAAATCCTAGTCAAATCCTAAATAAATCCTAATCAAATCCTAATTAAATCTCAACCAAATCCTTAATAAATCCTAGTCAAATCCTAAATAAATCCTAACCAAATTCTGAATAAATCTTAGTCAAATCCTAAAAAAATCCTAATCAAATCCTGAATAAATCTTAGTCAAATTTAAAATAAATCCTAATCAAACCTTTATCAAATCCTAAAAAATTCCAATAAATCTTAGTCAAATCCTAAACAAACCTTAATAAAATCCTAGTCAAATCCTAACAAATCTTAACAAATCCTAAATAAATCTTAATCAAATCCTAACAAATCTTAATCAAATCTTAATCAAATCATAAATAAATCTTAATCAAATCTTAATAAAATCCTAATCAAATCTTAACCAAATTTAAGTTAAATCCTAAATAAATCTTAAACAAATCTTAAACAAATCCCAATCAAATCCTAAATAAATCCTAAATAAATCTTAGTCAAATCCTAACAAATCTTAGTTAGATCCTAAACAAATTTTAATCAAATCTTACTCAAACCTTAACAAATCCTTATCAAATATTAATTAAATACTAATCAAATCCTAAATAAATCCTAACCAAATTCTAAACAAATTCTAACCAAACCCTAAATAATCTCAAGTAATTTCTATAGTAGGTTTAAACCTCAATGACTAATGAATGAATTATTGATTTTAACTCAAATTTTGCATACCTCTTCACAATTAATTTAACAAGAAGCAAAATTTTTTTGAAGAAGATCAAACTCAATAAAAAAAAAAGATCAATCCTAATATTTCCTCAAGTGTTGGCTAGCCTCCTTCTTCAATCTAAATGTTGAATTTCCAACATCAATATCTTCTTATCAAACTATTTGATTGATCTCGAATTTCTCTCATATATAGGAAAATAAGTCTATTACTTAAATACATAATTTTCACTCCAATCTAATTAATAAATTACAAGAAATCTTAGAAACTCTCATTAGAACTAAAACTCTACTTCTAAAGATCCTGACCCACTTATACCTCAATTATCCTTGATCCAACTCTTTGATCAAGGTCAAACTCATAGCATATATTGAACACATATATATCTACAAACCCTCAAAATTTCACTTACAGATCTACTCTCAAACTTATGAAACCCTCCAAAAATTATCACCGACTTTAATTTATAAATGAAGAGTCATCCAAAACATATCCCAACTTTGTAAAGTTCTTATAAAGTCAATACATACTCAAATGACCTCAAATCAATACTTAAAAAAAAATTATGAAGTCAGCTCATAGATCCTATCCTTTGATTTCTAAAAGAATTTCAGAATTTTTGTCAAGGCTTGGTTTTGTGCCTTAGGGTCTGATTTCAACCTTGGTTCATAACTAGCCTTCTTTGGATATCAATATCTAGTTTTTTTAGGTAATTTTTTCTAGAATTTAATCTTAACTTCTTTTTGAAGATATCTTTATCATTTATTTTTTTAATGTACTTTGATTTGTCTTATTTATGGCTCTATAAAGTAAGTAGAAGCCTCTTTTATAAAAAGGCAGTATTACTACTAAAAGTTTTAATACCTTCTTACCTTTTATCCATATTTTTTTACTTTATCTTTTAACTTGGCTCTTCTATAATAAGATCCATATTATTATCTTTCACCAAATAGTTGTATTACAACATAAAAACATTAACTCTAGACCAAATCCGAATAAAATCTTAAAACCTAAATAATCCAAAAAAATTCTAAGTAATTTCCAATCAATTACTATGGCTATTTGAAACATCAATAAATATTATTTGAATCATAGATCTTGACTAAAATTTCATCTAAATTTTAATCAACAAGCAATTAATAAGTATATAAAATTTGAAAAGAATTAGACTTATTAATTGCAAGAAAAGCTCCCAAAACCTCTAAGTCATTGGCCACCTTCTTTCTTTGCATTAAATGTTGATCTTTCAATATTAATTTTACTTTGCTAAACTATTTAATCACTTTAAAAATTGGATTAAATGTAGATATTTAAGTCTTAATTACTCTCACTAAATTTTGCTTCAATCTAGCTGATAAATATTGTTAATCTTAGAATCACTCACAAATCCTTAATCTCAAATTTTTTAAGGAATAATCCACAAAAACCTTCATATACTTTAATCTAACTACTCAATTTATTTCAAATTTCTTCTACACATTTATTACAAGTATAAAAATAATCTATCTAATTTTTATTTGTACTTACATTATAAATTTTTTAAATTCCAAAATTTATAAATTTATTTTTATTTCTCAAAATCTAAAGCTATCAAGTATATCACTAATTTTGAAAATTATTCAAAATCTCAATATTGATTCAAATGATAAAAAATCAAGAATAAAAAATCTTTCTTTAAGTCTTCTTTTAAATCTTACTTTTTTATTTATAAAAGATTTTAAATTCATTTAAGATACTCAATTTATGCCTTGAGGTTTGGTTTTGATTTTGGTTGGCAATTTATCATCTTTAGGTATCAATTTTTCTTTTTTTATGATAATTTTTACTAAAATCAATTCTTATTTTTTTTATATATATATTTTTAATTTATCTTCTTTTGTCTTATTTATGGCTCTACAAAGTAAATAAAATCTATTTTTATAAAATGATATTTTAATATTAATAGATTTTTCTACTTGCCTATCATTTGTTTAAGTTTTTTTATTATATATTTTTAATTAGACTCTTCTATAATTTTTTTTTTTTTTTTTTTTTTTTTTTTTTTTACTTAATGGTCGTATTATTATATAACACTAATATAAAATACTTGAGATTCTTGTCATTTGTGCATATTGTCATTAGATTACAAGTGCCTTTTAAATAATGAATCTATTCTTGAAATGAGTCCATGATTGGAAGAAGCTCTTTGTCATAGATTTCATAATTAATCTCAACTGCTAAAAACTTTATAGAATAAAAAATTATTAGATGGAGCTTGTCATTTGCTTCTATTTATGACAACATTGCATCTATATCAAAGTCTAGTGTATCTATTTCTATAAAGAATGTCTTAGAAAAGTTGATATAATATAAGATTGATATAGAAATAAATATTATCTTCAAGGATTCAAAAGATGATTCATCTTCTTTCTTCTACTTAAGTTTGTTTTTACATGTCAAATATATAAGAAGAGCCACAACTTGAAAAAAGTTCTTAATGCAGATTCAATAATATTTGGAAAATTTAATAAAATATTACATATTTTTGACTATTTTTAGAATCTTTTAATCTATGATAGTTTAAAAATTCTTAAAATCTATCATAAGACCATCATTTGAAATGATATATTCTAGGAAGTCAACTTAAGTAATGTAAAATATACACTTTTCTATCTTAGAATATAATCTTGCATCTCTTAGTTTTTGTAACATACAATAGATATAAACTTTATGCTCTTTTGTATTTTTGAAGTAGATCAAAATGTTTTCTAAATAATAGATAATAAAATCATCTAAAAAATAAAAATATACATCATTCATTTGATGTTGAAAAGCTCTTGATGCATTTGTGAGTCCAAAAGGCATGAAATTATATTTAAAATGTCCATATTTGATTCAAAAATTAATTTTTCATTCATCTACTTCTTTAATGTATACTAAGTTATATGCTTTTTGTAGATATATTTTTGTATAGATCTTTGCTTGATTTAATTAATCAAGAAGTCTTCAAATTAAAGATAGATGATACCTATTCATAATAGTAATCTTATTGAATCTTCGATAGTCCACACATATCAATAAAGATTCAATTTTTTTTATATAAATAAAACAAGAGCTCTAATTGGAGATTTAAAATAGCATATGAAGTTTTTAGCCTAATTCTTATTAAATAACTCCTTAAATGCAATCAATTGATTTTTTCATAGATTATAAATTGGTCTAAATTGTAGTTGAGATCCTTCTTGAAGATCAATGGAACAATCATAGGGATAATACTCTAAAAAAATATCTATATATTTTTTCAAAAATGACTTCATAATCTTGATATTGGCTTAGAATGCCACTTGAAATCTTTTTTCATCAATAATAGGTATGGCATATATAACAAAAGTTGATTCTTCTTTTGTAATATGCATAAAAGCTCTTGCTTCTATTAATAATAATTTGGATGTATTGATCTTATAGATTTCTATTTGCTTAGTAAAATCTTAGGCCAAACTATGAAAAAAATTAAGATTATAAGAAATCAAGTCTATTTGAAGGTTATATTTTTTTAGTAACTATAATCTTAAAGTAAATTAGTTAGAAGGAGATTTACTTATGTTGAATCATTTTAAATTTTACTCAACTATTATGACTACTAGTTGCTACATTTAAAAGAATAGTTTCATAGATGAAATCTTTGGAAGACAAAAAATGACCATCAATTACTTTGACATGTATAGGTTTGATTTTCTTAACTAAAGATATTTCTAGTTTTTTAAAAAAAATCTTTGTCTATAAAATAGGCAAAGGCCCTTGAATCTAAAAAAATTAAGATTTTGTCATTTTTTGGTCCTAAAAAAAAATTCCTATAAAATAAGGTAAAAGATCTTAAAAGAGAATAAACCTTTATTAGGTATCATATAAGATTTCACTTGCATGGTTTCTATTTTAGTTGAAAAAACTTATTTTCACATGCATCATCCTCTTTGGCAACCATGCTCCTCATTTTATAGTTGGATTTCTTCTTTGGACAATGTTGAGTAGTGTACTTAAGTTCTCTACAATATATGCACAATTTTTTTTAATGGCATTAAGTCTTTTCGTACTCAATAAAGATTTCAGTTGTACCATGTTAATTTGCATAAATTCTGGTCTTGATGAATAAGCTTCTATGAACTTAGAAATTATCACCATGACTTAACTTGTATGACTTCAACCAAATCTTTGTTTTTGGTTTCTTTCAAAAAGTCAATTCTTACATGCAATGGCTTCAACAAAACATTGCTCTAATGAATATATTATTAGCATCATAAATAGTAAATCTTTTATATTATCTTCTAGTCCATGTTGAGATTGAGCCTAATCATTCCAATCTATTTCGTAAGAAAGATTTTAGAATTTAGCAACATATATAAAAGATAAACGTGATTATTGTTGTAAAGATCTAATTTTGATCTCTACTACCTTTTTTAAATCCATTTTTTCCAAATGTGACTGTAAAGACTTGCAAAAATGAATTCAAATCATAGAGTAATCCTGAATCATTTTCCATCAATAGAATAAAGCAAGAGAGAGTACTTCTAGAAAAAAATGCACCTATAAATCCAACTTAAATAAATCCATTAAGATATTGAAAAAGATGCTACTTTAGATAGAACTTTACTTATTTTAAAAATCCTCAAAACTTTGATCTTGTTCCATCATACTTCTTCAATGTCATATAATATATATTCTTGCATGAAAATGCATTAAACACTTAGCTGTAGAAAGTAAGTAAAATTGCAACAAAAATCCTACCAAGTCTAAAAGATTCCTAAATAAACTTTAAATAATCTTTAATAATCCTAAAAAAATTTAATCAAGTCAAAATAAATTTAAAAAAAGTTATAAAAAAAACTCAAAAAAGTCCTAAATTAATCTAAAAAAAATAACAAAGAAATCTTAAATAAATATAAAAATATTTTAAAAAATAATTACAATGATTTCAAAGAAATACTAAAAATAAGTTTTTTTTAAAAGAAATAACAAAGAATCTTTAAAAAATATTATAAAAAAAAATTAAATATATTTTAAATAAATCCTAAATAAATTTTAATTTAATCTTAATTAAAATTCTAATTAAAATCCTAATAAATTTTAATCAAATATCAAGTCAAATCCTAATAAAATCCTAATGAATCTTAATAAAATCCTAATGAAAGCCTAAATAAATCTTAGACATATCTTAACTAAATTTTAGTCAAATCTTAATTAAGTTCCTAATCAAATCTAAATTAAATATTAATAAAATATTTAAAATATATAAATATATTTTCTCTAATATTTATATATATGATTAAATAGAAGAAAATGAAAGTAAATTTATTTTATAATATTTTATAGAGTAGCTTCTTAGAAACTTCATACATATTGTTTTGACTTAATATGTATTGCAGTTGATTGGTAGCTTAGAAAATTAATCAAAAAATTAATCATGTATTGATAACAAGTTAATTATGTAGTAAATATATAAAAAATTTACCTTGTAAGTTAAAATACATGTCTTGTAAAGTCAACATGTTTTGAAGGTCCAATAAGACATCAACATATAGCTCTTAGTTAAGAATATATATGAAAGCAAGAGTAAAGCTTTTTTCACTCTTGTCAATGCTTTCCTAGTCTTTAGTCTTATTTCAAGTCTTTTTAGTCTTATCTTTGATAAAAGCCATTTTAATTTTATATTATATTAACTTTGAATGATTTTTTAATCTTTTCGAGTGTCATAAGAGTATATTTATATTTTAGTTCTTTAAGGTTCATATCTTTGACAGTTTAATCAAAGTCCTAAGTCATTGCTCTTGTCTTGTTTTCAAAGTGAATAGATTATCTCACTTCTATTGTTGTATTTTAAAGGTTGTGGATTATCCACCTTTAAAAAAAATATTTAATTTTCTAACATTGATATTTTTTTTAAAAAAAGAGTGGAATATCTTTCTTTGTACAAATTTTCATTTGACATTAGAAGTTACAGATTATTTTCTTCTAATTTGACTTTTTGATTTATTAAATTATTTAAAATAGAATAGAAAATTATAGATGGTATACTTAGTAAAAGTAAAAATAGATTTATAATTATTATAAATCTTCATAAACTTATCAATATTTTTAGAATAGAAATTTTATACACTACTAATATCAACAAAGAAATACTAATCCTACACATATGGAAGAAGTTTAGAGTCTATATCAAGAAGTTGTATAGTTGAAAGAAGCATGTAGATCAACTTTACAACCAAATTCTAAAAGTTTTGCTTCTTTAAATACAATAGAGTCAAGAATTAGTATGCTTGAGAAGTTTCATGGAACAAGATCAAAATTTTTAAGATTTTTGTAATATGTCAAGCTCTATCTATAATTGTATTTCTTCCAATATTCTAATGGATTTACTCAAGTTGAATTCATAGGCACACTTTTATTTAGAAGTAATCTCTCTTGATTTGTACTTTTAATGAAAAAAGATTCATAACTCCTTTATGACGTGAATTCATTCCTAGAAGTATTTATGGCTATATTCAAAGGAAATGATTGAGAAAGAGTAGCAAAGATTAAGCTCTTATCTTTACAACAAAGATCATGATCAACTACCATACATGCTGTAAAATTCCAAAACCTTGCTTATATTGTGGTTGATACTATGATTAAATTTAGGATAAGGTTGAATTAAAAAATCCATAGGTTAGGTTAGATTGATACTCAAGGGTCAATCACTTGTGGGACAAGGTCAAAATCAGACCTTTAGCCACTAAAATGACCGCCTAAGACAAAGTAGGAGTATAACAAGATATGGATAGGATATTTGTATTATTTACAAATAGAAATATGTAGTTCAAGTTATTTTTGGGAAGTTTCTAGAATTGAGGTTAGAATGGTGGTTTATATAGAATCCACCATAAAATCTTCTAAAAAGACTTTGGGCAATTATCATTATAGAATCCACTTTTAAAGTCTTTTAGAAAGGCAATATCTTATTGGAGTCTACCATTAGAGATATTTTAGAAAGTTCCAAGGATAGTTGAACAAAATATAAATATTATTAGTTTAGGCCATTTGGGCATTTGGTCAAGTATGGCTTTAGATTCTTTTTTTAGTAAAATTTGATTATTTTGTCTTATTCTATTTTTTTTATTTTTTTTGGATTCTATTCTCTTTTACTTAGTCTTATCTTTTATGTTCTATTCCATTTGATTTCTTTCAATTTTATTCTAATCTACTTGGTCTTATATTTTGTCAAGATCTTTATTGTTATGAAATTGATAAGGTTTTAGATTTTAGAAAATTCAATCATATTTTATTAATATCAAAGCAAGTATTAATTTATTCCTTGGTAGTACATTGATAGCCATTATTTAGTTAGAAGTCAATTATTATAATCACATTGGATATTATTTTGAAACTATAATGAACTATTTTAAGAAATCAACTAAAAAAAGAGAAGGTATTATAATAATAAAGTTTAGCAAAAAAATTAAAGCATGAAAAATATGATAGAGTAATCCTAAATAGAGACTCAGATACATTATTTTATAAGGTAGATAGCTACTCTACAAAGGCAAATAAAAGCTTTTAAGACAAGAGAGTTGACATTTGCTAGGCTGAAATTGAGCAAGATCCATACATACTCAGGGACCTCAAGACAAGAAGATGTATACCAATGATTCTTTAACATGTAATAGTGCTTCTAATTATTTGAGGCAAATACCAACAAAAGAATTATATATGCCTTCAATTATTTGAAAGGTGCAGCAGCTATATGTTAGCAACATTGAGCTTCAAAGCTATGGAGTTCAAGGCCGATTTTGTGATTGAGAGGAATTTGAAACCGAGCTTAGGAGTTAATTTTTGTCGATTAATGCAAAAAAATTGACACTTGATTAGTTGGCTAACTTTATATATATTTTTTATTTTTTATATTTGGTTCTATTAGTACACAATATTGACATACTTATGCTTATTTCCTTTATACTAGTAGTAGCAAGACTTTTTGGATTTAATTGTAAATTTAATCTACTTTTTTCTTTGAATTGTATAGATTCTTAATATAGACTTTAAACTTTATTGGTGATATCTTATATAAACATTTCAATACTACTTCTATAATTTATACTAAAGATATATGAAATTTCTATCTTAAGAATGTTATCAAGTTAAAGAAGTTTTATAATATTATAAAGGACATGAATCTCAAAAAAAGAGATTCTTAATATACTCTTATCTCATTCAAAAGAATTAGATTTTCATTCAAAGATAATATGGTATTAAATTAGAATAGCTATTTTTAAAGACAAAAAGACTTAAAAGTATTGAAATAAGATTAAAGACTAAAAAAACATTGATAAGAGTGAAAAGGGCTTCAATCTTGTTTCCATATATGCTCTTAACTAGGAGCTACGTGGACCTCTAAAATAAATTGGCTTTGCAAATTACATATCTTCACTTTTAAGGTAAGTTTGTTATATGTATACCATTTAATTAACTTGTCCCATAAGCTACCAAGGCATGGTTAACTTGTTGACCAAATTTCAATCTATCAATTAACTACAAACACATGTAAAATTAAAACAACATCTATGAAACATCTATGAAGCTTTTTTGGAAAAATTTATAAAATAAATTTATTTTTATCTACTTCTATTTAATCATACAAATAAATAATAAAATAATATATATATGATTGTTGTTTTACTTACTCTAGACTAATTTAATCAAAATAAACATGTATAAGAGGATTTGAACATGGGGAAAGACTATCCACATGAGTTTTTACATTAAGTTTACACAATTAAGTATCTCTTGATTAACTAAAACATCCAAAAAAGCTACAATGCCTTCCACATTCTATCAAATAAAATATTACAATTAATAATTCTATCTTATGCATTCATTGTCTCATCTTCTCTCCAAACTTATGACAATAATGAAAAATATTACACTATCATAAAAGACTACATAAAATATTCCATAATCCAATCACTAAAATTCTCTAAAACTAATTGTCATTCCCAGTAATCTGCTTCACATAATTTTGGATTCCTTAGACTTCTTCTTGGCACACTCTCAACTCTCAAAAATCAATGTATTATAATTCTCTCAATCATATCTATACTTCATAAACATCTTCTATTATCATCTTTCCAATCCTCCACTTATAATTCAGCACATAATAAATTCAATTTCTTATTTAACATCATATAAATTAAATCTTTCTTTCATTCTAAAATTTTACTTCACATTATTTAAATTCTATCTATTACTCTTCTTCTATAAAATAAACAAAGAAACAAAGAGGTAGCACCAAGTTTACCTCGGCTAATGACTATCACAGTCTTGCCCTATTTACTTCTTTTTTAAACTATTTATGCTTTCTTCAAAATATCAACCACTATATAACTGATGATAACTTCTTTTTCTGACTACATCATCAATCCTACCTTCTAAACTATCCATTCATCAATTTACTAGCTTTTCTTAATCCTACATACTATGTATTTTAAAATAAAAAAATCCTACCTATTCTATATAGCCCTACTCATAACTATGTAGCATCCTTGCAAATATGGAATTGGTAAAAAAAAACTTCTTCAATGAAACTCTTACAAAGTTTTTAATCCTCTGGCTCGCTTGATTGATCAATCCTAATATTCTCCATAGGTGGTTCCACTCATTCTCATTCTAATAATAAGTCCTCATCCTCCTACAATACTTCTATCAGTTCTCTCCTTAATTGGGTTGATAAGTCTTCATTATACACTTCCAATTCACAAATTTGAGCCTCCAAATGTAGAATCTTAACATCTTTTGCTTCCAAATGGTGTTGTTGTTGCCTCATGTTTTCCTTTAATTTATTAATTATTAAAATGGTGTCGTATTAAGTGCTATCTTACTTAAGAACACACTAGATGTCTAGCTGTAGAAGATAAAACAATGTTTTGTAAGTATTCAGGTAGGCTAGTGGATTTCAACCATCTAAATACAAACTATTTTGGATTTCAATATAAAAGCTTAATCCCAATACAAAGTACTTAGAAACACTATTTTTAATAACTTCAAGATATTATAAATACAAAGTCTTTTGTTATTTGTTAGTTTTTATTTTTTATTTTATTTTTATTTTTATTTTTATGTTATTTTATTTTATTTTTAATCCTAACTCTTGACAACAAGCTTCAACAAGCTGTAATTCTCAATCTGACAGTCCCATTGTTGTAAATTTCTACCACTAATATCTTTGTAAGCCTTCTAAATGCTCAAGAAGTTTCAATCCAATCTAACTTATAGGTTGTAAGAAAATGCCATTAATCCACACTGATATATCTTGACTCCCGTCTACAAGTCCTCAACTTACCACGCCAAAAGTCACCTTATTCTAGCTGATAGATCTCAAGATATTACAGAAATCCTAAACAACCTCAATCTGCTAACTTTCGATACCTCTTTATACTAATGATTAAATATCCTCTATCTGTTTTATCAGATTAACACAAATTTTTGCATGCACTTAACATACTCAACCCTCTAGATACCTCTAAATTTTAACTGCAAAAGTTTCTCTAATTTCACAAAACAGTCAAGAGTACCAGTCGTTACTTTATTGCAAAAATTCCAATTCACCAATATAAACACTGACTTTCAGCAATGATTGCAAAAGTCCTCCCAAACCCTATGAATCCAATTCTACACCTTTCAAAGGAGCTTGAAGCTAGCTCTCCGACCCCAAAAAAATCTTGATCTTTGAGTGTCCCTTTTTTTACCCTCTCCTCCTTTTTAACTCTGAGTGGTCTCCTTTTTTTCCGCCCTGGATTCCAAATTAGAACAATTGACAGCGCTTCTCCGGAATCCCTGTTTTTAAGAGGATCTTTCCACAAAAAGGACGTTTCTCCATAAACGGCATAGAGAATGGAACAGCTTGAAATGGAATCAAAGCTTCCGTATTTGGAATCTCATTGGGTTGCCCAACTAAGTCAGGTCTCATACTGGGTAAGAGGCCCATACTGGGACCTGGATTGGATGTCCCCGTAATTGGATCAAATTGGCCCTTCACATGAGACTCACCCAAATATGGAATTAGTTCTTTTCCCTTTTGTTGACTCCTGGTAAGATCGACTCGGATTCAATCCATCCAATTTATTGGAGAATCTTGAGGACCTTGTTTTATATCCTCAATTTTTCCTTGGCTTTGGATCTGCTGATTCCGTTTATTGAAATTGGACGGAACATTATATTACTGATAAGTATGTCTTGACTGCTTCCAATTCCTACACGCTAGCACGTAATCATCACTGGCTTTGAGATTGGAACATTCACTGGCATAATGACCAACCTATCTGCAACAGAAATGACGAAGTGGTCTTTCTATACCCCCATCGTGCATATTGGGTGTCTCTACTGGTACATCCCTACTAGGCTTGTTCCATATAGGGTTGGAAAATGATCTTGGTTGTCTCATTGGTACAGATGGTACTTGATTCAATGACGCTGGTGGAGTGACATTAACTGACCCTGAATATTGGCACTGGAATTAGCCACTATTTCTAACATCCAAGATGAATAAATATTAATATTATCTTTTTCATTTATATTTTTATCATATAATCGTGTTACAACATGACAACGGGTGGAGTAGATATTTGTAACTAACCAATATTGGCTAAAATACCTTCCAATTTTGTCACTACAACTTTCAAGGTTTCAATTTCTACCCATAAATTTTCTATTCTCAAGGTATAGAGAGTTTGCCTTAAAAAAGCACTAGGCTCCTGGCTGCCACTAATTGCTCAATCAAATCTTGAGATAAAAAAGACTAAATTTATATATATATATATATATATATATATATATATATAGATAACACTTTTAGGTGCTATTATACGAAATAAAAAAAGTCTTAAGTTCCCAAAAACATCCAAAATATGATTAAAAAAAAAAACTCTAAATACTTATATATCCTTAGGGGATATTATTCCTAAATTTCAAAAATTCATATCTTCCAATTAGACTATCCAAATACACTCAAATTTTATATGAAGTACCATAACTACTACCACAATAAATTTAAACTATAAATTCATTGTGGATCTTAAGATATCACCAAAATCCTAATAATAGCTTTAAATCCTAGTTTTTATATACATACATGTAAATTTCTTCATATCTCACAAAATAAGTACTTAAATGCCACAAATGACATATGTGAGCCAAAAATTCATCCAAAAACTTAAGATATGGCTCCAACCTTTACAATGAACAAAATCACTTACTATCTTTGATTTGGATGTACTAACTTTAACTCTCTATAACTTCTTTATTTAAATTCCAAATTCATCAAAAAATATATAAAAAATATAATTGAAGAAGTATTCTTTCCAATCCTAGTTTCCAATCCTTTGTTGCTCTTTGTAAATGTATGTTATGCCCCAAAGAGTGACAGTAGGTATGAAATTGATACCTTAACTTTGAGCGCCAATAACTCCTTCATAAAAATTCTAGATCACACAAAATTTGCATCCAATCCATACCCAAAAACCTAAACTTGCTGAATCTAGCCTCCAAAGCTCAAATGACCTCAAAAGAGAAATCGTAATCCTTAATATGGCCTCAGGTAGCCTCCTTGAAGCATATTGGCATGGCCTTTGACTAATAGGAATGAAGATCCATATTCCTTGCTTTTATCCAACCATGCTTTATTTTCATCTCTCCCAATAAGCCTCCTACTAGTTAAGATTTTCATCTTTAGGCTCTAATCTCTTCTCAAGGATTCATACTAAACATTTAGATCCTACAATTATTTTAAATATTATAATCAAAATAGATAAAACTCAAAATAAAGTTTCTTATATCTAATCTCTTTAAATTAATCTATTAATCAGTCTTACATATACCAAGACTTATGAACATATTATATGTCTTAACTAATTTTTATATACTATAAGTAATTATAGTACAACACCATTTTAATTCTATACTAGTCATCTATTGTCTAATTTTCCTATTTTGATAATGGTATCTTTTTTTGTTCCATTTTCAACTGACACTTTACTTTTTTCTATTCCAACATTGATATACCACAAATCTGGATTAGGTCTTGCCTTTGGCCTTCCATGATATGTTGAATGCATTCTTTTTCTTTTTTCAAAGCTCCTTATTTCTCCCTAAATTTAAGCTTCAATAATATCTTGGATTCCGTATATTTTTGTTAATTCAATTCTATTCCTTAATTCAGTGGCTTTGCTCCAATATCTCTTTCTTACTCACCTTCTATTATTGTCTTAAGTTTTCTCCTCATCCAGTTTATTCACTATGAATTATAATTGAAAAATCTGAGCCAATATGACATCTTTGAGATTCTTTCTTTCCGATGTTTTATCCAATAGAAATGCTAACTAGTTTATGTCCATCAAAACTAGAACTTCAGTCTCCTCTTTGATCATCAAACAAATTGGAACCCGCTGTCATTTGTAACATGACTATATGGTGAAAGATGATAATATGGATCTTATTATAGAAGAGCCAAGTTAAAAGAAAAGATAGAAAATTATAGATAAAAGATAGGAAGGTAATAAAACTTTTAGTAGTAATGCTGTCTTTTTAGAAAAAATAGCTTCTATTTACTTTGTAGGGCCAAAAATAAGACAAAATAAGGTATATTGGAAAAATAAATGATATATAAATCTTAAGAAGAAATTTAAAAGTAAATTTTAGTAAAAATTACTTAAAAAAAAATAGATGTTGATACCCGGAGAGGGCCAGTTATGAACCAGGGTCGAAATCAGACCCTGAGGCACAAAACTAAGTCTCGACGATGACTATAGGACTCTTTGGCAAATTGGAGAGTGGGATTTGATAGAAGATTGGATAGGATTTCTATAGGCATTGATTTTGGATGATTTGGAGTTGTTATGACTTTGTAAGAGCTTTGCAAAGTCAAGGTTTGTTTCGGATGACTTGGATTTTATGAAATAAAATACGATTTACGTTTTGGATGATTTCAAGAGTTTTATAATAGATCTATGGGTGAAATTTTGTGGATTTACGGTTATAGTTGTGTTCAATATATATTGTGAATTTGAACTCGATCTAACGGTTGAATTGAGGAATATTGAGGTTTAAATGGATTAATATCTTAGAAAGTAGAATTTTAGGTCTAGTGGGGATTTTTAAGATTTCTTGCAATGTACTAGTTGGATTGGAGTGAAACTTCTGTGAAAGAATCTTAGACTTATTTTCTTATGTGCATGAGAATTTTGAGATCAATCGAATGATGCAAAGAAGAGATATCAACTCTGGAAGATTGGCATCAAGATTGGAGAAGAAGGCTGGCCAATACCTGAGTACATTTTTGAAGTTATCATCAATTCAATAATTCCGATTCTTTTTAATTTTTTTGTGCTTATTTTTAACTTATTTTTTTATAAGTATACAAAATTTTAGTTAAGATCAACAGTTTAATCATTACTTATTGAGGTTTAAATCTGTTATAGAAATTACTAGGATTTGGTTTAGGATTTGGTTAGGGTTTGGTTTAGAATTTAGGGTTTGGATTAGGATTTTATTTAGGATTTAGGGTTTGATTTAGGATTTAGTTGGAGTTTATTTAGGGTTTAAAGTTTGGTTTAGGATTTGGATTAGAATTTAATTAGGATTTGATTTAGAGTTTAGGCTTTGGTTAGGGTTTGATTTAGGATTTAGGGTTTGGATTAGGATTTGGTTAGGATTTGATTTAAGATTTAGGGTTTGGTTTAGGATTTGGTTAGGATTTGGTTTAGGATTTAGTTGGGATTTAGTTTAAGGTTTGTTTAGGGTTTAATTTAGATTTTAGGATTTTATTAGGATTTAAGATTCAATTAGTTTTTGCCTAAAGTTTGAATGAAGTTCAATAGGATTTTAACTAGAATTAAATTAAGATTGAATTGAAATGTATTTGAGTGATATTTGTGATCCTTCTAATATTTCTTTAAGAATTCGTATTATTTGTTTGAAATTTCTTTAAGATTTTTTTGAATTTGATTAAGCTTGCTTAGCATTATTATGGTCTAATTAGAGCATTATTAGTATTCTATTAGAATTAAGATTTTGTTATTACAATTTTTATTCTTCCTTCCACAACTAGGTGCCCGAAGCATTTTCAAGCAAGACTTCACGTATTACGACACAGCCCTAGTGGAATCTTTGGTATAGCCTCCCGTTCCAATGAGTTATTTGATTTTCTAATTTTGTGCACTACGAACCTTGGACTAGCTGCTAGTACTATTAAATTCCAAACACATCGTTGAAGTACTGGAAAGGATATATTTTTCTCCTTTATTGATGGTGTTTGATTCAATGTATATGTAATTATAGAGTGCATATAATTGAAATAGAGCAAAGATACAAATTTTCTCATCTTTTGTTTGGCTTCCATCTCCGCATAGATTCTAGTTGCTACAAAAGCTATCCAATTAAACACCATACCTTCAAGCATTCCTATCGCAACAAACAATAGCTATTTGAATATGTACATGGTATGTCAATTCAAGCCTAATTGCTTCTGAACAAAATGCATCCACTCTATAAGCTTTGGTGTAAGTGCTTCCATCATTTGCTAACCTTGACTCTTCTCAAATGACGACATGCCTTTTTGAAATAACTTTTTGGTCTGAAATCACTAAATACTTCAACATCTACAACAAGCTCATCAATTAGGAGATATAGTACCTTTTGTAAGGTAGTCTCATCAATTCCAATAATGCTCCTCTTGACAACATTCAAACCATCCTCTAAGTCATAATTTTCTATATACTCTTCCACCAATTCTACATCAATTGATAACAAGTTATCTAATTCTTGCAGCAACTAATATAACTACACATTTCTAAAATCTCTTTGCTTTTTTGGAGACCAACAAATTTCCAACTTCATTGATTCCATATTACTAAAAACCACTAACGACGACAACCTCAAATTGCTCTTAGGTCTCACATTTTTGCACCTTTTTTCTCTGTCCATAGCTCTCTTTACTCTTTCTATTAACATTGTGGAATACTTGCTTCTCATTCTTTGCTCACACTAAAATTATTTTCTTGCTTATTAAAATAAATCCTATACTCCAATAGTTATATCCAAAACAACAATGTTCAAAATTTTGAAGAAAACTTCCACTAAGTACTTCACTCCTAATTTTTTCTTCGGAGTATGGATCAAGAATCACTAATCTTATTAACTATAATCTCACTTCAAATTTTCTTGACTAATTGGTATTAGGACCCACAACCAATCACTAGTTGTCTTTAATATCCATCATACACTTATGAATATAGGTAATCTATCATTAATAGGTAAGTTTTCTTTCTTCCAATTTTTAAAATCCATCTAAGATTTACGTATAATAAAGTCATAATCAATTTCTATTGATACGTGTAGTAAATTGAGTATCCATAAAAACTTCCAATTGAAGTGAACCATTAGAGAAATCTTCCACTACATGATACGATCCATGCCAACAGACTTGAAATTTTCTCAAAAAATTGTTAAATCGGCTTTCATAAAGAAGTACTAGATTATTAGACAAAAATAATTTGGAATGTAATTTACTATCATAATAATTCTTATATTGACGCTGTGTAACTTCTATAGTCAAAAAAGTCATAGCCCTAGATTCATCCAATTTTTTTAATTTTGCTAACCGATATTGGAGGGATTCTTTGTTGCCAAGATGTTCATCCAATGCAATTCTCACACTCTAAACTTCTAATATAATTGGAAATATTATCTCTTACTTGTATATCAATTGAAATGGTATGGAATTGGTAGTAACTTTATATGCAATACAATACGTCCACAATGTTGCAAACAATTTAGTATCCTAATCCATTTCCACACTAGATACTGTCTTAGTTAAAACTTTACACAAAATATTATTGGTCTTTTTAGTTTTTTCATTGGCTCAAGGATGATATGGAATTGTTTTCTGATATTTGATCTCATATTTATCCATCAAGACTGCAATCGTAGAATTAATAAAATAGGTTCCTTGATAATTAATTAATTCTTTGGTACAACCAAACCGAGTGATAATGTTCTCATATAAAAATGTGGCTATTGTATTGACATTATTAGTTTTTTTTGCCATTGCCTCAGTCCATTATGTTACATAATCGGTTGCTACCAAAATATATCTTTTTTGTCCATTATGTAAAGCTACAGCAATTGGTCTTACAAAATTAATACCTCATTTTTAAATGATGCTTATACAAAAATTGGTACCAATAACATAGTAGAAGTTCTAATAGGTCGATCAATTTGTTGACAAAGATCACAATGTCAGATATATTGGTGTGCAATTAAAAACATTATTGGCCACCAATATCCAACCATTAAAGCTTTACGAGCAATACTATCATCGACAAAATGTCTACCACAACTATCCAAATAGTAGCCTTCCAATATGATATGCACTTCACTTTGAAAGATACATTGGCATAAAATTCCATTGCATCTTTGCTTATACAAGGCGTTATTAATCATTGTATATAGAACACTTTTTAAAATCAAGCATTTCTTAAGTTTCTCACTGTAAGTAGGTAGAAATGCTTGAAATGTCAAATATTAAATCAATTTACTATTTTTGGATGTAATTACATCGACGATAAATAATTCTACATCAATAAGGGATCATTGATAGGCTCATTATCCAAAATATTGGATAAATGGAACATATGGTCTGCATTAGTATGTTTCTTTCCTGATCAGACATTGATAGTAAAATTAAATTCTTGAAGTAGTAACATCCATTGAGTAATGTGTCTACTTAATTGACATTCATTAATCATATACTTAAGAGCATCATGATTGATATGAAACATGAAGTCATAACCAAGCAAATAATGTCAAAATTTCTAAATAGAATAAATCATTTCCAAAGCTTTTAGTTCAATTATAGTATAATTTCATTCAGTTGTAACCAATTATCAACTAGTATAATGTATTGGATGATCCAAACCCTTTTCATCTTTTTCACTCAAGATAAATCCAATAGCAATATTAGATGCATCAGCATAAATATGAAATAATTTTGTCCAACAAGGTGCAACCAATTCTGATGCAAACACCAATTTTTGTTTCAATTCCTCCAACACAATTGTATATTCCTCAGTCCAAATTAGACTAGATCCATTTGATGTGGATTTTTTTAAAAGATTAGCTAAAGGCTGACATGTAACCATAAATAAATAAATAAATTGTTGATAATAATTGACATGGCCAACAAAACCACAAACATCCAATACTATTTTTGACTTTGATAAAGTCAATATATGTTTTTTTCGTTGTGTTCAAGCTTCAATATACCAAAGTAATTGAACTAATAAAGATGGGTTCAAACATGGAGAAAGACTGATTATATGAATTGAGTCTATTAGTGTCACAATTGACTGTACTCTAGCTATCTGAAATCAATTATCAAACTACAAAACACCAAGGCTTACTACTTTCATCTTAATTCAACATATAATCCATTCTATGAATATCAATTCAACAATACTTCTATATTCTTATCAGTTCATCTCCCACTTACTCTCTTTGTAATTTATATATATTCAATTATTGATCTTTAGCTTACTTATTATATTCAGTTTCTCAATGCATCACACAAAATTCAATATCTTTACTTAATACAACACAATTCGATAATCTCAATTCTCAAGGTCACAGATTTTCTCCAAAACGGTCAGTCCAAAGTCATATTCCATAATATACTAATCACAGTTTCAACAATATTTCTCTCAATCACAATTCTTTATAAAAAAATAATAAAAGCAAAGAAAATAAAGAGGTAGCACCAAGCTTATTCCGGCTTACGACTATCACAGTTTGGCTTTGATCTTTCTTTCCTCAACCTCTTTATCCTACCAAAAGATAGACCGTCGGCCAGCAAATTCCAAAGGTTATGAACCTTTGAATTCTTAACCATTTGTTCCACTAACAACCTACTGTTACCAAATAAACTGCCTAACTATAAGTCTAATTTTCAAGGTTATCAATAACCAACAAATAACTTACCACAAAATTTATTTATGTATTCTACATAGCTCCATTCTTATCTATGCAGTGTCCTCGCAAATATTATTTAGCTTCAACTTATAAAGACGTAGCAGCGTTGGCTTCTTCAGTCAATAGCGTTAGCTTACCACCCTTTGAATTGGTGACCTCTTCCTCTGTTACATCTTCATCGTCTACTTCAGTGTTTGAAGGTTCTCCATCCAAACGTGCCATCAGATCTTCATTCAACAAACCTAATTCCCATACTTGAGACTCAAAATGGGCAATTTGGTTTGGCGCGCTCCTCCAACATCTTCTACCATTCTCCTGTCGATTTCAAAGGTATCTCCAAAGGTATTGTCGCTAAAACTGGCATATTGGTCTACACTAAATTATTAGCTTCCTTCTCTAATGCGACTAATTTAGTCTGCAACATCGTAATCTCTATCTGTAGCCGCTCTTGCCATTCCTTCCAATCGGTCTCCATCTTTGCTTTCTCAGACACCATATTTACTACCTTCTCCTTTTCTGCCATCTATTTCTCCTTAATCCTAACTTCCTCCAGTGCAACGTCAATTAGTGGTAAGTTTTACAAAATGCGTAAAGATCCATGCCTATGCACTCCTCAAAAATCCTACTACTTCTCCTTAGTCCAACAAACATCCAATTGGATCAGCTCCATATTAGTCATAATAATACACTCTAATGGTGGCAACTCATCCTTGCGCCTTACATTACGTTGTTTCTCTTTCCTATTCAACTTACTCTTAATCTTTTTAATTACCATTGTATTCTAACATAAGTAAGCACTCACAACTAATCTCTCAAAATACACATACATGGTTGCTTACACAAAAAAAAACACGATGCTTATTAAGAATCCTCTTCCTACTTCTTACTATGGACCAATCAATTGGGTCGACTCCCCCTTATTTTCCACAATTTGTCATAATGAAATACCCTACTAACTAGGTCTGATAACTAGTCTTTACTACCACCGTCACTAATTCCATCCATATACCTCGTACTTCTTATTACCTTACATTTACTACCCTATCATCATCATTATATATCCTCTCGCCCTTTCTGTAACAAAAAACTCGTCTCGGGTTTATGTATATTAAAGTTTAATCCGATTGCCATTGATTCGTATCATAAATTTAGTATCCATAAAATCTTCCAATTACACTGAACCATTTGGAAATCCGTCAGTAACTCGATGTAATCCATGCCATCGAATTTGAAATTTTTTTAGAAAATTTTTAAATCGACTATCATAAAAAAGTATCAAATCATTTGGCATAAAAGCCTTTGGTCTAAGCTTACTATCATAGTAAGTCTTCCTTTGTTTTTGTGTAGTTTCGATTATCATTAATGCATTGGCTCTAGCTTCATCCAATTTTTCCAATTCTTCTAAATGATGCCATAATGAATCATGATCTTCTAATCTATTATCTATAGCAATTCGTAAACTTTGGACTTCCAATTCTATAGGTAATATTGCTTCTTGGCCATAAATCAATTAAAAAGGAGTAGCATTGGTAGTAACTTTATACGCAGTATAGTATGCCCATAAAGTTGCGAACAACTTAGTGTCCCAATCTATTCCAGCTCCTAAAACTGCTTTTGTTAAGATTTTACATAAAATTCCATTAGTCTTTTCTATTTGTCCATTGGCTCTAGTATGATATGGTATAGTCTTACGATGTTTTATCTCGTATTTAGCCGTAAGTGCTTCAATTGTACTATTTATAAAATGAGTTCCTCGGTCACTAACCAATTCTTGTGGACAACCAAACCGCGTTGTCGTATGGCGTGATTTGCTATCTGGGAATACACTGGGTATCTAGCTGTAGAGAGTGTACCTTAAACCTTTATATAATTCTTTTCTTGGCTTCCAAAACTCCTTTATTTTTGTATAAAACTCCAAATATAATAAAAACCCTTCAAAACATATTTTTCCCACGAAGGGTTTTCTTGCCCCGAACTTTAGAAAATCATAACTATTGATCGAACCGTTCAGTTCGTTTCAAATATACAAGATAGGTAGAATTTACCCTTAACTTGTACCACAAAAAAAATCCAACTGCAAATTCACTCCCGATCTTTTGGCATCTAAAAAACCCTAGCAGACACTCCAAACCCTAATTTATAAGCATCCGAAAACTATTTTCCTTATATCTCAAAATCCCGAACTCCAAATGTCATAAAACTTATGCAAAAAGTTTATTAACATGAAATTACACATTCCTTGAAATTTTGAGCCAAAACCTCACAAAATTGCTCAAGTTATAGCTCAAGAGACAAACACTAGTAAATCGGTTTACTTACTGCCCTTAGATTGCATGTGCTGACTTCAAAATCCAATAACTCCTTTATGCCAACTTGAAATCCAGTAAGCAGTATGTAAAAAGTATAGCCGCAAAAGTGCTCTCTTTAGTCACAGTCGCCGATCCTCAATTGCCATCCGTACGCGTGCGTTATGCCCAAAAGAGTGACAAAAGGTCCAAAACTAACACCTTAACTTTGAGCGCCTATAACTTCTTCATAAAAACCCCAAATGACACAAAACTCGCACCAAAACCTTAATCAAAAACCTAAACCTTCTGACCTTAGCCTTCAAAGTTCGAATGGCCTCGAGAAACTAACCCTAATCCCTAATATGGCGTCGGGCAGCCTCCTCAAAGCCCATTGGTCATGATTTTTGACCAATAGGAATGGAGATTTTTATTTTTCATCTCCATTCATCTATATTGGTGCCCTAATTCCTCCCTTTGCTACCAAAATCCTTCTTCAATCCTTTTTCTTATAAGATTTACATAATGTATTCTCTAAACACCAAATAAAAGAACCAAAATAAGTTTTTAAATGTCACCAATGTCTAACAAAGGTGACTCTAAATATTTAGAAGTTACTATCAACCAAAACCAATCTTAAAAGCCACTATCAAAAAGAAATTAAAGTTATACAAATTCTATAGTAATCTTTTTAAACAACCTCTTCTCAAAGTAATAATCAAATTATATCCTACAACTAACTAAAATCTACTAATATGGCCCTTTAATGTTACTTAATAAATTATATATTAAGTACATAATTACATTATTTTCATATAGTAGCCAAACCACAACATGACAGCGTAATAATATTTTCATACAAAAAAGTTGCTACTGTACTTGTACTATCAGTTTTCATAGCTACGACTTCAGTCCATTTTGTTACGTAATCCGTTGCTACCAGTATATATTATTTTTGTCCATTTCTCGATATTGGTGCAATTGGTCCTACAAAATTAATTTCCCATTTTTCAAAAGGTGCTTGAGCCAGAATTGGTACCAATGGCATTGTTGAAGTTTCAGTAAGTCGACCTGTTCTCTGACATGGATTGCAATGATGGACGAATTGGTGGGCATCTACAAACATTGTTGGCTACCAATAACCAACCTATAAAGCTTTACGAGCCATATTATCTCCCGCAAAATATCCATGACAATTGTCTAAGTGGCAACCTTCCAATATAGTACTCACTTCAGTCTGATAAATATAGCATCACAAAACTCCATCCTTGCCTTGTTTATATAAAGCTTCACCAATCATTATATAAGGTGCACATTTTAATATTAAGCATCATTTAAGTTTTTCATTAAAATTGGGTGGGAAGATTTGAAATGTCAAGTATTGAATTATTTCACTATACTCCGGAGTAATTACATCTATTGCAAACAGTTCCGCATTGGACAGTGCATCGTTAATGGGTTCATTATTCAATATATTGGATAACTGAGATAAATGGTCCATATTGGAATGTGATTTTTCTAGTCTTATCTGAATAGTAAAGTCAAATTCTTCCAAGAGTAAAATCCATCGTGCAATACGACCACTCAATTGAGGCTTATTAATCATATATTTTAAAGCATCATGGTTGACATGAAAAATAAATTTATAACCAAGAAGATAATGTCAAAACTTTTGTACGGAATAAATCATCCTCAATGCTTCTCTTTTGGTTGTTGTATAATTTCTTTCAATTGCTATCAATTGATGATTTGCATAATAAATAGGATGATCAAAACCCCGGTCATTTTTCTAGCTTAATACACAACCAATCGCGACATTAGATGCATCCACATAAACTTGGAATGATTTTGTCCAATAAGATACCACCAATATTGGTTTTGACACCAATTTCTGTTTCAATGTTTGGAATGCAATTGTACATTCTTTTGTCCAAACTGGACTGGTCCCATTGGTTGATGGTTTCTTCAAGAGATTTATCAAGGAAAGGCATATAATTACGAATAGATAGATAAATTACCGATAATAACTGACATGGCCGAAAAATGTTTGAATACCCGTAATAGTGTTTGATTGCTTTAATTCTACTACATTCTTTATTTTATCCGGATCTGTAGCAATGACTGCCATTGAAACTATATGATCCAACAGTTTACTAGAAGGTACATCAAATTGGTACTTTTCCAAATTTAAAGAAATTCCATATTTGGCACATTGATTCAAACATTGACTTAGATATTTTAAATGCCTAGTTTTCGTACTAAATGTACAAAAATCATCTAGAAATATTTCTATTAAAATTCGTAGATAATCTTGGAACGCTTGCTTCATTATCTTTTGAAATATAGCTGGTGCATTATAAAGCCCAAATAGCATAACCTTATACGCAAAGGTCCCCCAATTCATATTAAAAGTAGTTTTTAACTGATCTTCTTTTATAATTTTACCTTGATTATAACTAGAGAATCCATCAAGAAATGAATAACATTCATGTCTAGCGACAACATCCAATATACTATCCGTGAATGGTAAAGAAAAATAATTTTTCTTCGTAGCCGCATTTAATTTATAGAAATCTTGACAGATACAAACTTTTTGATTCTTTTTCGGTACCATAACAATTAATGAAACCCATTCACTGAAAGGAATTAGATAGATAAATCCAAACTCCAAGAGTTTATGCAGTTCTTCTTTTACCATAAGTGAGTATTTTGAATTAAGTCGATGTTGTCTTTGGCATACTGGTGTAGCGTTCTCCTCTAATATAATTTGATGCTCACAAACTTTAGTTGGAATTCCTTTCAAATCCGCATACCACCATGCAAAAGTAATTTTATGCATTAAAAAGTAATCCATCCAAATTTCTTTCTCCTTGCCTTTTATACTATCGTAAAATTAAATGATTTGGGGAGCCTCTCCTATACCTAAATTAATGGGTTGACATCGTGGAATTTCAGGAGTCTCTGGAATAATGTTCTGCTCAATTCTAGAATCTTTCATAAAATCTGACAAATTAGAACTTTCCAAGTCCTGTTCCATAGCACTAACGTGATTAACATCTTGTCTTGTATCAACAGAAATTGGGTCAGGTGTACCAATTTCTTCTTCTGTAGACTCATCTTCATAATCCGATGTGAATTCTAAATTGACAAATTGAGTTTCTCCGTGATATTGAAAAGGGTATATTTGAAACAGAATTTTATCATTACCTTTTTCAATTGTCAATGTACCATGGCCTTAGTCATTTCGAGCTTTAGCTTGATATAACCACAATCACCCCAATAAAATTGGGTATGATAATATAGAGCTTTATAATTAAAAAATAATATAATCAATTTTGTAGGTAATCTCCATAATTATTGTATCAATATTTTGTAAAATATCCATAGGTTTAATTTGACTAGAGTCAGCCATTCTCAAAAACACTGTAATAGGCAATAAATGATCTAAACCCAACTCCTCCATTATAGTTGCATTTATAAGATTTACACTAGATCCTCCATCTACTTGTACTCTCGATACTAACACTCCATCAATTGAAACATTAATCATTGGTGCACTCGGATTAGGATTCAAACTTACTTCACGAATTTCTTTATTTCGAGATCTGCAATGAATTAATAAGGAATTCAAGATAGTTTGGCACTAAGGTACTATCGCCAATAGTTGCTTCATAGAGATCGTGGACTGTATGGTATCCAAATCTTTTAGAATATCATATAGTTCTATATTAGTGATAATTTCTAATGTCCATTTCTTCCCAGTCCTAGACACCAATGCAGATAAATTAGTTTTCTCTATATTGGATATTGGTAAAGCTACTGGAACTATATTTGACGGAGCCTATAAAATCGATTCTTTCAACGGATAAGATTGTTCTCCTAATTGGATTGAGATTGATTCCTTGGAATTTGATGGTCAACCAAATATATTGACAAGATTAAATAGAGAGGATTGACCTACATCTAATATTGGATTTTTGCTCGAAATTTGTACTGGATTACTTTTGCCTGATAACAGTCCATTATGATTTAAAAGAATTGGTTCCTCCAATATTTGAATTGGTCCTTTATCCCTCTTCTGATTTCTTGTAAGGATAGCTTAGACTACTTTTATCCGATGAACTGGTGATTCATGTGTCCCGTTATTTTTTTTATTCTAGAATTTGCATAGTCAATTGTATCTTCTGATCATAATTATTAGGGTTAAATGGAACATTGCATTCATAATGAAAATGACCCAATTGCTTATAATTTCCACATACTTGACCATTTTTGTCTATAAACCTTGGATTAGGGTATTTACTGGCATAATAACCAATTTGCCAGCACCAATAGCAATGTAGTGGTTTTTGGCCCATATCGTCAAGTATACTTAGAGTCTCCACTAGAGTATATCTACTAGGCCGATTCCAGGTAGCCATAATAAATGATCTTGGCTGACCAGTTGCTACTGGTCGAGAATTGGACTACTGAAATGGTATAGTTTGGAGATTATCTCCTTGATTATTTCCACCGTTCTGCATATTTGTTCCATAAACTGGATTATAATTAGTATTTTGAAAATTTCCAAAGCCACAATTAGGTCAATTTAGGTGATTACTATTCCAAGCACCCAAATTTCTAGTCTCTACTTGATTAACATTCCATTGAATTGGTTGTATTAATGTCTGGTTATTGAACTGTTGTTGCCTTTGTAAATGCCAGCAATTTTGGGTAAGGTGCTTTCCTCTACAAAATGTACATTGAACACCCGTTTGTCTAAGTCATGGATATTTCGTATCAAAATGATCTTGTTCCTTACAATTATTATACAATACATTAGGTCTCGTATTAGAAGGCTTATGTCGTTTCTCCTTATCTTTAGCCAAATTCATGGCCAATTCTTCCATCTTCTTTGTTAGATTTAATAACAAGGCTTCATTTGGATCTTTAACAGTTGCATTTGTGAAAAACTTTAGTTATTGATAGATTGACAATGTAAAATAAGGTGTCATTCTTATTGGTATTATTGCTTGGAGTGGAGTAGCATTAATTGGTTTTTGCAACATAACATTCTTCACATTGGAGGCAGCCATTTGTAGATAATTATACATCGACACATTTTTCGGTTGTATTTGTTGGCTTCTTGAACTTGAAATCATTGTAGCTCCCATTGTTAATAATTGGTCATAATAACATTCTTCCTATACCTTTGCTCGTATCAACGATGCCTCTACCGTAGCTGGTCGAACCTCTTTTACAAACATTTTTAATTCTGGTAGATGTAAATCGTTAATTAATATCGATAATATAAATGCATCTGGCATTTGATTATTTGACCATTTACGAAGTATATCCACGACCCGGCCATAATAGGACTCTATTGATTCCCCTGCAAACATCCTACTATTCATCAAACTTTCTCTAAGCCGATCTTCAAATCCAATTGGTCTAAAATGGGTTAGGAAGGAATTCCTCAAGGCCTTCCAATTGAAAAATCTACCCACTGGTTGCCAATTATACCATTCAAAAGCTATATCTTTTAAAGTTGTTGGCAACCATCTCAACCAAATATCTTCAGTTCTATTATTATTAGTCATACAGGCTGTCAAGAATTGAAATATATGGTGATCAAGATCAGAGCCCAGCCAAGTACTAAAAGTAGGTAATGGTGCCACACTTATAGTGCAGTCTTCTACTGCTTCCATTTCTATCGCAATTGGTATTTCTGACACTCCCACAACCATTGGTGTTATCACTGGTCTTTTTGCTATTTGAATTTGAATTTTTCTTCCTTTGGTTTTACATGGACCTATAATTCCTTTTTGTCATTTCCGTAGGAGATTTCTTATGCATAATTGATCTTGTCTTTCTTTTGCTTGTCGATTAATTCTTTGATAATCCTCCCCTTCATGATTATTACTCATAATCTTTCATTCTTCTTTACAAAATCAATACTACCTTGAATTTTAACTCATATATTTGTAACCTTAAAACTAGTTCTTCTCACATTTTCATTCAACATATAATTCCATCTCTCAAACAATCAATTTCTAACATTTCATATAATTATCATTTCCTCTACAGTGGTGTCGGGGTAGAGAGAGTTTGCCTCAAGAAAATGCTGGACTTTTGGCTGTCACTAATTATTCAATCAAGCTTGAAAATAAGGGAAGCCCTAAGTTTATATATAATTTTTCTCTTTTTGAGTAACTACACCAAATACACAATCCTCAAATAACCCACAACTTCCAAAATATGATAAAAACTTCTAAATCCTTGTTTATTCTTATGTGGAGATTTTTCCGAATTTCAACACCTCATATCTCTTAATCCGACCGTCCAAACAAACTCAAATTTTACATGAGGTACTGATGTATTCTTATTAACTTTTACAACAATTTTCAACTGCAAATTCATTGCAGATCTTGAGATATCTTGAAATCCCTAACAGTCGCTTCAAACCCTTGTCTTTATACATCCGCGTGTAATTTTCTTCATATCTCACAAAATATAAGCTCAAATGCCACGAACATTGTATGTATAGCTTTTTAATACAAAATTTTACATTCTTCAAAAATTTTGAACCAAAAATTCGTCCGAAAACTCAAGTTATGGCTTCAACCATTACTACAAATAAACCCGCTTACTTACTGCTTTTGATTTGGAAGCGTCGCCTTCAACTCCTTACAACTCCTTTATATGAACTCCAAAAGCAATAATTCTTTCGTAAAAGATGTAGGTCTTGAAATCGCCGTTCCATTCACACCTTCCGATCTTCAAAAGCTGCTGTAAAACTCCTCATACTCTCAAAAGAGTAACAGTATGTCTTAAATAAACACCTTAACTTCAAACAATTATAACTTTTTCACCCTAACTCCAAATCCTCTAATTTTTGTATACAAATTGTTCTTCAAACCCTAAACTTTACAATCCTAGCTTCTAATTTCCAAATGCCTCCGAAAGAGGAACCCTAATCCCTAATAAGGCCTCGGGCAGCCTCCTCAAAGCCCATTGGGCATGGTATTCGACCAATAGGGATGAAGTTCCTCATTCCTTGCCTTCATCCGACCATGCCTTGCTTTCATCCCCTCCAAATAGCCTCCTACTAGTTTAAATTTTCATCCTTAGGTTTCCACCTTCTCCCAAGGCTTCATACTAAACATTTAGGTCCTATATATATATATATATATATATATATTTTAATGTCAAAATCAAAAGAAGTAAAGAAACAAAGTAAAGTTTCTTATACCAACTCCTTTTAATTTTATCTACTAGCCACTCTAACACACATCTAGATTTATCAACATATAACATGTTTTAGCTAATTTTTATATATTGTAAGCATTTACAGTACGACAGCGGTGCCAAGATGTTGTTCTCATTGTGTTCAAGCTTCAATATACCAAAGCAATTGAACTAGTAGAGGTTGGTTCGAACATGAAGAAAGATTGATTATATGAATTGGGTTTATTAGTGTCACAATTGACTGTATTCTAGCTATCTGAAATTAATTATCAAACTACAAAACACCAAGGCTTACTACTTCCGTCTTAATTCAACACATAATCTATTCTACGAATATCAATTCAACAATATTTTCATATTCTTATCAGTTCATCTCTCACTTACTCTCTTTGCGGTTTATATATATTTAATTACTGATCTCCAGCTTACTTATTATATTTAGTTTTTCAATTCATCACATAAAATTCAATATCTTCACTTAACACAACACAATTCGATAATCTCAATTCTCAAGGTCATAGATTTTCTCCAAAACGGTCAGTCCAAAGTCATATTCCACAATATACTAATCACAGTTTCAACAATATTTCTCTCAATCATAATTCTTTATAAGAAAATAATAAAAGTAAAAAAAATAAAGAAGTAGCACCAAGCTTATCCCGGCTTACGACTATCACAGTCTAGCCTTGATCTCCCTTTCCTCAACCTCTTTATCCTACCAAAAGATGGACCGTCGGCCAACAGATTTCAAAGATTATGAACCTTAGAATTCTTAACGATTTGTTCTACTAACAACCTACTGTTACCAACTAAATTGGCTAATCATAAGTCTAATTCTGAAGGTTATCAATAACCAACGAATAACTTATCATAAAATTTATTTACATATTTTACAATATACGAGTAATTTTATCCAAGTGAGTAGCAATATCAGCCAATGAGATGATATGTCCCAATAATTTATCAAACGGTACTCTAAATTGAGATTTCTCTAAATTCAAAGAGATCTTACAATGGCCACAGAGATCCAAACACTTACCAAGACATTCCAAATGATCAGCCTTTGTACTAAATATGCAAAAATCATCTTAAAATATCTCTATTGAATGTTATAAATGATCCTAAAAAGCTTACATAATTATCCTTTGAAATATGATTAGGACATTAATCCAAACGGCATAATTTTATAAATAAAGGTCTCCCAGTCCGTAGTGAAAGTAGTCTTTAACTGGACTTTTTCTCCAATTTTAACTTAATTATATTTCAAAAATCCATCCAAAAAGGAACAATATCCATGCTTGGCTATCACATCTAGGATACTATTTAGGATTTGATTTGGATTTGGTTTAGGATTTGATTAGGATTTGATTTAGGATTTAGGATTTGATTAGGATTTGGTTTAGGATTTAGGATTTGCTTAAAATTTTATTTAAATTTTAGGATTTGATTAGGTTTTGGTTTAAGATTTAGAATTTAGTTAGGATTTGATTTAGGATTTAAGATTTGATTAAGATTTGGTTTAGAGTTTAGGATTTGATTAGAATTTGATTTAGAATTTAAAATTTGGTTAGGATTTGAATTAGGATTAGGATTTAGTTAGGAATTTATTTAGAGATTAAGATTTTTTAGGATTTATTTAGGGTTTAAGATTTAGTTATTTTTTGGCCTAAAGTTTAATTGAAGTCCAATAGGATTTTAACTAGGATTTAATTAAGATTAGATTGAAATTTATTTAAGAGATATTTGTGATCATTCTAATATTTCTATAAGATTTCTTATTGTTTCTTTGTAATTCTTTTAAGATTTATTTGAATTGATTAAAGCTTGCTTTACATTTTTATAGTCTAATTAGAGTTTAATTAGTGTTCTATTAGAATTAGAAATTTGTTGTTGCAATTTTCTTTCTACTTTCCAAAGCTAGGTGCCTAGAGCATTCTCAAGCAAGACTTCACGTATTTCGACAATAGAAAAGAAGATTTAAGATTTAGGAAGAAAGCCTTCTAATTTTCCAACTTGATATCCATAATTCCATTGTATACTTTGATAACCTTTGAAGTTTCATTAGTACCTAAATTAAGGGATTGGCACACAAGTTTTTCGACAATATTCAATTTGATTTTTTTTCTCTAACTTTTAATCTTTCATGTAATCCAACAAATTAAAACTATCCAATTCTGGTTCCAGTGCATTGATTTCTTTAACCATGGAATTATTCATTCAATCTGCAATAACATGATCAGAGTTTGTTGTATCTTTCAAATGTACTAAATATTCTCTGGATCCTCCACATTCATATAACATGTCATTTTTTTGCACATGAAGTGGATTATCACCAACTTACATTACATTGGTAACTTCATCATATTTTGCATCAAGTTGACCCTCATCGTCAAATGTTGCTTGTGAACTTAGAATTTGAGATTCTCCATGATATTAAATTGGATACATTTGTAACACAATCTTGTTTTTTTATTTTTCCAATAGTCAATATTTTGCGACCCTAATCATTCTTAGCTTTGGCTTAATATAGCCACAATCAACTTAATAAGATTGGATAGGATAATATGGAACTCTGTAATCAAAAAATAATATAATTAATCTTATATATGATTCTACTGATTACAGTGTTAATACTACGTAAGATATCCATTGGTTTCACTACACTATGATTTGCCATCCTCAATATCAATGTCATGGATAATAATTATTCTAAGTCTTCCATTATATCAGCATTCATTAGATTCACACTAGAGCCACCATCTACTTGAACTCCAAAAATAAGAATACCAATGATGGATACATCAATAATTAGTGCTCCTGGATTGGAATTTAAACTAACTTTACGAATTTCTCTATTATGGGACCTATGTATTATTAATGAAAAATTCAATATAGAATGATATTTTGGGACTATTGCCAAAAGTTGCTTTATTATAATAGAGGCCTAAATTACATCCAAATCTTTCAAAATATTATATGATTTCATATTGGTAGTGATTCCCAGGGCCCTCTTTTTTTTCATTGATTTCAACTTAATTCCTTGAGATAATATATCTTTCTTTATGGAATTTGGATGTGGAATAGCTAAATAATTTTTTTTAGAATGTCCATCCATAAGAAGATCCTTCAAAGTATAAGATGGCTCTTGGAACTTCCTAGATAATGGTATTGATTTAGATTGAATCAATACCTTGATACTAAGAATTTCATTAAGTTACCTAGTTAGATCACGTCTCATTGTTGATAATGTTTCCGATACAGGCATTGAATTTGGAATTTCCATAATTGATATGAAGCGGTTCTTTGTAACTGGTACATCCAATTATTGAATTGGATCTTTTTTTTTGTTGACCTCATATAAGTACTACGTTAATGACTTCAACTTGATGTACTCGGGATTTTTATTGAACACAACTTTTATCATCTGACTGCTCACTCCATTGCATGTCTTGAACTTGATTATTGAAATTAAATGGAGCATTGCACTGCTAGTAAGTGTATCTAGACTACTAATAATTTCCACATACTACAACATATTCATCATTGGTTCTTCGATTGAGACATTTACCACTATAATGTCCTATCTGCTTGCAACAATAATATTGAAGTGATCTTCTTCCAATTCCATCAAGAATATTGGATGTTTCTACTAATATATACCAGCTAGACATGTTCTAAGTTAGATGGGTAAATAATCCTGGTTGTCCAGTTGGTACTATAGAATCTGAAATTGATTTTTGAATGGGTGGATATTGGAAATATCCTTGCTGATTTTCCTCAATACATTGAAAATTGGATCCACATTCTTGGTTATATCCAAAATTTTGAAAATTAGAAAAATTCCTATTTTGTTTATTTGAACAATTCCTACTCTAGCCAAACCTATTTTCTGTCTAGACTTGATTAACATCCTATGAAGTCGGTTGAATTATGGTTTGATTACCAAACTCTTGTTGCTTTTTTAAATTCTAATAATTGGTGGTGGCATACTTACCTCTACAAAATGTACATTGTACAATTATTTGAGGTGGTGAAGAATATTCCATCACCATATGGCCTTATCCTCTACAATTATTGCATCAAATATTGGGGCTCATATTGGTCGGTTTATGCTTCTTTTCCTTATCCTTTCTCAAATTAAAAGCTAATTTTTCTATCTTCTTTGTCAACATTAACAACAAAGCTTCATTTGGATCTTTCAAAATTATTTTATTACGTAACTCTTTTGTAGGTATTAATTTTTGATATGAAAGTTATGACAAATACGGAACTGTTGTTGTTGGTGGTAGAGCTTGCAATGGGATAGCATTAATTATTTCTTATGGATTAGCATTAAGATTTGCATTGTAATCAATCATTCTTGAATAACTATCCATTACTGCATTCCAAGTTGGCATTTGATAACCTCCTTGAGATGGAATCATTGTAATTCTTGTAATTAGAAATTGGTCATAATAACATTCTTTTCATACCTTAGCTCAATCAAGTGAGAAAGCAATTGTGGCCGATTGGGCCTCCTTTACAAACATCTTTAATTCTAGTGGATATAGTTTGTGATTGCTCGTTTTACTTATTTTGGAAGAAACCTCTCAACATAAATCTGTATAGGAAGATTCGAACACGGGAAATAACTAGTTGCTTAAGCGTTCACGTTAGGGTCACACAATCAATTACCTCCTGAATGTATCGTCTCTATTTCTAATATCTGAACACACAAAGAAACTATAATCTCTTCCTTCACTTTATCGGTCTCTTCCTTACAGCAATTCAGTCATACCAATAACTGCTATTTCCACCAATATATTCACCCTCATAATCTCCAACTGTAATATTGTGCACTCAATATATACTATCTAACTAGGGGCTATGTGGCGACGTTCTATAGGACCTCCAATATGTGTTGACTTTGTAGGGCACATGCCTTGACTTACAAGGCAAGTTTTTCTACATGTGGGCCACATAGTTAGCTTGATCTTCAAGCTAACAACATATGTGGCACATGGCCAACTTGTTGACCACGTTTCTAATCCAAAAAGTCAATTAAAGACACCTATGAAGTCAAAGCAGTATCTAAGAAGTTTCTAGAAAGCTTCCATATTAAATATTATAGAATTAACTTACTTTAACCTATTTTTACTTACTTCTACCTATTTCTATATGTAATTATAAGCTTACATGATTATGACCGTGACATTACCTCCCCTTCTAGGGACGAATTCCACGAGGAGCGGTCATCAAATGTTGAAAAAATCTATGATGTGACAAATTCTATTCGCCACATACTCTGATCTCAGTTCTCTTCGAAGATGATTGATAGGGCCTCTCAACCATCGGTAGTGTCCCATACCAGAGCGGGAAGACCACCCAGTTATTTGATCATTGTTGAGGCCTTCGTAACTTCCTTCGAATAGAATATTTGGAACACCATCAGGAGTTGTTCCTACCTCTAGCAAAATCACCAAACATCGGGAGTCCCTTCCCAAATCGTGATACCAAACGCGTTGTATCTCACCATCTATTTGAGGAAGAATATGTCATTCTTGAAGATCTTCATCTCGATTGCATCGTCCTGAAGGTTGTGACAATCGTAATGTCTCGTCCGGCAGGTCAGCAAATGAAGGCTCTTGAGTTGAATCCACTGGTTGTTGATTCTCCATCTCTTGAGCGTCAGTACTACAACGAAGCAACGAACAAGAATTGAAAGTAGAATGTTATCTTGCCTAGATGTTGTTTCTTTTATAAAGAAGGTTTTCGTAGAGCTTGTTGTCTTCTTGGTATGTCCACTATCTTGTAGGGTTCAAGAAGAGACATGTGGAATACTAGATGGATTTTCATTGACTCCGATGTCGTATTACGTGCTTTGCTCGAGAACGCGCCGGGCGTCTGGCTGTAGAAGGTAGTATGGAGATTCACCGATAGTCAAGCAGTCTATCAGTTTTTGACTGCTGGAATATAAATGACTGCAATAATGTACCGTAAATCTATACGGATGCTCTTAGATTGCTTGTCGAAGTCTTTTTTTTTTTTTTTTTTGCCCCAGCCGATAGGTCTCTAGACGTTACAGAGAACCCCGAACAACCCAAACTGTTAATCTTCAATATCCCTTTGTACTTACGATCTTGTATCCACTGACTGTCCTGTTAGATTAACCCAATAAATTTCATTCACTCCGCATACTCAATCCTATAGACACCCCTTTAATCTTTCAATCACGGACATAACTCGATTTTACAAAACAGTCAAGAGTATTCAAACCCACTTCATTTAAAAATCCCGATTCACCATTACAACACTGACTTCAGCAGCGATTGCCTCAGTCTTCCCAAAACTCTATGAAGAAGAAAAATCCAAATTCTATGTCTTTCCTTCCCCGACCCGAAGCATGAAGCTCCTCTCTCTAATTCCCTTGATCTTCAAAAAAAAAGCCTCCAATGAAAAAACCGAACTGGTAACCTTGCAAAAGCTTGAAAACTAGCTCCTCCCTTGATTCCCCCCTAACCTTATCCTCTGAATTTCTTCAATCTTCCGTCTTAGATCCGGAATTGGCTCCCACCTCAAGCTTGGATCCGAAATTGGCTCTCGCCGTCAAGCTTTCTCCTCCGTTTTTACCTTTAAGAAATCCATTTACCGAAAACAACGTTCCCTAAAACGGCACAGAGAACAGGGCAGCTTGAAACAGAATCGAACCCCGTAATCGGGATCACATTGAGTCGCCCAACCAATTCAGGTCCTACATTGGGAAAGATGCCCGTAGTAACCTGGATGTTCCCGTAATTAGGTCAAATTGGTCCTCGCGTCAGATTGGCTAAGACCCGTAGTAAGACCTGGATTTCCCGTAATTAGACTCCATTGGGTTGACCGGCCAATTCAGGTCTCATATTGGATAAGAGGACCCGGATTGGATTATCGAAATTGGATCCAATTGGCTCCTCGAACCCGTCGTGTGAATTGGTCCTTCTCTTCCTACTTACTCCCGTTATTGGAATCGAACGGGGCATTTCAGTATGCCCCGGCAAACTGTAACGGAGTGACTGAATCAGACCACTCAGTATTTGTACTGGAGTTGGTCGATGCTCCCAATATTCGAGATAACTGAATATTAATAAAATTCCCCTTTCTTTTTATTTTCACTGTATACTCGTGTTACAACACGACATCCACCGCCTCTGAACCTGTGCATCCTCCGGTATGCACCAATTTATCCAATTGCTATTTGATTCAGAATATATCCCCTACGTCTTTGTCCAATTCGTCTTCGTCACCTTCATTATCCATATCACTTTCATCTTCTTGCTACGGAATCTCTATACCTTCATTAAGGTCTTCCATATTCATCTCTGCGTGTCTTTGTTTAAATATTTTTACTCACTTCCTTGCAATTGGTATTTTCAATTTTGTACCATCTAACTCCCGTAATGAGTAAGTCGCATTATCATAAACAGTTGTTTCAACATATGGTCCAAACAAACGTTTTAAAAATTTCCGCAAAGTACTATGTTGATTATCCAGACTATTGTCATAAACAAGTACCCAGTCACCTTCCTCGATTACTTTTGGTCTCAATCGATGTTGCTTATCGAATCGCGCCTTGTTTTGTAACCTTGCTCTTTTTAACCTTTCCAATGCTATCTGGACATCTTCCGTTCTTTGCTCCAATTGACGAATCCTAATAGCCAGAAGTTCTTCTCTTGTCAATTCATCTTCCCATGGTAGCATACTCCAAGTAAGTACCTTTTCTTCAATCAGCATAATTGGTTTTCGACTTGTCATAAGTTCTACTAGCATATATCCTGTCACTGAACTATGTGTTGTTCGATCAGCCCATAATGAAAATGACAAAAGCTGTGGCCACTCTTTAACCTTCCCATTACAAGCTTTAACCAATGCTTTCACAATTGGCGGGTGACCACGTTCGCTTTTTGCATTCCCTTCTGGATTATAAGCAGTAGTTAGTGATAGTTTAACTCCACATTTTTCAAAGAACTTACGAGCTTCTTGTGCATTTAATTCTCCACGATCTGCAGTGATTTTTCCTATGCACCCGTAATGGCAAATGACATCTTCAAGCAAAAACCTACAAATCTCCTCTGTAGATTTTGTCCTCAATGCTCTTCCTTCTACTAGATTTGATAAATCTTCACGAGCTAAAACCAAATATCTCATCTGCCATAACCCAACCGGCATAATAACCAAATCAACAACCCATTTAAAATGAATAGCCAAAGGATACGTAGGATGAAGACCATCTCAATGTCGGATATTAGAATACGATTGACAGATTTCACATGACTCTACAAATGAGAGCACATCTCGATACATATTTTTCCACCAATATCGTTCCTTGAGTTTAGCAAAAGTAGCCCAGATTCCTCTATGCCCTGCCCATAAACTATCATGAAACTCCTTTAATAATTTTAGTTTTTCTTCCCTTTTGCCTATCACTCGTTGTGGCATCCCAATTCCTTTCTTCGGTCTCTTCCATAAGAATCCATCTCGAAGTAAAAATCCATATGCTTTTTTTCTTATTTGTTTGAATTTTTCTGTAGACCAATTCCCCTGCTTAGACAAGGTATTCAAATAATGACCAATATCCAATAATTCTCCTTCATAAGATTCTTCAAGAAATAGCTTGTCTTCTCTGTTGAGATTTGATATTGAATAGAATTTCAATTCCACATCATCAATGTCTTCAACCATTTCGTCCTCCCTCTCGTATCTTGCTCGAGATAGCATGTCTGCTACTAAATTGTCCTTCCTAGTAACATGCTTAAATTCTGGATTTAGTGACTTAATATAAGCAATCCATCTCAACATTGCATTATCTGGCGTTGAACAGTTAATAATCATTTCAAGCAATGGCAAGCAATCTGTTTCAATTACTACTACTGCCCCAATCAAATAGTCCTTTTTAGCTTTCATAGCCGAAACGACTCCCCAAAGTTCTCTTTTGACTTACGAATATGCACGCTGACGAATATTTAAAACTTTAGCTTCAAATCGAACTGCAAATCTACTCCCATTCGAATCATCTTGATCCACAGCCCATCCAACGGCAATTGGACTAGCGTCTACAGTAAGAATCACTGGTCTATTGCACTTATAATCAACCTTCCTCAATATTGGAGGTGACATCAATAATTTCTTCAATCTTTGCATTGCCTGAATATGCCTTTCTTCCCATTCAAATCGGTAACCCTTGCGTAACAGTTCATATAATGGATCCGCTATGTGAGCAAAATGAGGGATCCAGATTCGATAAAATACACATGCACCCAAAAACCTGCGAACCTCTGTTAAAGAACCACAATCCTCTTTCATCCTTCCAATTGCATCAACTTTAGTCGGATCTGGTTTTCTTCCGTAAGGTCCGCATAAATGTCCAACAATTACAACCTCTCGCACTCCAAATACGGACTTCATACCCGATAATGTAAGATGAACTTCTCCAAGCCGAGTTAAAATCTTTTCACAATCTTGTATATGATCAACAACATATCTGCGACACCCCCTCGTATCTAAAGTTTTATCCTTGTCTCCTTCTCTGCACCCTTTTATAGGAACATCATCCAGAAAAGGCATAGTCTTTTCCGAAATAAAATCCCTCAATACCATATTCATCCCATTCATCATATGTGCAACTGAGTTGGTCGCGCCTTGAGGAAGAGTGCACATTCTAACCAATCCAAGCGGTGTCCTCATCGTTGTCATATCTCTACTTCCTTCGGCAAGTTGAAATTGATCATAACCTGAATACAAGTCACCTATTGAATAGATCGCCCTTCCAGCAAATGCCTCAGCAAATTCATCCACAATAGGTCCAATTCCTACATTCCTGACAGTTACAGCATTCACCGGCTGCATATCTTGAATAAACCGTAGTGACCCATTCTTCCTAGGTACCGTAAACCATCGACTAGAATACGGCGCAAATGAAGGTTCCAATATTTTCATCTTTATCTTTTCTTTTAATAATTCCACCAATTTAGGTAAATGTGTCCTCGGTACTAGAATCGGTCTTAGATTCCAAGGTGCATGCGGTACAGTGAAGATAACTATAGGTGTTATAATATTTGGATCCACACACCCAATTTCATGAGATTCAAAGGCAAACGATCTACCTTGTTTAGCCAACATCTTTTTGAAGCAAGTAATTTCCTCCGGCAATAAAGAACCATCAAAACCAATCTTCAATTCTTCAAAAGTCTCTTCAGTAAATTGATGTCCAATACTCATTGGATCTCTTAAACTTGCTTCTTTTGAGGCTTCTCCCATTTGTTCTTTAGAATCTTCTGGTAATGGTCCGGCAACAGGCTTTACCTTCTTATCTGCCATTTTATATCTCGTCTCTACTGTGACTTCTGGTGTTTGAAAAGATTCAAGCATGGTATAAACCTCTCTCGAATGAATCTCAACAATCTTATCATTATCCCCTAACCCAATAGATGTAATCAATTCCAATGAATCTTCCAGCCCATTTTCTTCATAAACACCCAAAATCCTCTCATCATCTTGCAATGTACCTATCTTGCGTAACTGTCCTTCAATATCATATAATCTTTTTCTTTCTTTTCTTTTAAAATCATCAACTTTCTTATACATATTATTTCCATTCTCCAATATACCAATAAAACTCGCATCAAAGGCACCTTCATCTCGCGAGAATACCTCCTCTTTTGTACCTCCTTAATCTCGCTTTACAGTGGTACCTCCCCAAAATCCTTAAATCCTTCAACAATCTTTGGCAATGGTTTCTCCCTCAACCTATCTCGATTCCGTTCATGGTTAGGAGGTATTGTTAGAAATTGTACAGCTTTCCTGCCATCTTCGCTCCGTACCCTTGCATAAGCAGAACCATCGTCAAGTACCTTTGTTTCCATCCGTGTTGTCGTGATATAAGGTTGTCCTAAAATCAACGGATAAGACGTTGTATCTTGAACGAAGAAATGTTGCTCCGTCTCAACATCTCCAATCCGAATTTTGACATCTGGACAAGCTCCATATAATTTGCCCCGTGTGTTATTAGCTGCTCGTATTGCCCATCCATGTTCCATATCAATTGGCCATTTTTGCTTCTTATAAAGATCTTTAGACATGAGATTTATTTCAGAACCATGGTCGACCAAAGCAACTTTTGGTTCTTCTATATCTCCTACCTTCACCAATACCTCAGTAGTTTCCCTTGCCTAATGCTTTCGAGTATAATGGCTCAAAGTTTTCATTTCCTTATCACTAGAATCTTCGAAATGTACTCGCTGATTATACCCATTCTTTTCATTTGTTGGTTGCTTGTAACCAATATCAACCTCTTCTTCATCTCTACATATTCTTGCATCAATAGCATGACTCATTCCAGTTTTACTCATTAATTGCCTCTTTTGCTTAATGCTGTCAATGATAACATCATGAAACTCCTTCTTTGCAATTCTCAAGACTTCTTTCAATGTGAATTCCACCTTAGCGTTTAATATACGTTCTTCCAACACCCCTTTCAAATTTGTTGCCGCTTCAATGTCAGAAAGTAGCTTATAAGCAATTGATTTGCCCTTATCTTTTGTCTCCGTTGTTTTTTCTCCCAATGATGCTGAGGTATCCTTTACAGGCAATTCTTGTGAAGCTGCCTCCCGAGCCTTGTCTCCTCGAGTTTGCCTCTTAAAAGAATTTCCTTCTCTAGTATCATCAAAATTTCTTCGTCTTTTTTCTTCCATCAAAGCTTCATGTTGGCTCTTAGCAATATATGCATGAACTGAAAGAGACTCAACAGGATCCTCCCAACCTGTTCTTCTTCGTATTGTAGCTGCAGTTCTCAATAACGCTTCTCGAGGTAATTTCCCTTCTTGCATTGTAGAAACGGCAGAAGCCCAAAACTCACTAGTTTCCGTACTTCCACCAATTTCATCATCTACTCTAGCACCATAACTTGCACTTTCTCGTACCACTGTTTCATGCTCTTTTAAGTAATCTTGAACCAATGCTCTCATTCCTCCCTTGCCAAAATTGGTTTGAAGAAGATCCTCCCTATCTTTCAATGCTATCTTCCCTTCTTTCCAGCAAATAATTCCCTGCCGTATCATATTATTAAATTCATTGCAATCTTTTCTAGTGTATGAAGCATCATCACACCAAATGCATCTTTATACATATCCTTGTTTTGAAACATTCTTCGAATTGTTTATAGAAGTATTCTCTTCAAGTCTTGCCAATTTGATTTGAAGATCTTGCATTCCTCGTATAATTTCTTCCATATCCATATTTGCTTTCTTTGACAAGGATGTCGAAGGTTGAACTGTAGGCATTGTCGGTGGTGTTGTACGTATTGGAGCTTTGGGTGCTTGTACTGTTTTCGGAATATTGCTCCTATCCTTCCTCCTTTCTTTTTTTGTAAGCAACCCCACCGCATCTTCCACGTTCTTCCACTTCGTTGTCAATCCTTCATCTTTTTTTTTGTCTTCAAGAAGGGGTTCTAATTTCTCTTGCAATTCTCCATCAGCAGCTTGAAGAAATAGATCAACTTTGTTCGGCTCCAATGTCAATTTTTCTACCTTCGATAATTGAGAGTACTACCTCTCAAATTTCCTTAGTAGCTCTGTTGCTTGCAAATTCTTATTGGGCCGTTCAATCCATCCCAGAAACAGCTTCTTAGTAACGCGATCAGCATCTTCCAAGAAATATTCGTCTTTCAATGTATGTGAAAAATCCTCCCATGAATTCCCACAATGATCCGTAATCGATGTTATGTGGTCCCTTATCTCCGGTATCGTGGCAAGTCCAAATAGTGCAACCATTTTCTTCTAAGAAACCCGATTTAATTCCATTTCACGAACATAATTTCTTAAATACTTTGAAATATTCCTTCCATCAAATTGATCAATTTTATTGACCACTGCTTGTAATGCTTTGGTTTCCAAAGCTTCCTTTCGATCATTGCTTTGCTGTTGCTGCATTGACAATGAGAAGGCTTGAAACAAACTAGCAATAGACGGATCCATGTGCATACCTTGTCCTTTAGAAGACTCCCCACCAGAAACTTCTCCCAAAAATCCTTCAAAATTTTTATTTTCGTTTTCCATAAAAATAAAGATAAAATCAACCAAAATCCAATACCTTCCACCTCAAGCTTTCACGTCGGGTTCACCACTTATGTCGTATTACATGCTTTCCTGCTCGAGAACGCGCCGGGCGTCTGGCTGTAGAAGGTAGTATGGAGATTCACCGATAGTCAAGCAGTCTATCAGTTTTTGACTACTGGAATATAAACGACTGCAACAATGTACCGTAAATCTATACGGATGCTCTTCAACTGCTTGTCGAAGTCTTTTTTTTTTTTTTTTGCCCCAGCCGATAAGTCTCTAGACGTTACAGAGAACCCTGAACAACCCAAACTGTTAATCTTCAATACCCCTTTGTACTTACGATCTTGTATCCACTGACTGTCCTGTTAGATTAACCCAATAAATTTCATTCACTCCGCATACTCAATCCTATAGACACCCCTTTAATCCTTCAATCACAGACGTAACTCGATTTTACAAAATAGTCAAGAGTATTCAAACCCACTTCATTTAAAAATCCCGATTCACCATTACAACACTGACTTCAGCAACGATTGCCTCAGTCTTCTCAAAACTCTACGAAGAAGAAAAATCCAAATTCTATGTCTTTCTTTCCCCGACCCGAAGCATGAAGCTTCTCTCTCTAATTCCCTTGATCTTCAAAAAACTCCCATGAAAAAAACCGAACTGGTAACCTTCCAAAAGCTTTGAAACCCCCCCCTCCCCCCCCCCCCCCCCCCCCGATTCCCCCCTAACCTTATCCTCTGAATTTCTTCAATCTTCCATCTTAGATCCGGAATTGGCTCCCACCTCAAGCTTGGATCCGAAATTGGCTCTCGCCGTCAAGCTTTCTCCTCCGTTTTTACCTTTAAGAAATCCATTTACCGAAAACAACGTTCCCTGAAACGGCACAGAGAACAGGACAGCCTGAAACAGAATCGAACCCCGTAATCGGGACCACATTGAGTCGCCCGACCAATTCAGGTCCTATATTGGGAAAGATGCTCGTAGTAACCTGGATGTTCCCATAATTGGGTCAAATTGGTCCTCGCGTCAGATTGGCTAAGACCCGTAGTAAGACCTGGATTCCCCGTAATTAGACTGCATCGGGTTGATCGGCCAATTCAGGTCTCATATTGGATAAGAGGACCCGGATTGGATTATCGAAATTGGATCCAATTGGCTCTTCAAACCCGTCGTGTGAATTGGTCCTTCTCTTCCTGCTGACTCTCGTTATTGGAATCGAACGGAGCATTTCAGTATGCCCCGGCTGACTGTAACGGAGTGACTGAACCTGACCACTCATATTTGTACTGGAGTTGGTCGATGCTCCCAATATTCGAGGTAACTGAATATTAATAAAATTCTCCTTTCTTTTTATTTTCACTGTATACTCGTGTTACAACACGACACCGGTAGAAGTAAACGATATGCAACTGGATTGATTTATGCAAAAATAGAAAATGGTCCCAGCCTTGGATAGTCCAACTTGTCACAAGGACGAGTGGTCTTGATATTACGACGAAGTATTCATACCTTATCACTCAAGTTGAATGATGGTTGTTCCTTTCGATAGACATCCGCATTGGCCTTTTGTTGTTCTTGAGCCTCTTTTAACTGCGCCTTCATCGTTGCATGTAGCTCTGATAAATGAATTGCCAAATCTTTCGCAGCAGGATTATCAATTTTTGAAAAGTCAAAAGTATCAAGTCATGGATGATAACCATAATTAGCAAAGAAAGGTGTTTGTTTTGTAGAAGAGTGTACCATGTTATTGTAAGTAAACTCTGCCAATGACAAAAGAGTTGGCCAATCATCTTGTTTGTAATTAATGGTACATCTTAAATATTGTTCCAAAACTTGATTAACACGCTCCGTTTGTCCATCAGTTTGAGGATGGAATACCAAAGATAGTTTTATATCCACTTTAAGAATATTGAAAAGAGTCCGCCAAAATCTTGATACAAATTGAGTTCCCCTATGTGATATAATAACCTTGGATAATCCATGATAGTGATAGATATTGTCAAGAAAGAGCTTAGCTGTTTCTTCACCTGTGATAGATTTTGTACATGGTATAAAATGTGCCATCTTGGTAAGACAATCTACTATCACAAATATAAAGTCATAAAAACCTGAGATTGGAAGATCCGTGATGAAGTCCATAGAAACAAAAGACCATAGTTGTTCTGGAATGGGTAATGGCTGAAGAAGTCCAAAAGATCGATGACGAGGAGTTTTCGATCTTGAGCAAACATCACATGATTGTACAAAATCTTTAACTGCCTTCCACATTTGAGGCCACCAAAAATTCCTAGATATCAACTCCAAAGTCTTATTATATCCAAAATGTCCTGCTGCAAGAAAGACGTCACGAGCTTGAAGAACACGTAAACATGCTTCTCCTTCTGGAATATATAAGCGTCCTTTGAAATAGAGTAGGTTATTCTTGAATTCAAATTTAGATAGATGATGAGATTAAAAAGAATTTTTCTTGATATCATGAACAAGAGGGTCTGAAGACATACTTAACTGGACTTGCTTAAGAAAAGTTAAATCAACAGTCAATGTTAATTTTATTGCTCGAAGATGAAATTATTGTGGCTTCAAGAGAACTATTCTTTGTTGCTCAAAAGCTGCATTTCCTTCTTTTGGTGCAAGATAAGAATGTCTAGACAAGGTATTGGACAAACCTTGTTATTTTCCAGGTTGATTAGTAATGATGAACTCGAATCTTGATAAAAACATGCTCCAACGAGGTTGGCGATGATTTAATACGCGTGCTGATATAAGATATTCAAGGTTCTTGTGATCCATATACACGGTGACTGGACTGGAAGCGCCTTCTAGATAATGACGCCATTCTTGAAAAGAATCCATAATTACAAGAAGTTCTTTGTCGTGGATCTCATAATTGATTTCTGCTGTTGAGAATTTTCTTGAATGAAAGGCTACTAGATGAAGTTTGTCATTTGTTCCCATTTGTGATAAAACCGCACCCAGAGCAAAGTCCGATGCATCTGTTTCCATAAAGAATGCTTTGGAAAAATCAACACGATACAAGATTGGTGCAGAAACAAACGCTGTCTTCAAAGATTCAAAAGAAACTTCTGCTTCTTGATTTCATTGGAGTTTGTCTTTACAAGTCAAACGTGTAAGTGGAGCTGATACTTGAGAGAAGTCTTTGATGAAGATTCGATAGTAGTTGGTAAATCCCAAAAAACATTGGACATCTCTTACCGTTTTTGGGATCTTCCAGTCTATAATAGTTTGAACTTTCTTAGGATCCATCATAAGTCCATCATTTGAAATGATGTAACCTAAGAAATCCACTTGAATAGTATGGAATACACACTTTTCTATCTTGGCATAGAGTCCTGCATCTCTTAATTTTTGTACCACACAACTAACATGAAGTTCATGTTCTTTTGGATTCTTAGAAAAGATCCAGATGTCATCTAGATAACATACCACAAAATCGTCCAAAAACTCTCGAAAAACATCATTCATTAGATGTTGAAAAAATGCTGGTACATTTGTAAGTCCAAAAGGCATGACGTTGTATTCAAAATGTCCATACCTAGTTCGAAACATAGTCTTTCATTCATCTCTTTCTTTGATGCATACTAGATTGTATGCTCTCCGAAGATCTATTTTTGAATAGATCTTAGCTTGATTCAGCAAATCAAGAAGTCCGGATATTAAAGGTGGTGGATACCTGTTCTTGATGGTAATCTTGTTGAGTCCTCGATAATCAACACACATCGGCAATGATCCATCTTTTTTCTTCACAAATAGAATTGGAGCTCCTGCCGGAGATTTAGAATGGCGTATAAAATTTTTGGCAAGATTTTCTTCAATATACTCCTTGAGTTCAGCCAACTCATTTTGTGATAAACTGTAGATTGGTCCGAATGGCAGTTGTGCTCCTTCTTGAAGGTCAATTGAGTAATCATAGGGACGATGATCCGGGAGTGTATCCGCATTCTTATTTTCAAATACATCTTAAAATTCTTGATATTGGCTTGAAATACCACTTGAAGTCTTTACACCAGTAGAAACGGGTGTAGCATAAATAATTTATGGTGATTCTTTCATAGCAGCATACAAGAAAGCTTTTGCACCTATAAATATGGATTTAATTCAACTGGACTTATGACTCTCTACTTGCTTAACTACACTGTTAGTTATACTTTTAGAAAAAGTAAGAGTTCGGAAAATCCAGTCTATTTGAGGGTTGTATTTTTCTAACCACGATAAACCTAAAATGACTGGATTAGAGAGAGATCAAATGATATTAAATACTGCAAAACTATTATGACCATTGATTATTACTTCTATAGGAAGAGTTTCTTGAGTAATATCTCCAAAAGACAATGGACGACCATCTATGACTTCTACATGAACAGGTTTAGTTTTCTTTACTAAAGATATGCTATGTCTTTTAGTAAATTCTTCATCTGAAAAACACGCTGAGGCTCTTGAATCTAATAAGGCAGAGAATTTGTAATGTTTAGGTCCTAAAATAACATTTAATGTAAAACAAAGAGAGGGCTCTGAGGAGAGAATAGGACCTTTATTAGAAGTTGTGCAAGGTTCCAGCCGCACGGTGTCGTGTTGTAACACGAGTATACAGTGAAAATAAAAAGAAAGGCGAATTTTATTAATATTCAGTTACCTCGAATATTGGGAGCATCGACCAACTCTAGTACAAATACTGAGTGGTCAGGTTCAGTCACTCCGTTACAGTCAGCCGGGGCATATTGAAATGCTCCGTTCGATTCCAATAATGAGAGTCAGCAAGAAGAGAAGGACCAATTCACACGACGGGTTCGAGGAGCCAATTGGATCCAATTTCGATAATCCAATCCGGGTCCTCTTATCCAATATGAGACCTGAATTGGCCAATCAACTCGATGCAGTCTAATTACGGGGAATCCAGGTCTTACTACGGGTCTTAGCCAATCTGACGCGAGGACCAATTTGACCCAATTATGGGAACATCCAGGTTACTACGGGCATCTTTTCCAATATAGGACCTGAATTGGTCGGGCGACTCAATGTGGTCCCGATTACGGGGTTCGATTCTGTTTCAGGCTGTCCTGTTCTCTGTGCCGTTTCAGGGAACGTTGTTTTCGGTAAATGGATTTCTTAAAGGTAAAAACGGAGGAGAAAGCTTGACGGCGAGAGCCAATTTCGGATCCAAGCTTGAGGTGGGAGCCAATTCCGGATCTAAGATGGAAGATTGAAGAAATTCAGAGGATAAGGTTAGGGGGGAATCGGGGGGGGGGGGGGGGGGGGAGGGGGGGGTTTCAAAGCTTTTGGAAGGTTACCAGTTCGGTTTTTTTCATGGGAGTTTTTTGAAGATCAAGGGAATTAGAGAGAGAAGCTTCATGCTTCGGGTCGGGGAAAGAAAGACATAGAATTTGGATTTTTCTTCTTCGTAGAGTTTTGAGAAGACTGAGGCAATCGCTGCTGAAGTCAGTGTTGTAATGGTGAATCGGGATTTTTAAATGAAGTGGGTTGAATACTCTTGACTGTTTTGTAAAATCGAGTTACGTCTGTGATTGAAGGATTAAAGGGGTGTCTATAGGATTGAGTATGCGGAGTGAATGAAATTTATTGGGTTAATCTAACAGGACAGTCAGTGGATACAAGATCGTAATTACAAAGGGGTATTGAAGATTAACAGGTTGGGTTGTTCGGGGTTCTCTGTAACGTCTAGAGACCTATCGGCTGGGGAAAAAAAACAAAAAAAAAAAAAAAAAAAGACTTCGACAAGCAGTCGAAGAGCATCCGTATAGATTTACGGTACATTGTTGCAGTCTTTTATATTCCAGCAGTCAAAAATTGATAGACTGCTTGACTATCGGTGAATCTCCATACTACCTTCTACAGCCAGACGCTCGGCGCGTTCTCGAGCAGGAAAGCACGTAATACGACAACGGTCTCTATAGTAGCTGGACAAACTCGTTTTCTGACATATTATCTTCTTTCACAACCATACTCCTCATTTTGTGATTGTGTCGTTTCTTTGGACAATGTTGAGCAGTGTGCTTTGGTTCTCCACAATATAAACATAATCCTTCTTGACGACGATAAGTCTTTTTTTGCTCAGTAAGAGGTTTGAAACGTACTGCATCAATTTGCATATCCTCCACTTTCGAATGTATGAATTGAAGAGGTGTTGGTGTTGCCATTGAATTATAGTAACGTTGAGGTCCACTTGTACGGTTCTCAGATCGAAATTCAAAAAGGCGATTGTCGCACTTCACAGCAAAGTCAATTGCTTGACTCAATGTTTGAGGATCAGATAAGTTGAGCATTAATTTTTTTACCTCATATTGTAATCAGTAGAGAAATTGGCTAATAAATAGAGCATCATCCCACTTGATATCTATTGCAATTTATCGAAATTGTGAAGCATATAACGTTACTAATCGATTGCCTTGTCATAAAATACGGATCTTATTGGTTGCAACACAAATTGCATCATGTTCTCCATACATGGATCAAAACTCTGCCAAAAAAGCCTCTAGATTATTATATATTCGATCTTGTCATTGAAGAAAAGATGAAAACCACGATAGTGCCGAACCTGAAAGAAGCGTACCAATGAATCTAACTTGTGATCCTGGAGTTGGATAGCTTTGGGGTTGAAGTACAATCACAAGTTACACTTGATTGATAAATCCTCGAAACTTGGATCTGGTGCCATCAAACTTCTCGGGTAGGACAATTCTTGGTTCTCTAACATTTGAAGGGCATTCCACCATAGGAGAAAAGACATGGTTTCGTGCAGATGTTGAAGCAGCTCCAACCATTTCTATATCTTCACTTCCTGCCAATCTTATTGCTCTTTGTGGTGGTAAATAGAGTTGATGCATTGCAATTATTAACTCCCTCAATTGCTCTTGCATTTGTGCCATTGCACTCTTCATTTCAAGAAGTTCTGCCATGATAACAGTTAGAAGAGAGAAGATGTCTAACATCGCTCAAGACAAATAGAAGACAGGACTTGCGGACAAAGAAAATACTAAGGACAATATCAGTTTAGAAGAAGGTAATCCGCAACTTCTAATACGCTTATATCTTATCAAGAAAAAGGGATAATCCACTCTTAATCAAGATTAGATAAAGCTCTGATATTGTAGGTGTACTCCTGTCAATCTGTTAAGGACAAGAACTCGATGAAAAAACAATTCAGACAAGTGAGCCTTCAGTCAAAGAGAGGTAACAAAATATATATAAACAAGTATATATATTGAAAGAGAAACTGGAATGGCTATTGCCAAAAGACAAGAAAACTAGAGACCCTTGAAACAAGACTAGAAGCAAGGAAGGAGTTGACAAGAGTGATCTAATCCAAAAAGTCAATTAAAGACACCTCTGAAGTCAAAGTAACATCCATGAAGCTTCTAGGAAGCTTCTATATTAAATATTATAGAATTAACTTACTTTTACCTACTTTTACTTACTTCTACCTATTTCTATATGTAATTATTAGCTTATATGATTATGGCCGTGACACCCCGTTGTCGTGTTGTCGTTCGGCTACTATATGAAAATAATGTAATTATGTACTTAATATATAAATTATTAAGTAACATGGTAAGAGCCATGTTAGTAGATTTTAGTTGGTTGTAGGATATAATTTGATTATTACTTTGAAAAGAGGTTGTTTAAAAAGATTACTATAGAATTTTTATAACTTTAATTTCTTTTTATAGTGGCTTTTAAGATTGGTTTTGGTTGATAGTAACTTCTAAATATTTAGAATCACCTTTGTTAGACATTGGTGACATTTAAAAAACTATTTTGGTTCTTTTATTTGGTGTTTAGAGAATACATTATGTAAATCTTATAAGAAAATGGATTGAAGAAGGATTTTGGTAGCAAAGGGAATAATTAGGGCACCAATATAGATGAATGGAGATGAATGATGAAAATCTCCATTCCTATTGGTCAAAAATCATGACCAATGGGCTTTGAGGAGGCTGCCCGAGGCCATATTAGGGATTAGGGTTAGTTTCTCGAAGCCATTCGAACTTTGAAGGCTAGGGTCAAAAGGTTTAGGTTTTTGGTTAAGGTTTTGGTGCAAGTTTTGTGTCATTTGGGGTTTATATGAAGAAGTTATAGGCGCTCAAAGTTAAGGTGTAAGTTTTCGACGTACTGTCACTCTTTTGAGCATACCGCACGCGTTCGGACAGCAAACGAGGATCGGCGACCGGATTTGAAAAGAGCACTTTTTCGGCTACAATATGTGCATACTGTTTATCGAATTCCAAGCTTTTATGAAGGAGATATTGGCAGTTGAAGTCAGCGCTTGATATCTAAGGGTAGTAAGTAGCCCGAATTACTTGTGCTTGTGATTTGAGCTATATCTTAGACAATTTGATGAGGTTTTAGCTCAAAATTTCCAAGATTGTGTGTAACCTTGTTATAAAGCTTTCTTTATAAGTTTTGTGTGATTTGGAGCTTGGATTTAAGAGATATAAGGAAAATAGTTTTCGAATGCTTGTAAGTTAGGGTTTTGTGCACCTGCTAGGGTTTCTAAGATGCCGAACGATCGGTGATAGATGTACGGTTCAATTTTTTTGTGGTACAATTTAAGTATAGCATCTAGCTTATGTAGAAATTTGAAACAAAGTGAACGGTTGGATTAGTTATTAATGTATCAGATGCTATACTTAAATTGTACCGTCCCATCTGATACATTAATAATTACTAACTATCCTTTCAACCACCTCTACATCCTAACGCACCTAATTAGGTCTATCCTAAGTACATTCGACATGACTTCCTCTAGAAATTGAAAAACCATCTCGGATTTTACATATGATATAACCAAAATCGGTTCCCGTTAATGGGGGTACTGAGTTGCTGATCCATGAAATCCTCCAATTGAACAGACCCATTGGAAAATCCTTCAATCACACGATATGGCCCATGCCTGTGAACTTGAAATTTGCTCGAAAAATAATTAAACCTGCTATCAAATAACAATACCAAATCATTGGGCATAAAACTCTTCGGACGCAGTTTACTATCATAGTAACTCTTCCATTGTTTTTGAGTTACTTCCATGTTGAAGAGAGCTGTAGCTCGTATTTAATCCAATTTGCCCAACTCTGCCAATCGATATTGAAGTGATTCCTTATCTCCAAGATATTGTCATGTTACGTGCTTTCCTACTTGAGAATGCGTCGGGCGTCTGGCTGTAGAAGGTAGTATGGCGATTCGCTAATATTCAAGCACTCTATCAGTTTTTGACTGTTGGAATATAAACGATTGCAAGAATATATCGTAAATATATACGAATATCCTTCGACTCTTCGCCGAAATCCTTTTTATCCCAACCGGTAGGTCTCTAGACGTTATAGAGAACCCCGAACAACCCAATTTGTTAATCTTCGATACCGCTTTATATTCACGACCTTGTATCCACTAACTGTCTTGTTAGATTAATCCAAAAAATTTTATTTACTCCGCTGTCATATTACGTGCTTTCCTGCTCGAGAACGCGTCAAGCGTCTGGCTGTAGAAGGTAGTATGGAGATTCGCCGATAGTCAAACAGTCTATCAGTTTTGAGTGCTGGAATATAAACGATAGTAACAATGTATCGTAAATCTATATGGATGCTCTTCGACTGCTTATCGAAATCCTTTTTGCCCCAGCCGGTAGGTCTCTAGACGTTACAGAGAACCCCGAACAACCCAAACTGTTAATCTTCAATACCCCTTTGTACTTACGATCTTGTATCCACTGACAGTCTTGTTAGATTAACCCAATAAATTTCATTCACTCCGCATACTCAATCCTATAGACACCCTTTTAATCCTTCAATCACAGACGTAACTCGATTTCATAAAACAGTCAAGAGTATTCAAACCCACTTCATTAAAAATCTCGATTCACCATTACAATACTGACTTCAGCAGCGATTGCCTCAGTCTTCCCAAAACTCTACGAAGAAGAAAAATCCAAATTCTATGTCTTTCCTTCCCCAACCCGAAGCATGAAGCTCCTCTCTCTAATCCCCTTGATCTTCAAAAACTTCCAATGAAAACCGAACTAGTAACCTTGCAAAAGCTTGAAACTAGCTCCCCCCGATTCCCAGAAAAAAAAAAAAAAAAAAAACAAAAAAGAAAAAAAAAAAAACAACCCCCCCTTCAAAACTATATCCCCCTTAACCTTATCCTCTGAATTTCTTCAATCTTCCGTCTTAGATCCAGAATTGGCTCACACCATCAAAGTTGGATCCAAAATTGGCTCTTGCCGTCAGAGCTTTCTCCTCCGTTTTTACCTTTAAGAAATCCATTTACTAAAAACAACGTTCCCTTAAACGGCACAGAGAACAGGACAGCCTGAAACAGAATCGAAACCCCCTAATCGGGACCACATTGAGTCGCCCGACCAATTCAGGTTCCATATTGGGAAAGATGCCCATAATAACCTGGATGTTCCCGTAATTGGGTCTGCATTGAGTTGTCCGGCCAATTCAGGTCTCATATTGGATAAGAGAACCCGGATTGGATTCTCGAAATTAGATCCAATTGGCTCTTCAAATCCGTCGTGTGAATTGGTCCTTCTCTTCCTGCTCACTTCCGTTATTGGAATTGAATGGAGCATTTCAGTATGCCCCGAATGACTGTAACGGGGTCACTGAACCTGACCACTAAGTATTTGTACAGGAGTTGGTCGATGCTCCCAATATCCGAGGTAACTCAATATTAATAAAATTCCCCTTTCTTTTTATTTTCACTGTATATTCGTGTTACAACACGACAACCACCCCCTCTGAACCTGTGCATCCTCCGGTATGCACCAATTTACCCAATTGCTGTTTGATTCAGAATATATCCCCTACGTCTTTCTCCAGTTCGTCTTCGTCACCTTCATTATCCAAATCACTTTCATCTTCTTGCTGCGGAATCTCTATACCTTCATTAAGGTCTTCCATATTCATCTCTGCGTGTCTTCGTTTAAATATTTTTACTCTCTTCCCTGCAATTGGTATTTTCAATTTTGTACCATCTAACTCCCGTAATGAGTAAGTCGCATTATCATGAACAGTTGTTACCACATATGGTCCAAACCAACGTTTTGAAAATTTCCGCAAAGTACTATGTTGATTATCCAGACTATTGTCATAAACAAGTACCCAGTCACCTTCCTCGACTGCTTTTAGTCTCAATTGATGTTGCTTATCGAATCGCGCCTAGTTTTGTAACCTTGCTCTTTTTAACCTTCCCAATGCTATCTGGACATCTTCCGTTCTTTGCTCTAATTGTCGAATCCTAATAGCCAGAAGTTCTTCTCTTGTCAATCCATCTTCCCATGGTAGCATACTCCAAGTAAGTACCTTTTCTTCAATCGGCATAATTGGTTTTTGACCTGTCATAAGTTCTACTGGCATATATCCTGTCACCGAACTATGTGTTGTTCGATCAGCCCATAATGCAAATGACAAAAGCCGTGGCCACTCTTTAACTTTCCCATTACAAGCTTTAACCAATGCTTTCACAATCAGTGGGTAACCACGTTCGCTTTTTGCATTCCCTTTCGGATTATAAGCAATAGTTAGTGATAGTTTAACTCCACATCTTTCAAAGAACTTACGAGCTTCTTCTGCATTTAATTCTCCACGATCTGCACTGATTTTTCCTACGCATCCGTAATGGCAAATGACATCTTCAAGCAAAAACCTACAAATCTCCTCTGTAGATTTTGTTCTCAATGCTCTTCCTTCTACTTGATTTGAAAAATCTTCACAAGCTAAAACCAAATATCTCATCTGCCATAACCTAACCGGCATAATAACCAAATCCACAACCCATTTAAAATGAATATTCAAAGGATACGTAGGATAAAGACCATCTCGATGTCAGATATTAGAATACGATTGACAGATTTTACATGACTCTACAAATGAGAGCACATCTCGATACATATTTTTCCACCAATATCGTTCTTTGAGTTTAGTAAAAGTAGCCCAGATTCTTCTATGCCTTGCCCATAAAAAATCATGAAACCCCTTTAATAATTTTAGTCTTTCTTCCTTTTTGCCTATCACTCGCTGTGGCATCCCAATTCCTTTCTTCGATCTCTTCCATAAGAATCCATCTCGAAGTAAAAATCCATATGCTTTTTTTCTTATTTGTTTGAATTTTTCTGTAGACCAATTCCACTGCTTAGACAAGGTATTCAAATAATGACCAATATCCAATAATTCTCCTCCATAAGATTCTTCAAGAAATAGCTTGTCTTCTCTGTTGAGATTTGATATTGAATAGAATTTCAATCCGACATCATCAATGTCTTCAACCATTTCGTCCTCCCTCTCGTATCTTGCTCGAGATAGCATGTCTGCTACTAAATTGTCCTTCCTAGTAACATGCTTAAATTCTGGATTTAGTGACTTAATATAAGTAATCCATCTCAACATTGCATTATCTGGCGTTGAACAGTTAATAATCATTCCAAGCAATGGCAAGCAATCTGTTTCAATTACTACTACTGCCCCAATCAAATAGTCCTTTTCAGCTTTCATAGCCGAAACGACTCCCCAAAGTTCTCTTTTGACTTGCGAATATGCACGCTGACGAATACTTAAAACTTTAGCCTCAAATCGAACTGCAAATCTACTCCCATTTGAATCATCTTGATCCACAGCCCACCCAATGGCAATACCTAGTGTCCACAGTAAGAATCACTAGTCTATTGCACTTATAATCAACCTTCCTCAATATTGGAGGTGACATCAATAATTTCTTCAATCTTTGCATTGCCTGAAATTTGCCTTTCTTTCCATTCAAATCGGTAACCCTTGCGTAACAGTTCATATAATGGATCCGCTATGTGAGCAAAATGAGGGATCCAGATTCGATAAAATACACATGCACCCAAAAACCTGCGAACCTCTGTTAAAGAACCACAATCCTCTTTCATCCTTCCAATTGCATCAACTTTAGTCGGATCTGGTTTTCTTCCATAAGATCCGCATAAATGTCCAACAATTACAACCTCTCGCACTCCAAATACGGACTTCATATCCGATAATGTAAGATGAACTTCTCCAAGCCGAGTTAAAATCTTTTCACAATCTTGTATATGATCAACAACATATCTGCGACACCCCCTCGTATCTAAAGTTTCATCCTTGTCTCCTTCTCTGCACCCCTTTATAGGAACATCATCCAGAAAAGGCATAGTCTTTTCCGGGATAAAATCTCTCAATACCTTATTCATCCCATTCATCATATGTGCAACTGAGTTGGTCGCGCCTTGAGGAAGAGTGCACATTCTAACCAATCCAAGTGGTGTCCTCATCGTTGTCATATCTCTACTTCCTTCGGCAAGTTGAAATTGATCATAACCTGAATACAAGTCACCTATTGAATAGATCGCCCTTCCAGCAAATGCCTCAGCAAATTCATCCACAATAGGTCCAATTGCTACATTCCTGACAGTTATAGCATTCATCGGCTGCATATCTTGAATAAACCGTAGTGACCCATTCTTCTTAGGTACCGTAAACCATCGACTAGAATACGGCGCAAATGAAGGTTTCAATATTTTCGTCTTTATCTTTTCTTTTAATAGTTCCACCAATTTAGGTAAATGTGCCCTCGGTACTAGAATCGGTCTTAGATTCCAAGGTACATGCGGTACAGTGAAGATAACTATAGGTGTTATAATATTTGGATCCACACACCCAATTTCATGAGATTCAAAGGCAAACGATCTACCTTGTTTAGCCAACATCTTTTTGAAGCAAGTAATTTCCTCTGACAATAAAGAACCATCAAAACCAATCTTCAATTCTTCAAAAGTCTCTTCAGTTAACTGATGTCCAATACTCATTGGATCTCTTAAACTTGCTTCTTTTGATGCTTCTCCTATTTGTTCTTTAGAATCCTCTGGTAATGGTCCGGCAACACGCTTTACTTTCTTATCTGCCGTCTTATATCTCGTCTCTACTGTGACTTTAGGTGCTTGAAAAGATTCAAGCATGGTATAAACCTCTCTCGAATGAATCTCAACAATCTTATCATTATCCCCTAACCCAATAGATGTAATCAATTCCAATGAATCTTCTAGTCCATTTTCTTCATAAACACCCAAAATCCTCTCATCATCTTGTAATGTACTTATCTTGCGTAATTGTCCTTCAATATTATATAATCTTTTTCTTTCTTTTCTTTTAAAATCATTAACTTTCTTATACATAATATTTCCATTCTCCAATATACCAATAAAACTCGCATCAAAGGCACCTTCATCTCGCGAGAGTACCTCCTCTTTTGTACCTCCATAATCTCGCTTTACAGTGGTACCTCCCCAAAATCCTTAAATCCTTCAACAATCTTTGGCAATGGTTTCTCCCTTAATCTATCTCGATTCCGTTCATGGTTAGGAGGTATTGTTAGAAATTGTACAGCTTTCCTCCCATCTTCGCTCCGTACCCTTGTATAAGCAGAACCATCGTCAAGTACCTTTGTTTCCATCTATGTTTCTGTGATATAAGGTTGTCCTAAAATCAACGGATAAGACGTTGTATCTTGAACGAAGAAATGTTGCTCCGTCTCAACATCTCCAATCCGAATTTTGACATCTGGACAAGCTTCATATAATTTGCCCCGTGTGTTATTAGCTGCTCGTATTGCCCATCCATGTTCCATATCAATTGGCCATTTTTGCTTCTTATAAAGATCTTTAGACATGAGATTTATTTCAGAACCATGGTCGACCAAAGCAACTTTTGGTTCTTCTATATCTCCTACCTTCACCAATACCTCAGTAGTTGCCCTTGCCCAATGCTTTCGAGTATAATGGCTCAAAGTTTTCATTTCCTTATCACTAGAATCTTCGAAACGTACTCGCTGATTATACCCATTCTTTTCATTTGTTGGTTGCTTGTAACCAATATCAACCTCTTCTTCATCTCTACATATTCTTGCATCAATAGCATGACTCATTCCAGTTTCGCTCATTAATTGCCTCTTTCGCTTAATGCTGTCAATGATAACATCATGAAACTCCTTCTTTACAATTCCCAAGACTTCTTTCAATGTGAATTCTACCTTAGTATTTAATATATGTTCTTCCTACACCCCTTTCAAATTTGTTGCCGCTTTAATGTCAGAAAGTAGTTTATAAGCAATTGATTTGCCCTTATCTTTTGTCTCCGTTGTTTTTTCTCCCAATGATGCTGAGGTATCCTTTACAGGCAATTCTTGTGAAGCTGCCTCCCGAGCCTTGTCTCCTCGAGTTTGCCTCTTAAAAGAATTTCCTTCTCTAGTATCATCAAAATTTCCTCATCTTTTTTCTTCCATCAAAGCTTCATGTTGGCTCTTAGCAATATATGCATGAACTGAAAGAGACTCAACAGGATCCTCCCATCCTGTTGCACCTCGTATTGTAGCTGCAGTTCTCAATAGCGCTTCTCGAGGTAATTTCCCTTCTTACATTGTAGAAACGGCAGAAGACCAAAACTCACTAGTTTCCGTACTTCCACCAATTCATGTCCCATATTGGATAAGATGTCCGTAATAACCTGGATGTTCCCGTAATTGGGTCTGCATTGGGTTGTCTGGCCAATTCAGGTCTCATATTGGGTAAGAGGATCCGGATTGGATTCTCGAAATTTGATCCAATTGGCTCTTCGAACCCGTCGTGTGAATTGGTCCTTCTCTTCCTGTTGACTCCGGTTATTGGAATTGAATGGAGCATTTCAGTATGCCCCGAATGACTGTAATGGGGTGACTGAACCTGGCCACTCAGTATTTGTATAGGAGTTGGTCGATGCTCCCAATATCCGAGGTAACTGAATATTAATAAAATTCCCCTTTTTTTTTATTTTCACTATATACTCGTGTTACAACACGACACCGCATACTCAATCCTGTAGACACCCTTTTAATTCTTCAATCACAGACATAACTTTGATTTCACAAAACAGTTAAGAGTAATGACATTCACTTCATTAAAAATCCCGATTGACCAGTACAACACTGACTTCACCAATGATTGTCTCAGTCTTCTCAAAACTCTATGAATAAAAACCCTAATTCTTTGTCTTTTTTTTTCCCCCGAAGCATGAAACTAGCTCTCCGACACTTTTCCCAACCCTTATTCTCCCTTCTTCATTTATTAACCTATCCTTCCCTTTAATCCTAATTCTCCCCTCTTTCAAACCCTAGCCTCTGAATTTCTTCAATCTTTCGTCTTAGATCCGGAATTGGCTCCACTGTCAAAGCTTTCTCCTCCGTTTTTTTATCTTTTAAAAGGTTCTTTTTTCTGAAACAAAATTCTCTGAAATGGCACAGAGAACAGGACAGCCTGAAACACAATCAAAACCCTCGTAATCGGGACGACATTGAGTCGTCCGACCAATTCAGGTCTCATATTAACTAAGAGGCCCATAGTAAGACCTGGATGTTCCCGCAATTAGGTCAAATTGGTCCTTCGCGTCACGCTCACTCAGTCATCCATTTAATCCTTTCAATTCTATTGACTCCCACTATTAGACTCGAATAGAGCATTTCGTTACTGGTAAGTATGCCCTCACCGACTATGACGGTGTCGTGAAGTAACATGAGAATAACCTGTGAAAATATAAAGAAAGGGGACTTTTATTAATATTCAGTTACCTCGAATATTGAGAGCAACGACAAATTCCAGTACAAATACTGAGAGGACAGGGTCAGTCACCCCATTACACTCAGCCGGGGCATACTGAAATGCTCCGTTCGATTCCAATAACTAGAGTCAGCAGGAAAGGAAAGGACCAATTCAACGACAGGTGAACCTGGTTCAAAGAGCCAATTGGATCCAATTTCAAGACATCCAATCCAGGTCTTACTACGCGCCTCTTACGCAATATGAGACATGTATTGGTCAAGCAACCCGATGCGGTCAAATTACGGGAACATCCAGGTCTTACTACGGGCCTCTTAGCCAATATAAAACCTGAATTAGACAGGCGACTCAATGTGGTCCCGATTACGGGGCTCCGATTCCGTTTTTGGCTGTTCGGTCCTTTGTGCTGTTCCAGGAACGTCCTTTCCATAAAAGGATCTCTTAAAGGTAAAAACAAAAGAGAAAGCTCTGACGGCACGAGCCAATTTCGGATCCAAGATCGAAGATTGAAGAAATTCAGAGGCTAGGGTTTGAAAGAGGGGAGAATTAGGGTTAAAGGGGAGGATAGGTTAAGAAATGAAGGAGGGAGAATAAGGTTTTTTTGGTGGGAGAAAGGATCAGAGAGCTAGCTTCATGCTTCAGGGCAGGAAAAAAAGACAAAGAATTGGGGTTTTTTTTCATAGGATTTTGGAAAGACTGAGGCAATCGTTGCTGAAGTCAGTGTTGTAATGGTGAATCGAGATTTTTAATGAAGTGGGTGTGATTATTCTTGACTGTTTTGTTAATCGAAGTTACGTCTATGATGAAGAATTAAAAGGGTGTCTATAGAATTGAATATGCGGAGTAAATGAAATTTATTGGGTTAATCTAACGAGACACTCAGTGGATACAAGATCGAGAGTATAAAGCGGTATCGAAGATTAGCAGATTGGGTTGTTCGGGATTCTCTGTAACGTCTAGAGACCTACTGGCTGGGACAAAAAGGATTTTGACAAGCAGTCGAAGGACATCCGTATAGATTTATGATATATTCTTGTAGTCGTTTATATTCTAATAGTCAAAAACCGATAGACTGCTTGAATATTAGCAAATCTCCATACTACCTTCTACAACCAGACGCCCGATGCATTCTCGAGCAGGAAAGCACGTAATACGACATAAAGTGGTGAACCCAACATGAAAGCTTGAGGTGGAAGATATTGGATTTTGTTTGATTTTATTTTTATTTTTATGGAGAACGAAAATAAAAATTTTGAAGGATCTTTGGGAGGAGTTTCTGGTGGGGGTTCTTCTAAAGGACAAGGTATACACATGGATCTGTCTATTGCTAGTATGTTTCAAGCCTTCTCATTATCAATGCATCAACAGTAAACCAATGATCGAAAGGAAGCTTTGGCAACCAAAGCATTGCAAGCAGTGGTCAATAAAATTGATCAATTTGATGGAAGGAATTTTTTAAGGTATTTAAGATGTTATGTTCGTGAAATGGAATTAAATCAGGTTTCTGAGAAGAAAATGGTTGAATTATTTGGACTTGCCACGATACCGAAGATAAAAGACCATATTACATCGATTACGGATCATTATAGAAATTCATGGGAGGTTTTTTTACATGCATTGAAAGACGAATATTTCTTGGAAGATGCTGATCGCGTTACTAAGAAGTTGTTTCTGGAATGGATTGAACGGCCTAATAAGAATTTACAAGCAACAGAGCTACTAAGGGAATTTAAGAGGCAGTACTCTCAATTATCGAAGGTAGAAAAATTGACATTGGAGCCAAACAAAGTTGATCTATTTCTTCAAGCTGCTGATGGAGAATTGCAAGGGAAATTAAAACTCCTTCTTGAAGACAAAGAAGAAGATGAAGGATTGACAACAAAGTGGAAGAACGTTGAAGAGGCTGTGGGTTTGCTTACAAAAAGAGAAAGGAGGAAGGATAGGAACAATATTCTGAAAACAGTACAAGCACCCAAAGCTCCAGTACGTACAACACTACCAACAATGCCTACAGTTCAACCTTCGACATCCTTATCAAAGAAAGCACATATGGATATGGAAGAAATTATACGAGGAATGCAAGATCTTCAAATCAAATTGGCAAGACTTGAAGAGAATACTTCTACAAACAATTCGAAGAATGTTTCAAAATAAGGATATGTACAAAGATGCATTTGGTGTGATGACACTTCAAACACTAGAAAAGATTGCAATGAATTTAATAATATGATACGGCAAGGAATAATTTGCTAGAAAGATGAGAAGATAGCATTAAAAGATAGGGAGGATCTTCTTCAAACCAATTTTGGCAAGAGAGAAATGAGAGCATTGATTCAAGATTACTTAAAGGAGCATGAAACATCAGCACGAGAAAGTGCAAGTTATGGTGCTAGAGTAGATAATGACGTTGGTGGAAGTACGGAAACTAGTGAGTTTTGGACTTCTGCCGTTTCTACAATGCAAGAAGGGAATTTACCTCGAGAAGCGTTATTGAGGACTACAGCTACAATACGAGGTGCAACAGGTTGAGAGGATCCTGTTGAGTGTCTTTCAGTTCATGTATATATTGCTAAGAGCCAACATGAAGCTTTGATGGAAGAAAAGAGACGAGGAAATTTTGATGATACTAGAGAAGGAAATTCTTCTAAGAGGCAAACTCGAGGAGACAAGGCTCGGGAGGCAGCTTCACAAGAATTACCTATAAGAGATACCTCAGCATCATTGGAAGAAAAAACAAGGGAGACAAAAGATAAGGGCAAATCAATTGCTTATAAGCTACTTTCTGACATTGAAGCGGCAACAAATTTGAAAGGGGTGTTGGAAGAACGTATATTAAATGCTAAGGTGGAATTTACATTGAAAGAAGTCTTGAGAATTGCAAAGAAGGAGTTTCATGATGTTATCATTGATAGCATTAAGCGAAAGAGGTAATTAATGGGTGAAACTGGAATGAGTCATGCTATTGATGCAAGAATATATAAAGATGAAGAAGAGGTTGATATTGGTTACAAGCAACCAACAAATGAAAAGAATGGGTATAATCAACGAGTACGTTTTGAAGATTATAGTGATAAGGAAATGAAAACTTTGAGCCATTATACTCGAAAGCATTGGACAAGGGCAACTACTGAGGTATTGGTGAAAGTAGGAGATATAGAAGAACCAATTGTTGCTTTAGTCGACCATGGTTCTGAAATAAATCTTATGTCTAAAGATCTTTATAAGAAGCAAAAATGGCCAATTGATATGGAACATGGATGGGCAATACGAGCAGCTAATAACACACAAGGCGAATTATATGGAGCTTGTCTAGATGTCAAAATTTGGATTGGGGATGTTGCGATGGAGTAACATTTATTTATTCAAGATACAACGTCTTATCCGTTGATTTTAGGACAACCTTATATTACTGCAACACGGATGGAAATAAAAGTACTTGACGATGGTTCTGCTTATACAAGGGTACATAGCGAAGATGAGAGGAAAGCTGTACAATTTCTAACAGTACCTCCTAACCATGAACGGAATCGAGATAGGTTGAAGGAGAAACCATTGCCAAAGATTGTTGAAGGATTTAAGGATTTTGGAGAGGTACCACTATAAAGCAAGATTATGGAGGTACAAAAGAGGAGGTATTCTCGCGAGATGAAGGTGCCTTTGATGCGAGTTTTATTGGTATTTTTGGGAATGGAAATATTATGTATAAGAAAGTTAATGATTTTAAAAGAAAAGAAAGAAAAAGATTATATAATATTGAAGGAGAATTATGCAAGTTAGGTACATTGCAAGATGATGAGAGGATTTTAGGTGTTTATGAAGAAAATGGACTGGAAAATTCATTGGAATTGATTATATCTATTGAATTAGGAGATAATGATGAGATTGTTGAGATTCATTCAAGAGAGGTTTATACCATACTTGAATCTTTTCAAGCACCAAAAGTCACTATAGAGACGAGATATAAAACGGCAGATAAGAAGGTAAAGCCTGTTGTCGGACCATTACCAGAAGATTCTAAGGAACAAATGGGAGAAGCAGCAAAAGAAGTAAGTTTAAGAGATCCAATGAGTATTGAACATCAGTTCACTAAAGAGACTTTTGAAGAATTGAAGATTGGTTTTGATGGTTCTTTATTGCCGGAAGAAATTACTTGCTTCAAAAAGATGTTGACTAAACAAGGTAGATCGTTTGCCTTCGAATCTTATGAAATTGGGTGTGTGGATCCAAATATTATAACACCAATAGTTATCTTCTCTGTACCACACGTACCTTGGAATCTAAGACTGATTCGAATACTGAGGGCACATTTACCTAAATTGGTGGAACTATTAAAAGAAAGATAAAGATGAAAATATTGGAACCTTCATTTGCAGCGTATTCTAGTCGATGGTTTATGGTACCTAAGAAGAATGGGTCACTACGTTTCATTCAAGATATACAACCGATGAATGTAGTAACTGTCAGGAATGCAAGAATTGTACCTATTGTGGATGAATTTACTGAGGCGTTTGCAGGAAGGGCGATCTATTCAATGGGTGACTTGTATTCAGGTTATGATCAATTTCAATTTGCCGAAGGAAGAATAGATATGACAACGATGAGGACACCACTTGGATTGGTTAGAATGTGCATTCTTCCTCAAGGCATGACCAACTCAGTTGCACATATGATGAATGGGATGAATAAGGTATTGAGAGATTTTATTCCAGAAAAGACTATGCCTTTTCTGGATGATGTTCCTATAAAAGGGTGCAGAGAAGGAGACAAGGATGAAACTCTAGATAAGAGGGGGTGTCGCAAATATGTTGTTGATCATATACAAGATTGTCAAAAGATTTTAACTCGGCTTGGAGAAGTTCATCTTACATTATCGGGTATGAAGTCCATATTTGGAATACAAGAGGTTGTGATTGTTGGACATTTATGTGGATCTTACGGAAGAAAACTAGATCCGACTAAAGTTGATGCAATTGAAAGGATGAAAGAGGATTGTGATTCTTTAACAGAGGTTCACAAGTTTTTAGGTGCATGTATATTTTATTGAATTTAGATCCCTCATTATGCTCACATAGCGGATCCATTATATAAACTGTTACGCAAGGGCTACTGATTTAAATGGGAGAAAAGGCATATTCAGGCAATGCAAAGATTGAAGAAATTATTAATGTCACCTCCAATATTGAGGAAGGTTGATTATAAGTGCAATAGACGAGTGATTCTTACTGTGGACGCTAGTCCAATTGCCATTGGGTGGGCTATGGGTCAAGATGATTCAAGTGGGAATAGATTTGCAGTTCAATTTAGAGCTAAAGTTTTAAGTATTTGTTAGCGTGCATATTCGCAAGTCAAAAGAGAACTTTGGGGAGTTATTTCGGCTATGAAAGCTGAAAAGAACTATTTGATTGGGGCAGTAGTAGTAATTGAAACAGATTGCTTGCCATTGCTTGGAATGATTATTAACTGTTCAACGCCAGATATTGCAATGTTGAGATGGATTGCTTATATTAAGTCACTAAATCAGGAATTTAAGCATGTTACTAGGAAGGACAATTTAGTAGCAGACATGCTATCTTGAGCAAGATACGAGACGGAGGACGAAATGGTTGAAGACATTGATGACATCGGATTGAAATTCTATTCAATATCAAATCTCAACAGAGAAGACAAGCTATTTCTTGAAGAATCTTATGAAGGAGAATTATTGGATATTAGTCATTACTTGAATACTTTGACTAAACAGGAAAATTGGTCTATTGAAAAATTCAAATAAATAAGAAAAAAGGCATATGGATTTTTGCTTCGAAATAGATTCTTATGGAAGAGACCAAAGAAAAGAATTGGGATGCCACAACGAGTGATAGGCAAAAAGGAAGAAAATCTAAAATTATTAAAGGAGTTTCATGATAGTTTATGGACAGGGCATAGAGAAATCTGGGCTACTTTTGCTAAACTCAAGGAACGATATTGGTGGAAAAATATGTATCAAGATGTGCTCTCATTTGTAGAGTCATGTGAAATCTGTCAATCGTATTCTAATATCCGACATTGAGATGGTCTTCATCCTACGTATCCTCTGGCTATTTATTTTAAATGGGTTGTTGATTTGGTTATTATGCCAATTGGGTTATGGCAGATGAGATATTTGATTTTAGCTCGTGAAGATTTATCAAATCAAGTAGAAAGAAGAGCATTGAGAACAAAATCTACAGAGGGGATTTGTAGGTTTTTGCTTGAAGATGTCATTTGCCACTACGGATGCGTAGGAAAAATCACTGCAGATCGTGGAGAATTAAATGCACAAGAAGCTCGTAAGTTCTTTGAAAGATGTGGAGTTAAACTATCACTAACTATTGCTTATAATCCGAAAGGGAATGCAAAAAGCGAACGTGGTCACCCATCGATTGTGAAAGCATTAGTTAAAGCTTGTAATGGGAAAGTTAAAGAGTGGCCACAGCTTTTGTCATTTTCATTATGGGCTGATCGAACAACACATAGTTCAGTGACAGGATATATGCTAGTAGAACTTATGACAAGTCGAAAACCAATTATGCCGATTGAAGAAAAGGTATTTACTTGGAGTATGCTACCATGGAAAGATGGATTGACAAGAGAAGAACTTCTGGCTATTAAGATTCGACAATTGGAGCAAAGATCGGAAGATGTGCAGATAGCATTGGAAAGGTTAAAAAGAGCAAGGTTACAAAACGAGGCACGATTCAATAAGCAACATCGATTGAGACCTAAAGCAATCAAAGATGGTGACTAGGTACTTGTTTATGATAATAGTCTGGATAATCAACATAGTACTTTGCGGAAATTTTTAAAACGTTGGTTTGGACCATATGTAGTAACAACTGTTCATGATAATGCGACTTACTCATTACGGGAGTTAGATGGTACAAAATTGAAAATACCAATTGCAAGGAAGTGAGTAAAAATATTTAAACAAAGACACGCAGAGATGAATATGGAAGACCTTAATGAAGGTATAGAGATTCTGTAGCAAGAAGATGAAAGTGATTTGGATAATGAAGGTGACGAAGACAAATTGGACAAAGACATAGAGAATATATTCTAAATCAAACAGTAATTGGATAAATTGGTGCATATCGGATGATGCACAAGTTCAGAGGGGGTGATGTCGTGTTGTAACACGAGTATACCGTGAAAATATAAAAAAAGAGGACTTTTATTAATGTTTAGTTACCTCGAATATTTGGAGCAACGACCGATTCGAGTGCAAATATTGAGAGGCCAAGGTCAATCACCCCGTTATACTCAGCGGGGATATACTGAAATGCTCTATTCGATTCCAATAATTAGAGTCAGCAGAAAAGAAAAGACCAATTCAACGACGGGTGAACCTGGTTCAAAGAGCCAATTGGATCCAATTTCAAGACATCCAATCCAGGTCTTACTACGCGCCTCTTACGTAATATGAGACGTGAATTGGTCGGGCAATCCAATGCAGTCCAATTACAGGAACATCTAGGTCTTAATACGGGCCTCTTAGCCAATATGAAACTTGAATAGGTCGGGCGACTCAATGTGGTCCCGATTACGGGGCTCCGATTCCGTTTCAGGTTGTTCCATCCTTTGTGCTGTTCTAGGAACGTCCTTTCGGTATAAGGATCTCTTAAAGGTAAAAACGGAGGACAAAGCTCTGACGGCGAGAGCTAATTTTGGATCCAAGATGAAAGATTGAAGAAATTCAGAGGCTAGGGTTTGAAAGAGGGAAGAATTAGGGTTAAAGAAGAGGATAGGTTAAGAAATGAAATGAGAGAGAATAAGTTTTTTTGGGGGGGAGAAAGGATCAGAGAGCTAGCTTCATGCTTCAAGGCGGGGAAAAAAGATAGAGATTTGGGGTTTATATTTCTTCATAGGATTTTGGAAAGACTGAGGCAATCGTTGCTGAAGTCAGTGTTGTAATGGTGAATCGAGATTTTTAATGAAGTGGGTGTGATTACTCTTGACTGTTTTGTGAAATCGAAGTTACGTCTGTGATGAAGAATTAAAAGGGTGTCTATAGGATTGAGTATGCGGAGTGAATGAAATTTATTGGGTTGATCTAACGAGACAATCAGTGGATACAAGATCAAGAGTATAAAGCGGTATCAAAGATTAATAGTTTAGGTTGTTCGGGATTCTCTGTAACATGTAGAGCCCTACTGGCTGGGATAAAAAGGATTTCGGCGAGCAATTGAAGGACATCCGTAAAGATTTGTGGTATATTCTTGTAGTTGTTTATATTTCAACAGTCAAAAATTGATAGACTGCTTGAATATTAGTGAATCTCCATACTACCTTCTACAGCCAGACGCCCGACGCATTCTTGAGCAGGAAAGCATGTAATATGACAACAACGTGTCTTAACTGGACCCTGAATATTGGCACTGGAATTAGTCGTTGTTCCCAATATTCGAGGTAACTGAACATTAATAAAAGTCCTCTTTTTTTATATTTTCATGGTATACTCGTGTTACAACACGACATCACCCCCTCTGAACTTGTGCATCATCCGATATGCACCAATTTATCCAATTACTGTTTGATTTAGAATATATTCTCTATGTCTTTGTCCAATTTGTCTTCGTCACCTTCATTATCCAAATCACTTTCATCTTCTTGCTACAGAATCTCTATACCTTCATTAAGGTCTTCCATATTCATCTCTGCGTGTCTTTGTTTAAATATTTTTACTCACTTCCTTGCAATTGGTATTTTCAATTTTGTACCATCTAACTCCCGTAATGAGTAAGTCGCATTATCATGAACAGTTGTTACTACATATGGTCCAAACCAACGTTTTAAAAATTTCCGCAAAGTACTATGTTGATTATCCAGACTATTATCATAAATAAGTACCTAGTCACCATCTTTGATTGCTTTAGGTCTCAATCGATGTTGCTTATTGAATCGTGCCTCGTTTTGTAACCTTGCTCTTTTTAACCTTTCCAATGCTATCTGCACATCTTCCGATCTTTGCTCCAATTGTCGAATCTTAATAGCCAGAAGTTCTTCTCTTGTCAATCCATCTTTCCATGGTAGCATACTCCAAGTAAATACCTTTTCTTCAATCGGCATAATTGGTTTTCGACTTGTCATAAGTTCTACTAGCATATATCCTGTCACTGAACTATGTGTTGTTCGATCAGCCCATAATGAAAATGACAAAAGCTGTGGCCACTCTTTAACTTTCCCATTACAAGCTTTAACTAATGCTTTCACAATCGATGGGTGACCACGTTCGCTTTTTGCATTCCCTTTCGGATTATAAGCAATAGTTAGTGATAGTTTAACTCCACATCTTTCAAAGAACTTACGAGCTTCTTGTGCATTTAATTCTCCACGATCTGCAGTGATTTTTCCTACGCATCCGTAGTGGCAAATGACATCTTCAAGCAAAAACCTACAAATCCCCTCTGTAGATTTTGTTCTCAATGCTCTTCTTTCTACTTGATTTGATAAATCTTCACGAGCTAAAATCAAATATCTCATCTGCCATAACCCAATTGGCATAATAACCAAATCAACAACCCATTTAAAATAAATAGCCAGAGGATACGTAGGATGAAGACCATCTCAATGTCGGATATTAGAATACGATTGACAGATTTCACATGACTCTACAAATGAGAGCACATCTTGATACATATTTTTCCACCAATATCGTTCCTTGAGTTTAGCAAAAGTAGCCCAGATTTCTCTATGCCCTGTCCATAAACTATCATGAAACTCCTTTAATAATTTTAGATTTTCTTCCTTTTTGCCTATCACTCGTTGTGGCATCCCAATTCTTTTCTTTGGTCTCTTCCATAAGAATCTATTTCGAAGCAAAAATCCATATGCCTTTTTTCTTATTTATTTGAATTTTTCAATAGACCAATTTTCCTGTTTAGTCAAAGTATTCAAGTAATGACTAATATCCAATAATTCTCCTTCATAAGATTCTTCAAGAAATAGCTTGTCTTCTCTGTTGAGATTTGATATTGAATAGAATTTCAATCCGATGTCATCAATGTCTTCAACCATTTCGTCCTCCGTCTCGTATCTTGCTCAAGATAGCATGTCTGCTACTAAATTGTCCTTCCTAGTAACATGCTTAAATTCCTGATTTAGTGACTTAATATAAGCAATCCATCTCAACATTGCAATATCTGGCGTTGAACAGTTAATAATCATTCCAAGCAATGGCAAGCAATCTGTTTCAATTACTACTACTGCCCCAATCAAATAGTTCTTTTCAGCTTTCATAGCCGAAATAACTCCCCAAAGTTCTCTTTTGACTTGCGAATATGCACGCTAACAAATACTTAAAACTTTAGCTCTAAATTGAACTGCAAATCTATTCCCACTTGAATCATCTTGACCCATAGCCCACCCAATGGCAATTGGACTAGCGTCCACAGTAAGAATCACTCGTCTATTGCACTTATAATCAACCTTCCTCAATATTGGAGGTGACATTAATAATTTCTTCAATCTTTGCATTGCCTGAATATGCCTTTTCTCCCATTTAAATCAGTAGCCCTTGCGTAACAGTTTATATAATGGATCCGCTATGTGAGCATAATGAGGGATCTAAATTCAATAAAATATACATGCACCTAAAAACTTGTGAACCTCTGTTAAAGAATCACAATCCTCTTTCATCCTTTCAATTGCATCAACTTTAGTCGGATCTAGTTTTCTTCCGTAAGATCCACATAAATGTCCAACAATCACAACCTCTTGTATTCCAAATATGGACTTCATACCCGATAATGTAAGATGAACTTCTCCAAGCCGAGTTAAAATCTTTTGACAATCTTGTATATGATCAACAACATATTTGCGACACCCCCTCTTATCTAGAGTTTCATCCTTGTCTCCTTCTCTGCACCCTTTTATAGGAACATCATCCAGAAAAGGCATAGTCTTTTCTGGAATAAAATCTCTCAATACCTTATTCATCCCATTCATCATATGTGCAACTGAGTTGGTCATGCCTTGAGGAAGAATGCACATTCTAACCAATCCAAGTGGTGTCCTCATCGTTGTCATATCTATTCTTCCTTCGGCAAATTGAAATTGATCATAACCTGAATACAAGTCACCCATTGAATAGATCGCCCTTCCTGCAAACGCCTCAGTAAATTCATCCACAATAGGTACAATTCTTGCATTCCTGACAGTTACTACATTCATCGGTTGTATATCTTGAATGAAACGTAGTGACCCATTCTTCTTAGGTACCATAAACCATCGACTAGAATACGCTGCAAATGAAGGTTCCAATATTTTCATCTTTATCTTTCTTTTAATAGTTCCACCAATTTAGGTAAATGTGCCCTCAGTATTCGAATCAGTCTTAGATTCCAAGGTACGTGTGGTACAGAGAAGATAACTATTGGTGTTATAATATTTGGATCCACACACCCAATTTCATAAGATTCGAAGGCAAACGATCTACCTTGTTTAGTCAACATCTTTTTGAAGCAAGTAATTTCTTCCGGCAATAAAGAACCATCAAAACCAATCTTCAATTCTTCAAAAGTCTCTTTAGTGAACTGATGTTCAATACTCATTGGATCTCTTAAACTTACTTCTTTTGCTGCTTCTCCCATTTGTTCCTTAGAATCTTCTGGTAATGGTCCGACAACAGGCTTTACCTTCTTATCTGCCGTTTTATATCTCGTCTCTATAGTGACTTTTGGTGCTTGAAAAGATTCAAGTATGGTATAAACCTCTCTTGAATGAATCTCAACAATCTCATCATTATCTCCTAATTCAATAGATATAATCAATTCCAATGAATTTTCCAGTCCATTTTCTTCATAAACACCTAAAATCCTCTCATCATCTTGCAATGTACCTAACTTGCATAATTCTCCTTCAATATTATATAATCTTTTTCTTTCTTTTCTTTTAAAATCATTAACTTTCTTATACATAATATTTCCATTCCCAAAAATACCAATAAAACTCGCATCAAAGGCACCTTCATCTCGCGAGAATACCTCCTCTTTTGTACCTCCATAATCTTGCTTTATAGTGGTACCTCTCCAAAATCCTTAAATCCTTCAACAATCTTTGGCAATGGTTTCTCCTTCAACCTATCTCGATTCCGTTCATGGTTAGGAGGTACTGTTAGAAATTGTACAGCTTTCCTCTCATCTTCGCTATGTACCCTTGTATAAGCAGAACCATCGTCAAGTACTTTTATTTCCATCCGTGTTGCAGTAATATAAGGTTGTCCTAAAATCAACGGATAAGACGTTGTATCTTGAATAAATAAATGTTACTCCATCGCAACATCCCCAATCCAAATTTTGACATCTAGACAAGCTCCATATAATTCGCCTTGTGTGTTATTAGCTGCTCGTATTGCCCATCCATGTTCCATATCAATTGGCCATTTTTGCTTCTTATAAAGATCTTTAGACATAAGATTTATTTCAGAACCATGGTCGACTAAAGCAACAATTGGTTCTTCTATATCTCCTACTTTCACCAATACCTCAGTAGTTGCCCTTGTCCAATGCTTTCGAGTATAATGGCTCAAAGTTTTCATTTCCTTATCACTATAATCTTCAAAACGTACTCGTTGATTATACCCATTCTTTTCATTTGTTGGTTGCTTGTAACCAATATCAACCTCTTCTTCATCTTTATATATTCTTGCATCAATAGCATGACTCATTCCAGTTTCACCCATTAATTACCTCTTTCGCTTAATGCTATCAATGATAACATCATGAAACTCCTTCTTTGCAATTCTCAAGACTTCTTTCAATGTAAATTCCACCTTAGCATTTAATATACGTTCTTCCAACACCCCTTTCAAATTTGTTGCCGCTTCAATGTCAGAAAGTAGCTTATAAGCAATTGATTTGCCCTTATCTTTTGTCTCCCTTGTTTTTTCTTCCAATGATGCTGAGGTATCTCTTATAGGTAATTCTTGTGAAGCTGCCTCCCGAGCCTTGTCTCCTCGAGTTTGCCTCTTAGAAGAATTTCCTTCTCTAGTATCATCAAAATTTCCTCGTCTCTTTTCTTCCATCAAAGCTTCATGTTGGCTCTTAGCAATATATACATGAACTGAAAGACACTCAACAGGATCCTCTCAACCTGTTGCACCTCGTATTGTAGCTGTAGTCCTCAATAACGCTTCTCGAGGTAAATTCCCTTCTTGCATTGTAGAAACGGCAGAAGTCCAAAACTCACTAGTTTCCGTACTTCCACCAACGTCATTATCTACTCTAGCACCATAACTTGCACTTTCTCGTGCTGATGTTTCATGCTCCTTTAAGTAATCTTGAATCAATGCTCTCATTTCTCTCTTGCCAAAATTGGTTTGAAGAAGATCCTCCCTATCTTTTAATGCTATCTTCTCATCTTTCTAGCAAATTATTCCTTGCCGTATCATATTATTAAATTCATTGCAATCTTTTCTAGTGTTTGAAGTGTCATCACACCAAATGCATCTTTGTACATATCCTTATTTTGAAACATTCTTCGAATTGTTTGTAGAAGTATTCTCTTCAAGTCTTGCCAATTTGATTTGAAGATCTTGCATTCCTCGTATAATTTCTTCCATATCCATATGTGCTTTCTTTGATAAGGATGTCGAAGGTTGAACTGTAGGCATTGTTGGTAGTGTTGTACGTACTGGAGCTTTGGGTGCTTGTACTGTTTTCAGAATATTGTTCCTATCCTTCCTCCTTTCTCTTTTTGTAAGCAAACCCACAGCCTCTTCAACGTTCTTCCACTTTGTTGTCAATCCTTCATCTTCTTCTTTGTCTTCAAGAAGGAGTTTTAATTTCCCTTGCAATTCTCCATCAGCAGCTTGAAGAAATAGATCAACTTTGTTTGGCTCCAATGTCAATTTTTCTACCTTCGATAATTGAGAGTACTGCCTCTTAAATTCCCTTAGTAGCTCTGTTGCTTGTAAATTCTTATTAGGCCGTTCAATCCATTCTAGAAACAACTTCTTAGTAACGCGATCAGCATCTTCCAAGAAATATTCGTCTTTCAATGCATGTAAAAAAACCTCCCATGAATTTCTATAATGATCCGTAATCGATGTAATATGGTCTTTTATCTTCGGTATCGTGGCAAGTCCAAATAATTCAACCATTTTCTTCTCAGAAACCTGATTTAATTCCATTTCACGAACATAACATCTTAAATACCTTAAAAAATTCCTTCCATCAAATTGATCAATTTTATTGACCACTGCTTGCAATGCTTTGGTTGCCAAAGCTTCCTTTCGATCATTGGTTTACTGTTGATGCATTGATAATGAGAAGGCTTGAAACATACTAGCAATAGACAGATCCATGTGTATACCTTGTCCTTTAGAAGAACCCCCACCAGAAACTCCTCCCAAAGATCCTTCAAAATTTTTATTTTCGTTCTCCATAAAAATAAAAATAAAATCAAACAAAATCCAATATCTTCCACCTCAAGCTTTCATGTTGGGTTCACCACTTTATGTCGTATTACGTGCTTTCCTGCTCGAGAATGCATCGGGCGTCTGGTTGTAGAAGGTAGTATGGAGATTTGCTAATATTCAAGCAGTCTATCGGTTTTTGACTATTAGAATATAAACGACTACAAGAATATATCATAAATCTATACGGATGTCCTTCGACTGCTTGTCAAAATCCTTTTTGTCCCAGCCAGTAGGTCTCTAGACGTTACAGAGAATCCCGAACAACCCAATCTGCTAATCTTCGATACCGCTTTATACTCTCGATCTTGTATCCACTGAGTGTCTCGTTAGATTAACCCAATAAATTTCATTTACTCCGCATATTCAATTCTATAGACACCCTTTTAATTCTTCATCATAGACGTAACTTCGATTAACAAAACAGTCAAGAATAATCACACCCACTTCATTAAAAATCTCGATTCACCATTACAACACTGACTTCAGCAACGATTGCCTCAGTCTTTCCAAAATCCTATGAAAAAAAACCCCAATTCTTTGTCTTTTTTTCCTGCCCTGAAGCATGAAGCTAGCTCTCTGATCCTTTCTCCCACCAAAAAAACCTTATTCTCCCTCCTTCATTTCTTAACCTATCCTCCCCTTTAACCCTAATTCTCCCCTCTTTCAAACCCTAGCCTCTGAATTTCTTCAATCTTTCGTCTTGGATCTAGAATTGGCTCCGCCGTTAGAGCTTTCTCCTTCATTTTTTTGTCTTTTAAAAGGTTCTTTTTCCGGAAATAACGTTCTCTGAAATGGCAAAGAGAACAGGACAGCGTGAAATAGAATCGAAACCTCCGTAATCGAGACCACATTGAGTCGCTTGACCAACTCAAGTCTCATATTGGCTAAGAGGCCCGTAGTAAGATCTGGATGTTCCCGTAATTGGATCAAATTGGTCCTTCGCGTTAGGCTCACTCAGTCATCGATTTAGTCCTTTCAATTCCGTTGACTCCCACTATTGGACTCGAACGGAGCATTTCGTTACTAGTAAGTATGCCCTGACCGACTGTGACGGGGTGTCTGAACTGGCCCTTGAATATTGGCACTGGAATCGGTTGTTGCTCCCAATATTCGAGGTAACTGAACATTAATAAAAGTCCCTTTTCTTTATATTTTCACGGTATACTCGTGTTACAATACGACAACGTTCATCCAACGCAATGCGCAAACTTTGAACTTCCAATTCAGTGGATAATATTGCTTCTTGCCCGTACACTAATTGGAATGGTGTGGAATTGGTACTCACTTTATATGCAATACGATATGCCCACAATGCCGTAAATAATTTAGTATCCCAATCCGTTCCCGCGCCCGAAATTGTTTTGATAAAAATCTTACATAGAATACCATTGGTCTTTTCCATCTGCCCATTGGTCCGAGGATGATATGATGTTGTTTTCCTGTGCTTGATTTCGTATGTGTTCGTCAAGGCTGCTATGGTAGCATTTATGAAATGGGTGCCATGATCGCTAACCAATTCCTTCGGACATCCAAATCGAGTAATAATATTCTTGTATAGCAATGTAGCCACCGTATTGGCATTATCATTGTGGGTAGCAATAGTCTTTGTCCATTTGGTTACATAGTTTGTGACTAAAATATACCGCTTTTGTCCATGTCTCGATGTTAGTGCAATGGGTCCAACAAAATCAATTCCCCATTTCTCAAATGGTACCTGTGCCAAGATTGGTACTAACGGCATCGCTATAGTACCCGTGGGTTGACCAATTCGTTGACAAGGATCACAACGACGAACAAATTGGTGCACATCAGAAAACATTGTGGGCGACCAATATCCAGCCATTAAAGCCTTGCGAGTAGTACTATTTCCCGCAAAATGTCCACCACAACTATCCAAATGACATCCTTCCAAAATTGTACGAACTTTACTTTGAAAGATGCAACGATGTAAAATTCCATCCAGTCCTTGTTTGTACAAGCCATCTCCAATCATGGTATATGGCGCACTTTTTAAAATCAGACGCTTCTTTAGTTTTTCAGTATAAGAAATAAGAAAAGTCTGAAACGTTAGATATTGGATCAATTCATCATATTCGGGTGTAATGACATCCACAGCAAATAGTTGTGCATCCGAAAGAGCATCATTTATTACTCATTACCCAGTATATTAGATTAACGGGATAAGTGATCGACATTGGCATGTTTCTTGCCGAGTCAAACGTTAATTGTAAAGTTGAATTCTTGTAAAAGTAACACCCATCGAGCAATTCGTCCACTTAATTGAGGTTTATTTATCATGTATTTAAGAGCATCATGATCCACATAAAAGACAAAGAGATACCCAAGCAAATAGTGCCGAAATTTCTGAATCGAGTATATCATACCCAATGCTTCTCGTTCAGTAGTAGTGTAATTACGTTCGACAACTACCAATTACCGACTAGCATAATAGATAGGATGATCCAGACCCTAGTCATCCTTCTCACTTAGCACCGATCCAATAGCCTCATTGGATGCATCAACATATACATGAAACGGCTCGATCCAACGAGGGGCCACCAATATTGGTGCAGAGACCAATTTAGACTTCAATGCTTCAAAGGCCACGGTACACTCCATGGTCCACATGGAACTAGTCCCATCTAACGGAAGTTTCTTCAATAAGTTCGTTAAAAGTTGACAAATAACTGCAAACGACTGAATAAATTGTCGATAATAACTGATATGGCCGACGAATCTTCGAACACCGGAGACCGTCTCTGGTCTAGGCAAGTTCATTATATGTGTCACTTTGTTCGGATCCGTAGCGATACCATGGCTAGAGATGATAAGTCCCAATAATTTTCTTGACGGAACACCGAATTGACACTTATCCGAGTTCAACGATATCTCAAACTTAGCGCATTGAGCCAAGCATTTGCCGAGACAATTAAGATGATCTTGTTTTGTACTGAATACACAGAAGTCATCTAAAAAGATCTCCATAAATAGCCAGAGATAGTCTTGGAAGGCTTGAGTCATCACTTTCTGAAACGTGGCTGGGACGTTACATAATCCAAAAGGCATCATGCGATAAGCGAATGTGTCCCAATCAATAGTAAAGGTCGTCTTGAGCTGGTCTTCCATTGCAATTTGAACCTGATTATACTCGAAAAATCCATTTAGGAACGAATAACATTCATGACCTACTACAACGTCCAATATATTATCCGTAAAGGGTAATAGGAAGTAATCTTTCTTGGTGGCCGCATTAAGTTTTCGAAAATCCTGAAAAATTCAAATTTTTCCATTCTTTTTCAACACCATCATGATTGGAGAAATCCACTCACTATTTGGTATCAAGTAAATAAAACCAACCGCAAGAAGCTTGTCCAATTCCTCCTTCACCATGAGGGAATATTTAGGTTTAAGGCGATGTTGCCTTTGCCGTATCGGTTTAGCGTTCTCCTCTAAAATGATATGATGTTCACAGACTTCAGCGGAAATACCTTTTAAATCATCATAAGTCCAAGCAAAAGCGGATTTATGATGCAAGAAAAATTCGGTCCAACAAGTCAACTCTTATTCTTTAATACCTTCGTAGACCTTAATTGTCTGAGGTTCTGCTGTGGTCGCCAAGTTAATAGTTTGACATAAAGGTGCAACGACAATATTTTGTTTCAACCCCTGCACTGGTTTAAAGTCAGTCGGTAAGTTCGACATGTATGAAGTACTGAATCCTATGTCCAGGGCACTAACATGGTGCACATCATACTTGGTCATCTAATCAGTACTAACATAATCTGAGTTTTTCGAGTCCGTCGAATATATCAAGTACTCCCCCGGACCTCCACATTGATACACCACTCCAGGGTGTAGTATTGCCTCTACGGGCGCCTCCGTAATTGGTGCTACTGCATCGTCATCAGAGCTAAGCTCATCGTCCGACGTTAATTCGGATGCTGGCAATTGAGACTCCCCATGATAGTGAACTGGGTACATTTGTAACACCATTTTGTCTCTGCCCTGGCCAATTATCAAAGTACTCCAACCTCAATTGTTCTTGGCCTTTGCTTGATAAAGCCAGAGTCCATAATAAAATTGGATATGATAAAGTTGAACCTTGTAACGGAAAGACGATATAGTCGATTTCATATGCAATACCGGCAATAATAGTTTGAACACTCCATAAAATATCCATTGGTTTAACCCGACTATGATTTCATTCATAATACCAATGTCGTAGATAGCAATTGTTTTAGATCCAAGTCCTCCATTGTACCCGAGTTCATTAAATTCACACTGGAGCCACCATCGACTTGTACCCCTGGAATTAAAACGCCATCAATTGATACATCGATTGTTGGTGCTCCCGGATCTAGATTTAAGCTAACTTCATGAATTTCTTTAGTGTAGGATCTTCGTTGTATTAACGTTGAATTCAATGTAGATCCACATTTCGGTGCTACAGCCAAAAGTTGCTTTATTGTAATTAAAGGCTGAATAACATCCAAATTCCTTAGAATGTCATAGGATTCCATATTGAGAATAATTCCCAATGTTCTTTTACGTTTCATTGGTTTCGATTTTACTCCGTTCGGCAGCAATTCCTTCCCGGCGATTGGGATTGCCGTTGATAACTTCACCAACTTGTCTACCACTAAAGGTTTCTTTAATGCGTAAGATCTTTTATTGGACTGTACAGGTATTGGTACTTGGTCATTTGGGATCGATCTTGATGGTCCCGATAAATTGGCATGTCGGACTGAATTGGGTTCCTCAGTATATTGAGGTCTCAATATTGGGATACGTCCCAATATTGATATTGGTTCGTTTAGCCCCGTGGACGGTACTACTTGCTCTCCTGCGATTGGTTCATCCACGTCTTGAATTAGATTCTTGTCTTTTTGTTGGCCTCTAATAAGCACTGCGTTCACTACCTTGATACCATATACTGGTGAGTCTCGTTGAACAGGGCCTTTGTCCTCTACCGGTTGGCTTGTTTGCATTTGTTAGTCCCAGTTATTATAATTAAAGGGCACATTGTACTGCTGATAAGTGTGACCTGACTGCTTACAATTTCCACATATTGGAGCATAGTCATCATTGGCCCTTGGATTAGGACATTCATTGGCATAATGATCAATTTGTCTGCAACGATAGCAACAAAGTGGACTTTTGCCAACTCCTTTAGGGATATTGGATGTCTCTACGGGTATGTAACTGCTAGGTCTATTCCATGTCGGATGTGTAAAGGATCCTGGCTGACCAATTGTTACTATAGAATCTGGCATTGGCTTCATCATGGGTGGATATTGATGGTATCTTGGTTGGTTCATCGCCAATCTGTGAGTATTGGATACACCTTCTTGGTGAAATTCAGAGTTGAAGAAATTAGAATAATTCTTGTTTTGCTTATTTGCTCGATTTCCATTCCAGCCAAACCTATTATTCATCTGTACTTGATTGACATCCCACGAAGTTGGTTGAGTCATTATCTGATTACTGAGTTGTTGTTGCTTCCGTAAATTCCAACAATTGGTGGTAATATGCTTGCCTCCACAAAAGGTACATTATACAGTCATTTGGGGTAGTGAAGGACATTCTGTAACTAAATGACCTTGCCCCTTACAATTGCTGCACCAGACATTGGGACGCATATTAGTAGGTTTATGCCTTTTTTCTTTATCCTTGGCCAAATTCACAACCAATTCATCCATTTTTTTCGTCAATGTTAACAACAATGAATCATTATGATCCCTTGATACCAATGCATTTGGCAATTCTTTTGTAGGTATTCGTTTCTGATACGCGGAATAAGGTGCATACGGGTGTGATGATGATGGTGGTACAACTTACAATGGAACGGCATCCATTATTCCTTGTGGAATTGTACCATAATCATTCCTTCCCAGATAACTTCTTGACGCATCATTCCAATTTGTCATTTGATAACCTCTTTGAGATAGAATCATCGTGGGACCAAATGTTAAGTTTTGGTCATAGTGACATTCCTCCCATACTTTTGCTCGCTTAAGAGATGATGCAATGGTGGCTGATTGGGCCTCCTTTACAAACATTTTCAATTCTGGTGGGTGTAGTCCATTAACCAATATCGGCAACACAAATGATTTCGGCATTTATTTATTTGGCCATTTTCGAAGTATATCTACTACACGACCATAATATAATTGTATCGCTTTCCTTGGTACCGTTCTGCTCTTCATTAATTTTTCTCTAAGACGTTCTTCAAAACCAATTGGTCGAAAATGGGCTAAAAATATATTTTTCAATGTCTACTAATTGATAAATTGTCCCACAAGTTGGTGGTTATACCACTCAAACGTTGTGTCTTTCAATGTCACTGGCAACCATCTCAGCCAAATGTCTTCTGTTCTTCCATTATTGGCTACATACGTCGTCAAGAATTGAGACAAATATTGATCTGGATCCGCACCTGGCAAATCCCAAAAAGTAGGTAAAGATGCGACGCTAGTCGTTCGATCACCCACCACATCCATTCGAACTGCAATCGAAACTGCTGGTCCTCCGGTCTCATGGACATAATCATGTAAGCTAATAATTTTATATACAAATAGGTAGAAGTAAGTAAAAGTAGGTAAAAGTAAATTAATTTTATAATATTTAATATAGAAGCTTCCTAGAAGCTTCATAGATGCTACTTTGACTTCAGAGGTGTCTTTAATTGACTTTTTGGATTAGAAACGTCGTCAACAAGTTGGCCATGTGCCACACATGTTGTTAGCTTGAAGATCAAGCTAACTATGTGGCCCACACATAGAAAAACTTGCCTTGTAAGTCAAGGCATGTGTCCTACAAAGTCAACACATATTGGAGGTCCTATAGAACGTCACCATGTAGCCCCTAGTTAGATAGTATATATAGAGACAAGAGTGAAGGCTTCTTCACTCTTGTCAACTCCTTTCTTGCTTCTAGTCTAGTTTCAAGGGTCTCTAGTTTTCTTGTCTTTTGGCAATAGCCATTCCAGTTTCTCTTTCAATATATATACTTGTTTATATATATTTTGTTACCTCTCTTTCACTGAGGGCTCACTTGTCTGAATTATTTTTTCATCGAGTTCTTGTCCTTGACAGATTAATAAGAGTACACCTACAATATCAGAGCTTTGTCTAATCTAAATTAAGAGTGGATTATCCCTTTTTTTTTAATAAGATATAAGCATATTAGAAGTTACGGATTACCCTCTTCTAAATTGATATTGTCCTTAGTATTTTCTTTGTTCTCAAGTCCTCTCTTCTATTTGTCTTGAGCGATATTAGACATCTTCTCTCTTCTAAGTGTTATCATGATAGAACTTGTTGAAATGAAGAGTGCAATGGCACAAATGCAAGAGCAATTGAGGAAGTTAATGCTTGTGATGCATCAACTCAATTTACCACCACAAAGAACAACAAGATTGGCAGGAAGTGAAGATATAGAAATGGTTGGAGCTGCTTCAATATCTACACCAAACCATGTCCTTTTTCCTATCATGGAACGCCCTTCCAGTGTTAGAGAACCAATAATTATCCTACTCGAGAAGTTTGATGGCACCAAATCCAAGTTTTGAGGATTTATCAATCAAGTGCAACTTCTAATTGAACTTCAACCCCAAAGCTATCCAATTCCAAAATTGCAAGTTAGATTCATTAGTACACTTCTTTTAAGTTCAATATAATCGTGGTTTTCATCTTTTTTTGAATGACGAGATCCAATATTAGATAATTTAGAGGCTTTTCTGGCAAAGTTTCGATCCATGTATAGAGAACATGATGTAATTCGTATTACAACCAATACGATCCATATTTTACAACAAGGCAATCGATCAGTAACGTTATATGCTTCACAATTTTGACAAATTGCAACTGATATCAAGTGGGATGATGCTACATTTATTAGCCAATTTTTCTACAGATTACAATATGAGGTAAAAAAATTAATGCTCAACTTACCTGATCCTCAAACATTGAGTCAAGCAATTGACTTTGCTGTGAAGTGCAACAATTGCCTTTTTGAATTTCGATCTAAGAACTGTACAAGTGGACCTCAACGTTACTATAATTCAATGGCAATACCAATACCTCTTCAACACATACATTCGGAAGTAGAAGATATGTAAATTGATGTAGTACATTTCAAACCTCTTACTGAGCAAGAAAAGACTCGTCGTCGTCAAGAAAGATTATGTTTATATTATGGAGAACCAAAACACACTGCTCAACATTGTCCAAAGAAACGACGCAATCACAAAATGAGGAGTATGGTTCTAAAAGAAGACAATATGTCAAAAAACGAGTTTGTCCAGCTACAATAGGGACCGTGCGGCTGGAACCTTGCACAACTTCTAGTAAAGATCCTATTCTCTCCTCAGAGCCCTCTCCTTGTTTTACATTAAATGTTATTTTAGAACCTAAACATTACAAATTCTCTGCCTTGTTAGATTCAAGAGCCTTAGCGTGTTTTTTAGATGAAGAATTTACTAAAAGACATAGCATATCTTTAGTAAAGAAAACTAAACCTGTTCATGTAGAAGTCATAGATGGTCGTCCATTGTCTTTTGGAGATATTACTCACGAAATCCTTCTTATAGAAGTAATAATCAATGGTCATAATAGTTTTGTAGTATTTAATATCATTAGATCTCTCTCTAATACAATCATTTTAAGTTTATCGTGGTTAGAAAAATACAACCCTCAAATAGACTGGATTTCCCGAACTCTTACTTTTTCTAAAAGTATAACTAACAGTGTAGTTAAGCAAGTAGAGAGTCATAAGTCCAGTTGAATTAAACCCATATTTATAGGTGCAAAAGCTTTCTTGCATGCTGCTATGAAAGAATTACCATACATTATTTAGGCTACACCCGTTTCTATTGGTGAAAAGATTTCAAGTGGCATTCCAAGCCAATATCAAGAATTTTAAGATGTATTTGAAAAAAAGAATGCGGATATACTCCCGGAACATCGTCCCTATGATTTCTCAATTGACCTTCAAGAAGGATCACAACTGCCATTTGGACCAATCTACAGTTTATCACAAAATGAGTTGGCTGAACTCAAGGAGTATATTGAAGAAAATCTAGCCAAAAATTTTATACGCCATTCTAAATCTTCGACAAGAGCTCCAATTCTATTTGTGAAGAAAAAAGATGGATCATTGCCAATGTGTGTTGATTATCGAGGACTCAACAAGATTACCATCAAGAACAGGTATCCACCACCTTTAATATCTGGACTTCTTCATCACCTGAATCAAGCTAAGATCTATACAAAAATAGATCTTTGAGGAGCATACAATCTAGTACGCATCAAAGAAGGAGATGAATGGAAGACTGCGTTTCGAACTAGGTATGGATATTTTGAATACAACGTCATGCCTTTTGGACTTACAAATGCACAAGCAGCTTTTCAACATCTAATGAATGATGTTTTTCGAGAGTTTTTGGACGATTTTGTGGTATGTTATCTAGATGACATCTTGATCTATTCTAAGAATCCGGAAGAACATGAACTTCATGTTCGTCATGTGTTACAAAAATTAAGAGATGCAGGACTCTATGCCAAGATAGAAAAGTGTGTATTCTACACTACTCAAGTTGATTTCTTAGGTTACATCATTTCAAATGATGGACTTATGATGGATCCTAAGAAAGTTCAAACTATTATAGATTGGAAGACCCCAAAAATGGTAAGAGATGTCCAATGTTTTTTAGAATTTGCCAACTACTATCGGATCTTCATCAAAGACTTCTCTCGAGTTGCAGCTCCAATTACATATTTGACTTGTAAAGACAAACTCCAATGGAATCAAGAAGCGGAAGTTACTTTTGAATCTTTAAAGACAGCGTTTGTTTCTGCACCAATCTTGTATCATGTTGATTTTTCCAAAGCATTCTTTATGAAAACAGATGCATTGGACTTTGCTCTGGGTGCGGTTTTATCACAAATGGGAACAAATGACAAACTTCATCTAGTAGCCTTTCATTCAAGAAAATTCTCAACAGCAGAAATCAATTATGAGATCCACGACAAAGAACTTCTTGTAATTATGGATTCTTTTCAAGAATGGCGTCATTATCTAGAAGGCGCTTCCAGTCCAGTCACCGTGTATATGGATCACAAGAACCTTGAATATCTTATATCAGCACGCGTATTAAATCATCGCCAAACTCGTTGGAGCATGTTTTTATCAAGATTCGAGTTCATCATTACTAATCAGCCTGGAAAATAACAAGGTTTGTCCAATACCTTGTCTAGACATTCTTATCTTGCACCAAAAGAAGGAAATGCAGCTTTTGAGCAACAAAGAATAGTTCTCTTGAAGCCACAATAATTTCATCTTCGAGCAATAAAATTAACATTGACTGTTGATTTAACTTTTTTTAAGCAAGTCCAGTTAAGTATGTCTTCAGATCCTCTTGTTCATGATATCAAGAAAAATTCTTCTAAATCTCATGATTCATCTAAATTTGAATTCAAGAATAACCTATTCAATTTCGAAGGACGCCTATATGTTCCAAAAGGTGAAGCATGTTTACGTGTTTTTCAAGCTTGTCACGACTTTCCTGCAGTAGGACATTTCGGATATAATAAGACTTTGGAGCTGATATTTAGGGATTTTTGGTGGCCTCAAATGTGGAAGGCAGTTAAAGATTTTGTACAATCATGTGATGTTTGCTCAAGATCGAAAACTCCTCATTATCGACCTTTTAGACTTCTTCAGCCATTATCCATTCCAGAACAACCATGGTCTTTTGTTTCTATGGACTTCATCACGGATCTTCCAATCTCAGGTTCTTATGACTCTATATTCGTGATAGTAGATTATTTTATCAAGATGGTACATTTTGTACCATGTACAAAATCTATCACAGGTGAAGAAATAGCTAAGCTCTTTCTTGACAATATCTATCGCTATCATGGATTACTCAAGGATATTATATCAGATAGAGGAACTCAATTTGTATCAAGATTTTAGCACACTCTTTTCAAGATTCTTAAAGCGGATATAAAACTATCTTCGACATTCCATCCTCAAAGTGATGGACAAACGGAGCGTGTTAATCAAGTTTTGGAGCAATATTTAAGATGTACCATTAATTACCAACAAGATGATTGGACAACTCTCTTGCCATTGGCAAAGTTTACTTACAATAACATGGTACACTCTTCTACAAAACAAACACCTTTCTTTGCTAATTATGGTTATCATCCATGACTTGATACTTTTGACTTTTCAAAAGTTGATAATCCTGCTGCGAAAGATTTGGCAATTCATTTATCAGAGCTACATGCAACGATGAAGGCGCAGTTAAAAGAGGCTCAAGAACAACAAAAGGCTAATGCGGATGTCTATCGAAAGGAACAACCATCATTCAACTTGAGTAATAAGGTATGAATACTTCGTCGTAATATCAAGACCACTCGTCCTTGTGACAAGTTGGACTATCGAAGGCTGGGACCATTTTCTATTTCTGCACAAATCAATCCAGTTGCATATCGTTTACATCTACCGGAGTCAATGAAAATCCATCCAGTATTCCACGTGTCTCTTCTTGAACCATACAAGATAGTGGACATACCAAGAAGACGACAAGCTCTACCTCCTCCCATAGAAGTGGACAATAATGAAGAGTTTGAAGTAGAAGAAGTCTTAGATTCAAGACGACGCCGAAATAAATTAGAATATCTTGTCCATTAGCACGGATATGGTATTAGTGAATGCACATGGGAGCCAATAAAGAATCTTACAAATGTAGCAAAGGCGGTGGAGGCTTTTCATCGACGACATCCATCAAAATCAAGATGAAAACCTTCTTTATAAAAGAAACAACATCTAGGCAAGATAACATTCTACTTTCAATTCTTGTTCATAGTTTCTTTGTAGTACTGACGCTCAGGAGATAGAGAACCAACAACCAATGGATTCGACTCAAGAGCCTTCATTTACTGACCTGCTGAACGAGATATTACGATTGTCACAACCTTCAAGATGACGCAATCGAGATGAAGATCTTCAAGAATGACATGTTCTTCCTCAAATAGATGGCGAGATACAACGCGTTTGGTATCACGATTTGGGAAGGGACTCCCGATGTTTGGTGATTGTGCTAGAGGTAGGAATAACTCCTGATGGTGTTCCAAATATTCTATTCGAAGGAAGTTATGAAGGTCTTAACAATGATTAAATAACTGGGTGGTCTTCTTGCCCTGGTATGAGATACTACCGATGGTTGAGAGGCCCTATCAATCATCTTCGAAGAGAACAAAGATCAGAGTATGTGGCGAATACAATTCGTCCCATCATAGATTTCCTCAACATATGATGACTGCTCCTCGTGGAACTCGTCTCTAGAAAGGGGGGTAATGTCACGGACATAATCATGTAAGCTAGTAATTATATATACAAATAGGTAGAAATAAGTAAAAGTAGATAAAAATAAGTTAATTCTATAGTATTTAATATGGAAGCTTCCTAGAAGCTTCATAGATGCTGCTTTGACTTCATAGGTGTCTTTAATTGACTTTTTGGATTAGAAACGTGCTCAACAAGTTGGCCATGTGCCACACATGTTGTTAGCTTGAAGATCAAGCTAACTATGTGGCCCACACATAGAAAAACTTGCCTTGTAAGTCAAGGCATGTGTCCTACAAAGTCAACACATATTGGAGGTCCTATCGAACATCGCCACGTTGTCGTATTACGTGCTTTCCTGCTCGAGAACGCGCCGGGCGTCTGGCTGTAGAAGGTAGTATGGAGATTCGCCGATAGTCAAGCAGTCTATCAGTTTTTGACTGCTGGAATATAAACGACTGCAACAATGTACCGTAAATCTATACGGGTGCTCTTCGACTGCTTGTCGAAGTCCTTTTTGCCCCAGCCGGTAGGTCTCTAGACGTTACAGAGAACCCCGTACAACCCAAACTGTTAACCTTCAATACTGCTTTGTACTTACGATCTTGTATCCACTGACTGTCTTGTTAGATTAACCCAATAAATTTCATTCACTCCGCATACTCAATCCTATAGACACCCTTTTAATCCTTCAATCACAGACGTAACTCGATTTCATAAAACAGTCAAGAGTATTCAAACCCACTTCATTTAAAAATCTCGATTCACCATTACAACACTGACTTCAGCAGCGATTGCCTCAGTCTTCCCCAAAACTCTACGAAGAAGAAAAATCCAAATTCTATGTCTTTCCTTCCCCGACCCGAAGCATGAAGCTCCTCTCTAATCCCCTTGATCTTCAAAAACCTCCAATAAAAAAACCGAACTGGTAACCTTGCAGAAGCTTGAAAAATCGCTCCCCCCGATTCCCCCTCTAAAAAAAAACCCACACCACTCCAAAACTATATCCCCCCTAACCTTATCCTCTGAATTTCTTCAATCTTCCGTCTTAGATCCGGAATTGGCTCCCACCTCAAGCTTGGATCCGAAATTGGCTCTCACCTCAACTTGGATTCGAAATTGGCTCTCGCCGCCAAGCTTTCTCCTCCGTTTTTACCTTTAAGAAATCCATTTACCGAAAACAACGTTCCCTGAGACGGCAGAGAGAACAGGACAGCCTGAAACAGAATCGAATCCCGTAATCGGGACCACATTGAGTCGCCCGACCAATTCAGGTCCTATATTGGGAAAGATGCCCGTAGTAACCTGGATGTTCACGTAATTGGGTCAAATTGGTCCTCGCGTCAGATTGGCTAAGACCCGTAGTAAGACCTGGATTTCTCGTAACTAGACTGCATTGGATTGCCCCACCAATACAGGTCTCATATTGGGTAAGAGGACCCGGATTGGATTATCGAAATTGGATCCAATTGGCTCCTCGAACCCGTCGTGTGAATTGGTCCTTCTCTTCCTGCTGACTCCCGTTATTGGAATCGAACGGGGCATTTCAGTATGCCCCGGCTGACTGTAACGGAGTGACTGAACCTGACCACTCAGTATTTGTACTGGAGTTGGTCGATGCTCCCAATATTCGAGGTAACTGAATATTAATAAAATTCCCCTTTCTTTTCATTTTCACTGTATACTCGTGTTACAACACGACAACGTAGCTCCTAGTTAGATAGTATATATAGAGACAAGAGTGAAGGCTTCTTCACTCTTGTCAACTCCTTTCTTGCTTGTAGTCTAGTTTCAAGGGTCTCTAGTTTTCTTGTCTTTAGGCAATAGCCATTCCTGTTTCTCTTTCAATATATATCCTGTTTTATATATATTTTGTTATCTCTCTTTGAGTGAAGGCACACTTGTCTAAATTTTTTTTTCATCGAGTTCTTGTCCTTGACATCTGGACGTCATTAAAGATACCGGTGTTCTGCTCAATTTTTTATTAAAATAAAAATTATCTCCCGTAAAAGTCTTTTTTGGACTTCTAGGCCTTCCCGATTGAATATTATTATCTCCAAATATTTTTACTGATTGAATATGAGGTGAAAACAACAGGTTTTGATATACTCTGAATTGGTCTTTATTGGCAAGTGATTTATGCCGATCTTCAGAACCAGTCTTGTTAGGATCGGACGTATTTCTAATTGAGAATATACCCAGTGGAGTACCTAATTCCTCTGTGCCTTCCTCGTTTTCCATTAATGGCTTTGAGAGGTTTGCTTGCCTATTAGCAGCACTCTCCGCGAGTGCTCTTGGCAATTTCTTTAACGGTATGTACTTCTGAAATATTAGAGATCGATCGTCTTTTGAGTACGATCGAATATGTCGACAGGCATGCAACCACGGCTTAATCCAACTTTGTCGATGCTTCTTTTTCAATTTATGATCTCGCTCATTACACAACAAATTTCTTGCTTGCGATCGCTCTGTTCTTTCCTTTGATTGCTTTAATCTCTTTGCTGTTAAATTTTCATTCTTAATAACCATACTCTTTCTTCAAACACTACTAAAATCATCTTCCATTGCCAATTTTCTCACACGTTTGGTAATTAATTCTTAACACTCAAAGCTATTATCACTCCCCGGCAGCAGCGCCAAAATGTGATTGCTCGTTTTACTTATTCCAGAAGAAACCTCCCAGCATAAATCCATATAGGGGGATTCGAACATGGGGAATGATTAGTTACTTAAGCGTTCATATTAGGGTCACACAATCAATTACCTCCTGAATGTATTGTCTCTATTTTCAATATCTGAACATACAAAGAAACTACAATCTCCTCCTTCACCTTATCGGTCTCTTCCTTACAACAATTCAGTCATACCAATAACTGCTATTTCCACTAATATATTCACCCTCATAATATCCAACTGTAATACTATGCCCTCACAGCTTTCAGCACACAATTATCCTCATTCCAATCACTGGAATTCTTCACACAGAACTGCCATTCACATTACAGTGTTTCACACAAACACAGACTCATTCTCTCTGATGAACTACAATCAGATTTCAGCATTCAATCTTTCTTCTTCTCAAATAATACCAATCACATTTCCATTCCATAATTCACTTTACAATATTCAGAAACTTTCAATCCTCTTATTCAAAAAAAATAACAAACAAAAGAAAAGAGGTAGCACCAAGCTTATCCCGGCTCACAACTCTCACATTCTGGCATTTTCTTCCCCTCTCCTATCCTCCTTGTACTACCCCGAGATACCAACTCCTATACTACAGGTGATAACTATTTTTCCTGATTATTCATCCATTCTACCTACTGAACCATCTTTACAGCAGTTATCTATCCATGTTTACACTATACACTAGGTATCTACATTCTGAAAATAAGTACTTATTCTACATAGTCCATTTACCAATATAAACAAAAAAATTGTCAAAGTTAATAATAATGCATCCATAATCTTTTTTTTCTATAGACAACTCAAAAAAATTCAAAAAATTAAATTAGAAGAAGATAATTTGTAACTTCTAATATTAAATGAAAATTTCTAGAAAAAAAAAATAATCCACTTTCTTTAAAGAAAAAATTAGTGTTAGAAAATAAGATTCTTTGTTTAAAGGTAGATAGTCTGCCACTTTTAAAATACAATAATAAAAGTTGAATAATCCACTCACTTCTAAAATAAGATAGAAATAATAAATTAGTACTTTTATCAAATTATCAATGACATAAATGTCAAATATATATATATATATATATATATATATATATATATATATATCTTTAATATATACTTATGTTATTAAAAAAAGTTCTAAAATGTCACTCAAAGATGATATGGTATTAAACTAAAATGGTTGTTGCCAAAGACAAAAAGACTAAAAAGTCTTGAAATAAGATTAAAGACTAGAAAAGCATTAACAAGAGTAAAGAAGGTTTTACTCTTGCGTCTATATATACTCTTAACTAGGAGCTATGTGGCAATGTTCTATAAGACCTCCAAAACATGTTGACTTTACAAGACACATATCTTAACTTGTAAGGAAAGTTTTCCATATGTATGCTATATAGTTAACATATTTCGAAAGCTATCAATACATGATTAACTTATTGACCAAGTTTCTAACCTATCAATCAATTAAAAATACATGTAAAGTCAAAGCAGCATCTATGAAGCTTTTAAGAAGCTTTTCTAAAAAAATTATGAAATAAATCTATTTTTATCTACTTCTACTTAATTACATAGGTAAATATTAGAATAAATATATATGTCTATAACAAATAGTTATAAATTTATTTTTACTTCTTTCAAGAATAGTATTTATAAATTTTTCTTTTATAAATAATTCAAATAAATTTATAAGTCAAATTACATGTGAATAATTGATAATAATTAATATCAAATGAAACTTTTTATAAAGAAGATAAATCTATTTTTTAAGAAAAAAATCACTATTAAAATAAAATATTAAATTAAAGGTAGATAATTACAATCTTCAAAATACAATAATAAAAGTGGAATAATCCACTCACTTCTAAAAACAAGATAAGAACATTAAATTAGGAATCTTGTCAAACTATTGAAGACATGAATCTTGAAGAATCAAAAAATCAATACACTCTTGTGTATCTCAAAAAGAATAAATATTTACTTAAATCTAATATAATATTGAAATTAAAATTGCTATTGTTAACAACAAGAAGACTAAAAAGTCTTGAAATAAGACTAAAGACTAAAAAGACATTGACAAGAGTGAAAAAGGCTTCATTCTTGCCTCCATATATATTATTTAACTAAAAGCTATGTGGTGATGTTCTAATGGACCTTCGACACATGTCGAATTTTTAAGACACGTAACTTAACTTGCAATGCAAGTTTTCTATATTTGTGCCATTATATTAGCTTATACCACAAGCTATCAATACATGCAATACATGGCTAATTTATTGGCCAAGTTTCTAGCTTTTCAATCACCTACAAATACATATAAATATGAAACTATATCTATGAAGATTTTTAAAAGCTTTGCCATAAAATATTATCAAATTGATCTAATTTTATCTATTTATAATATTTAGGTTATTATAAAAATAAATTTTTATGTTTCTAACATCTAATTTTTAAATAATAATTTTAGATATATATTTATATAAAAAGTATTTATTAATATTTTTTAGGTAAATTCTAAAAAATAATCAATCTAATATTTTAAAAAAAATATGAATATTAATTTTAATATTAAAAAAATAGCCATCTTTGCAATGGCTTTTTTGACCAATCAATAAGTAGAATTGAAAGGTAGCAATCTTGTTGGAATTTATAAAGATAAAATCTTTGCAAAGATTTTTTTTTGGATTTTGTATGGACTAGGTGGTTTTATAAAGAAGAGGTTATTTTTAAAAACTCTAATCTCAAAAATTATAATTATCTTTTTTTTTTTAGTTTTTTAATAATTTTTTATTTTTTTTCTTCTAATTTAGATAAAATTAGAAAAAAAATTGTACTCAAATCTTACCTTGTAAAATAGAATGTCAAATTGAAATAGATCTTATATAAAGTAAGAACTTCTATGGGATAGTGAGAAAATTTTGTTTTTAAATGGCAAGAAACAATAATGTTATGGTTGCATCAAAGCCCATGGTTGAAAAAGATACTTAAGAAGTGAGAGTATAAGAATGAACTAAAAACCTTTGTAGAGGCACTACTCATTGGCCTTGCTGGTTGACAGATGAAAAGGCTGCTCCTCCTTTAACCCCTTTGCAATTCTTGTAAGAGTTAATTAGAATGTGCCAATATCATTTGAAGATGTAGCATTAATAATTTTATATGTTTAAACCAATTTTTCATGTATCTGTTATATTTTTGGTAAATTTTAAGAAGCTTTAAAGATTTAATAAGAATAATTAGTAATAAAATATATTATATTTTAAATATATATTAATATCATTATAAATATTTTAAATTTTAAATTCAAATATTTTTTTCAATAAATATCAATATTTTAAAAGATCAAAGTAATAAATCAATAAGTTCTTGGTTTAATATTTTGATTCATTATAACTTAAATTTTAATAAATAGAACTATTAAAGATATTCTATAACTTTATATTTTTAATTTTTAAGTTAGTTATTTTTTATAAATTTTAATTAATATATTTAGATTTTTTAAAATTTATATTATTATTTCAAAAATAAAATTTATTAATTATATGTTATAAATCATGAACTATTGAATTTTCTAAAATTTAAATATAAAACTAAAATTAATTAGACTTATAATTGATACATAAGATTTTTTTTATTATCTTTTTTTAAGTAAATTTTTAATTCTTTAAAATTATACATCATTAATGATTATTAGATAATTTTTATAGTATTTATAATAACTATAATATATTATTTAATTTCTTGTGATTTTATTATATATTTAATGATACTATTACTATGTCAAACTTTTCTGAAATCTAAATTCAATGGTCTTTCATTAAATAAATATTTTTTTATTTATCTAATATTTTATATTACTATTTTTTTAAATATATAAAATTAACATAAAAAAATTTTATATACAAATATCTTATAAGATAATGAAATAAAATTAATAAATATAATATTTCTTTCAAAGTATTAGAATATTTTTAATAATAATCATAATTATTTTTAATTATATTATAAATAATATGTGTAATCATCAATAAAAAAACAAAATATATATGTGGTTTCATCTTTTATTGTAAACCAAGCATTGTATTATTTTTAAGTTTTATATATATTCTAATATTTTTAGTATTTTAATAAATAAAATTAAAAATATTACTTAATTTTTTAGAATTTTTTAAAATAAAATATTATATATTTTAATATTATTATCATTATCATTATAATAATTATTTATAATTACATAAATATATATTATATATATGCAATTTTTTTTTGATTGAAAATCTCAAATGTATAGTTTATTAATATTAAAGCAAATTTACTATTAAAATAAGTATTTTTTATTTGATTATATTTGAAGAAAATTTTGTAATATTTTATTTTTGTTACATTTCTAAAAAATAGGTCAATAAAAGATATGAATGTATAATGTATAAATTTATTTTTTTTATAGATTAAATAAATAAATATGATACTTTCTTATTCATGACATAGTATTTTCTAAATTTAGCTAGTATTTATTTGTACATTAATCAAAAATATATCATTATTAATATTTGGATGAGTATTTTTTATAAAAGATAATTATACTAACAATGATTTTAATCATTTAGTAATTGATAAAACCATAAATTCTTATAAATCTAATAAGCCTAAAAGAAATACTTAAAATAATTTTAAAGGATATTAGCTTTGTTGCTATAACTTATAGATTTAAAGTGTCTTTTATAATTATAAGTTTTACATAAGTCATTGAGCATAACTTTGAACAACTTAAATTTTAATTACATGAAAATATTAATTTGGGCTTTAAAAAAATCATTCATTACCTAGTTTATTTATTTTGTAGAAATGTTTAATTTCTATTTTTAAATAACGAATTAAAAGATAATTTAACCTAATAAATAAAATATATGATATTATATATAATTCTATATATATATATGATTCTAATATTAAGAATTATGTCTTATAATTTGAATATTTCTTAAATAAAATTTATTGGTATACAATTGAATTTATATGATATATGATAAAAAATCAAAAAAAGAAATAAAATATTTGTTAATAATAGGTATAGATTACAAAAGTTTATATAAATATATATATATAGAAGTTGATTTTATTTAGTAGTTTTCTTAATTAAATAAACATAAAATATTTAATTATTTTTATTTTATCATGTCAATTACACAATTTAAAGTTTTTTTCTAGTTTTAAATAAGTAATACTTGGCATGTCCTACTTGAAAGTTTAGCAACCTTTGCTTTGCAAGAAGTATGGAGAGCATAGATGTCTTAGTGCATAGACAAGGTCCATCTACCAAGATCAGAATTGATTTCTTGTAGTGACACTCTATGACATCAATGTACCATTAATCATATATATATATATATTTATATATATATATTTATATATTGGGTTTATTCGCCTCTATACTAATGAGTTTATTTTTAATATTTTAGAAAATATCAAATTCGTTTACTAATTGTTTTACTAGATCAAATCAAGACCTAATTTTTACATTTCAAATTAAAAATATATATACATCTGTGTAACTTGTCAGGTAATCGAAAAACCATTAAGTAACCGAAATCCATTCGTAAAATTCAGGTCGACAAGTAAAGGAAATATCCTTCAAATAATCATAACCCACTTTTAATGATGAAGGGCACGGCGAAACCTCAAAATAGCTCCTCCTCCTTCCTCCCTCTCCTCCTCGTGCACCACGAACATGGACAGACAGTCCGTGCGTATTCAAATCCAAACTGAACGCGAAGGGGGGGGGGGGGGGGGGGGCTGATATCGGCAGTGACGCCATCATCATCTTCACCATCATCTGACAAGTCTCTCCCACACGTTGTTTCAGTAGTTGTTGGCACGGCCCCAATCGTAATGTAATGTAATTCCATCCTGTGTGTGTGTCCCTCCCTGACCCCGGCTTTTGCATTAACTTTCTGCCATTGCCAGCTTGGACTTCCAGCTCATCACATCCCCCCTCCCACCCCCCCCCCCCCCCGAGAGTTGAGCTGGAGTCCACTTTTGAGGACATTTTTATATTTTGTATCTTTTTTTTTCTCACGTGAAGAGTTAATGGGCATAGGAACTGGGCTCGCTGACTTCTATTATCCAAAAAGTGTGTGCTTGGTATCCTCCTCAGCATCATCTTGTGTGTCCCATTGAATAATAATATCATGGCATTGGGATACACATGCATTGTATTCTTGGACACAATGGGTGCATTGTTTTTATTATTATTGTTATTATTATGAGCGGTAACACCAGAGCATCCAAGGCCCCTGAACTCCTCACAAAAGAAAAAGAAGGAAAAAAAAAAGAGAGTCAGGCAAAATCTGAAGAGTATCATCTTATCCATCACATGACTCTTTGGGGTTTCTATGCTGACAAGAGAAGGTGAGAGAGCCCACTACTTTCAAATCTTGTTGTTGGTTGAAATTGAGAAGCCTTTCTTAGTTGGTTTTATACTTAGGAAAATTAGTCAAATGAGAACAACAGAAAGAAAGTTGTCGACTGCCACACTCTCTGACGCCGCTGAACACCTGAAAAAGCTTCACCTCGATCTCTTCAAATCAAACTAAACAAGATTCTGCCATGATCAATTCCTGCTCGAGATCACTGACAGTCTCCGAAACCTTTTCTGCTTTTGCCACTCTGTCCCAGTGTCAATGTTCAATGCACCATTGCATGACATGGGTCTGGATTCTTACTGATAGCGTGATACGATTACTCCAATACCGAGTTCACAAGATTTGGTGCCAATCTCATGGTAACTACTGTTTGTCAACCACTTGGTCCAGTTCGTCAGGTTTCAGCTTGAAGCTGAAACAACTGTGGAGAAATCTTGAGGGAAGTTTCATGAGTTGTAAAACCGGATACTGTGGAGAATATGCGTCTCTTACCTGTCTATTTTGATAAGGTGTATGTTTTATAAAACCTCATCGTAATATGAAAAATCTCAAGAAATATAATATATCTTTAGCCCGTGGATCGTGGGCTACTGATAGTTGCTTTTACAAATGATCCGAGCATTGAGAGAAGATTTAGTTGATTTTTACAGCAGATCTCAGAATCTGGTATATCTGTTGAAGATACACAAAAACAGGATCAACAGCTGTGTGTCTTCTATTAGATTGCTGAAAGTCAAAATATTAATTCTCTACAAACTTGCTTATATTGCAGCACTAGAATATTCACACGCATCGGAAATTTTGAAGAACATAATAAAAGGCGGAATGAATTAGACAAAAGAAAAGAACACGACGAGAAAAACCAGAAACCTCCACAAATATTGCGCACTGACACTGAAAATCATGACGTATAGGGATACCAGTTTAGGACTATTCAACAAGCATGGACAGGATTCAGCTCACTACATGATTTAACATGCTTTTTAGGTCACTTAAAAAAGTAAGAATTACGCGTCAGCTGCCCACTTGCCATTTGCTAACCTCGCTGAATCGTTTTTTTCTCAATATGGAGCTTTCGGCACAAGTCATCGTATCACGATGTAGGCCCACATCATAGATCTGCAGGTTTTCTATCATTGTTACGTCAGACCGAACTTCAATGTCCGAATCAGATGCACTTCTTGCACTCTGCCATTGGGCCCCTGATATTGGGACTTGGGCTACCCATTCAGTCTAGGTAATGGTCCCTAGTGGATATAAAGAACTTTCTATTACCGTTTCCTAGTTTCGCTGAACGTGTTGCTTGTTAGAGGTGGGCCAGCGAGGACGAGCTGCGCTTCAAGCATAAAACGACACCATAGTCGAAAACAAGTTGTTTTTGAGGGATGTACGATGACTTTAATGAGGGAGGATTGGACTGATTACTAACCTCATTGAAGGAAGTACTCTTGATGAAGCGACGCCTCAGGAACTCCTACCAAATGCAAGCCATGAGTTACTGTCGACAAGATTTGTACACGGTCAAGACCAAGAGGGAGACAAGGCGATGCAAGTGCATGCGAGGAAAGACTGAAGATTCTTTCTACTACAATCTAGGGTGAGATGCCAAGGTCATTTCCTCCTGTTTCAGAACATGGATAGTGACTAAACAATTCCTTAGAGTAATGCAGATGTGGAGACCATCTGAGGTACGTCACGATGATTTGTATCAGGTTGTATTGAGCACTTACTTGCAATACCCAATTAGGAGATCCACGCCGAGGTTTCTAGTTGATGATCTCAGTCCATGTTCTCCGCAACAGCACTTCAGTCTTGAACCCGATGCTGCAGACCGAAGCAAATATCATTTGAACAACCTGCAGAAAGTGAACGTCAAGCCTATTGCAAATTGATATCAGTTGATTCTCAGAGGGGCCAACTATGCAATGGCTGTCCAATTCATCGTATCAGTTGGGGGCGTTCACTGATAAACTAGCAACAAGGTTTGAGGCTGACACACTTGAGCAGTCGTCGGATCCTTCGATCATCTTGATGCCACAAAGACTTTCGGCATCAGTATCTGGACAGTGACTGAGCATCTGTAAAGGCTTCATCAATATTACAAGGCCTACAACATAGCACTTCCTGGTTCGGCTCTCATTTGCGCAGCAGATCTGGCAGATAATTAGTAAGTCTTTCTTTATAACATATCTGAACCAGGATATTTTCTCACTTCCATGCACAAGTCTATTCACACTACTTGAGAAAGGCTAAATTCTCAAGACAAGTGGTTCACCTTCAGGCTCGAAAATCTCACATGAGAATCATCATCTGGCCACGGCGCAAAATGGCCAGCGGGTTTACAGCAGGCGATCAAACACCAAGGACACATAACTAAGTTAAGTTCAAGGCAGCTTAAACTTGATAATATACCCATCAACTCCACGAGTCATGTCTTAAAAGCATAAGGTACTCCACGTCGAGTTGCAGTTCAAGCAGAGGATAGAAGATTTTGCCCTTCCCGTGGTAATCACATACTACTGAAAGCTAGCTAGAGTTCCAGTAATCTTTCATTTAGCGATTCGCAAGTACTGGAATTGCTGTTATAGAACTAAACGCTATACAACATCAGATCTTTCTGGAGGACATGAACTAGATTACAACTTGTGTGTTGAACAGGGCTTGATATTAACCCTTCCAGAATTGAACGAAGCTGCGGAATCTGTGGCGCCTGCTCTGAAAACCAGGTCGAAGCAGTAGAAAGGTAATGCATGATCATGTGATAGTGTGGTAACAACTCACACTTAGTTTGGGTTAGCCATTGAAAAGTGTGAAACACTAACCGACAATTTTAGATGCCAATAACTATCGTCTGCGAGACAGGCTCTGGGCTTGGCTTGAATCAATCATTTGAACTGGATATATTTGAAGAAAGGGTCACCGTCAACGTGAGGTCCTGTTCAAGACGCTTACCCAAGAGAAAGACTTGGGACACCCCACACAAAGAACAGCTACTGAAATGCTTTGGGCTGAGGTATTCGCACCATTCTTACCAACCCTCCACTCTCCGGTTGGTCCCTTGAGTTGCTCCGCATCCGTGCGCACTAGTAATGCATCAAAGTGACGGTAGTTTTGAGCGCTCACTCTATCATCAACTTGCGTACTTGTCTCCACCCTAACCACACCCAGATGAAATGTTACTGGAGCTTAATGTTGCCTACATATGGCCCGCAAGTAATGTCAAGAACTTCATTAGTGCTTTTGATGAAGGCAGGAAGGAAGCTGACTGACAATTTTGAAGAATTTGGGTGTGTCGGTAGAAATTATTTACTCTATAGAGACTCACAGAGTGGCGACGGGTAATCGACGAAGCTCTAGGAAGTGGGCAGAATCATGTGAGAGGCCGCTTCATCTGAAATTGCCAAACCATATTTTGAATTGCATCAAAACCTTTGCTCTTTTTCCACAAATGTTGGCATGATGAGCACGTGGAGGTCGAAGTTGAGAGAGAGACGGAGAGTTTGTGAGGGGGTGGGGGAGGGGGACGGTGCATGACTGAATGGCACAGGTTTAGTTCTGCACGAACAGACTAAAGGAAGACGGTGACTAGGATAGACGATGAAGCCGGCACTGTCACTCTCTGGTGAAGTCCTTTCAAGCCGTAGAAGAGTCACTTCAACAGTACCCTAGGTAATCCTTATCGGGAAATGAAGCGAATCTTTCTATCTGGGTCGACGGTGGCCAGTCTGCACCAACTTCTTGCTTATTGGCTGTAAAAGAAATTGTCGGAGTAGCGCGCGTTATACACTTCCTGATTGACAGATTAACCGAAGTAAGTTTGTGCCTTGGAAATCTGGAACATGGTCAGAATTCCGAACTAGAAAAACAAATGAATTCAGTTTTGATGGAGAGTTTACTGGAGAATTTATGGTCTTCAAAATGCACTCTTTGAATTCAGAAAATACTCTTTTCTGGTCGGCAGGAACAACAGTATCAGAATTCAACTCAAAAAAGTACATTTACTTCACTTGCCGACTCGAACATGGCGGGAGATGGTCTTTCTTCCACTGCGAATATGATATTCATTGTAATTTACGTAATTTTGGGTAAGTTGTATCGAGAAAAGATGCAAACGTAATAAGAAAACTTTATAATTAAAAAATTTACATTCTGGACCCTAAACCTGATGCAGTGGCTGTCATAATTAATGGCTATCAATATTTCTTTTCTTTCTTTGTCGTTCTTATCATTCGAAGCATCTGAGTCCTTGACTTTTCTCTTTGATGAGGACAAGTCTTCAGGCCTCTGAAACTTCTATTTCTCTCGTGCTCTTTTGCTTCTGATCCTGTTTTGTCCCGATGTTGTTGAGTTCCAAGAGTCGATGCTTACCAACATCTAGCTGGAAACTCCACAAGCCCCAGCGGTCACCGTAGTATCTGTTCGCACCTCTGTTTTCACTCTCTTCAAGCATGTGGAGGGTTCAACCTCGTCCTGAGTCGTTTTTGTGGATTGTTTGCATCCCAAATTTGCGTGATATAATATAGGACTGCTAGTTTTATCCAATGCTTTGGCCCCGAATGTATGCCGTCTTCTTCATTTTCTGCTGCACTTGTAAACGTACGCTTATGAAGTATCTTCGGACGAGGGTGAAGAGTTTTGGGCTGGTGAAAGTATCACAAACGTTTAAGGTTGGAATGTGTGGTCTCTACTAGCCAGACGCTATTAGTGCAGGATCAAGAGGGAATGGACCTGTGACTTGGGAAGTAGCGTGCAGAGAATATGACCGTGAAATCGTTCTAAGCTTGAAAAATTCGAGTCAACGTCACTCCTTTGGAAGCTGAAGAGCAAGTGCGAAGCCGTTAGAGAATATCTGAGGACGTGTGAGTTGACAATTGCAATCTGAACTTAGAGTTCTTTTTTAATCTTCGCTTGTGTACTGCCTTCCTCCGTATGGACATGAAGATAAAAAGAATGCGTGGAGCAGTTGGGAGGGTCTCTTTTAAGATTTGGATTTCAAAGCAGCCTTAGGATTCGGTTACCAAGTAAGACTCATGACTTGTTCATTAAATTTCAGATCACGGGAGTAAAATTGAGAGGTATCTTCACATCACTTAAGGATGCCGGACCCAGCCGGACATGAAAGGACAGATAATCGAACGCAGGCGGTGTGTAAATATGCCAATTTTGACACCTCCAACCCGGCCAAGAAACCGTGTGCAAATTGTCCGCAAGGGAAAGGCCATCTAGAATTCAATCGACAGCGATGTCCGTATGAATCGAGCTGGGTTGAAGAAAAGCTAGCTGCTGGAAACTCCATCACAAACACCAAGTAAGCATCGACTTTCGCCTTATCCAATACTGCTGAAGCAAGTGACTAGAGCATATATATGAACATATATACACACACACACACACACACATATATATATATATATATATATGTCAGTTGGAAACTCTAACTTCTAGAATTGAAATTGGACATCGCCTTATCAGCTACAGGTTTTGTCACCGCCGATCTATCCTTACACATCGTCGACTCAGGAACCTGCACGTGATCGGAACTCATTCAACCCTAATGTTACGTTAGGCCGCCGGCAATGTTGCATTTTAGTGTCCTAGTTCCGAGCAGTGACCAGCCTCCACTAGATGCATGTGCACACATTAACGCTGAAGCTGTTAACCATACTGGCGTATCAGGAATGCTTTTTCGATTACGGATGCTGATGCAATTTAAATCTGTGGATCAGATCACTACTGATATGATTGTATCAGCATCTGTAATCCCTACAGTATATAATATTTGAATCACTCATAAATACGCCAACCTGGACCCATACTGACCCAATGAGTTGTGGTTCATTGTTTACAGGTCTTTACCAAGCTCCAGCAAGGGCAAGAGACATGAAGGCAGTACTTTGGTGAACGACGGCAAGGAACATGAGAATCCTTCCGAACATCTTTATCAAAAAATGACTTCGATGTCCCTGGGAAAAAGGGAGAAAACAGATATTTCGATTGAGGAGCACCTCAAAAATGTATTTCAGCATTCCTTATCTTCACAGTAGCTTTACATAATCAATAACTAAATTAACCGTAGATATTCTGTTTTATTCAACCTGCAGATGTGTAATCCTGTGCAAGTTTTAGTTTGGAACGTTGTAGTTTATTATCTCTCCATTATCTAGTTAGCTTAATCACGTTTAGGCTTTACTCTACTGCAAATGAAATATGTAGACAAATTAACATGAACAGTTTCACTCCGCAGATTTCAGTTTGACTTTGTGGTGTGATGATCTGCAGAAACGCTTGAAGCCATTTGAAGAACTTCAAGCAACCGAGAACTGTCACATTCCAGGCATGATCATGGACAACTCTATGGGTATTTGCATAGAGCCGACTGATCGTTCCTTGTTTTATTCGGATCCTACTCCGATGGGTATCGAGAATGATCGGCGGGTCTCATCGCTTCGTGTTGCTGTTCCTGGTTTTGAAATAGACATTCAGAAGGACAGGGTACGTCCAAGCCAGCTTAAGATCTACAACAAGTTAGATCCTCGAGAAATGGAGCTCATGACCACTGAAATGGACATTGAGGAAGATGGTCACTGAGGAAGATGGCCAGTGACAATACGTTCAGCTACAAAGGTCCATCCATTTTCAAGGCAAATTTCCATTCTAATGGAAAAAAAAACTACAATATTACTACAATGCGACATCCAACCATCGACTGCACATTTAAATAAAATTATACAGATGCAGTGATTCGTAGCTGTGAAGAATCTGCATCATAATTCGACGTGACCCCTTTCGGTTACGTCGCCCTACATCACTGAAGAACTATTATATTTACTGTGTTTTAAGCGCACATGGTCATGAGGGTCAATATGCTTTGGCCCTCCCATGTGCTTAATTCTTATAGAACAAGGTAGAGCTCTGTGGATTAAATGGAAGGCACTTTCCATCACAACCTCTCACACACGAACATACATTCATATTTATATAAATATAAGCTTTAAGAAATGTCTTATTTCATGAAATAGATATGCCATCAATTATTATGTGGCATTCTTTAACTGGACTTACTGCTGCAAAAAGTTACACAAGATTCAGTCACTCAGATTTCATACATTGTTGCATTAGGTCGTCTAAGTTATCCTTTTACTTCTTTGTGTAAATTGTGTTTAGTAGAGAGTCGAATTGCGATTTCGGAGAAATCTTGCAACATTTCAAAACGCTATTGCTCTCAGGAACTTCACCAGCAGGGTGTAATAGAGGCCAGCTCAGACAGAATTTCTTCGTGGTATTTGCGGTTGAAATAATACTGGTTTGGAAGCTCAAGTTAGTCTGAGACAATGGAGGAGCAGCTATCACCCCTGGGACGACGGAAGTGCCGATAGACGACCTTGCGCACCAAGCGGACAGATTCCAAGATTGTGTCGTTGGATTCCCAGATGATTGGTACCATCTACGAGAATGTGAACAAATTCAGATTGTCTTAGAACTGAATTTTGCTCTACTATCCTGCTGATGAACTCTGAAGCCGTAAAATTTCATAGGAATTAACATAAGAATCAGCTTTGAGGAAATAAAGCTTACCGATCTATTCCCAAATTGCGTATTCTAATGTAAATGAAATCTTCAACGACACTGAACATCTTCATTGCAAGCCTGGTATCCTCTTCGACGGATCTTTCCCTGCTGACATATCTTCCGACTCTTAGCAATCGAGAATAAATTACTGCCAACTTTGATGCAACTATGAAGGAGATGTAGGAAGGCGGTGGATATTATCCTTAAAAAAGGACCAATCTGACGTTGGTTGCCTCTGCAACAAGTTAGAACACCGGGTCAACTAACTCCTATACAACCAGAAAGACCACTTTCACAAATATGTAGGATATTAGTACATGCCAAAGTAGCAACCAGCGTCCATCTTACGACAAACACATTCAGAATATGGCAGAATGAAATACAGCGTTGTGTTTTTCGCATGTAACGCTGAATTTCCGTTCAAGCATTGCAGATCTGATGGGGACAACAAATTTTACCAGACAAGCCCGTGTCCCTTTCATCATGTTGGATTATTGGACAGCAATCTCATGTCAAGAGGTTGGAATCAATGTCGGAGATGTTGCAACTTCCACAGAGCAAGTCCAGGCAGACGGTGCTGGTGCCGTTCTGGGGGTGGAAAGTCATTAGCTTGCAGCAATAAACCTTCTACAATGCTGCGATTGAATCCCTGTTGAAGAGCTGGACTAACAATGAGAAATTTGAACAGCAATCGATGAGGCATCTGGTCCAGTACTTCTAGCGGCAGATTGACAAGTGCTATTTTATTCTAAATAGGCTGTCAACGAGCATTAATATGGGGAAGCAATATTGAGTATGCGCCGTGATCGGTAACAGCGAGGGTTAAAGATATTCACACGACGCAGGATGTCCATTTACTTCTTGAAAACCCACATCCTCCGCGCTCGCAATTTAGCAATTAAATGGAGGAGATATTATTATATAATCAAAATAGAGCTATCTCACCGACGATATCTTCTCAACCATAAACCCCCACCAATCATGTGAACATAGAACACTTTCCAGCAGGTCCAGTTATCACTTACCATTGTAAGCATTTCTCCAGCTCTTTCTGCACGATCCATCTCCCTCCCCAGCATGCGAAGTTGAACGATTTCGCAGGTACTCAGTGAAGCTATTTCTGAAGAGACATTCAACGATGCAGCTTACAGTAGCAGAGCATCCTCCGCAACCCGAACCACTCTTTCCACTATCCCACAGGACGCGAAACGTGGTCATGGCGTTTGGGTTAAGCGAGGTGACCATGTCTCCGGATTTGGAAAGCCAGATGGCTGAGGCATCACTGATTCTCACAGCAAACTGAATAGTTCAAGGAGATATCAGATCACAGAGCTCAATCTCACATCTGCTGGGACCTCCAAGAAAGACAAAAAAGAATAAAAAATTAAAAAAAAATGGCGATCTTCGACCCATCTCACGAGAAAACCTGCACCATCGGGCTTGCCAAACGTCAAATCTCACTGAAGGAGCCGAAACCTTCTAGCAACTAAACAAACAGGCAGCACCTTCAGAGGTTCCGCCGAAAAAGGTAATCGGTCAACAAAATTATTGAAGATAATCTTAGAATCCATCCTGCAAGGGATCAACTGGAAGCTCGGCAGTGGACTAAAACGAAAGCCGTGCTATTGTTGGATGTTTACCAGTTCCTCTAAGAAGAAATGATCTGTCTGCGAACGGAACAGCAAACCGCAAACTAGGGTAATGGGGTAGTTGCACGAATCATGTCATGTAGAACACCAGCTCGATCTTCCCGCCACCAATCCATCGACATTAAACGAGCTCATGATTGCGGCACACTTTCCATTCACCCACTTCCAAGAAACACTCTTTCAGGAAAATATGTGGCATGCTGCCAGCGTGCCCCTCCTGTGAAAAGGCTCTCGCCCGAATTATCCAACTTCATACGAATCTTGTAATGGATCCTCTCATGACCCAAATCCCGCAACCGTGATCAATGAGGCGTGTTTAGCGGCAGTTGTCGCCCAGCGGCCGTCCATAGTGAAACCGACCCCTGCCACAAACCTTTCCTGAAGTACTTCTTCAGATTCACATGGATTTAGTCCGACCTTGCATCAATAACTTGCTTAGCTCGTTGGTATGATTCTTCATCGCGTGCCTTTGTTGTCCACTCCAGCCGTTCAAGATAAGCCCAGACTTTCTTTCCAGCATCGAGTTCAGATAATTGCTCGCGACTGATGCGTTCCAGGAATCTTTCTTTTTCCGTCGCAATAAGTCAAGACAGCGGTGTTCGTTGGGCCCCGTCGTCACAGCTGTTGATGCATCTGCTAGATTGTGAACGATGCATCTACCGATCCCCCCCCCCCACCTCCCCCTGGTCTATCATGCATCGGCAGGTGCTAGAGCCATTGTCAATCATGCGTGCTGTTGAACTGGGTCTAGGTTCTGCACTAGATTGGAAACCGATGTCCACGATCTAGCGATGGCGAAAAGTCGTTTCACAATAGCGGTGCAGCAATTATGCAATTGGCCGGAAAGGCAACAAGAAGCAGGAAGTAGAATTTTTTGAGTGAGAGCACTGGCGCATTCAGGTTCCGACTGCTTCTCCGTTGCAGAAGCATTCAACGGAGACTCGGAGTCACGCCGTTGAATTGTAGGAAGCTCCTGTTGCCGCGACGCCCCTTCTCCGCCGAATTCACCCGCTTGGCCCTCGTCGGTTTTGGCTTTTTCTGGGGCATCGATCATGTCGATGGGCTTTAATAATTTGTGTCCCGTTATCATGCTACTGCAGGTTTCCGTTGCCCTTGCACACGAGCATCGTCTTGTGTTTTGTCCACCAAAATGATGTGGTATGGAAAAAGAGGATACTCAATAATAAGCTGCGGTACTCGAATTCTTTCAAAATTAAGCTTAAATTTGATGTTCACGTGTATTATTTTTGCATGATTGTTTGAATGATTGTAGAATAGAAGTTTAGCAATGCAGAAATATATACTTGTTTAGCAATGCAGAAATATATATATATATATATATATTAGATAGTACATAAACATTGCATATTATTTGGAATTTTTTCATCTGTTTTAGAAAACAAACAAATAAGAAATATTATTAGAATTAGTGTTTTGAACTTCTTAGAAGATAATAAATAACTTCATTTTTACATTTTCACAGCACAAGATTTTAAAATTGTAAAATTTAACAAAAAAATATTTTATAATTATAAAATAAGAAATTCAAATTAGTATATAAAAAAATTCAAGATATATATATTTTTAATGACTTATTTGTAGTTATAAAATGCTAGGAATACTATTATTTTTATAATCTCAAGTTTACATAGATAGCCATTGGACTTTATCTTATAGGCGAAATTTTAGATGGCTTTTCTTACAAAATGTATATCTTGCAATTCTATTATATGTGAAAAAAAATATATATATACTTCTTAGAAGGTTCTAATAAATATTGCAAGAGGGGTTTTTCTCTCTTGATTATTTTCATAAACCAACAGAAAGATGTAAAGAAGCAATCAACTAATGCACCAAAAATTAGATCTTAATTACTGGTGGTCTCTATATAATTGTATAAAAGAGATGTTTTTTTGTTTAATAAGATTTTTTTGTGATTTGATTAATAAAAAGTATTTTAATGATTTAAAGATTTTATTACATAATTTTTAAAATTATTCTGTAAAATAATATTCATATACAAAAAATTTGTATATTATTTAAGTGTGATAGTAACAAAATATAAAGTCCATCTATACTAAGTTTTGTACATGAAATAAGAGATAGAACTTGTATATTAAATGTATACCAAATAGTCTTTAGAGTATTCTAAATATTATGATTTTAAATATTTTGCTTGAAATAAAGTAATTATTTTTACATTAATTTTTGAAAATTTAAGATCAAATATATTTTGAAATGGATGGTATTATAATTTTTTGTTAGATTAATTTTTTAAAAAGTTATATGTAATTTTGAAATATAACATCAAGTTTTGTGGTATAAAATTTGGTTTATTGTAGTATTATCAAAATAATTATTAATAAAAGTACTAATACTATTTTTACTAATTAAAATTTTCTATCAACATATTGAAAAGAAACCTATTATTTATCAATCCAAGTTAGATAATCAACTATCTTTTATTATATTATTAAAAAATTATAATGTAAAATCATGTATAAAACATCTAATTAATATTGCATATAAATTCATATTTAAAAATCATACATTTATAAGAAAAAGTTTAAATATTTTAAAATTTGATATATAATAAAAATTAATTCAAGAAAGAATTAAAAAATTATTAGATAATATGGCATTTTAAAGAGATTGTTTAATATCACCAATTTTAAGCAAGATCATATATGGTTGTTCAAATGTAATCCATAACATCCACATTCGAACTTTGATATTTTTAAGCAGTGCTATGGTTTTTCATATCACATATTAGATGCATATTCTTGACATGTAAAATATATAAAAAAATAAATAAATTAGATAATAAAAATTTTAATATACTCTATAATATATTAATAACAACTTCTTTTATTAATTAATTATATATATACACACATATATGAATGATTTATCTTTTTATTCTAATTTAGCCAATTCAAACTCATTAGAGTGTGCAAAAGAAAATAGAATTAATAAAAAAATAAATAGAAAATAGAAAATCCAATGAAATAAAATACCACCTTTGAAATTGTTGGAGAATACAACTGCTTAGAAAATTATTATAATCCTAGGAATATATTACTTGGGGACCCAGAGAATTAACCTAAAGTTTGTGAATTCTATATAAATATAATTTCCTTAGTTGTATTTATTTATTATTTGGATTCTTTTTAGTAAGAAAATTCATATTTGTTGAAATAGAAGGTGACTAAGGTATAAATAAAAAAATAAAATAAAAATGATTTATTTTTATTTTTATTTTTTATCTGAAAAAATTTCCATTCCATATTCTAATAGTATGCCCACAATTGAAACATTGTTTCACTAATTCGAAAAAATTAAATATAATAGGAATAATTGAAGTTTTTATGGATATATAGTAATGCCAAAAATATCACCAATCATCAAATTGTAAATTCGTTGGAATTCTTATTGAATCCCATAATCAAATCACAAAAAACATCACAACTTTTTCTTTTTCTTTTTCTTTTGCTTTTTGTACATATTTTTTTGAGATTATATTTTCATTATATTGTCTTGATGTGCACATTTTTTCTTTCTGCATCCAAACTCCCATCAATATTGGTCGCGTCAGGGATGATTGGTATCGGATTGTCGCATTCACACTGGTAGGGCCCAAGTCTGGCTCCATTTCAGTCAGAACCCCCCTCATCAATCAGTGAGAGCCCCCTTCCCCTACTGGCCTCACAGGACCCCACTACCTCTTAGACTCCCATCACTAACCCCCCTCCCCGGAACTAACCCACCCCAAGTACCCCCCAACCCGAGACTGAACCCCCAAAGTCACACCTGGGAGTAACAGAAAAGCAACAACAACAGCGTTCCCCCCTCACTGGCTCACTGGCTCACTGGCTCATTCACATAATGGAATGGAATGAGATGAGATGGAGCAGCAGCCCATTTCTACCACCACCACCACTCCTACCTCCCCCTTGTTTGCTTGCTTGATTGCTTATTCACTTTTCTCGAAGCTGGCTCCAGTGCTTCGCTGCCCACAGTGGGCCATGCTTTCAGGACTGCTGACGGTGATGCTCCTAGCGCACAGCTTCAGCTTCCCCTCCCTCCACACACCACACCCCCCCCCCCCCCCCAATGTTATACTAGAATACATGAGATTATGGGGGACTGGCTGTTGTTGTTCAAACGTAAAGCTGATTGTTTATCTGCAGAAAACTAGAATGGGGGGAGGGGGGGGGCCAGTTGTGTGCTCTTTGACTAAATGATGTGCTGAGTGATGAATGAGTGATGATCCGGAAAAGAGCACGCAATTGCCAGTAAAAAGGAGAGAAGCAGTGGGAATGGGTTTTTGGCGTGTGGCATGAAAATGATGCGGCGTCTGGGCCGGATAGTATTGGTGTGGGTGTTGTGTTTGTTCTTTTAATTTGGTTTTTTCTACTGTTATCTGGTCCGGAAGCAATGGTGGGGACGAATTGATGATTGAATTGAATGCAGGCCCAGCCTCACACTAACAGCAATAATATTCACAATAACTCCCCGTTGTTGCCTATCATAAATGGGCCATGGCCTCAAATATCACAGTCCCATTCTCGCCTTCCCTTCCCACCTCTTTTCTCCTTTCGCGCGTGCTTCATTTTCTTTTTCTTTTTCTTATTTTTGACGAAAATTGGGAGAACCCGTCCAATTATCTATTTGTAAAGGAGAATACTTGTGTGGATAATTCGACCTCGAAGAAGTCGAAGAAAACAAGAGACTAGATGGAGTCATTGTTGAAACTCGAATTTCGTAGAACAGGTTCAAAGCATCAACGACTAGTTTCTGAAAAAGTTCTTCCCAAGTAAAACCCCATTTCATCTTTTCTAAAACACAGTAACGAATAAAAAAAACATTTCGCACACACATACATACACATATAGATTCGTGATTTTATATACGTTTAGTAAACTGGATTTATTTATTTATTTTTCCAGGTTTCTAAATTGATCTCACTTCAATTCACAAGCTTCGCCAAAAGCGTCAACGCCCATCTGTTCATGCATGTAACATTCGTCAATCATTTTTCCGTCTGAAAATACCAGTTAATGACTTTGAAAATAAAAATATATTAAATGATGCCCATGTGGTATGCATATTGGGGTCTTATTGTTGTAGAGAATATTTAATTTCTGAGATTAGCATTAACATTAGTATTTCTTCCATAAACATTAGTATTTGTGTTTTCTCACTGTATTTGAAGGGACAAGGGTGGGAGTCTAGATGTTGACTACGTGGAATTTCCGGACATAGCCTCGTGTGTCCAACTGGAATGAAGAATAAACCGGCGATCTCTCCTGACGTCCTGCGCTCATGTCGATTAATTGGTGGGACCATTGTCAGGCTGCCACTGTAAACTCAGATATCACCCACATCAACTGCTTGATCCCTAAGTTTGGTGATCAGATTACTTTCATAATCACATTTGCTTCTAGCCGACGAAAGATCGAGCACTACAATGCTAGTAATCGATCAGCAGATCGCTTCCATCATACGCGGCTGATGGGTGATGAACAAAGGTAGCAACAGACTTCTCCATGAATGATAAGAGAGAGAGATTTTAACCGCCATTCTTCATCACTCCATTTTGCTTGTTTCTACAAGTGTCCACTGAAGAGATTTTGGAGAAATGGATTTCCCTCACCATATCTTTTATGTGGAAAATTTTGGTTCTATTCTCCTGGAGATGGGGCATGGTTGGAATCGGGCAGCATATAGCACATGTACGTTTTGTTCCCAATAACTTCAGGTGCCGACGACGACGACGACGCTGGATGTGGTTAGTTCGCGTCGAGGGGAGTCCAACGATCGGCACTGCTGATCGACTGAGGAAAAGCAGCGAATTGATTGGAAAGTCCAAGAGTGCCTGCAGGTGCGATGAGCAGTCGGACCACGGATTAGGCTTTCTGGCGTTACAGATGAGTGCAATCGACGCTGCTGCAGCAGATCGATCCAACTCTTTGAACCGAGCTTGGAAGGTGTGGTAACAAGTAATCATCGTATCGACAAGTGAAAAGAGGGTGGCGTACCAAATTCCTCGCGGTAGAATCCGGGGATGGGAAGCGGTCGACAGCTCCGGTCCCACGGAGCTTGACACTGCCTGACGATGACTGACTTGCTTGGCCCACTGGCAACCTGGACGTAGCGCGGTGGTTTCGACGCCTTCCTCTGGACAACACCCGCTGTCAGATGGCTTCATCATCGTCTCCCTCTCGCTTCCAGGCAATCCTCCTCGCAACCTCGCTTGACCTCCACGGGTAAATCAACGCCGCAATTTCCACACAATTTGATTTGTAAAGATCAAGCTTGAAATCACGTACATTATACCCGATATTCCAAACTGTAAAGTCCACGACTTTTTCAAGATGCAAGTTATATGAAAATTGTGAAAAACTCGGAATATCTTGTTTCGATGTTGTATGATGAGGCTGTAGGAAATTAGAAATAAATAAATCTGACAACACTGAAGAGATTTCGATGATGGGCTTGTTTCAATGTTTTCTTTATTTATTTATTTGTGTTGTTATTATTATTATTATTATTATTGTGTTCTTGAGCTTTCACACAGTGCTTGGTGGGAAGAAAGGTAGATTAATTTTTTGTTTGAATTTTCTCATTTTATAATCATTCCTCATCAAACATTCATCTTTACCATGATAGTCATTTCTCCCATTCTGTCAAAGACGATATTTTTGTTTTCGTTTAATTACTTATTATTTTGGTGATGTGGGGTAAACTGAACCTAAAGACACACTCGTCCCAGTCGGTTCTTTCAATTGTGCGAGAGCTCAAGTACAAAGCTTCGGCGTTCCTGAAAAAGGAGCATTTCTGTATCTGAAGCTTCTCAGGATCATCGCCTTGCGCTGCCCACATTCCGGAGCAGCTGGACTGCGCATCTGCTGACTGAGGTCCCGGCCTAACTCTGCATTTTGCTGCTCCCAGTTTGTTCGTTTCGTGAAGGTTGATTCGCGGTGCTGCCGTTTTGACAGATTGGTGGAGTGTTGCAATGCGACAATCAGCTGTTCAATAAGTGAGGAAGTCTCAGAGTTGTGATCGTTCGTCTATCTACTTTTGGAACCGGCTTCATTTATAAAGGGTTTCAATTCGGTAGGAGCTATTCGTAGAGATCGTATTCTGTGGAGCATCGCTTGTTCGTGTGTGAGTGTGTTTGTGTGTGAGAGAGAGACAGACAGACAGACCGATAGGCAGACAGAGTAAGTCTGATACTTTCAGATTTGGTTGTTGGGAGAAAAGGTGCTTCATACTTAGAAGAGGGTGGATAAGTGCCGTTTTGTATTGAGGTGTCCGATTTCTAGGCTGCACTTCGATCGATACAACCGGAAGCAGTTTGACCACGCTGAGGTATACTTCAGCTATGGTGCTTTGGGTTTCCATTTTCCATACTAAGGTTGAGTTTCCTGTGTATCTCCCCCGTCGGTGACTGTAATGGAGTGTTTTCGTGTCATTGGCTGGCACGCGCACACACACACACTTTCACTCACTGAGTAGCACTTGCAACCATAGGAATCGAAGGCTGTATCCTGGCATCCTTCTGCAGGACAAAACATAGCTTCTAGTTTGTAATGTGGGATTTGCCGAATCTTGTCCCTTGATCTCAGTACCGAGTAAACTAGAGAACATAACTCTTAGCTAACAAATAGCTTTCTCGAGTTGATTATCCTTGCATGTTTCGTAAGTCAGTTACATCTTACCAAGAATCATTTGCAATCGAGATCTTTTCTGGAACAGCCAGATATTGCAGGCTTGAAATTGTTATTTGATGAATGTCGTCACTCTTGCACCCCGCTATGTCTTACAGAGTACAGTCAAGGAGTCTCAGCTGTTTTTATTCTGCCATAGCCAATTTGTACAAATGTCGACACTGTGGCGTTGGGATGCTGTTATCATGCCATGGTTCCTCGTTTGCACAACCCTCATCGAATTAAACAGATATCTCGCGGAATGTGCAACACTTTTAGCACAGGTTTATGTTTTAATTTTAATTTCTTTTTTTTTAAAACCCATTGCAGGATCGTAACAGTTTACTACAAATTGGGGGTTGAATAATTCTAACATCTGTAATTTTTTTGCAGCAGGTCGAATCAACCCACCGTGAAAGTGTTGCCCTTGGGTGTTCGTAACCCAAGATGGCCCAGGAAAGAAGCAGCGCGAGGATTTTTATAGTTGCGGTAGGGTTACTTGCGGCCGTGCATGCAGTAGCGGCTAAGGATATCAATGTAGGGGGAACCCGGGGTTGGGACTACGCACCGCCTTCAGATGCGGCTTACTACGACACTTGGGCATCGAAGGAGACGTTCACGGCAGGGGACAACCTAGGTAAGTACCTCTCAACCTTCCCTCCTTTTTTTTACTTCGTTGTTGCTCAAGGTGGTCCCTTACACTCTGATAAATCCTGAGTAATGAAAGTACCCTGATCTTCTCTCGTCCATTGTCGCAGTATTCTCATACACTCCTGGTGCACATGATGTGCAAGTCGTAAGTGCGACAGAGTACAATGCCTGTTCAATGAGCACCGGCAAGAAGTATCTATCCGGAGGGGACAGTGTCTCACTCCCCACGCCTGGTACTTATTATTTCGTCTGCAGCTTCCCTTCTCACTGTGACATGGGCATGAAGATGAAAATTACGGTGAAAGCTGCTGGTGGTGTGCCTCCAGTTGTCGCTCCTGTTACTCCTCCCGTGACACCCCCAGTGAGGGCTCCTACTCGTGCACCCCTTGTGGCTCCTGTGCCGGCTCCCGTCGTTAAAGCCCCAGCTCCAGCTCCGGTTATCAAGGCACCCACGCCAGGGCCAGCTTTGGCTCCTGTTCCTTCACCCACTGACGCGCCAACACCCTCTGAGAATCCTTCTACAGCACCAACTCCTGGCTCCTCCATTGCCCCCGGACCGGAGTTGCCACCCCCTCCGCCATCTGCTGCCGTTTCAATCCACCAGTGCTTGAGCTTCGTCGGAGCTGTAGCTGTGGTTGCGTTTTGCGTTCTTCGGTTCTAAGCTGATCCAACCATAGTTGTTCCAGTCCTCAGAATGGGCGGCAGGTTAGAGGTGAGATCGACCAACGAAGTACTTCAGTAGCCTGACAATAGAAGGCGAAGGACACCAGCAGTAGCGAGCGATGATGCGAAATGCATCCTGCTTTCCAAGCTAGATTTTCAGTACTATTCCTGATGATTTCTTCGGACGCTATGTTCCGATGAACTGGCTAGATTATGTACAAACCAGCATAAATTCTTCTCGTGTTTTTTTTTTGTATTGTGTTAGATTTTTTTTTTTTTTTTTTTTTTTTTTTTTCTGATCCGCTGTATCCACACAACCGTTGAATTGTCGACCTCTACTCCGCATCAAACTCGTCCGTGCGGCGACGATGGTGATCGATATCAGCAGAGGTGCTCCGATATGCTCAGCACTCCATATCCAAGCCCACTGTTGCTGCGCTTCCTGATCACCATATCACGCCAATTCACTCTCCACGGCCAAACACGGACATCCGTGTTGTTGGATCTACCAACACGCGCCAAGTGTGCGGCGACGTTGGCGTTATGTTCTTCATGTGGGCACCCAGCATTAAAACTGCACTCATTGCAGCTACCTTAATTTTGTTCTAGTTTGTAGATCGATTTGCAGGCTGCCGAAGCATCGATATACACACGATTTTTGCATTGTATAATCTGCAGCCACCGATCGGTTCGACGGCGGCGCATGGATTGGAAGAAAGGCGGTCGAGACGTACATTGAAGCATGAATGCGATTGAAGTTTAGATGTGAGAAACACAGCTTTTATAGTTTTGTATTGAACTGGTGATGTCAATTTTGATAGATGTAACGGTTTGAAGTTGTGATAGAGTTATTTTGGAAGCGTCATGTTGGCAAAATAAAATGTGTAGAAATGAGTGAGTAGGCTAAATTGTGTAGTCCAAAAAAACTGATTCTCAATGTAGAAAAATTAAAGATTGGTGAGAATGTCTCAAAATAAAGAATAGAAGATTTAAAGGATTTAAAAGAAATATGCTAAGTACTTGAAATTTTTTAAGAATATTTAATTGTCACACTCTTAAGCTTAGATTAATGAAATATATGTATTAAAAATTGTGATTAGAATTTGATAAGGAAATATTTTAAAGCACATTTTAGAGTGATTACAAATTTTTATAGCATTTTATTAATTTATTAATTTGGAGATAGATGAATGTCATAAATACTTTTTTGAAATAGATAAATTAAATTATTTTTCGTTATATATCAAATCTATTTAATTTAACGAAATTTAATATACTAAAATTATTTAGTAAGGTATCTTATTTATTTTATAACTTTTGTAGATATAAATGTTATAAATTATGTAAAAAATATGAATTAAGTAATATAAATTTATAAATTAGAAACAACCTTTGTTTTAACAAATATTATTAGATAAGCACGAAATATTAATTGAGAGGTAAAAAATAACTAAGGTATGTTTTTGATAAGAAATATATATATAAAACATAAAAACTAAAATAAATAATTAATACTAAAATTATTATTTAAACATTCCAATTTTATAATTTTTTACATATAAAAAACAAATTCATACAAAAAGATCATAAAATTTATTTTATACTTTTATAAATTTTATACTAATCTTACATCAAAAAATTTAAAAAATACTCTATTTTAATTTAAATACATAGATAGTGTGTATAGAAATAAATTGGATTAGTAATTTTTTTTATATAATATTCTTAATCCATATGATTTATTTGTAATATAAACCTCTATAGCTATTTTAAAAGATTGTGGTTGGTATTTGCTTAGGCTTTATAAAAAAGAATCATTGGTGTTATTTGCTCGGGCTTTGTAGATAAAATAGTAAATAATGCTTACTATATTAGGTATTTAAATATATATATATATATATATATATATATATATATATATATAAGTATTAGTTAACATTCAAGTATATGTTAGGGACATATTCCTTAGAACTTTCTAGAGAGAAGTTTCTAGAACCTTCTAGAAAATAAGCCTCTGGAACCTTCTAGAAGAGAAGCCTCTGGAACCTTTTAGAGAGAAGTTTCTAGAAGCTTCTAGAAAGGAAGTCTCTGGAACCTTCTAGAAGAGAAGTTTCTAGAAGCTTCTAGAAAGGAATCCCCTGGAACTTTCTAGAAGCTTCCTAGTTAATAGAAGTAGCTTGAGAAGTTTCTAGAACCTTCTAGAAAGGAAGCCTCTGGAACCTTCTAGAAGCTTCCTAGTTAATAGAAGTAGCTCAAGAAGCTTCCTAAGTAGGAGTATATATAGGGATTGAGGTTGAAGAGTTCTTCAGTCTCGATAATACATCTCTTGGAGTTCTAGCTCACCTTTCTGGTGTTGTTCTTGTACTCATCTGTTTAATCTAGTTCTGCCACTTCTTCTTCAACTTCTTGTTAGATTTCAAGTCTGTATTTTGTGTCCATGATAGTTTGTCGAGACTACACTAACTTGAGATATCAGAGCTAGTTCTTTCTTAGTAGAGTGTGGATTACCCCTCTACTTGAAGGTATACTAGCATTTTTTAGAGGTTGCGGATTACCCTCCTCTAAACTGATACTTTTTTGTTACAATATTGGAGTCTTATTCTTCTTGGAGAGAGTGGATTACCCCTCTTCTTGAAATTTTTAAGGCGTTTTATAGGTTGTGGATTACCCTCCTATAAACCAATATTGCCTCTTATAGGGTCATTTTTGTCCTTCTTTTAGAATGGCCGGAGGTCAAGACATTAGTATGACAGAAAGTTCGGAGTCTAAGTTAGATACTATTATGAATGCCCTCGCTATGTTATCACAAAGAATTGCAGAGATTGAAGGAGTGGTGGCAAGGCTTCATAATGATGGAGTATCTGGGATAGCACAATCTAAACTACACCAGCCTCAAATTTCAGCACTTGGAGAAACAACTTTACCTCAGGTTCGACAAGAACCACTAGTTCTACAACATAAGGAGCCTCGAGTTAGCCTTCCAGATAAGTTTGATGGAACACGTTCCAAGTTTCGAGGATTCGTCAATCAAATCAGGTTGATAACAGTTTTACAGCCCGAACGATATCCAATGGAGGAGTCACGTGTTGGGCTTGTTGGAACCTTACTTACGGGACAAGCTCTATCATGGTTTGCTCCTTTGTTTGAGAAACGATCATCCATATTAAACAACTTCGAAACCTTTTTGGAAGCATTTGCGGAAGCATTTGGTGAACACGATAAGGTTCAATGGGCTACAACAAAGATCCGATCGCTATGACAAGGGATGCGTTCTACATCAGTCTATGCTTCGAATTTCAGGCAATTAGTATGCGACATCAATTGGGATGAAGAAGCGTTGATGAGTCAATTCTATTGGGGTTTAAGAGATGATGTGAAGGATTTGCTGTTAACTCTTCCTGATCCATGAACGCTCAATGAAGCCATTAGCCAAGATGTGAAGTACGATAATCGCCTATTCCAACGTCGCCAAGACCAACGCTCAAGACAACATACAATTCACCATGCTCCAACTATATCGGCAAGCGGTGTGAATTCGCATTCAGAGGTGGAAGACATGCAAATTGATGCGGTACGTATCAAATCTCTTACTATAGAAGAAAAAAAGTGACGTATGGAGGAAAATTTATGCTTGTATTGCGGTGGAGAAGGCTACAAAGTCGGAAACTGCCCCAAAAAGCAAAATCGAGGCATAGTCAAGACTAGGGGAGTATTTGTTCAGGAAAACGAGGATGCCCAGCCATAGTAGGAACCGTGCGGCTGGACAATGAAATATCCCAACAACAATCAGGTTCCTTTCTTTCTGCCCAACCTGCACTTTGTTTTACAATCCCTCTGTTTATCGGCCCTCAAAAACTGAGAACCTTAGCACTACTAGACTCAGGAGCATCTGCTTGTTTTTTAGACGAAGAATTTGCAAAGCGTCATAAGATCCCTTTAGTACAAAAATCAAAACCTGTTCATGTTGAGGTCATAGATGGACGACCTTTATTGTCTAATAGCATCACCCATGAATCAAAACCTATTGAAGTAACGTTTAAAGACCATAGTAGTCATATTATTTTTAATATTATTAGAACCCCATCAAATCCTATTGTTCTTGGTCTTTCTTGGTTGGAAAAACATAATCCATTGATAGATTGGAGGTTGCGGAAGATGACTTTTTCCACAAAACCACCCAAGAAAAAACCTAGTAAAAAACCTCGAAAAAAGAAATCCTTATTCATTGGAGCAAGAGCGTTTTTAAGATCATCTAAGGAAGGCACTCCATTTGTCATTTATGCAGCTCCAACTACCGAGGAGAAGATCTCAACAGCAAGTATACCGGAGCAATATAAAGATTTTGTAGACGTGTTTCAAAAGAAGAACGCCGACATACTACCGGAACACCGACCATATGATTGTGCCATAGACTTGCAAGAAGGAGCACAACCACCTTTTGGCCCAATCTACAATCTATCGCAAACGGTATTGGCAGAGTTACGAAAGTACATCGACAAAAATCTAGCCAAGAACTTCATTCGTCATTCAAAATCATCAGCTGGAGCACCCATCTTATTTATGAAGAAGAAAGATGGATCATTACGGATGTGTGTGGATTATCGAGGCCTCAACAAGGTAACAAAGAAAAATCGTTATCCATTACCCTTGATTTCTAGTCTCTTAGAACAACTTGGACGTGCGAAGATCTTTACAAAAATTGATCTAAGGGGAGCTTATAATCTCGTACGAATCAAGGAAGGAGATGAGTGGAAGACAGCATTCCGTACAAGGTATGGTCATTTCGAATATAATGTCATGCCTTTTGGTCTTACCAATGCTCCAGCGGTTTTCCAACATATGATGAATGACATCTTTTGAGAACACCTCGACGATTTTGTTGTCATCTACTTGGACGATATTCTAATATTCTCTAAAAACGAGGAAGAGCATGAGGAGCATGTTCGTTTGGTCTTGGAGAAACTACGCAAGCGAGGACTATATGCCAAATTAGAAAAGTGTTTATTTCACCAGACGGAGATGGAATTTTTGGGGTTCATTACGACTACAGAAGGTTTGAAGATGGACCCCAAGAAAGTAGAAGCAATCATGTCTTGGGAGGTTTCGAAGACGGTTAGAGACGTACAATGCTTTCTTAGTTTTGCTAACTTCTATCGGATCTTCATCAAGAATTATTCTCAAGTTGCTGCTCCTCTCACTCGATTAACATGCAAGGATAAGTTGGAATGGGGACCTTTGGCGGAGAAGGCGTTTCAAGATTTGAAGACAGCATTTACTACAGCTCCAATTTTGGTACATCCAGACTTTACAAAGGCCTTCTATTTAGAAACTGATGCTTCAGATTTTGCTTTGGGAGCTGTGCTTTCACAAATGAGTGAAGATAAGAAGCTCCATCTAGTTGCATTCTATTCTCGGAAGTTTTCTGTTGCTGAAATCAATTATGAGATCCACGATAAAGAACTTCTTGCTATAGTGGATTCTTTCGAAGAATGGCGTCACTTTCTTGAAGGAGCTGCACATCCAGTAACCGTATATACGGATCACAAGAATTTGGAGTATTTCATGACAACTCGAGTTTTAAATCGGCGTCAAGCTCGGTGGAATATGTCGCTATCTAGATTCGATTTTGTTATCACTTATCGACCTGGAAGGCAGCAAGGACTATCTGATGCTTTATCAAGGAGATCGTATCTTGCACCAAAGGCTGGAGAAGCAGCGTTTGATCAACAATGTACAATGTTATTGAAGCCAGAGAGATTTCAACTTTGTGCTACTATTGTATCATTTGATGCTGACTTCCTAAACCAGGTACGTGCTATGACCATTAAAGATTCAGTAGCCATTGATATCAAGCAACGTACCAATGACGACAAGTTCAAGGTGGAGGGAGATCTTTTATACTTTGAAGAGCGATTGTACATTCCAAAAGGACTAGCACGACTCCGAATTCTTCAATCTCGCCATGATTTTCCAGCTGCGGGACATTTTGGATTCAATAAGACCTTGGAGCTTATTTCCCGAGATTTTTGGTGGCTCCAAATGTGGAAGGATGTGAAAGATTTTGTCCTCTCTTGTGACATCTGTTCAAGATCTAAGAATCCTCGGCATCGCCCTTATGGACTTCTACAGCCATTGCCAATTCCACGTCGACCATGGTCTTCAATTTCTATGGACTTCATCACGGACTTGCCATCATCAAACTCATTTGACAACATCTTTGTCGTGGTAGATCGGCTTACGAAGATGGCACACTTTATTCCTTGTAAGAAGACATCGTCCAGTGAAGTCACAGCAAGACTCTTTCTCGATAATGTGTATCGATATCATGGACTACCAGATTATATCATATCAGATCGAGGTACCCAGTTTGTGTCAAAGTTTTGGAGATCTCTCTTTGGGATATTAAAGGTGGATATCAAGCTTTCTTCAGCTTTTCATCCTCAAACTGATGGCCAAACGGAACGGGTGAACCAAGTCTTGGAGCAGTACTTACGATGCAGCATCAACAATCAGCAAGACAATTGAACTGCATATCTATCGCTAGCCGAGTTTGCATATAACAACACACTCCATGCGTCGACTCAACAAACACCATTCTTTTCCAACTATGGGTATCATCCGAAGCTTGATTTATTGAGTCCGTCAACAAATAACAATCCAACAGCTGAAGGATTTGCGAAGCAACTATCAGAGCTTCAAACTATGTTGAAGCTTCAATTACAATCTGCTCAAGAATCCTATAAGACGTCTGCAGATAGATTTCGGAATCCAGCACCTACTTTCAAAGTTGGAGACAAAGCCTGACTTCTTCGACGAAATATCAAGACCAAGCGACCATGTGATAAGTTGGACTATCGAAGATTGGGACCATTTATCATCCAGAAGCAAATTAATCCAGTGGCATACCGGCTGGAGTTATCGGCTTCTATGAAGGTACATCCAGTCTTTCATGTTTCTTTGTTGGAACCTTATCGAGAGTCATCTTTTCTTGGAAGAGTACAATGTCCGCCACCTAGTATTGAAATCGAGAACCACGAAGAATACGAGGTTGAAAAGGTATTGGATTCACGACGAAGGTGGAGAAAGTTAGAATATCTTGTTCATTGGTGCGGCTATGACATTAATGAGCGAACGTGGGAGCCAGCTGAAAATCTTGCGAATGCGCCACAAAAGGTACAGGAGTTTCATCAACGACATCCCGATAAACCTAAATCAATTCGATGATAGCTTCTTTCTGAAACTTCTTCTACAACAATATAAGAAAAGGGGAGAGCACCAGCAAAATTCATAGTTGATGTAGTTATTTTCTCCAAAATAGATCGTAGTTTGGTCTTTTGATATGGATAGCCAAGAGATAGATACTATGCCAGTCAGAGTAGCATATCGAGTAGCTCACGAAGGCGACCCCGAGATGAAGAACTACATGTACCACGACGACGATGGAGGATACCGTGTAATTGATCACTGGTGATCGTATTTGAGATCGAGCCTGCTTACAATGGTCAGCCAGAAGGCATGTTTGCAGGACAATTTCACAATGAGGATACGGAAGTTCATGCTTGGTCAGAAGTCGAAGGCGTGGGCCACTATCGTTGGCTTCAAGGGTCGATGAACCACTTGCCTCGTGAACAACAGTTGGAATTCATAGCAGAAGTTATGCGACAGATCTTCATTTTCTTGCGTTGGTACTGATCAACAACATTGCTTCTCAGAGACCTCGAAGCTAAAGGAGGGGGTGATGTTAGGGACATATTCCTTAGAACTTTCTAGAGAGAAGTTTCTAGAACCTTCTAGAAAACAAGTCTCTGGAACCTTCTAGAAGAGAAGCCTCTAGAACCTTTTAGAGAGAAGTTTCTAGAAGCTTCTAGAAAGGAAGTCTCTGGAACCTTCTAGAAGAGAAGTTTCTAGAAGCTTCTAGAAAGGAATCCTCTGGAACTTTCTAGAAGCTTCCTAGTTAATAGAAGTAGCTTGAGAAGTTTCTAGAACCTTCTAGAAAGGAAGCCTCTGGAACCTTCTAGAAGCTTCTTAGTTAATAGAAGTAGCTCAAGAAGCTTCCTAAGTAGGAGTATATATAGGGATTGAGGTTGAAGAGTTCTTCAGTCTCGATAATACATCTCTTGGAGTTCTAGTTCACCTTTCTGGTGTTGTTCTTGTACTCATCTGTTTAATCTAGTTCTGCCACTTCTTCTTGAACTTCTTGTTAGATTTCAAGTCTGTATTTTGTGTCCGTGACAGTATATTAGATTGGAGAATAAAGAAAGAAAAATAGTTTTGCATGTCATTTGTTTTATTGCTAAATAATATAGTAGACATGGATTTATATTAAAAATAGATTTGTAAACAAAAAAAGCTATTCCATTGCCTTTTGTGCAAGTGACATAATCTGACTTAAAAAATAAAATATGTGCCTTAAGAAAGATACAGTTGCATTCATTTTTTAAAAAACAAGATTATAAAGTTAAGAGCAAGAAGTCATTTCATTGGCATTGTGTTGAAGATAAGTTATTAATTGGAATTGATATATGTTTTTATATTTATCAAATAGTGAAGAAGTCTTATTTTAAGGCAATAATTAAGATAAATCTAATTTGGGTATTATTACAACTCAAGTTTATCAAATACAAAAATATTAAGCTTGTGTAATTAAATTGGAGTCACTATTGAGTATTTTGTATTTCTATTGGATATAAACTAAGGTATTTATTGTTGAAATTTGAAAGAAACACATTCACAATACAAAAAAAAAAAACTTTGTATTCAAGACAAGTATTAATACTATTTGAATTGGCATTTGGTGACTACTTGATGTCAAAGATATAAAGCTCAAAAAAAGAAATTTTCAATACATTCTTGTGTCACTTTAAAGAATTAAAAAGTCAATCAAAGCTGATATAGTATTAAACTAGAATGACTATTACCAAAGACAAAAAAATTAGAAAGTCTTGAAATAAGACTAAAGACTAACAAGACATTGAAAAGAGTGAAGAAGGCTTCATTCTTACCTGCATACATACTTTTAATTAAGAGCTACATCGTGGTTTCTTATAAGACCTCCAAAACATGTTGACTTTGCAAGGCTTATATCTTAACTTACATGACAAGTTTTTTATATGAATGCTTTAAAGTTAGCTTGTTCTACAAGCTACCAATATGTGATTAATTTAATGATCAAGTTTCTAACCTATCAATCAACTATAAATACATGTAAAGTTAAAACATCTATGAATCTTTTAGGAAGTTTTTTTAAAAAATATTATAAAATAAATTTATTTTTACTTAATTCTATTTATATAGATAAATATTAGAATAAATATATATATATGTCCATGATATTATCTTCTTTTCTACACATGAGTTCTATAAAGAGCGGTTATCATATGTTGAAGAAATCCAAGATTTGACAAATTGTATTTGCCACATATTCTGATCTTTATTCTCTTTGAAAATGATTGATAGATCCTCTAAGCCATTGATAGTGTCTTATATCAGGATAGAAAAACCATCCTATTATTTGATTTTTATTGAGGCTTTTGTAACTTCTTTCAAATAAAATATTTGAAATAGCATCAGGAGTTGTTCCAACTTTTAATAAAATCACCAAATATCAGGAGTCTTTTTGAAGGTTGTGATACCAAACATGTTATATCTTGCCATTTATTTAAAGAAAGATATGTTATTTTTGAGGATCTTCATCTCAATTACGTTGACTTGAAAGTTGTGATAATTACAATATTTTGTCCAATAAGTCAACAAATAATAGCTCTTGAATTAAATCTGTTAGTTATTGATTCTTCAACTTTTAACGTCACAAATGGACAAAAGTACAAAATAAGAATAAAAAGTAGAATTCTATCTTTTCTAAATCTTATTTCTTTTATAGCAAAACTTTATTATTCTTCATCTTCATTTGGATGGATGTCTTCAATGAAAAACCTCAACCTTTTTTATTGCATTTATAAGATTCTTTGTTGGCTTCCATGTATATTGATTAATATCATATCTACGCTAACAAATAAGATATTCTAACCTATTTTAGTATTGCCTTGAATTTAAGACTTCTTCTACCTCAAACTCTTGATTATTATCCACTTTTATAGAAAGATGTGGCATTTGTCTTCTTTTCAAGATATTCATTGTCTTATATGGCTCAAGAAGAGACATATGGGATGCAAGATGGATCTTAATAGTTTTTGATAGATTTAATCAATAAGTAGCAAGATTGACTTATTCATTAATAAAAAAAGGTCCATGCCTATAATAGTCCAATTTCTAATAAAGATAAGTACTCTTGATATTGCAACAAAGTAGCCAACCTTATTATTCAACATAATAGAAAACCTTATTATTCAAAGTAGAATAGATTATTTTTGAATTTAGACTTAAAAGTATTATAAGACTTAGAAAATTTATTCTTGATATCATGAATAAGACAATTAGAAGACACACTTAATTGAATTTGCTTGACAAAGGTTGAATCAATAATCAATATTGATTTTATTGCTCAAAGATTAAAATACTTTGGCTTCAAATAAATGTTTCTTTATTAATCAAAATCTACATCTCTTTCTTTTGGTATAAGATAAGAATGTCTAGAAAAGACATCTGATAAACCTTATTATTTTTTGAATTTGTTTGATCTTGAAATCAAATCTTGATAAAGACATAGTCCACCGGACTTGGCAATGATTCAAAATACGTGTCAACATGAACTACTTAAGATTCTTATGATTCATATATATAATAATTAGACTACAAGCACCTTCTAGATAATAATGCTATTCTTGAAATGAATCTATGATTACAAAAAGTTCTTTGTTGTAGATCTCGTAGTTAATTTTACTTACTAAAAATTTCTTAGAATAAAAAGCAACTAGGTGGAGCTTATTATCTACTCTCATTTATGATAAAATGGCATCTATAGCAAAGTTTGATGCATTTATTTCCATGAAAAATATCTTAGAAAAATTGATACAATATAAAATTGGTGCAAAAATAAATGTTGTCTTCAAGGCTTCAAAAGATATTTCTCCTTCTTTTCTCTACTTAAGTTTTTTTTTACATATCAAATGTATAAGAAGAGCTGCAACTTGAAAAAATGTTTTTGATGAGGATTCAATAATAATTAAAAATTTTCAAAAAATATTACTCATTTCTAACTATTTTTGGGACCTTCTAATCCATGATAGTCTAGACCTTCTTAGGATCTATAATTAATCCTTCATTAAAAATGATGTGCCATAAAAAATCAACCTAAATAATATAGAATATACACTTTTCTATTTTTCATGTAATCTTGCATCTGTAAGTTTTTGTAACTTATAACAAATATAAAGTTTATGATCTTTTATATTGTTACAATAGATTAGAATGTCATCTAAATAATAGACAATAAAATCATCAAAAAAACTCACAAAAGACATCATTTATGAGATATTGAAAAGCAGCCAGTGCATTTGTAACTCCAAAAGGTATGACATTATATTCAAATTATCTATACCTAATTTAAAAAGTAGTCTTCTAATCATCTTCTTTTTTTAATGTAGATCAAGTTATATGCTCATCATAGATCTATTTTTATATAGATCTTTGCTTCATTGAATTAGTTAAGAAGTCTTGAAATCAAAGATAGGAAATACCTATTCTTGATGGCAATCTTATTAAGTACTCAATAGTCTATGCACATCTGCAAAGATCTATCTTTTTTCTTCAGAAATAAGATAAGAGCTCTTACTAGAGATTTTGAATGGCATATGAAGTTCTTAGTCAAATTCTTCTCAATGTACTTCTTTAATACAACTAACTCATTTTGTGATAAGTTATAGATTGGTCTAAATGGTGGTTGAGTTCTTTCTTGTAGATCAATTGAACAATTATAGAATCAATACTCAAGAAGAATATATACATTTTTTAAAAAAAAATGTCTTAAAAATCTTGATACTAGCTAGGAATATCACTTGACATCTTTCTACCATCAGGAGTGGATGTGATATACATAACAAAAGATGGTCCTTCTTTTATCACACGTGTAAAAGCTCTTCTACCTATTAATAAAGATTTGGATGTATTAAGCTTATCTATTTCTACTTTATTATCAAAATTTTGGATTAAACTACAAGAAAAATTAAGATTATAAGAAATCTAATCTATTTAAAAATTATATTTTTTAACCACAATAATCCTAAAATAAGTGGATTACAAGGAGATCTTATCATATTAAATATTATTATATTATTATGATCTTTAATTACTACATCTAAAGGAATAATTTCATGAATAAGGTCTCTAAAAAAAAATAAATGGCCATCTATGACTTCTATATGTATGGATTCTTGACCATTTTTTTTTATTTATTTTTTATTTATTTTTTTATTTATTTATTTCTTGATAAAATTGTTGTCTATAAAATAGGCTAAGGCTCTTGAATCTAATAATACAAAAACTTTGTGATTTTTAGGTCCTAAACAAATATCTATTGTAAAACAAGGTGAAGCATGTGAAGAGAAAATAGAACCTTTACTAAGTATTGCATATAATTCTAGCCACACGGTTCCTATTGTAATTAGAAAAACTTTTTTTTTGACACATTGGCTTTTTTAGTAATCATGCTCCTTATTTTGTGATTACATTGCTTCTTTGAACAATGTTGAGTAGTGTACTTAGCTTGTCTATAATATAAGCATAAATCTTATTGACAATGTTGAGTCTTTTCTTGCTCAGTAAGAAATTTGAAATGTATTGTATTAATTTGCATTAGTTTTGTCCTCGCTAAATAAGTTTTTAAAAATTTGAAAGCTAATATCATTACTTGGCTTGTTTCTCTCCAACTAAGTCTTTGTTCATGATGCTTTTCAAGTAATTGATTATTGCATGCAATGGCTTGAGTAATAATTTATTCTAAAGATTTTGCTTTCAGCATTGTTAATAACAAATCTTTGATCTAATCTTTTAATCCATATCAAAATTGATTGATAAGTGTTTTGTCATTCCAATCCAAGTTACAAATAAGGTTGTAGAATTCACCAGCATATATGGTGGCTGATTTTGATTTTTGTTATAAAAATAAGAGCTTGCTCTCTACTATTCTTTCTTGATCACTTTCTTTGAATGTGGTCATAAACACTTCTAAGAATGAATTCGAATCATAAAGTAGTTATGAATCCTTTTCCATCAAAGGTACAAAGCAAAAGAGAGTACTTTTAGATAGAAGTGCACTTATAAATCCAACTTGAGTAAATCCATCAAGATATTGAAAGAAATGTAATCTTAAATAGAGCTTGGCTTGTTGTAGAAATTGTCAAAATTTTGACCTTATTCCATCAAACTTCTTGGGCATACTAATCCTTGTCTTTGTTATACCTATAGAAGCAAAAATTCTTATATTTAATTATGACATATAATTGAAAGAAGAAAGTAAATCTATCTCACAATGACTTTGAACTTCTTCTATATATGTAGAATTAGTATTTCTATGGTTGGCGCTCGTGATAAATGAAATTTCTACCCTAAGAATATTGACAAGTTTTTAAAGGTAAAAAATAGTTACAAATCTATTCTCACTTCTACCAACTGTAGCATCTATGATGTTCTCTTTTCTTTCAAAAAACTTAACAAATCTAAAAGTTAAATTAAAAAAAAAAAATCTTCAACTTCTAATATCAAATGAAAATGTCTACAAAGATGGATAATCCGCTCTCTTTAAGAAAGATATTAGTATTAGAAATTAAATATTTTGTTTAAAGATAAGTAATTTGTAACTTTCAAAATACAATAATAGAAGTGGGGTAATCCACTCACTTCTAAAATAAGATAAGAATAATGAGTTAGCATCTTATCAAATTATTAATGATATAAAGCTTGAAAAAAGAAATCTTCAATATATTCTTATGTCACTCAAAAAAACTAGAAAGTTACTCAAAGATGATATAGTAATAAATTAAAATGACTATTACTAAAGATAAGAAGATTAGAGAGTCTAGAAACAAGACTAAGGAATAGAAAGGCATTGATAAGAGTTAAAAAGGCTTTAGTCTTACCTTTATATATACTCTTAACTAAGAGCTATATGGTGGTATTCTATAAGACTTCTTAAGTGCGTTGATTTTATAAGTCACATATTTTAACTTGCAAGGCAAGTTTTCTATATGAGCGCCACAAAGTTAATTAGTTCTACAATCTTTCAACACGTGGTTAACTTGTTGACCAAATTTTTAATTTTACCAAACAACTACAAACACATATAAAGTCAAAATAATGTCTATGAAGCTTCTAGGAAGCTTTCTTAGAAAATTTTATGAAATTAATTTTATTTTTATTTACTTCTATTTAATCATATAGATAAATATTTGAATGAATATGTATGTTTGTTATACTTGAAAAGACTATGTGGATTTAAGAAGAAGATATTGGAGTTAATTATACTATCTAAATGATTAATTAAGCTACCAATTTATATTACTAATTGGTTAGATTTTGACAAAGGATAATTATTGAAAAAAAGATATTTATTATTAAAAGGTAATATTCCTAATCTACAATTAATACCAATTGTTATGAATAATAGGTTTTGAAATAAAAATAAAAATTTAAAATTTAAAATAATGATTAAAATTATACATCTTTTTAATTTCATACTTTTTAAAATTATACATCTTTTGTATGAAATTAGCCAAACCAATTTGGTGAAAAAAAAAATATGAATTCATAAAAAAATATTCAAAAAACATTATATTGTCCTATTTTACATTAATTATAAATTTTTAAAATTATAATGCATATATTAATATAAATAAATTCTCTCGCTATTATTTTTAAAATTTTGTAATTAATATATAAGTTGTATCATATAATTTTTGTATACATATTAAAATTTTATCAAAACTACATGTAAATTATCTTATTTAGGATCTTATTTTTTAATAAATAATAAAAATCAAGAAAAAAGTAATCTATTGAATATAATTTAAATTAATTATATTTAAGATACTTAGATTAGATAAATAAGAATTTGAAGTTGAATAAAAAATTATACTTAGTTGATAAATCTTTAAAATCTATATCTAATACCATTAAAATTTTCTAAAATCACAATGTTTAATTTCTTAGTTAGTGCAATTTTATAGCTTAAAAGAATATATTTTTTAAAGAAAATCATATCATTTCTATATTTATATGATTAATAACTATTTTCTCTCTATATTACAGATATCAACAAGACTTATTGAAGATTTTGGCACAAATATACATATTTATTCTAATTTATACCTATATGATTAAATAGAAGTAGATAAAAGTAGATTTATTTTTTTAATATTTTTTAGAGAATCTTCTTAGAAGCTTTATAGACATTACTTTGACTTTACATGTATTTGTAGTTAATTAGTAGGTTAGAAACTTGATGAATAAGTTAACCATGTATTATTAGATTACAAAACAAGCTAATTATGTGGCATTCATATAAAAAACTTGCTTTGCAAGTTAAGATATATATCTTGCAAAGTCAACACGTTTTAGAGGTCTTTTAGGACATTGCTACATAGCTCCTAATTAAGAGTATATATGAAGCAAGAGTAAAGCCTTCTTCACTCTTATCAATGCCTTTTTAGTTCTTCATCTTGTTTCAAGACTTTTTAGTCTTCTTTTCTTTAGCAATAGCTATTCTAATTTAATATTATATCATCTTTGAATAATTTCTTAGTATTTTTGAGTGATACAAGAATATATTGACATTTTAGTTCTTTGAAGTTCATATCCTTGATAATTTGATCAAAGTCCTAATTCATTATTCTTGTCATATTTCAGAAGTGAGTGGATTATTCCACTTCTTTTGTTGTGTCTTGAAAGTTTTAGATTATCTACCTTTAAACAAATTGTTTAGTTTTCTAACATTGATTTTTTTTTTAAATAAAGAAAATTCTCCTTCTTTGTCAAAAATTTTATTTGACATTACAAGTTGCAGATTACCTTCCTTTATTTTGACTTATGGATTTATTAAGTTGTATGAAATGAAAGAAAAAAATATTGATGCTACACTTGGCAGAAGTAAGAATAGATTTGCAACTATTACAAATCTTTACAAACTTGTCAACAATTTTAGGATAGAAATTTCATGCATCATTAATGCAAATCAAGAAAACACTAATCCCATGCCTATGAAAAAAGTTCAAAGTTTGCATTAAGAAGTTGTGCAATTGAAGGAAGCGAGTAGATCAACTTCACAACCAAATCCAAGAAGTTTTGCTTCAATAAATATAATAAAGATGAGAATTAGTATGCTCAAGAAGTTTAATAAAATTAGATCAAAATTTCAAAAAATTCTACAATAAGTCAAGCTCTATCTAAGGTTGCATTTTTTTTAATATCGTGATGGATTTACTCAACTTAGATTTATATGTACACTTTTATTTAAAAGTGATTTCTTTTGATTTGTACCTTTGATGAAAAAAGATTCATAATTATTTTATGATTTGTATTCATTTCTAAAAGTATTTATGGCTAAATTTAGAGAAAGTGATAAAAAAAGAATAATAAAAACCAAGTTCTTATCTTTACGACAAGGATCATGGTCAGCCTTTATATATGCTGGTGAATTCCAAAACCTTGCTTGCAACATGGACTAAAATGACAAAGCCTTTATTAATCAATTTTGATATAGGTTGAAAGACAATCTCAAAGATTTATTATTGAAAATACTAAAAGTAAAATCTTTGAAACAATTTATTACTCAAGCCTTTGTATGGGACAATCAATTATTTAAAAAGCATCAAGAACAAAGATTTGGTTGAAGACGAATACATAAGTAATGATGGCAGCTTCCAAGTTTTCAAAAACCTATTCATCATAATCAAAACTAATACAATTAATATGGTATGTTTTAAACTTCTTACTTAGCAAGAAAAGACTTGTCCTTGTTAAGAAGGTTTATGCCTATATTATAGAAAATCCAAGCATATTGCTCAACATTGTATAAAGAAGCAACACAATTATAAAATGAAGAGCATGGTTGCTGAAGAAGACGATGTATTAGAAATCAAGTCTCTTCAACTATAATAAGAATTGTGCAATTGAAATCTTATGAAACTCTCGGTAAAGATTTTATTCTCTCTTGAGATCCTTCACCTCATTTTACAATAGAAGTTTGTTTAGGTCCAAAAAATCACAAAGTCTTAGCCTTCTTAGATTTAAGAGCCTCAACTTGTTTTATAAACAAAGACTTTGTCAAAAAAATAAGATATATTCTTAAATGAAAAAATCAAATTTATGCATGTAAAAATAATAGATAGTCATTCATTATCTTTAGAGAATGTTACATATAAAACTATTCTTGTAGAGGTAGCAACTAGTAGTCATAATATTTTTGTAATATTTAATGTGATAAGATCTCCTTTTAATCCAATTATTTTAGAATTATTGTGATTAGAAAGATATAATCCTCAAATAAGTTAGATTTCTTACAATCTTGATTTTTTCTATAGTTTAATCTAAGATTTTACTAAGCAAATAGAAATCCATAAGACCAATATATCTAAATCATTATTGGTAGGTATGAGAACTTTCATGCATGTTATAAAAGAAGGATCAACTTTTTATATATATGCCATATTTATTATTAATAGAAAATAAATTTTAAATGATATTTTAAACTAATATTGGGATTATCAAAATATTTTTGAAAAGAAAAATACAAATATTCTTCCATAGCATTGTCTTTATGATTATTCCATCAATCTTTAAGAAGGAGTTTAACTAGTATTTGCACCAATCTATAGCCTATGACAAAAAAAATTGGCTACAATCAAGGAATATATTGATGAAAATTTGACTAAGAATTTCATATGCCATTCTAAATCTTAAACCATGGCTCCTATCTTATTTGTAAAGAAAAAAGATGGAATTCTATAAATGAATAAAAACTATCAAAGACTCAATAAGATCACCATCAAGAATAAGTATCTTCTACCTTTAATTTTAGGACTTTTTAGTCAACTCAATTAAGCAAAGATTTATACAAAAATAGATCTATAAAGAGTATATAATTTGGTACACATCAAAAAAAGAGACAAATAGAAAACTGTATTTTGAACCAAATATGGACATTTCAAATATACTATCACATCTTTTGAACTCACAAATATACTAGCTACTTTTTAACATTTAATGAATAATATCTTTTGTAATTTTTTTGATAATTTTTTGTATTTGTTATTTACATGACATCTTAATCTATTCTAAAAACATAAAAGAATATGAAGTTCACATTTGTCATGTGTTATAAAAATTAAGAGATGTAAGATTATACACCAAGATAATAAAAAAAGTATGTATTTAATACTACTAAAGTTGACTTCTTAGGATACATCATTTCAAAATGTGGTCTTATGATGGATCCTAAAAAGTTCCAAACTATCACGGATTGGAAGATCTCAAAAATAATTTGAGATGTGTAATATTTTTTGAAATTTTTTATTTATTATTAGATCATTATCAAGAATTTTTTTCAAGTTGCAACTCTTCTTATATGCTTGAAATGTAAAAACAAACTTAAAAGGATCAAAGAAACTAAAGCATTTTTTGAAGCCTTGAAGATAGTATTTATTTTTGTACCAATCTTGTAGTCCATCAACTTTTTGAAGGTGTTCTTTATGGAAATAGATGCATCAAATTTTACTATGGATGCTATTTTGTCATAAATGAGAGCATATGACAAGCTCTACTTAGTAGCTTTTCATTCCAAGAAATTTTTCAACAGTCATGATTAACTATGAGATCCATTATAAAGAGATTCTTGCAATTGTGGATTCATTTCAAGAATGGCATTATTATCTAAAAGGTGCTTCTAGTCTAATCATTGTATATACAAATCACAAGAACCTCGAGTATTTAATGTTGGCATTTGTTTTGAATTATCATGAAGCTCGTTGAAGTATGTCTTTATCAAGATTTCATTTTTAATTACTTATTGACTTGGAAAATAATAAGATTTATCAAATACCCTTTTTAGACATTCTTATCTTATACCTAAAGAAAGAAATGGAGCTTTTGATCAATAAAGAATAATTTTCTTGAACCCAAAGTATTTTTATCTTTGAGCAATAAAATCAACATTGACTATTGAGTCAATCTTTATCAAGCAAATTCAATCAAGTATGTCCTCTAATCTTCTTATTCATGATATCAAGAATAATTCTTCTAAGTCTCATGATACTTCTAGTTCAATTTTAAAAATAATCTACTCTATTTCAGGAGACAATTATATATTCCAAAAGGCAAAGAACAATTATGTGTTCTTTCAGCTCTTCATGATTTTTTTAGTGGCTCGACATTTTGGATATAATAAAACTTTGGAGCTAATGTCAAGAGATTTTTAGTAGCCTAAAATATAAAAGGTAATTAAAGACTTTGTACAATCATGTAATATTTGTTCAAGATCCAAAACTCCTCATCATCAATCTTATGAACTTCTTCAATCATTACTTATTCGGAAACAACCATGGTCTTTTGTTTCTATGGATTTTATTACAGATCTTTCAATCTCAAATTCATATGATTTTATATTTATAATACTAGATTCTTTTATCAAAATTTCACATTTGTACTATATGCAAAATCTATTATAAGTGAAGAAATGACATTTTTTTTTTTTTTTGATCATATCTATTGCTACTATGGATTATTCAAAGTTTTGATTATTTAAAAGTTGATAATTTTCTTGTAAAAGATTTGGCAAATCATTTGTCTAAGCTAGATGAAACAATTAAGGCGTAGTTAAAAGAAGCTTATGAATGGCAAAAAATGAATGCAAGTGCCTATTGTAAAGAACAACCACAATTCATCATAAGTGATAAGGTATGACTACTTTGTCCTAACATCAAGACTACTTATCTTTGTGATAAGTTAGACTATTGTAGGCTTAGACCTTTTTTTATTTATTTGTAAACAAATCAATCTTGTTGTTTATTGATTAAATCTACCAAAGTCTATGAAGTTCCATCATGTATTCTACATGTTTCTTTTTAAGCCACATAATACAATGAATATCTCAAAAAGAAGATCAATACCACCTCCTCTTGTAAAAGTAGATAATAATCAAGAGTTCAAGGTGAAAGAAATCTTAGATTCAAGGCAATGCTAAAATAGGTTAGAATATCTTATTTATTCGCACAGATATGATGTTAATGAATTCACATGGGAGCCAATAAAGAATCTTGTAAATACAACAAAGAAGGCTGGGGCTTCTTATCAATAACATCTATGAAAACTAAGATGAAAAATAGTAAATCTTTGTTATAAAAGAAATAAAATTCAATGAAGGTAAAATTCTATCTTCTACTCTTGTTTATAATCTTTGTATATTTGTGATGCTAAGGAGATGAAAAACCAACAACTAGCAGATTCAACTCAAGAGCTATCACTAGTTGATTTACTGGACAAAATATTTTGAATATCATAACCTTCAAGACAATGTAATCAAGATGATGATTTTCAAGAACAACATGTCGTTTTTTAAATAGATGGCAAGATACAATGTATTTGATATCACAACCTTAATATCATTTACTATATTTGATGATTTTATTAGAAGTAAGAACAACTCTTAATGATGTTTCAAATATTTTATTTGAAAGAAGTTACAGAGGCCTTAATGACAATCAAATAAGAAGATGGTCTTTGTGCCCTGATATAAAATACTATTGATAGTTGAAAGGACCTATCAACCATCTTCGAGAAGAACAAAGATTAGAGTATATAACAAACATAATTTGCTGCATCTTAGATTTCTTTAATATATGATAACAGCTCTTTATGCAACTTATCCTTAGAAGGGTGGAATAATGTCACAAATATACATATTTATTCTAATAATTATCTATATGATTAAGTAAAAATAGATAAAAATAAATTTATTTTCTAATATTTTTTAGATGCTACTTTCACTTTATATATGTTTGTAGTTGATTGATAGATTAGAAACTTGATTAAGAAGTTAACTACGTGTTGGTAGCTTACAGAATAAGTTAATTATATGGCGCACATATAAAAAACTTGCCTTACAAATTAAGATATGTATCTTACAGTCAACATGCTTTGGAGGTCCTATAAGACATTGCGACATAGCTCCTAATTAAGAATATATGTGGAGGCAAGAGTGAAGCCTTCTATACTCTTATTAATATTTTTTTAGTCCTTAGTCTTATTTCAAGACTTTCTAGTCTTATTGTCTCTGATAATAGCCATTCTAATTTAATACTATATCATCTTTGAGTGATTTTTTAATCTTTTCAAGTGATACAAGAATGTATTGACATTTTAGTTCTTTGAGGTTCATGTCTTTAATAGCGTCCTTCAAACCACAAGAGTTGTAGTTCAAATATCAAGTTATAAATTGCTTTTAATATGGCTTTTTGAAAGAAAGAAATTTATAAAACAAGTTTAAATAGCCACATAGCCTATTTTAAAATATCCTATTCTATTCTGTATTTATAAAACTTCCTATGAATTTCTTCAAGAAGATAGTATCTATCTAATGTATTCTTCTTACTTCTATTTATTTTTATTTCCTTGACCAATATAAATATTTGTTACACCAATCCAATTAAATCAAGATATTCATTATTTTTACAAGTAATTTAAAATAAAAATAATTTTATAAAAATAACATTTATCAAAATCTACAATTATTAAGATGTATAAACTATTATAGTTTTTTATTAGAACTTTTATCTTAACTAAATATTAAATTATAAAATCATAAATTAATTGCAAAGAATATAAAATAACTAAATTATTAGCAATGTCTCATCTTACAAATCTATGGGATATTTTAATATCCATTCATAATCATACAACTTTCTTTAAAAAATCTCTATTTCCACCTTATTGATGAATATTGTCCAATAGGCTCTAAGCTACAAAGTTTAATCTATACTACTATTTTTTTTCTCATATTGTAATGTGTACTTTAAATCATGATTATTGCTATAAAAAATGGTATCATATGATTAGAGATATCTTAACTATTACAAAATTCACTATCTTAAGTCTAAGTCACAATATTATAATTATTAAATTTAGATATTTATTTTGAAAAAGAAATCAACTAACATTTCATGGAACTCTTCTTATTACTCAAATCATGGATTATAAACTAAAAATTTTAAACTAATTCAACCTCTTTGATTGAATAAATATTATTTGTAATATGTGGATAAAAACATATATTCTTATATGTATAATTTGGGATTTATTCTTGATAATCCATTTATAAATATTCATCACAAATCATTATTAATTTTTCTATTGATTTGACTTTTATTTTTGTTCTTGTTTGTATATCTCAATGATTTTAAACATACACCAAAGAATTCACATTATACTACTTAACAACTGATAATGCACATGTAGCACTTTAATAAGAAAGGTGTTCAACATGTATCATGATAGTTTTCCTTTATCCTTGTGAACATAGATGAGAAGGGCCAACATATTGCTTAGATTCTATCCTAACCTCCATCCATTGACAATGAGTGGGCAACAAGCAAGGCAAAACTCAAATTAGTGGAAACAATGTAAGATGGTGAACCTTTTTCACTTGTTAGTAGGGTTGGTGCTACTAATAGACTTCAAATTGTCAATGACTTTCAGCAATATCCAACAAGAGTATAGATTGATTCCAGCCACTTGTGCTAGATATTAGACTTTGGTCCTTCTCACATTGCTTAATTGTTTGTTTTAGTCCATCTCTGATCCTAGCCAAAGCCTTGATCTTCACTGCTGTTAGCTCTAATAGCCTTCACTTCAACTGATTTTAGCCAGAGGAGTGTTTCTTAACAAATATGTAAAATATTTGTTAAAATTGCCCAATGTTCATTCATGAATGTAAAAACAATTACCATGGTATAAACTGGGCACCTCAATTGACCTGGCCAAATCCATCCAATCAATCATACTTTTGTTTTAAAATAGATTATAGAATTTAAATAACTTGTACAAACAATCCTCCCAAAGTAGATGGATTAACAAATATTCATATAATGTATTTGTTTATCCAAATTTTTATATTAATAAATAAATTAAAATTAAAATTAAAAGATGCAAATCTAGAACAAATGAGAAAATTACCTTTTTGTTCGAATCTCCAAGAAAAATACAACTACAAGTTCATACTGATTTGGATCTCTTTCAATACGAACTGAACTACAATTGTATAGCTGCATGCAAGGAACAGTAATAAAATAAATAAACGCTTAATAGAGTCAGAGTTGTTAGATCTTTCTCTTCAATGGTAATAGCACAGTCAGCTGGTACTCAATAAACCAACGCAGTGGCTATCAATGCAGGTCCCCCAGCCAGAAGAGATGATGCAGAAATCACCTGCAGATTCAGGATTCTGCTTCACACTTGCACGTAAACAGCGGCAACAGATGTGTAACAGGGCGTTACAACGTGACGACGCTGCAAAGGAATACCACACAAGTCGATAAAAGCAGAGTGAAGTTGAACGGTGGCAATGCCATTGCAACTTAACAATTCCCATTCAACTCACCTCAGCAAGGGCAGTCGGCGAAGGTCATACCCCTTCTCACCAACCATGCGAGGAACAGTCACAACATACTCTTAAATTCAAATCTACTCTTAAGTTCTGCAAGTATGTCACCGGCAAGGGTATTGCAGCAGCTGATACAAAGCCGGGACAACACCCCTGCCTTCGTCACGTTCTCTACTTCTTTCCATGTGGGTACGAAACTGAGCCATTCCGGTGGCTTCATCACTCTCTCCGTTTCCTGCCCCTTGTGCATGCATGTTCGGCTATCTGAGATTCACCGTCGTCATCGCCATCATCTCTACTGCCTACGGAGTCACTACCTCTCCACCTACACTATCTACAACCGACCACACACCAAGTTGCACGCGTGCCAAGGGCAATCACATCACGTTGCCGTGAGCACCCACCACCTAACTGCAACTCAATTCTATGATACATTCGTAAGCAGACGGCGTCTGCAACTTGAGTTCGCAAGGATGAGTACCTGCGGTGAATTCTACCGTTGCATGGACGTGACTCTGGCTATAATAGCGCTAATGCTCTTGTTCAAGGCGCCCAGCCCATTCACAAGCCTATCGAGCTTGGTATCCACGCCCTCGATCATCTCCAGTTGCCGCTGCCTCTGACCTTCCCCAGAATGAACTGTTCGTTCCATCCTCTCCATGTGCTGCCGAAATAGCTCCATTGTCAACTCGGCACGAATGTTGAGCTCTTCCTGCCTCTTCTCAGAGGCTTCAAGCCGCATTGTGAACAGCTGCTGCATTTCACGCACAATGGCGACGCTCGAGGAGCCCTGGCGATGGTGACTTGGTTCTCCCTCTTCTTTGCCTTCGCCTAAGACATCTTCATTCCCAGGAGTTCTGCTAGGGAATTCTGACCCCTCGTCTTCGGAGCCTGACGAGACCTCAATCTCAGGCATTCGGGTAGGATTATCCCCAGCAACTTCCAGCCACACGTCGTAGAACTTGGGCTTCAGCAACTCCCTCACAGCTTTGCCGGACAAAGCATCTGTTTCATGCTGCGCACGTTTCTCCAGCCTAAGTTTGTACTTCGTGCATTCACGACGCACTTTCCAGTACTTACTCTCACACTGGTTTTTGGTGAATTCTCGGCCAAACTTCTCCTGCATAGTCTTAATGATCGGGTCCCATTTCTTCTGATTCTTCACCTTCCCTCGGCTCTCAATGTACAACCTTCGGTGCACGTCATCATATGTCTCGAACAAATATTTCACCATGTCCTCAGTCCATGGAACTGCTGTCTCAATCTCTTTGCGCTTCCGCTTCCTGCCAGCTTTCCCTTCCCCATCTGAGCTGTTATAATCTTCATGTTTCAGCTCTTTCTTTTCCTTTCTGTGCTTTCTTTCCTTACTTTGACCTTCCACGAGCTTCATGCTCTGGTGATTCTTCCAAGCCTCCCCTTCTGGCCAGTGCAATACTCCAGCGTCCAGAGAGTACTCTATATCGCCATTTTGGTCAAATTCCACTGGCACGCCATCTTTCCAGATCTTGCTTTCTTTTCGCTGTCCCCTTTTCAGCTCCACTTCCGGAAAAACGATTGGTAGGGCGCTGAAGCCCTCACTCCAACCGCCATAGCCACTGCTATCTAGCACTCCGGGTGAAAAGAGAGCCAGATGCTCGTCACTAAGTGGCTGCATGGAAAAAGGCACGTTATTGAGATAGCACCTACACTAATCCTCAACAACGGTGCCTTCCTGTGGCAAGATCCACCACACATATCAGTGAATGTCACTAGAAATTTTCTTAAACGGAATTGTTTGTTTTGAATCATTTACAAAAATCAATCTATCAGAAGACGATAAATTCGCAAGGAAAACTCGTTTTAATCAACTCCAAAATTGTCCGTACTTCTTTCTCCTCCAAAAATAAATAAATAAATAAAATATGAAAAAAACACACACAAATTTATTTATTTGTTTATTCATACAAACACATGTGCATGCGAAAAGCGGTATCTGGAAAAATATGTTAAGTAATAACTACAATGTGAATCGAAGGGTCGCCACTTGCATAAAATACCCATATTTCAGTCGATCTCACAAATTCTCAACTACTCTAAGATATGTAACTTAAAAAAAAAGTCGCTCAAGACAAACACCGCAACTCGTCATCTATACTCACCAACCAAATACTGTACCCCTAATCATCATCATAGCCTGAGATTACCCATAAACGCTAACAAATATTTTTCAAAAATCCTGTTTATACTGGGACAGACCGTTAATATACGCGATCGTTTGGACTCTTCTTTCGCCCTCCCACTGCTGTGGCATGAATCTCAAGATCGTCAAGCTAATGTGGCAGCTTGCATCTAGATGTGTCGATACCTTTCTGACGAGAGTGACTAATCTTCTCAAGAAACAACCGCTTCGTGGAATCGTCCCAACCTCTAGATCTACGCTTCTCGTTCCAAACGATCGCCCTCTAGCACCAACCGGCTCAGGAAGCTTACGAGTACCCTAGACCTCAAACTAGGTTTGCATCTTACGAATAGTCTTAAGCGCCTCAACCACCGCACCCTGAAACCCCAGGTATCTACTCGCCACAGAAGAATCTCTTGCACCGACCACAGTCGACCAGACTCCAGCACCAGATGTAAGAGTCCCAAACACCCTTGAGGCGAAACACTACAGTAAAGCCCTGTTGAAACAGACCACCGCGAGAATCCACGACCTTTGTCGATTTCGGACCCCAACATCTAACCCTAGCTCCCCACCATTTCCTAGCAGGATGCTACTATCCCGATTATAAACAGATAACCAGCTGCAACCAAGATGCAAGAAGATCCAACCTGTCTAGTGTGCAGCTTCACCACCACCACCACCACCTCCGACCTCCGGAAAACTCTTCAATCGACAGTAGGGTGACACAGAGAGGAGATTTGATACCCCTGTACAGAAAAACCTTCCCAAATTCAGACCTTCTTGCTGATGCGCTCGACTCGGGAGGCACATGGACTGTCTAACACAAGTATGGCGGAAGAGTTCCCAGCACCTACTAATCGGCACGCACATGGACCGGAACGCGAATTGAATATTGGTTTCTGCGGGTGCTGCTGCATCGGAAGGAGCAAATCCGGGCGACACAATATGTGGGACCACTCGAACCAGGGTCGAGAGGCTCGACCAGTTGAGGGAAACACGAACCCCAAACTTCGTCAAAGGGAAAAGAGGAAAAGCCACCCGCGAGCAAACAAGACGAGGGCCGAGACTGGGGCCGGAGCATGTTATGGCGGAAACCGAATGATGCGGCGCCCGGATCGCGATTGAGGAAGACCAGATGGAGAGTGCTCACTGTTGAGCTGTTGCACGTGGAGGCGTCGTCCCCTCTCCAGTGCCTCTCGGCGTCACCCCCACCTCCGCATTCACGTAGTTTTTCCCTTCTAACTTCGTTCTCTTTTTCGTCTTTTCTTTAATCTCCGCTGCCAGTTCTCAGGTTCTGGGGCCCACCATGACAGCTGCCGGAGTGCTTCTGAAGCTTCTTCCCCGGTAATTCTACTCCTTCCCGAGCGGCCATTCTGAGCCACCCCGTCCCAGATTCTAGATGAACGCCATTCTACGACTACTGGTCGATGGACCACCGAGTTTTCTGTTGAAGCCGATGCACGAATTCATGCCGAGTTGCTATGGAATCTGACAAATACTGCGTGCCTGTACTTACATGACTCTACTGCAAACGATGCTCATGGTCGTCGTGCAGATCCGCTCTACCACTCTGAGCTGGGACCCTACTGTGGACCAGGTTTCGAGGCACAGGAACTCATCTCATCTCATCTCAACAACTTATCCTATCTGCCCCAGTTTTTCTGTCTCCATATATTGTAGTCTTTCCTGGACAGTCGCATTCCCAACGTGGCACCCCCAACCCATCAACTGACTGCCTGCCATTCCAGCGGCACTTCGGCAGCACGTCGACGACCCCCTTCGATGCCCCCTACCCCATCTAAAGTGTACGTCGCCAGGTTTTTCTAGATTGCACTCTCGAAACCGCTTCGGCAGCAGATCCAGCGATGGCGTTATGCACCACAGCATGCTACCGCTCGGAAATTACCGTGACCCTGTTGGTGTTTTTTACTATAGTGTTTTTCAGGAAAAGTGAGAGTTTGAGAACTGGGTTCCTTCAGATTATTGATATTATTTCAATGATGTTCAAACATTATGTATACATATATATGTAAAGTGTGACATAAGTTACCTTTGTAAACTATAAAAAAATAAAAATAAAAAAATGAAAATAAAAATATAAGAAAATAAGAAAGTATGGTACATATAAAATGAACATTTGAAAAGATTCCAAATTCATGATTCCTCCCATTTTTCAACATGTTTTTTTCCCAGTACCTATTCTCTAATACTCGATTTAAAAACCCATGCGAAGACTGCTTTCTCTATACATCCACATTCAATTGTAATTATTTAAAATAAATTATCATTAACATCAACACACACTGAAGAAGGGGAAAAAAAATAAAAATAAAAAAAATAAAAAAATGAAAATAAGAAGCACAAAGAAGCACAAAATTACAAAGCAAGTATTGGCCCAATAAAATCAGACCACGTCCATAGGCACAATTACCGACGTTTTCTGTCGCAGAGACTTGCGGTGTTCACCACGCGGTGTAAAAGGGAATTCAGCTCAAGGTTCAGATTCCGCCCCCGTGAACAGATGAATGAAAAGATAGATGAATAATATCGAGTTGAAGGCGGAGGGGGGGTGGAGTCCGAGGAAGTTGTCGGGATCCAGAGCTGATGATGAGAGGGGCGGCGTCAGAAGTCTGTTCATCGACCTCCCCCCCACGTCAGAAGCGTGATCTCAGCCCCCGATGCCGCGTTGGCGTAAGGCAGGTTCCCCTAAGTAGTCCCGACGCCTGTCCCATTCCAAGTGGGGCTCGACGAGTGTCAAGCCTATCGAAGGAACAGAGTCGAAACTTTTCTGGATGTACGTTGCCCCATTTACCGACGTTTTCTGTAGACATACGTTCATCCATGCATTCGCATGAGAAATATAGAATGATTGGAGTTTACTTTTACTTTTTCTCCAAATTGGCGAAAGTAGGGGCGGGTCTTTCACTTGGCCTTTGAGGTGGTGGCAACTTTAAAGTTTATTTGAATGTTAAAGGAATATGGATGTAATTTGTATTCAAAGTAGGCAAGTAGAAAAAGTAAAAGGTGGGAGTGGTTTCATTTAAGTTGAATTGGTGACTCACATTGATTGTTCATGATTTGTAAAGGTTTTTAATTTCAAAATTATGATCTTATTACATGTGTCAAAAATTTAGTAAATAATTGATTATAGTAATAAGCCAATAATTAACCAAATATTATAAACCTATAAAAGAATTTTTTATTCTTGCATCTTTTTATAATTGTACTTAATTATTGATTTATTTATTTTATAAAAAAGATAATAGAAATAAAAATAAGACTTAAATTATTATATAAAATTTTGATTGTTAAAATATAAAATTTTGTAAGTTTGATTAGCATTTAGAAATTTGACTACAAGAATAAAATTATATAAAATTTAATATAAATTCTACTAATAATTTAGAATTAAATTAAGTATTTTTTTTTGTTAAAATAGATAAATAAAAATGAAAGTAGAATGTGATACCTTGTAGAAGATATTACTTAAGATAAGTTGTTAATGGTCAAAAAGTTGGCTCTTAGTTTGAAGAAAGGCTAAGAAACAAGGTAGATGAATGGACAAAGGATCTTAGAGGTATAGAGGATATACTAAAGATGTATTCTTATAGTAGATAAGATATCAATGAATAGTTTCAATAGAATCTTATATAGATGTATTCATTAAAGGATGGAAGTTGTCTATTATAGCAGCAACCATTACATATAAGTAATAGATTTTGGAAATAAGACTTATCTTATTTCATACTCATTTTATGTGCAACCTTGATGATGTCATGTGTTGTAACTTTAAAGTTCTCTTTTTTCAGTAGGTTATAGACCCACTGACCTTTACTTAGAATTTTTGAAGTTTTTTAAAGTCTTTCTTATTGTAAAAAATAGATCTTATAATTGTTGCTGATGTAGTATTTAATATCTTCAAATCCCACTTTTGCATCTACTTGTTAATATAATTTTTCTCTTACTTATTGTTAAATATATTCATGGTCTTGGAAGTTAAAAAACACCTTAGAATGATATATTAGAGCACTAGTATTGTGTTTCTTTGTTGAGTTATATTATTGGTATATTGATATTGTGTTTATATGTGCTAAAGTTTTTAAAAGATTTTTTTTTAGTGATAAGAGGTGTTTATGAGATTAAAAGTGATTAAAGAGCAACAAAGCTTATATAAGAGGTTTAGATAGAGTATTAGACTTGTAAAAAGTCTTATAAGTGAAATTAAGAGTGATTAAAGAATGAAATCATTGGTTTACATATAAAAAAGGCATTCTAGGTTTTTAAGCCAACAACTTCTTTATCTTCATTTTGAGAGTTCTATCTTATCTTTTTCTTGATTTTCTTTGATATACCTCTTCTTTAGACATAATTTCAAGTAAATGTGAGGGCTATAAAATAATTAAAAAATTTAGAAGTAACAATTTTTACCATTAGAAGAAGAAAATGTAACTTTTATTTAGCTCCATTGGATCTTTGGGATATTGTTAATGAAAGAGCAGAGCTCCCAAGTAATAATATTGATATCAAGGTGAAGAATTAATATAAATGTTGTAAAAAGAAGGCTTTTGGATTGATTGCAATAAATCTTGATAATGCCAACTTTCCATACATAATTATTTTTAATGAATTAGCACAAGCATTGAAGACTCTTTGTAACATCTATGAGAGTAGAAACCTTTTGAACATTCTATAGACAAGGACCCTCTTGTTTTTAATATCAAACATCTTTCCAACAATCTTCCTGAAGAGTCTTCTAAATTCAAGTATGAAGACAATATCTTGTTCTTTGAAGAATGTTTGTTCATTCCTAAAGGACTAACTCACCTGCATGTTCTTCAAACACACCATGACTTCTGAGCAGTCGGACATTTTAGATTCAACAAGACCTAGGTTTTGATTGTGGATTTGCATAGATAATAAATGTAGTACCTTATTTGATTGCCCTCACAAATGCTTTAGCTCCGATAAATAAATGTTGTTGAAGTTCTGGCTTGTTAGGTGTTAGAAGCTATTTCATAGATCTAGGGATTCTATGATCTATTAGAAAAAATTCTAACTTTCAAAATATCCAATCAATTCATTGATTATATTTTTTAAACCATGAGAGTCCTAAAATGACTACACTTGATGGTGATATAATAATGTTGAATACTACTTGGTTGCTATGGTTGTCAAAAGTTATTTCTAATGGAATTGTTTCATGAGTGATGTCTCCAAAGGATAAAGGTCGACCATCTATTACTTCTACATGTATGACTTTGGATTTTTTGACTGTATAGATTTTGTGTGATCTAAAAAATTCTTCGTCAATAAAACATGCAGAGGCTTCCGAGTAAAGTAATGCATGACAATCTAGTTTTGTGACTCCTAACCGTACAGATATAGTAAAATAATAAGAAGGGCTAGCAAAGAGTACAAGACTTTTTTTGGTTTGTAATAGTGAAGAATCCAACTGTACAGTCCCTACTATGATTGGATGCCCTTGTTTTCCTGCAACACTTTTGATGATGTGGCCACACTCCTCATTTGATATATATGCTAGTATTTTTTTGAACAATTATTTATCTTATAGCCAATTTTTTTGCAATATAAGCATAGGCCAAGTTTCCTTTGATGCTTTTTTTCTTGTTTAGAAAGAGGTTTGAAGCGAACTGCATCAATCTACATATCCTTTGCTTCCAATTGCTCATTAGAATTGGATGGTGAAGAAGCTGCAGAATAATTGGTGTACACATGTGGCGTAATTAAAGAACATTTATCTTGTCATCATTGAAATAAATGGTTATCGAACTTCACAACTTGACTAATAGCTTCATTGAGTGTTAGAGAATCTGGCATAGACAACAATAAGTCCTTGACATTGTCTCTTAATTTCAAATGAAATTGGCTCATCAATGCATCTTCTCTCCAATTTATATCACATACTAATTGTCAAAAATCTTATGCATACGCTGATGTAGAGCGGGTTTCTTGTCGAAGGCTTTGAATTTTAATTGTTGAAGAATGAATCTTATCATATTCACCAAATGCTTCCTCAAATGCTACCAAAAATACTTCAAAATTGTGTAATAAAAGAGAATTCTTTTCAAATAATGAGGTGAATCAAGATAAAGCTTGATCCGAGAACAAGGTTCCAACTAAACTAATACAAGAGGCTTCAGTAGAATATCATTGAGATTGAAGGAAGGTGATTAAATGTGCTTGGTTTACAAAGCTACAAAATTTTGAGCGAGTGCCATTGAACTTTTTTAGAAGGTTGATCCTTGGTTCTCTTGTTGTCATTGTTATTAGATCATTGCCTTGAATGGATGCACTTCCCATGTTTGAAGTAAACATAGTCATTTGAGAATTTGGAACCTCTGTTGTAATTTGATGTGGTGATTGAGGCACTCCGGCTCTTTGATCATTATGTATGGTCATATATAGTTCTTTATTGTGCTTCGATAAAGTCTCTATTCTAATCCTCAATGCTTCAAGAGCATTAATAATAGAGTCTAATTTAATCTCTTTTGAGTCTATTATATTGACTTTTCTACCTTCTACCATAGAAAATTAGAGAAACACATGCCTTCAAAAAAAAAAAACTTAATCTATGATGTAAAGAAAAGAAATCAAAAGAATATTAAGAAAAGAACAATATTATTCTAGAAGAGGATAATCCACAACCTCTAGAATGCTATAATACTTCTAAGAAGAAGGATAATCTACTCTTTGTTAAAAAAGACCAAGCTCTTAATATTGTTTTATGGCAGCCTCAAAAATTTTTTAAGGACCATATACAGGATAAGGATTCAAGATCAAAAAATGGACTTAATTTGACATTAGAACAACAATTGAATAGAAGACAAGAAGGTCCTGGCTAGACCACAAGAAGTAAGTTGTCGAGACTGAGGACTCCCTTAGCCTCGATTCCTATATATACTAGGTCCTAGAAAGCTATTTGAGGAGTTTCTATGAGGCTTGAGAACAAAGCAAGCCTAAGATCCTTCTTTAGCAACTTCCTAAATCATCTAAAGCCTCCTAGAACCTTATAGGACCTCCTATGATCTTTTAGAACTTTCTTAGAATCTATTGAAATCTTCCAAAACCTTCTGGAACCTTCTAAAATCTTCTTTAGTTATATGTTTGTAATACCAAACAAACTTCTATTATGAAATAAGATGAGGGATTTGAAAAAAAAAATAGAATCTTAATTAAGTGTTACTTAAGATTTTAGCCACATGTCCCTTGTTGTAATTAGAAAAACTCATTTTCTTTGACAATTGTGCTCTTTGTTTTATATTTTTTTATTTCTTTAGATAGTGTTGAGTAGTATATTCAAGTTCTATATAATATAAGCATAAACCTTATTGATAGTATCATTTTATTTTTATTTTTATTTTTATTTTTTTTTAAATAAGAAGCTTGAAACATATTGCATCAATTTGTATAGATTATAGTCTTAATAAATAAGCTTCTATTAACTTAGAGGTTGTTGCTATGGCTTGATTAATACTTCTTCAACCAAATCTTTATTCTTGGTATTTTTCAAAAAGTGAATTATTGTATGCAATGGCTTGAGTATTAAATTTTTTTAATGAGCCTATTCTTAGCATTTATAACAATAAATCTTTGACATTATCTTTAAATCCATATAAAAATTGATTGATAAGGATTTTGTCATTTCAATCTATATTACAAGCAAGATTTGGAATTTTGTAACATATATGATAGCTAAATGCATCCTTATTGTAAAGATATAAATTAGGCTTTATTATTCTTTTTCAATTAATTTCTCTAAAAGTAGGACTAAATACTTCTAAAAATAAATTTAGATCATAGTAAAGACATGAATCTTTTTTCATCAAAGATGCAAAGCAAAGAAAGCATTTTCAGAAAAAAGTGGACATATGAATCCAACTTTAGTAAATCCATTAGAATATTGAGAGGAATGCAATCTTAAATAGAGCTTTATTTTTTGTAGAAATCTTCAAAATTTTGATCTAATTCCATTAATTTTTTTAAGAATACTTATCCTTGTCTCTCTCATATTTGGAATAACAACACTTCTTTGATTTAATTATAAGCTTGATTTACTTGCTTCTATTAATTGTACAACTTCTTTTTATAAACTTTAAACTTTGTTGTTGACTTCTTCTATAAGTATCAAAATATTACATCTATGTTGATGTTAGAGATACGTGAGATTTACACCCTTAGAGTATTCATAAGCTTGTGAAGATCTGTAATAGTTGCAAATCTATTCTCTCTTCTATAAAGAATAGTATGAATAATTTTTTCTTCTATAGATAATTTAAATAAATTTTAAAAGTCAGGTTAGAGGATGGTAATCTACAACCTCTAATATCAATTGAAAATTTCCACAAAAAAATAGTCTATTCTTTTTAAGAAAAAAAAATCATTATTAAAAAAAAAAAAAAAAAAAAAATTTAAAGGTAGGTAGTCCACAATCTTCAAAATATAATAATAGAAGTGAAATAATGCATTCATTTTTAATACAAAACATGGATAAACTAGACCACAAATGCTACAAAGTTGGAGAGGGCCATCAAAGAAGAATAAAAATTATTCATAAATAATAGAATATGGAAATTGATTCAACTTCTATCAAATCAATCTTCTATCAAAGATATGAATTTCAAAGAAAAAAAATTTCAATATACTCTTGTATCACTTGAAAAGACTAAAAAATTAGTCAAAGTTAGTAATATATTCAATTAAAATATCTATTACCAAAGACAAGAAGATTAGAAAGACTTGAGACAAGACTAAGGACTAGAAAAGAATTGACAAGAATAAAGAAGGCTTCATTCTTGCCTCCACATATACTATTTAATTTAAAGCTATGTAGCAATGTTTTATAGGACCTCTAACACATGTTGACTTTATAATATATATTTTATAACTTATAAGGAATTTTTTTTATATATATACACTATATATTTAGCTTGTTCTATAACCTAACAATATGTATAATATATGAGTAACTTCTTGACAAAGTTTTTAACCTATCAATCAACTAAAAACATGTGTAAATTCAAAGCCGCATATATGAAGGTTTTAAAAAGCTTCTTTAAAAGACTTTATGAAATTAATCTATATGTACCTACTTTTACTTAATTATATAGATAATTATTGGAATAAATACATATATTTGTGACATCTTCAATTTGTTGTAAGTGCATGTTTAGAATCAAAAGAGGTGCAATAGACAATGTTGTAAGATACAAGGCTAGATTAATTTTTGAAGACTACTCATAAGTTATTGATACTGATTTCAATGAGGTATTTGTTCTTATGGCCAAATTCATCACCATTTGAACTATTGTAGCAATTGAGATAGTAATGGACTTGGAGATGCATTAAATGGATGTAAAGATGGCTTTCTTGAATGAAAATTTAAAAGAAAAAATTGGCAAGAATCAACCTCAAAGATCTATTAAAGAAGACAAATGACATCTTGTTTGTAAGTTGAAAAAGTCTTTATATGGGCTTAATCAAACACAAAGGGCATAGTACCAACATATTAACATATTCTTTGTAAATAAAAGATTTGTAAGAAGTGAGATTAATCATTATATATATATATATATATGTATATATATATATATATATAATGCAATCAAATGAATTCTTATTCATTATCATTCTCTATGTTAATGATTTGATTATCTTAATAAATACTTTAAAAATGATCAATTGATTAAAGACAAAGTTAAAAAAAGGTATGAGATGAATGATTTGGAAGAGCTTTACTACTATTTAGAAATAAGATTTGTAAAAGATTGTACTAATAAGTCTAATACAATGAGCATAAACAAGTACATTAAAGAGGTGTTGAAACAATTCACCTTGGAGAAATGTAAGCCTACTAGAATATCCTTGGAGGCCAATTTGAAGTTAATGAAGTTCATAGATAAAAAGTTTATTGAAGTTGAATAAAAAAAAGAATGTCTTCAATACAAGATAGTAGTAGGCTCTTTATATATGCAATAGTTGGCACAAGAATGGATCTTACATATGCAATGAGTATTGTGAACCAACACATATCATAGGTTGGATCAATCAATATGACAATCATCAAAAGGATCATGAGGTACTTAAAAGGCACTTTGTACTTCAATTGTATCTTGAAAGCAATAACATTACTTTGCATGGTTGTTGTAATGTAAAGTGGATTAAAGATGCAAATAATAGAAGGTCAAAATAGGATATTTTTTCTTTGTTGGAATAGACAATATTTCATAGAATTACAAGAAACAATCAACAATTATAAGATCAATAATGGAAGCAAAATATATAGCAGTAAACCATGTTACAATAGAAACAATATAGTTAGGATAGTTTTTGAAGGATATTAGAGTAGTGCAATTAGAAGCAACTCCAATGAAGTATAACAATCAAAGATATCTTATTATTGCAAAGAATCCAAAGTATCATTCAAAGATTAAGTATATTGACATTTAACATCACTTTAAAAGAGAGAAGATTGAAACGAAAGTGATTGACATGAAGTATTGTACAATAAAGGACATGTTTGTTGATTTATTGACAAAGATATTAGTGAAGGGTAGACATCACATACTAATAAAGGTAAAAAGATTGAAAGTCTTTCACCAATAGCAAAGTAAAAATGTTAAAATAAATAAATAAAAATAAAAGTAGAATAAGATAACTTGTAGAAGATATTACTTAAGGTATGTTGCTAATGGTCAAAGAATTGGCTCTTAGTTTGGGAAAAGATTAAGAGACAAGGTAAATAAATAGACAAAAGTTCTTAGGGATATAAATGATATATTAAAAATATATTCTTATAGTAGATAAGATATCAATAGATAGTCTTGATAGAATCTTATATGGATGTATTCATCAAAAGATGGAAGTTGTCTATTATAATAGCAACCACCACCTATAAATAAGGAATATTAAAAGTACGAATTATCTTATTCTATATTCTCTTTGTATACAACTTTGCTAATATTATATGTTGTGATTTTATATTTCTTTTTCTTTAATATTTTTTAAGATATTAAAAAAATTATATAAATTACATTAAACATGTAATTATTCATCAAATATATTTTAAAATCAAATATAAATATATTATATCTTACATATGTGTACTTAATGAGCATGTTTTTAAATATATATAAATATTTTTTATTTTAAAAACATACAATTTTATATCTAGCTAAATAATTGTATTCATAGCATAATATTATGTTATATATATGAATCAATTAGGTTTTAGTTTATGATTTAAAATAAATTAAATACCTTCTAATAAATAAATAATAATCATCATAATAATTATTTATATTGATAATATAAATTAGTAATTATTTTGTAGTAGGAATCCTTATCTTTTATTATTAGAAAATTAAATATTTAATTTTTTACAATTCTTCTTAAAAGTAAATATTCTAAAAAATAAAGTTTTTGAACAAAATCATTTTTTTCAATTTAAATGTGTCTTTTCTATTGTGATTAAGATTTGATAAAATAAATTCTTCAACAATATAAAAAAATAATTTTAAGGTATTTATTTTTATTTCACAACATAATATTAAATTCTATTTTTTTTGAATTTTCATTTAGAATCAAACTTTAATGTTTTAATGATAGAATTCTTTTTTCTTTTTTTAAAAAAATTTCTTTCCACCAATACGTGCCATGACTTCATGAATATTAAAATAGGAAATCCAACATGGATAGAAAAGTTTATAATTTAATTAATTAATTTATTTATTTTTGTCATTACTATTTCTAAATGCAGCATGAACCACGTGCAGAGTACATGGATAATGTTACGTTAACAACACATCATAAAATTGTCACTGCAACACACAGTTTGGAGTACTTGGGTGCATTATTGCATAAATTATTAGGATGATTCCACACACAGACACTTGTGAATATATATATATATATATATATATGTGTGTGTGTGTGTGTGCGCGCTTGCAGTGTTACAGATTCATTCAAGGTAAACTTCTTAGAGAATTGTCTAAACCAAATTATCTATATCGTTAACTTTTGTTTATTGGGTTTAGTAATGTCATTTTTAAAGAAGAATTTTTGCCTGTTCAATCACTCTCAACATGCAAGGCTTTCAAATCTCTTGCAGGAGAATAAATAAGCATTCTGAAGGTTTGATTTGGAAAATAATGTAAAGCTAATGACAAATGGAGTGCACAGGCATAAGTCAAAGCAACACAGTGTATAGTCTTGGTGAAACAACAAAGATCGAAGGGCCATAAATATGCCACTCTTCCAAGGTTGAGTTGCAAGTTACTTACATGGAGCCAGTCAAAAGTTGCTGCCGCACTTTTTATTAAATTTCGTAGTGAACATTTCCTGCACATCCAACTTGTAGGGTTTAAAATCTTTAAAACAATTAAAAAATTCGGAAATAACAATAACAACAACCATAATTATTAAAATAATGAACAAAACATCTGGTTTCCTTGACTTCACTGCCATCTATGCCAAACTTGTCAATATATCTGGGGCAAGGAAATAGAAAACACTTTGCAAGGTGGACACCACGAGGGTTAGAAAGTTTTCTCTACTTGTCACTGAATGAATATTTGATATGGAAAACAAGACAAACCCGACATGGTCGCTTATGCCACATTTTGCAGCCTCATAGCGTGTAGAGCAACGACAAAGTGAATAAAATCCCCAATGGTATAATCCAGAGCATTATTTCTCTGGTTTTGACCATTCCAGAGACTCCACATGGTTCATTTCCGAGTAGCTCTGAGCTCTGTTCATAATTCGAGCAACGACTTAGACCTTAAAACGCTGCTTTGACCCTGTTGTCACTCATCCCTCCTAATCTCCAGGCAACCAAAACGCTAAATATGATGGCTATCGAATTGAACTGTTATACCCAGGTTGGATCACTCAGACTACTTCCGGTTACATACCGAAGTGTTGTTTGCGTGTCCACAATCAAAGTCACCATCCAAGACAAAATTCACGGTTTATGAACCAGCAAGCCCCGAGACCCGCATTAGTTGATTATTAGCAATGAAAAGAAGGAAAATGGAAAGGATGCTGTCACCAGCATCGTCATCACTATAAATAGAAATTCAATGCACATACTCCAGCTAAGCAGTCTAACAATAGAACGGTTTCCTCTTACTTAGGTCCTTCCAGACACCTTCATGCCGCCTCGCTAGAAGTAGTGCATTCTCATCCAGTTTTGAAAGGCTTGTGCAGTGATCACCACATATCCAGAGATCCTTCTAGAGTATTAAAAGCTGCGGTCCGATAAGTATAATATAGATCCTGAGAGCTGCAACCGGATTTCTTTCCACACCGATTCAAAGATGGCTTCATGAAGTAAAGGAACAGCCTTCAGAAAACCTCCCATCAAGTAGCCCAAGACAAGTAAATCTGCTACAGAATGATAAGCCCTTCCACAAACTCTTCAGTTTACTATTGTAGCCACCATTGACGGTTTCCCCTTCTTAGTCGTAAAAGAATCGCTACTAGGACTTTGACTTAGTTTTTTTCATTGTGAATAGCTAACTTGAGTTTTCAAAACACGGTCGTGCAATTACCTGCTTACCTCATAGGACAAATCCAGAGGACGTTTGGAAATTAAGTCACTGAATCAAAATGGGTGTGCTGCACTCCATAAGCCACGCACTACTGCCAGATGTTCAAAAACTACACCTCCCAAATCCCGCGAAGGCCAGACTCTGGCCAAGATGGCACTCTCATATTCGAATGAAAAGCATGCGTTTGCATGTATCATACAAAACCTCCAAGAATGGAACTGAAGAAACCACTTCACGCAGGAATACATAGTTGGAATGCTCATGTTTATATTTAAATACGTATTGCGATGAGGCTTATAAAATCCAACATTACCTTGTAGACAAGTGGAGCGCTCGTATGCCTCTTCATGCGTTCATTTTTGGATGAAATTGCACCTGAAAATGTGTCAGTGTGCTTGTTGTTGAGTTTTTCATTCTAGATGCACCAGACATTTTGTGTACACTACATGGAATCCAAAAGCATGCACTCTGAAGCACCTACATTATTTATAATTATCATGTTTTCACACAGATGTAATTAAATAAGGATCTAATGCGCTGCACACGGGGACATTGATAATCAGGAACAAGGAGAGGCGCTGAAAGTCCTATTGACAATATCCAAGTATCTCAGAAATAACTGATCAGCATGATTTTTAGAGGTTACGAAGGTTGTTCGATTTGAACCTGACGCGCAAGCCAACTGCCAAGCCAACTGAATAGCAGAGACTGTGACTTGTCCATGATCCACCATTTCTTGCTCCTTTCTACCAGCTATACTTTTGATTCCGTCTCGGATGGTTAGTCGACAACTTATCAATGTCATACAGTTTGAATTGGCAACTTAAAAAACAATTAGCAACGTAACCTGAAGGGTACGGACTGCTTCCTTTTCAACTCTTCTAGACTCATGACAATAAACAAAACCAACCTAAATCCCACTCCATAAGACTGCATAAGCTCTCTTACCAAACATGAATTTCTATAGTCGCCGAAGACGATGGAAATTTAGCTATACATCAACAGAAAGAGACAGAACATGCCTCATCTGGCTTCCAGCTTAACATAATCCAGAGCCTGAATGCCATCCTGAAATTCCACTCCCGATCCCCTTCCTCATCAAGCTTCAAGCAGCTCTCGCTCCGCCCGATGAACTAGATCTTCCACGTTACAGATTGAGAGTTTAAACTCTGATCAGCTGCAATCACCATCAAGCACACAAATTACACAAAACTCCCGTCGAAATCTTGGAACTTAAGGTCGAACGCATCGTTATACCCTAACACTTCCGGCAGGTCTTCAAGAGCTCGCGAAATTCCATGAAATTTCTTCCTCAGACTCGATAATTGCTACTGATTTGAATGCGAGTTGATCATCAGCAAGGTATGGACTCAATGGCCTCGTCCTCATTACACCTTGAACGTCGAATTCTACAGCTTGCCATGACTGCGACGAATCAAACTGCAGACGCATCTACGACGCCCTCGTCCACGGCTATAGACTCGGTACTTCATGCGGTGACCGATAACCGGTACACTGTTGGATGATTGATGCTCATATCATGACGATCCATCCATATACATCCCACAATTCATTTGAAAGTCGATGAGATTCGAACTTTCAATCGTAGCCTTCGATCAGGTCTTGTGACGGAGACGGTGAGGATGGGATTATAAGTGAACGTGTCGAATGGCCGTCAGAGGCGGGTTTAGGGTTTGGCGCTCACAAAGGCTGAGGGCGTTGCTCACAGTTGCCCTCTTTGTTGTAATCCCTGTTGCTGCTTTGGAGAAGTTCCGGATTGACGCGGGAAGAGCGGCACCATGACGACCCGGCTGAAGAAGAACAGGAAGAAAAGGGGTCACGTCAGTGCCGGACATGGTCGTGTGGGAAAGCACCGCAAGCATCCAGGAGGTCGTGGTAATGCTGGAGGTATGCACCACCACCGGATCTTGTTCGATAAGTACCATCCAGGGTACTTTGGCAAGGTCGGTATGCGATACTTCCACAAGACGATGAACAAGTTCCACTGCCCCATTGTCAACATTGACAAGTTGTGGTCTCTGGTGCCTGAGGCTGTGAAGGAGAACGCTGACGGAGAAAAGAGTGCGCCTCTGTTGGATGTGACGCAACACGGGTTCTTCAAGGTTCTTGGAAAGGGTGACTTGCCCGCGCAACCCATGGTTGTGAAGGCTAAATTCTTCTCCAAGCTCGCGGAGAAGAAGATCAAGGAGGCCGGTGGTGCTGTCATTTTGACTGCTTAGTGTGTCGAAAAGACTGTCACGTTTAGGAGATTGTTACGAAAGCATTATTTTGGCGTACAATCAGTTTTACTGAAATTAATGTTCCATCGTGAAGGATGGGTTCCGTCTCGTTTCAGGCCTCATGTCTTGGTATCCCTACTCTAATGACGGATTTCACTTCGAATATTTCTTTCTCTGTTACTTAAATACATTCTTATTTAGTTCTGTTTCGGAATGGCGTGATTGCGCTTGAATGGGTAGATGTGTAGGATTTTTTGTGTAATCGTCACTACCTGGTTACAGGGTTTCATATCTTGGATTGCATATTAGAATTTAAAAAAATGTAGAATGGTTCTTAAAATCCCTCTTTGGTATAAATGGATGAAACAGAATTGTGCGATACAGGTGATACCTTTTATGCTGACTGTGTCCCACTGGTAAGTCTAATTGTATAACTCCTAAACCCTAGCTGATTACCTTGTCGTCGCAGGACTAGCAGTTAGGTTTTGGTTACCTGAACTTATTGATAGTCTGCATCAGCAGGAGTAGTATTATACCACACGCTCATCAAAAAAATTTTATCATGCTCAGTTGCTAATGGCTTCAGTTTGACTAGGATAAAGAAGCTGTGAGTATATAATGGAGTTACATTTTGGTATGTATCCTGCGCGGTGTTCATTATTGCCTCACAGAGGTCACAGTTTTAACATAGGTACTACGTCATTTACAATGTTAGACATAACATCCTTTCTAGATTTCATATTGTTCAGGCTGGTTAATCTAGTTTTCCCGCAGGTCAACGGACATTCTCCTGGGCTGTCCGAATGTGCGTTTCAGCGTAGCACTACCTCTTCCTTAATCATGAGCTGCATACATTCTCCTTTCTCCTGCTCCAGAAGGATTTGTTAAGTATGCCAAATGTTCCTAAGTGGAGGATATGTATCGGTCATGTAACCTCAGCTTTAAGTCGCATGTGTTCAAGTACATCACTGTTATCGTATGATAAGCTCGCGAGAATGATGTTTCTTTTCAGCGCTGCATCATTCCTTATGCCCGCCCATCACGCTAATTGTCTTTGACGCTCGGCGTCAATGTGCTACGTGCCAGTGACGGGAGCTCCAATAACCGGCAAGGTTCTGTAAATGTGGTTGTTTGTGTATGACGTCCATCACATATTGTGACACTCGTAGGTCCCATTTGTTGTCTTACTGTCGTGCCACTCCGAGTGTTTCTCACTTTTCAACACGTCCTTCTGAGGACGGGTTTATGCCCTGCACCTCACATTCTGGATAAACCGGTATAGCACAGAAGTAGCACTTTCGGCATTTGATTGTTCCTACATATTCTGGCGTTGGGAATAGTGTAAGTTTGGACTTCGGTGAATCTTTCTATGTGAGGAGCTTCTAGTCATCACAAATCTATGACTCCTACTGTTGTTTCTAGTCCACAGGATGCAGATATTGTAGAACGCCTCAGAGTACAGAGTACAGCTCGCTTGTTGGGCTATTCTTTCATTCTTTACTCCTTTGTGCCATTAGGGTGGCCAGGTTATTGTGATTTTTTGCGTTGTAAATATTTGTGGATGCAGAGGGCGTTAATATTCAATTATTGCAATTACTCTCGAGTCGTAAATATACTACTGACTGGCAAGTCGCAACATGATATCTCTATCTGATGTTTGTTTCGTGTCTCAGTTATGTGTGGTTGATCTCTTGCTCGCTTCAACAAAATACTAAACTTTGCCTAATGTTTCTTACATTCTCATATGCACAGATTTCGGAACATGAGCGGGACGTCTGTGTCGTCTACTTCTTGATGACTGGAATCAATGTAGGACTTGGTCTACCTATGTAAATATACACACGATACGAAGCTTTGAAGCGGGAAAGAGGTCTCCACAACCACTCAAAATTGAAAAATGTTCTCTAGTTTGTGAATTAATTTCCTGTTGGCCCCACAGGCATTAAATGGCACCACCAAATGATTCTACCCTAACTTCAATTGGATCAGCATACCTGCTGAAGCGTCTCGGTCCTCGGGCAATCTGCATTCTGCAATGAAGCATCAAAATACCAAGTCAATACTTCCTTGTGAAGTCAGACGTTTTTGCTCCATATCCACATTCAGCTTCTTGACTTGGACTTGCAGGGGGGGCGACGAGCGAAAAACACAGTGGCCCAAAAGGAAACAATCCAAATACAAACTCGCGCACGCGGCTCCTCTCCCGCATGTTTGAAAGTCTCGATATTCACCTCGGAGTGATGGACGCAGCTAGCTTCACTCCGAAGATTGGTAGGAGTATTCCGAAGCATCTCGTCTCTAACAAATGAGAATGGTGATCTCCTCCACTGAAATTACGTGAGACGAGATGGTAATGAACTCGTCTTGAACAGTTTATTCGCCATGAGACTCTTGTGGTGCGGTGATAGTTGACTCTTGTGAACGTTTCTTCCTTGTGCGAGGGCTTTCATCCAGAAGTGAGCGAGGATGTATTTCATTACATTCATCCAATTGTCGACTGAAGCTGAGGATGAACATCTCGTCTGACCAACGGATGGGGCGTTAAGATGGATGATGTTTTCTTCACGTGTTAAATTTCATCTTCAATGTGTTATAATTCATGTACAGACATAAATGTGTAGTTCTTGTTGAGATCATTAAATGTAGCCGGTCCTCTCCATAATATTTATTGTAGACTATAGTAAATACCATAACTATAGTAAATACTATAACTATAGTAAATACTATAACTATAGTAAATACTATAACTATAGTAAATACTATAACTATAGTATTTAGAGTCTAGTGGAGAAGTACTGTTTATCCTCTCCTCTTTTCTCTTCTTGTATACGAGACACAACTAGATGAATAGATTTTTATGTGTAAAGCTCTCTCTTCTTAGAAATCCTCTTGTGTGTATGACTTACTACTACTCTTACGTGTGTGTATGACTTACTATTATTCTTGTGTTTTTCTAAACATTCTCAACACGTTATCAGCACAACTCTCTTCTACACACTATCACAATTTTTTGCTTTAGTCTTTGACTATTCAAACCTTTTGCTATCCTTACTCAGTGTCTCCCTCATGATCTAGTTCTTCTTGCTGGCCCCACACATTAGATGCTTGCTTAGAGCACTTGTTCTACTCTCTGCCTTGCTTGCTTAGAATACTTGATCCAGTCCAACTCCACCCCAGCTTGCTCCCTTCTCCTTGCTGCGCCCCATGCTTGCCATCAAACAGTCGTTGACTTGCCGCCAAATCTGCCACTGCTGCCACTGCTGTCCACCGCCATTGCCGCCCTATTACCGTTGCCGCTACCGCTGCCGCCATTGTTGCTGTCCGTCATTGCCGCCTGTCGTTGACCACCGCTGCCCATCACTGTTGTCTGCCACTGCCCACCACTGCCACCCTGTTGTCCTATCACTGTCGTATTACGTGCTTTCCTGCTCGAGAACGCGCCGGGCGTCTGGCTGTAGAAGGTAGTATGGAGATTCACCGATAGTCAAGCAGTCTATTAGTTTCTGACTGCTAGAATATAAGCGACTGCAACAATGTACAGTAAATCTATACGGATGCTCTTCGACTGCTTGTCGAAGTCCTTTTTGCCCCAGCCGGTAGGTCTCTAGACATTACAGAGAACCCCGTACAACCCAAATTGTTAATCTTCAATACTGCTTTGTACTTACGATCTTGTATCCACTGACTGTCTTGTTAGATTAACCCAATAAATTTCATTCACTCCGCATACTCAACCCTATAGACACCCTTTTAATCCTTCAATCACAGACGTAACTCGATTTCATAAAACAGTCAAGAGTATTCAAACCCACTTCATTTAAAAATCCCGATTCACCATTACAATACTGACTTCAGCAGCGAGTGTCTAAGTCTTTCCAAAACTCTACGAAGAAGAAAAATCCAAATTCTATGTCTTTCCTTCCCCGACCCGAAGCATGAAGCTCCACTCTCTAATTTCCTTGATCTTCAAAAAAAAAAAAACTCCAATGAAAACCGAACTGGTAACCTTGCAGAAGCTTGAAAAACTCGCTCCCCCCGATTCCCCGATTTCCCCTCAAAAAAAAAAAAAATCCACACCCCTCCAAAACTATATCCCCCCTAACCTTATCCTCTGAATTTCTTCAATCTTCCGTCTTAGATCCGGAATTGGCTCCCACCTCAAGCTTGGATCCGAAATTGGCTTACGTCATCAAGGCCTTCTCCTCCGTTTTTACCTTTAAGAGATCCATTTACTATAAACAACGTTCCCTGAAACGGCACAGAGAACAGGACAATCCGAAACAGAATCGAACCCCGTAATCGGGACCACATTGAGTCGCCCGACCAATTCAGGTCCTATATTGGGAAAGATGCTCCCGTAATTGGATCAAATTGGTCCTCGCGTCAGATTGGCTAAGACCCGTAGTAAGACCTGGATTTCTCGTAATTGGACCACATTGAGTCGCCCGACCAATTTAGGTCTCATATTGGATAAGAGGATCCGGATTGGATTATCGAAATTGGATCCAATTGGCTCCTCGAACCCGTCGTGTGAATTGGTCCTTCTCTTCCTGCTGACTCCCGTTATTGGAATCGAACGGGGCATTTCAGTATGCCCCGGCTGACTGTAACGGAGTCACTGAATCAGACCACTCAGTATTTGTACTGGAGTTGGTCGATGCTCCCAATATTCGAGGTAACTGAATATTAATAAAATTCCCCTTTCTTTTTATTTTCACTGTATACTCGTGTTACAATACGACATCCACCCCCTCTGAACCTGTGCATCCTCCGGTATGCACCAATTTACCCAATTGCTGTTTGATTCAGAATATATCCCCTACGTCTTTGTCCAGTTCGTCTTCGTCACCTTCATTATCCATATCACTTTCATCTTCTTGCTGCGGAATCTCTGTACCTTCATTAAGGTCTTCCATATTCATCTCTGCGTGTCTTCGTTTAAATATTTTTACTCTCTTCCCTGCAATTGATATTTTCAATTTTGTACCATCTAACTCCCGTAATGAGTAAGTCGCATTATCATGAACAGTTGTTACAACATATGGTCCAAACCAACGTTTTGAAAATTTCCGCAAAGTACTATGTTGATTATCCAGACTATTGTTATAAACAAGTACCCAGTCACCTTCCTCGATTGCTTTTGGTCTCAATCGATGTTGCTTATCGAATCGCGCCTTGTTTTGTAACCTTGCTCTTTTTAACCTTTCCAATGCTATCTGGACATCTTCCGTTCTTTACTCCAATTGTCGAATCCTAATAGCCAGAAGTTCTTCTCTTGTCAATCCATCTTCCCATGGTAGCATACTCCAAGTAAGTACCTTTTCTTCAATCGGCATAATTGGTTTTTGACCTGTCATAAGTTCTACTGGCATATATCCTGTGACCGAACTATGTGTTGTTCGATCAGCCCATAATGCAAATGACAAAAGCCGTGGCCACTCTTTAACCTTCCCATTACAAGCTTTAACCAATGCTTTCACAATCGGCGGGTGACCGCGTTCGCTTTTTGCATTCCCTTCCGGATTATAAGCAGTAGTCAGTGATAGTTTAACTCCACATTTTTCAAAGAACTTACGAGCTTCTTGTGCATTTAATTCTCCACGATCTGCAGTGATTTTTCCTACGCACCCGTAATGGCAAATGACATCTTCAAGCAAAAACCTACAAATCTCCTTTGTAGATTTTGTCCTCAATGCTCTTCCTTCTACTTGATTTGATAAATCTTCACGAGCTAAAACCAAATATCTCATCTGCCATAACCCAACTGGCATAATAACCAAATCAACAACCCATTTAAAATGAATAGCTAGAGGATACGTAGGATGAAGACCATCTCGATGTCGGATATTAGAATACGATTGACAGATTTCACATGACTCTACAAATGAGAGCACATCTCGATACATATTTTTCCACCAATATCGTTCCTTGAGTTTAGCAAAAGTAGCCCAGATTCCTCTATGCCCTGCCCATAAACTATCATGAAACTCCTTTAATAATTTTAGTTTTTCTTCCCTTTTGCCTATCACTCGTTGTGGCATCCCAATTCCTTTCTTCGGTCTCTTCCATAAGAATCCATCTGGAAGTAAAAATCCATATGCTTTTTTTCTTATTTGTTTGAATTTTTCTGTAGACCAATTTCCCTGCTTAGACAAGGTATTCAAATAATGACCAATATCCAATAATTCTCCTTCATAAGCTTCTTCAAGAAATAGCTTGTCTTCTCTGTTGAGATTTGATATTGAATAGAATTTCAATCCGACATCATCAATGTCTTCAACCATTTCGTCCTCCCTCTCGTATCTTGCTCGAGATAGCATGTCTGCTACTAAATTGTCCTTCTTAGTAACATGCTTAAATTCTGGATTTAGTGACTTAATATAAGCAATCCATCTCAACATTACAATATCTGGAGTTGAACAGTTAATAATCATTCCAAGCAATGGCAAGCAATCTGTTTCAATTACTACTATTGCCCCAATCAAATAGTCTTTTTCAGCTTTCATAGCCGAATCGACTCCCCAAAGTTCTCTTTTGACTTGCGAATATGCACGCTGACGAATACTTAAAACTTTGGCCCCAAATCGAACTGCAAATCTACTCCCATTCGAATCATCTTGACCCACCGTCCATCCAACGGCAATTGGACTAGCCTCTACAGTAAGAATCACTGGTCTATTGCACTTATAATCAACCTTCCTCAATATTGGAGGTGATATCCATAATTTCTTCAATCTTTGCTTTGCCTGAATATGCCTTTCTTTCCATTCAAATCGGTAACCCTTGCGTAACAGTTCATATAATGGATCTGCTATGTGAGCAAAATGAGGGATCCAGATTCGATAAAATACACATGCACCCAAAAACCTGCGAACCTCTGTTAAAGAACCACAATCCTCTTTCATCCTTCCAATTGCATCAACTTTAGTCGGATCTGGTTTTCTTCCGTAAGATCTACATAAATGTCCAACAATTACAACCTCCCGCACTCCAAATACGGACTTCATACCCGATAATGTAAGATGAACTTCTCCAAGCCGAGTTAAAATCTTTTCACAATCTTGTATATGATCAACAACATATCTGCGACAACCCCTCGTATCTAAAGTTTCATCCTTGTCTCCTTCTCTACACTCCTTTATAGGAACATCATCCAGAAAAGGCATAGTCTTTTCCGGGATAAAATCTCTCAATACCTTATTCATCCCATTCATCATATGCGCAACTGAGTTGGTCGCGCCTTGAGGAAGAGTGCACATTCTAACTAATCCAAGCGGTGTCCTCATCGTTGTCATATCTCTACTTCCTTCGGCAAGTTGAAATTGATCATAACCTGAATACAAGTCACCCATTGAATAGATCGCCCTTCCAGCAAACGCCTCAGCAAATTCATCCATAATAGGTCCAATTCCTGCATTCCTGACAGTTACAGCATTCACCGGCTGCATATCTTGAATAAATCGCAGTGACCCATTCTTCTTAGGTACCGTAAACCATCGACTAGAATACGGCGCAAATGAAGGTTCTAATATTTTCATCTTTATCTTTTCTTTCAATAGTTCCACCAATTTAGGTAAATGTGCCCTCGGTACTGAAATCGGTCTTAGATTCCAAGGTACATGCGGTACAGTGAAGATAACCATAGGTGTTATAATATTTGGATCCACACATCCAATTTCATGAGATTCGAAGGCAAACGATCTACCTTGTTTAGCCAACATCTTTTTGAAGCAAGTAATTTCCTCCGGCAATAAAGAACCATCAGAACCAATCTTCAATTCTTCAAAAGTCTCTTCAGTAAACTGATGTCCAATACTCATTGGATCTCTTAAACTTGCTTCTTTTGATGCTTCTCCCATTTGTTCTTTAGAATCCTCTGGTAATGGTCCGGCAACAGGCTTTACCTTCTTATCTGCCGTTTTATATCTCGTCTCTACTGTGACTTCTGGTGCTTGAAAAGATTCAAGCATGGTATAAACCTCTCTCGAATGAATCTCAACAATCTTATCATTACCCCCTAACCCAATAGATGTAATCAATTCCAATGAATCTTCCAGCCCATTTTCTTCATAAACACCCAAAATCCTCTCATCATCTTGCAATGTACCTATCTTGCGTAACTGTCCTTCAATATCATATAATCTTTTTCTTTCTTTTCTTTTAAAATCATCAACTTTCTTATACATAATATTTCCATTCTCCAATATACCAATAAAACTCGCATCAAAGGCACCTTCATCTCGCGAGAGTACCTCCTCTTTTGTACCTCCATAATCTCGCTTTACAGTGGTACCTCCCCAAAATCCTTAAATCCTTCAACAATCTTTGGCAATGGTTTCTCCCTCAACCTATCTCGATTCCGTTCATGGTTAGGAGGTACTGTTAGAAATTGTACAGCTTTCCTCCCATCTTCGCTCCGTACCCTTGCATAAGCAGAACCATCGTCAAGTACCTTTGTTTCCATCCGTGTTGCCGTGATATAAGGTTGTCCTAAAATCAACGGATAAGACGTTGTATCTTGAACGAAGAAATGTTGCTCCGTAGCAACATCCCCAATCCGAATTTTGACATCTGGACAAGCTCCATATAATTCGCCTCGTGTGTTATTAGCTGCTCGTATTGCCCATCCATGTTCCATATCAATTGGCCATTTTTGCTTCTTATAAAGATCTTTAGACATGAGATTTATTTCAGAACCATGGTCGACCAAAGCAACTATTGGTTCTTCTATATCTCCTACTTTCACCAATACCTCAGTAGTTGCCCTTGCTCAATGCTTTCGAGTATAATGGCTCAAAGTTTCCATTTCCTTGTCACTAGAATCTTCGAAACGTACTCGCTGATTATACCCATTCTTTTCATTTGTTGGTTGCTTGTAACCAATATCAACCTCTTCTTCATCTCTACATATTCTTGCATCAATAGCATGACTCATTCCAGTTTCGCTCATTAATTGCCTCTTTCGCTTAATGCTGTCAATGATAACATCATGAAACTCCTTCTTTGCAATTCCCAAGACTTCTTTCAATGTGAATTCCACCTTAGCGTTTAATATACGTTCTTCCAACACCCCTTTCAAATTTGTTGCCGCTTCAATGTCAGAAAGTAGCTTATAAGCAATTGATTTGCCCTTATCTTTTGTCTCCGTTGTTTTTTCTCCCAATGATGCTGAGGTATCCTTTACAGGCAATTCTTGTGAAGCTGCCTCCCGAGCCTTGTCTCCTCGAGTTTGCCTCTTAAAAGAATTTCCTTCTCTAGTATCATCAAAATTTCCTCGTCTTTTTTCTTCCATCAAAGCTTCATGTTGGCTTTTAGCAATATATGCATGAACTGAAAGAGACTCAACAGGATCCTCCCAACCTGTTCTTCCTCGTATTGTAGCTGCAGTTCTCAATAGCGCTTCTCGAGGTAATTTCCCTTCTTGCATTGTAGAAACGGCAGAAGTCCAAAACTCACTAGTTTCCGTACTCCCTCCAATTTCATCCTCTACTCTAGCACCATAACTTGCACTTTCTCGTACTACTGTTTCATGCTCTTTTAAGTAATCTTGAACCAATGCTCTCATTCCTCCCTTGCCAAAATTGGTTTGAAGAAGATCCTTTCTATTTTTCAATGCTATCTTCCCATCTTTCCAGCAAATAATTCCCTGCCGTATCATATTATTAAATTCATTGCAATCTTTTCTAGTGTGTGAAGCATCATCACACCAAATGCATCTTTGTACATATCCTTGTTTTGAAACATTCTTCGAATTGTTTGTAGAAGTATTCTCTTCAATTCTTGCTAATTTGATTTGAAGATCTCGCATTCCTCGTATAATTTCTTCCATACCCATATCTGCTTTCTTTGACAAGGATGTCGAACGTTGAACTGTAGGCATTGTCGGTGGTGTTGTACGTACTGGAGCTTTGGGTGCTTGTACTGTTTTCGGAATATTGCTCCTATCCTTCCTCTTTTCTTTTTTTGTAAGCAACCCCACCGCATCTTCAACATTCTTCGACTTCGTTGTCAATCCTTCATCTTCTTCTTTGTCTTCAAGAAGGGGTTCTAATTTCTCTTGCAATTCTCCATCCGCAGCTTGAAGAAATAGATCAACTTTGTTCGGCTCCAATGTCAATTTTTCTACCTTCGATAATTGAGAGTACTGCCTCTCAAATTCCCTTAGTAGCTCTGTTGCTTGCAAATTCTTATAGGGCCGTTCAATCCATCCCAGAAACAGCTTCTTAGTAACGCGATCAGCATCTTCCAAGAAATATTCGTCTTTCAATGCATGTGAAAAATCCTCCCATGAATTCCCACAACGATCCGTAATCGATGTAATGTGATCCCTTATCTCCGGTATCGTGGCAAGTCCAAATAGTGCAACCATTTTCTTCTAAGAAACCCGATTTAATTCCATTTCACGAACATAACATCTTAAATACCTTGAAATATTCCTTCCATCAAATTGATCAATTTTATTGACCACTGCTTGCAATGCTTTGGTTGCCAAAGCTTCCTTCCGATCATTGCTTTGCTGTTGCTGCATTGACAATGAGAAGGCTTGAAACAAACTAGCAATAGACGGATCCATGTGCATACCTTGTCCTTTAGAAGACTCCCCACCAGAAACTTCTCACAAAAATCCTTCAAAATTTTTATTTTCGTTTTCCATAAAAATAAAGATAAAATCAACCGAAATCCAATACCTTCTACCTCAAGCTTTCACGTCGGGTTCACCACTTATATCGTATTACGTGCTTTCCTGCTCGAGAACGCGCCGGGCGTTTGGCTGTAGAAGGTAGTATGGAGATTCGTCGATAGTCAAGCAGTCTATCAGTTTCTGACTGCTAGAATATAAGCGACTGCAACAATGTACAGTAAATCTATACGGATGCTCTTCGACTGCTTGTCGAAGTCCTTTTTGCCCCAGCCGGTAGGTCTCTAGACATTACAGAGAACCCCGTACAACCCAAATTGTTAATCTTCAATACTGCTTTGTACTTACGATCTTGTATCCACTGACTGTCTTGTTAGATTAACCCAATAAATTTCATTCACTCCGCATACTCAACCCTATAGACACCCTTTTAATCCTTCAATCACAGACGTAACTCGATTTCATAAAACAGTCAAGAGTATTCAAACCCACTTCATTTAAAAATCCCGATTCACCATTACAATACTGACTTCAGCAGCGAGTGTCTAAGTCTTTCCAAAACTCTACGAAGAAGAAAAATCCAAATTCTATGTCTTTCCTTCCCCGACCCGAAGCATGAAGCTCCACTCTCTAATTTCCTTGATCTTCAAAAAAAAAAAAACTCCAATGAAAACCGAACTGGTAACCTTGCAGAAGCTTGAAAAACTCGCTCCCCCCGATTCCCCGATTTCCCCTCAAAAAAAAAAAAAATCCACACCCCTCCAAAACTATATCCCCCCTAACCTTATCCTCTGAATTTCTTCAATCTTCCGTCTTAGATCCGGAATTGGCTCCCACCTCAAGCTTGGATCCGAAATTGGCTTACGTCATCAAGGCCTTCTCCTCCGTTTTTACCTTTAAGAGATCCATTTACCATAAACAACGTTCCCTGAAACGGCACAGAGAACAGGACAATCCGAAACAGAATCGAACCCCGTAATCGGGACCACATTGAGTCGCCCGACCAATTCAGGTCCTATATTGGGAAAGATGCTCCCGTAATTGGATCAAATTGGTCCTCGCGTCAGATTGGCTAAGACCCGTAGTAAGACCTGGATTTCTCGTAATTGGACCACATTGAGTCGCCCGACCAATTTAGGTCTCATATTGGATAAGAGGATCCGGATTGGATTATCGAAATTGGATCCAATTGGCTCCTCGAACCCGTCGTGTGAATTGGTCCTTCTCTTCCTGCTGACTCCCATTATTGGAATCGAACGGGGCATTTTAGTATGCCCCGTCTGACTGTAACGGAGTCACTGAATCAGACCACTCAGTATTTGTACTGGAGTTGGTCGATGCTCCCAATATTCGAGGTAACTGAATATTAATAAAATTCCCCTTTCTTTTTATTTTCACTGTATACTCGTGTTACAACACGACACCGCTGCCTTTTGCTGCCATCTTATTGCTGTTCTGCTGCCTTAAACTACAATCTCCTTCAAATATATATATATATATATATATATATATTTTCAAGTTCAAGTTTATCATTTTATTTGACTTTATATTTTAAGATAAGTTTTATTCAACTTTTCTACTTGATCTTGTATTTTCTTTACAGATTTATTTATAATGAGTGCTTCAACATCTCCAACTGCTTCTACTAAGGTTCCAACTATTACTATTACATTCCAACATTTTCAAGCTCTTTTATTTCCACCATTGACTGTGGATAGAAACAATTATCTATTATGAGCAAAAATGACAAAAGTAAATTTATTTGCAAAACAACTCTCGGATGGCATTATGTTTGAAGAATCTCCTACAATAAGTATTTCTATACCTCTTGTTATTCATTGGAAAGCACTTCTTCTCCTTCGTCGCCATCTTGTACCTGCATTACAACATCAATATTTGGAAATGAAAGATCCTCCAGAACTTTGGAAGAATCTTAAATCTAGGTTTGATCATCAAAAGACCATTTTTCTTCCATGTGCACGTCATAATTGGACACATTTAAGTTTCTTAGATTTTCCAAATTTAAATGCTTCCAATAGTGAAATATATAGTATTGTCTCACAATTTATGTGGACAAAGCATTTTTTAAGAAGAAATGATTGAGAAAACTCTCTCTATATTTCCTCCTGTATCTGATATGCTTGCACAACAATACAGGAACATAAAATTTCAGAGTCATTCTGATGTCATGTCCTATCTACTTCTTGCGGAGAAGCAAAATGAACTACTCTTGCGCAATGCAGAAGCTCGTCCTATTGGAACTATAGTTCCAGAATCTCATGCACTTAATATTTCAAAGTCTAAGAAGAAATTATATAAATATGAGAAATATGCTCATAAGTATCAGGGTAGTCATAGTTAAGACCATTTCTACCCATATAAAAAGAATAAACGTTCTACTATTAATTATAGTAGAAAACAAAAATTAGAGATGCATTCTTGCCATAAGTGTGGAATGATTGGACATTTAATTCATATGTGCCGTATTTCAGAATATTTTATTAAAATATTCCAAAAAAATAAAAAATTGTGAGCTAAGGCTCGTGAAGTTCATACCATGGATGTCTCCATGGATTCAATCCATGTTGATGACTTAGAGGCTTATATGAATGATAGAACCTCTAATGATGAATCAAATGATGCGCTCATTGATTCTACAACAACACATACTATCTTATAAAATAGACAATTTTTTATTAAAAAATCTTCAACTTGGCAAACTAAAAATATGATGACCATAGCTAGAGCAAATGCATTTTGTTTCCAAGAGAGCACAGCGATTGTAAAATTACCTGTGGATTCCATCATAAAATATAATCATGCGATGTTTGCACTCTCAGCACCTCAGAGTCTGATCAGCTACCGAGATGTACGCATTAATGGTTATCACCTCTCGACTGCCACTTTAAATAGAAAAGAGGTTTTGGTTCTTGCGAAGAACCATAAAGTTATTGAAAAAACTTTGGCTACAAAAAATGGTTTATACCGAATTGTGATTCGGCCTCCCATTATATTTAATTTTGCATCATCTATCTCACAGAGTCGTGTTTCTCTCTGGCATGGACGATTGGGACATCCAAGATCCATATTATTTAGAAAGATCATTCCATGTATAACTGGACACAATTTAAAGCTTGCAGATATAGACTCTATGGAATTATTTTGTGCATACGTGCAAGGTAAAATGATTATTCGACCTTCAATTTAGAAACTTCTACAAGAATTACCACCAATGCTTGAAAGATTGCATGGTGATATTTGTGGTCCTATTAATCCAATATCAGGACCATTTCGTTATTTTTTTTATCCTTGTTGATGCATCAGGTAAACAATCACATGTTTCATTATTATCAAGTCGAAACATGGTGTTTGCTAATCTTATATCTATGCTTATTTGCTTTCGAGCACATTTTCCTGATTATCCTATAAAAACATTGCATATGGATAATGTAAAAGAATTTACATCAAAGTCTTTTGAAGACTATTATACTGCAATAGGAATCGAGTTGACATATTGTGTTCCATATGAACATTCTCAAAATGGACTTGTAGAGTCATTTGTAAAGCGTATACAACTCATTATCTGGCCACTCCTTCTTCACGCAAATCTACCTACATCTATGTAGGGCCATACAGTTTTACATGCTGCAACATTAATATGCCTTCGCCCTTCTTCTCTTGAAATTGTTTCACCACATGAACTCATTTCGGGTCGTGTTCCAAATGTATCTCACTTACGAATATTTGGTTGCCGTACTTGGATTCTAGTACCAGAACCTCAATGACGTACTATTGGAGCTCATCGACAAGAAGGCATATATGTTGGTTTTGATTCACCAAGCATTATTCGTATTGTTGATCCATCAACTGGCACATTATTACGTGCACATTTGTAAAATTGTTGTTTTGAAGAAAATGTATTCCCATCTCTTCAAGGAGGAGTATCCAATCAACAAAGAAATAAAGTACTCATTTTTGAAGCACTAGAAACGTTTATAATGAATCCCGATCCTAAGACATCTTTGGCAGAAACTGAAGTTGCTAAGATTTTGCATCTAAAACGAATCACAGATGAAACACCTGATGGCTTCAATGATGCACTTAGAATTATAAGAGTTCCTATTAATGAAGCTCAGAATGCACCTGCTCAGATTGCACTGCCATTGACTACAATACCTCAAGTTATAACAACAAGAACTAAAAGAACTTGTGGACCAAATAAGCAACCATGTAAGAAGAAAGCTATAAAATTGACTAATCCTAGTATTATTTTTCAAGAAATTACCTCACATCTTAAAGGACTACCAATTCATGATGATATATCCATGCATAATGTACCTTCAATTCATATGAAAAACAATCTTGGAATTGGAAGGAATAAGAACAAGTTGAGTAAAGAATTATCTATTCTGTATTATGCTACAGATGATATTTGGGACAGACCGTCTATTATGGTATATGAATCATTTGCATATATGATTATACAAGCCTTTTCTTGAGAAGAAGACGATCCTGAACCTCAAACCATCGAAGAGGTGATGCATCGCTCAAATTGGTAAAAATAGAAAACTGCTATTGAGAAGGAGTATGCCTCTTTGCATAAGAGGAAAGTCTTTGGTCCAATTGTAGACACTCTTACATCTCGCCCTATGGAATATAAAATGGTATTAATACGCAAGCGAGATGCTCAAGGTCAAATAACCTACTATAAAGCTCGTCTTGTTGCTAAAGGATTTACTCAACGATTTGGCATTGATTATGAATTTACATATTCTCCAATCATGGATTCAATTACATTTCGATATATTATTGGAATGAGAGTTCATGCCACCCTTGAGATGCATCTGATGGATGTAGTAACTATATATCTATATGGTTCTCTTGATGCAAATATTTATATGAAAGTTCCATGTAGCTTAGAAATAGGAACTTCAAATCGATCCGCTCTAGGAAAATATCCTGGTATTAAATTATGTAAGGCCTTGTATGGTTTAAAACAATCCAGACGCATGTGGTATCAACATCTTTGAGATTATTTAATTACAAATAATTTTATAAGTGATCCACTAATCCCTTGTTTGTTTATCAAACAAGATAAAACTAGTTTTGTGATCATCGCTATATATGTTGATGACTTTAACCTAGTAGGCACTACATCTGCATGTGTTACAACTACAAATCTATTCATACGTGAATTTGAGATGAAAATGCTAGGAAAAACAACTTCCTACATTGGTCTTCAAATTATGCATCTAATAGATGGTAGCATTTTTCTCTACCAACTAACGTATATTAGACAAAACTTGCAAAGATTTAATACGATTGATGCTTATCCATTGTCCACACTAATGGTTGGACATTGTCGTATGGCGTGATTTACTATCTGGGAATACACTGGGTATCTAGCTGTAGAGAGTGTACCTTAAACCTTTATATGATTCTTTTCTTGGCTTCCAAAACTCCTTTATTTTTGTATAAAACTCCAAATATAACAAAATCCCTTCAAAACATATTTTTCCCGCGAAGGGTTTTCTCGCTCGGAACTTTAGAAAATCATAACTATTGATCTGACCGTTCAGTTTATTTCAAATTTACACGATAGGTAGAATTTACCCTTAACTTGTACCACAAAAAAAACCAACCGCAAATTCACTCCCGATCTTCTGGCATCTAAGAAACCCTAGCAGACACTCCAAACCCTAATTTACAAGCACCCGAAAACTATTTTCCTTATATCTCAAAAACCCGAACTCTAAATGTCATAAAACTTATGCAAAAAGTTTACTAACATGAAATTACACATTCTCTGAAATTTTGAGCCAAAACCTCACAAAATTGCTCAAGATATAGCTCAAGAGACAAACAATAGTAAATCGGTTTACTTACTACCCTTAAATTGCATGTGCTAACTTCAAAATCCAATAACTCCTTCATTCCGACTTAGAATCCAGTAACCAGTCCATGAAAAGTATAGCCGCAAAAGTTCTCTCTCTAGTCGCGGTCGCCGATCCTCAATTGCCGTCCGTACGCGTGCGTTATGCCCAAAAGAGTGACAGTAGGTCCAAAACTAACACCTTAACTTTGAGCGCTTATAACTTCTTCATAAAAACCCCAAATGACACAAAACTTGCACCAAAACCTTAACCAAAAACCTAAACCTTCTGACCTTAGCCTTCAAAGTTCGAATGGCCTCGAGAAACTAACCCTAATCCCTAATATGGCCTCGGGCAGCCTCCTCAAAGCCCATTGGTCATGATTTTTGACCAATAGGAATGGAGATTTTTATTTTTCATCTCCATTCATCTATATTGGTGCCCTAATTCCTCCCTTTGCTACCAAAATCCTTCTTCAATCCTTTTTCTTATAAGATTTACATAATGTATGCTCTAAACACCAAATAAAAGAACCAAAATAAGTTTTTAAATGTCACCAATGTCTAACAAAGGTGACTCTAAATATTTAGAAGCTACTATCAACCAAAACCAATCTTAAAAGCCACTATCAAAAAGAAATTAAAGTTATACAAATTCTATAGTAATCTTTTTAAACAACCTCTTTTCAAAGTAATAATCAAATTATATCCTACAACCACCTAAAATCTACTACCATGGCTCTCAACATGTTTCTTAATAAATTATATATTAAGTACATAATTACATTATTTTCATATAGTAGCCGAACCACAACACGACAACGTGGTTGTGATGGTCATGATCCATACCGTCCATATGAGGAGGAGGAGGAAATATTGGGAGACCAATATCCATACCTCACAACGGTTGGAGCACTTTTGTATTTGGCTACATCTATAAGACCAGATATTGCATTTGCAGTTAGTGTTCTTGTAAGACAAAGTACACGTCCAACACTACGACATTGGAATGGCATCAAATATTTATTACATTATTTAAAAGGTACTAAAGACTTGGAATTATACTACACACAATCCGTAGATCCAAAATTGGTTGGATATTGTGATGTAGGATATAAATCTGATATTGCAACAAGTAAATCTCAAACAGGATATGTATTCTTAAGACATGGAGCTGCAATATCATGGAAATTAGTGAAACAAACAATAACTGCAACTTCATCCAAGTATGCAGAAATTATTGCCTTACATGAAGCATCTCAAGAAAGTATTTAGTTGCGATCAATTGATAAATTCATTCAAACAACTTGTGGATTTTCATATGATGATTCTCCAACTATCTTGCATGAAGATAATAGTGCTTATATTGCACAAATGCAAGTTGGTTTCATTAAAGGCGATAGGACAAAGTATATTGATCCAAAGTATTTTAGTTATACCCATGACTTGGTTACTGATCAAGCACTTATAATTAAGAAAATTGAATCTACAAATAACCTTGCTGATCTCTTCACCAAAGCTCTCCCATTAAGCAACCATCGTCGACTTACTTATGGCATTGATATGTAGTGACTTGCTCTTCTTGAATAAGAAAGTTAATGAGCTCTTTAAATAATTAAAGAAGATGATGTTGTAGTCTTTTTCCTTCATCTATGGTTTTGTCGTTAAATAAAATAAGGTTTTCTTAGATAAGGTTTTAATGAGGCAACAATTGTTGATCTTGCAAGATCACAAAAAAGTATAGATCATAATTCTATACAAATTTTATATTATGTAAATATTGTGATGAGCGAAGAGGAGTGTTGAGATCATTAAATGTAGTCGGCTGTCACGGACCAAAAATACAAACAAGAAATCTAAACAAGAAGTTCAAGAAGAAATGACAAGAACTAGATTATCAGATGAGTACAACAGCAATGCCAAGAGAACTGAGCTAGAGCTTCAAGAGATGTGTTGTCGAGACTGAAGAACTCTTCAGCCTCGACTCCTATATATACTACTGGCCTATGGTTCTAAGGAAGCGCATCAAGAAGCTTCCCAAGAACTATGAAGCTTCTCGAGCAACTACCCAAGAGCTAGGAAGCTTCTCAAGTAACTTTCTAGAATCTACTAGAATATTCTAAGAATCTTCTAGAGCCTTCTAAAGGAATCTTTAGGGAATCTTTAAAGAATCTTTAGAGAATCTTTGAAGAATATTCCAAGAGAATATTCAAGGAATCTTCTGGAAGTTTCTATAGACTTCTTTCTAGAAGGTTCTAGAAACTTGTATCTAGAAAGGTCTAAGGACTATGTCCCTAACATCACCTCCTCCTTTAGCTTCGAGGTCTCCGAGAAGCAATGTTATCGTCAGTCAATACCAACGTAAGAAAATGAAGATCTGTCGCATAACCTCTGCTATGAACTCCAATTGTTGTTCACGAGGCAAGTGATTCAATGATCCTTGAAGCCAACGGTAGTGGCCCACGCCTTCAACTTCTGACCAAGCATGAACCTCCGTGTCTTCATTGTGAAATTGTCCTGCAAACACTCCTTCTGGCTGACCATTGTAGGCAGGCTCGACCTCAAATACAATCACCAGCGATCTGTTGCTCGGAATCCTTCGACGTCGTCATGGTGCAGGCAGTTCTTCATCTCGCGGTCGTCTTCGTGAGCTAGTTGCTTGAGATGACATGACAAGTGTAGTATCTTGGCTATTCATATTCAAAGGCTAAAACAATAAGAACAAACTTGGGCTACTAACAAAGTTCTACGCTATCTTGGAGAGAATGACTACATCAACTATGGATTTTGGAAGTGCTCTCTCCTCTTTTCTGTTTTCGGGATAAGCAAGCTTCAGTAAGAAGCTATCGTCGAACCGACTTGGATTTCTCAGGATATCGTCGATGAAACTCCTGTACCTTTTGCGGCACATTTGCGAGATTTTCGACCGGCTCCCATGTTCGTTCATTAATATCGTAACCGCTCCAATGCACAAAGTATTCTAATTTACCCCGTCTTTGCCATGAATCCAGGACCTTTTCCACCTCGTATTCTTCGTGGTTCTCTATTTCTATGCTAGGTGGTGGACATTGTACTCTTCCAGGAAAAGACGATTCTCGATAAGGCTCCAACAAAGAAACATGAAAGACAGGATGTACCTTCATAGTAGCTGGTAACATCAGACGATACGCTATAGGATTGATCTGCTTCTGGATAACAAATGGTCCCAATCTCCGATAGTCCAATTTGTCACATGGTCGCTTGATCTTAATATTTCCTCAAAGCAGCCAAACTTTGTCTCCAATCGTGAATTTAGGTGCCTGATTCCGAAATTTGTCCGCGGACGCCTTGTAAGATTCTTGGGCAGTTTGCAATTGAAGCTTCAATGTAGTTTGAAGCTGCGAAAGCTCCTTCACCAATCCTTCAGCTGCCGGATTGTTAATCGTTGACGAACTCCATAAGTCAAGCTTCGGATGGTATCCATAATTGGAAAAGAATGGCGTTTGTTGAGTTGACGCATGAAGGGTGTTGTTATATGCGAACTCGGCTAGCGGTAGATATGCGACCCAATCATCTTGTTGATAGTTGATGGTGCAATATAAATATTGCTCTAAAACTTGATTCACCCGTTCTGTTTGGCCGTCCGTTTGAGGATGAAATGCCAAAGAAAGCTTGATATCGACCTTCAATATTTCAAAAAGAGATTTCCAAAACTTTGACACAAACTGGGTTCCTCGATCCGATACGATATCATCTGGTAGACCATGATATCGATACACATTATCAAGAAAGAGTCTTGCTGTGTCTTTGCTTGACGATGTCTTCTTGCAAGGGACAAAATGCGCCATCTTTGTAAGCCGGTCTACGACAACAAAAATGCTGTCAAATGAATTCGATGGTGGTAGATCCGTAATAAAGTCCATGGAAACCGAAGACCATGGTCGGCGCGGAATAGGCAATGGCTGTAGAAGTCCATAAGGCCGATGTCGAGGGTTTTTGGATCTTGAACAAATGTCACAAGATACAACAAAATCTTTCACATCCTTCCACTTTTGAGGCCACCAGAAATCGCGGGAAATAAGTTCCAAGGTCTTATTGAATCCAAAATGTCCTACAGCAGGAAAGTCATGACGAGATTGAAGAACTCGGAGTCGTGTTGGCCCTTTTGGGATATACAACCATTCTTCGAAATATACTAGATCTCCTTCCATCTTGAATTTATCATCACTAGCATGTTGCTTGATATCAAGGGCTAGAGAATCTTCAATGGTTGCGGCCCGTACCTGGTCGAGGAAGTCAGCATCAATTGGTACAATAGCTGCGTTGAGCCGAAATTTCTCTGGCTTCAACAATGTCGTGCACTATTGATCAAATGCTGCATCTCCAGCCTTTGGCGCGAGATATGATCTCCTTAATAATGCATCGGACAACCCTTGTTGCTTCCCAGGCCGATAAGTAATAACAAAGTCGAACCTGGATAGCGACATACTCCACCGAGCTTGACGCCGATTCAAAACCCGAGCCGACATAAAATACTCCAAATTCTTGTGATCCGTATATACGGTCACTGGATGTGCAGTTCCTTCAAGAAAGTGGCGCCACTCTTGGAAAGAATCTACTATAGCAAGGAGTTCCTTATCGTGGATCTCATAGTTGATCTCAGCAGCAGAGAATTTTCGAGAATAGAACGCAACTGGATGGAGCTTTTCATCTACGCCCATTTGTGAAAGTACAGCTCCCAAAGCAAAATCCAAAGCATCTGTCTCCAAATAAAAGGCCTTTGTAAAGTCTAGATGTACCAAGATTAGAGCTGTAGTAAATACCATCTTCAAATCTTGAAATACTTTTTCTGCGATAGGTCCCCATTTGAGCTTGTCCTTACACGTTAACCGAGTGAGGGGGGCAGCAACTTGAGAATAATTCTTGATGAAGATCTGATAGTAGTTAGCAAATCCAAGAAAACATTGTACGTCCCTAACCGTCTTCGGAACTTCCCAAGACATGATTGCTTCCACCTTCTTTGGATCCATCTTCAAGCCTTCCGTAGTCGCGATGAATCCCAAAAACTCCATCTCAGTTTGGTGAAATAAGCACTTCTCCAATTTGGCATAGAGTCCTCGCTCCCGTAGTTTTTTGAGTACGAGACGAACGTGCTTCTCATGTTCTTCCTCGTTCTTAGAAAATATCAAAATATCATCTAGATAGATGACAACAAAATCGTCTAGATGCTCTCGAAAGATGTCATTCATCATGTGTTGAAAGACCGCTGGAGCATTAGTAAGACCAAATGGCATGACATTGTATTCAAAATGGCCATACCTTGTTCGGAATGCTGTCTTCCATTCATCTCCTTCCTTGATTCGCACAAGGTTGTAAGCTCCCCTTAGGTCAATCTTTGTAAAGATCCTTGCACGCCCAAGTTGTTCTAGAAGACCAGAGATCAAAGGCAGTGGATAGCGATTCTTTTTTGTCACCTTGTTGAGACCTCGATAGTCCACGCACATCCATAGTGAGCCATCCTTCTTCTTCACAAATAAGATTGGTGCCCCAACTGGCGACTTCGAATGATGGATGAAGTTCTTGGCTAGATTCTCGTCAATGTACTTCCGCAACTCAGTCAACTCCGTCTGCGACAAATTGTAGATTGGTCCAAAAGGTGGTTGTGCTCCTTCTTGCAATTCAATGGCACAGTCATAGGGTCGATGCTCTGGCAGCATATCAGCATTCTTCTTTTCAAAGACATCTTTGAATTCTTCATACTGCTTTGGAATAACCAAAGTCGGAGTTGCATCTTCTCGAGTCGGAGTTGCGAAGATGACAAGAGGTGTATTTTACTTGGCTTCCTTCATGAAAGCCCTTGCAACTATAAACAAAGATTTGTTTCTAGACATTGTCTTGGCAGATTCCACCTTCAAGGAGTTTGTTGGAAATGTCACTTTCCGCAACTTCCAGTCTATCAATGGATTATATCTATCAAGCCAAGATAGTCCCAAAATGATAGGACATGAAGGGGTCTGATAACATTAAACACAATATTGCTCTCATGGTTTTCAAGACGTACCTTCAATGGTTTAGTTTCATGGATAACATTGCCCGAAGACAATGGTCGTCCGTCTATGACTTCTACATGGACAGGCTTAAGTTTCTTTACAAGAGAAATATTGTGAAGCTTGGCAAACTCTTCATCTATAAAGCAAGCGGATGTACCCGAGTCTAATAAAGCATCGACTTGTAGTTCTTGAATATCCAGATGTAAAGATACCATAAAACAATCTGAAGGTTGAGTTGAGAGAAAGGGACCTTGATTAATTTTGGATGTTGAGATGTCCAGCCGCACGGTCCCTATTGTGGCTGGGCGTCCTTGTTTTCCTGCATGCTTGTACTCCTGAGTCTTGTTGTTTGAGGCTTCTGTTTCTTCCGACAATCTACAGCTTTATGGCCCGCTTCTCCGCAATATAAACACAAGTTTTGTTCAAACCGTCGCTTCCTTTCCTCACCTATGAGGGGTTTGAAACGTACCGCATCAATTTGCATGGGTTCAGGATCTGTTGAGTGATTCTCTAGACCTTTTGAAAATGTAGCAAATGCTCCATGATTTCTCCAGCCTGATCGTCTTTCTTGTCGTAATTCAAAGAGGCGGTTGTCACAAATAATTGCCTGAGATATAAGTTCTTCTAAAGTATCCGCCTTAGGCATAGTGATCAATAAGTTCTTGACATCATCTCTCAGTCCATATCGAAATCGTGTCATGAACGCCTTATCATTCCAATCAAGATCACATGTAAGCTGTTGAAATTCTGCAGCATAGATTGCAGCAAAACGTGATCCTTGTCGCAGATTTTGTATCTTTCTTTCAGCCACTCTTTCTCGATCGCTATCTCCAAACGCAGTAGTAAGTCTCTCTATGAAAGCCTCTAGGTTGTACAATATTGGAGAATCCTTCTCCAATAGTGGAGTAAACTAAGAGCGAGCATTTCTTGATAGAAGAGTACCTATGAAAGCAACTTGGGTAAATCCATTCGGATAACGAGAAAGGTATAGGCGTAGGTAAAGCCATACTTGTTGCACAAAACCTCGGAAGTTGGCTCTTGTTCTGTCAAACTTGTCTGGCATACTCGCTTTTGGTTCTTTCGTACTAATCCTTGAAGTATCCATAGGGGTCGTATGTGACACATGTCTTGCTTCTCTCAGTCGAATAATCTCTTGTTGTAGGCTATGAATTTCACGTCTATCTTCTTCGGTCACTAGATCAATTTGAGGTTCTTTACTTGGATTGCGAAGAAATGCAATCTCCTTTCGTACACTATTCATAAGAGCTTGAAGATCTGCAAGAGTTGCCACTCTATTGTCTACTTGTGGAGATGCACTGTCTATGACCTGGTCTACTTCCATATTTAGAGAATAGATGGATTAAAATTTTGAGAGAAGAAGAAATTGCTAAGTCTCTTGGAGAAAATTGTAGCACTACCTGTCACTAAAACCTACTCGGAAAAAAGGGAAAAAAAATACTAAACGATTTCAATTTTAGAGGAGGGTAATCCGCAACCTCTAAAAATGCCTCAATGCTTTCGAGAAGAGGGGTAATCCGCACTCTATCAAGAAGGCAAAGCTCTGAAATCGATGTTAACAGTCTTTTTTACTAGCTATGCTAAACAAAAAGAAGGAATTAATATTAGTCTAAGAGAGGATAATCCGCAATCCTTAGAATGCTCAAGTATCTCCAAGGAAAGGGGTAGTCCACTCTCTGCCTCAAAGAACTAAGCTCTGATATTGTGATTGAGAAAATATCAGTTTAGAGGAAGGTAATCCGCAACTCCTAAAGTGCTAGAATACCTTCAAGAAGAGGGGTAATCCGCTCTCAAACAAGAAGGATTCAGCTCTGATATTAAGATAAAGGTAGTCTCGACAAACTGTCACGGACCAAAAATACAAACAAGAAATCTAAACAAGAAGTTCAAGAAGAAATGACAAGAACTAGATTATTAGATGAGTACAAGAGCAACGCCAAGAGAATTGAGCTAGAGCTTCAAGAGATGTGTTGTCGAGACTGAAGAACTCTTCAGCCTCGACTCCTATATATACTACTGGCCTATGGTTCTAAGGAAGCGCATCAAGAAGCTTCCCAAGAACTATGAAGCTTCTCGAGCAACTACCCAAGAGCTAGGAAGCTTCTCAAGTAACTTTCTAGAATCTACTAGAATATTCTAAGAATCTTCTAGAGCCTTCTAAAGGAATCTTTAGGGAATCTTCAAAGAATCTTTAGGGAATCTTCAAAGAATCTTTAGGGAATCTTTAAAGAATATTCTAAGAGAATATTCAAGGAATCTTCTGGAAGTTTCTAGAGACTTCTTTCTAGAAGGTTCTAGAAACTTGTCTCTAGAAAGGTCTAAGAACTATGTCCCTAACATCGGCATTCTCCATAATATTCATTGTAGACTATAGTAAATACCATAGCTATAGTATTTAGAATCTAGTGGAGAAGTACTATTTATCCTCTCCTCTTTTCTCTTCTTGTATACAAGGCAGAACCAGATGAATAGATTTTTATGTGTGAAGCTCTCTCTTCTTAGAAACCGTCTTGTGTATATGACTTACTACTATTCTTGTGTGTGTGTATGACTTACTATTACTCTTGTGTTTTACTAAACATTCTCAACAGTTCTAAACCTCAGCATTGTAACACATCTATAAAAAATAAAAATAAGAATAAAATAGAAAGAAAGAAAGAAAGAAGGTAGAATAGTAAGTTTTTGATTTTGTTGATCTTATCTTGGCTTTCACTCACATGTTGTAACACGACATTTTATATTTCTATTTTTTCGTTTTTTTAATCATGTGTGAATAGTGAATAATGAATAATTAAAATAGGGAATTGTTAAAGTGACTCAAACATTTACTAAATCAACCTACCCATCATCATTCATTAAGGATCCAACCACTTTTTCATTGATTTTTGACCAATGCATATCTAGTAATTGAGAAACTTTTGATGATGGTTAGGATGGTTGATTTTAGTAAATACTTGGGTCACTTTAACAATTCCCTAAAAATAAAACCACACTCAAACATAAAATGAGAACCAAGTGCTTACATACAAATATAAGAAGGTTTTCAAGTTACCAAATAAACAAAATCAGAAAGATGGGTTGATGAGTTGAAATGTAATACTTCTATTTTTTTATTTAAAAAAAATATAAAAATTTACACACACTCAAATCGATCATGTCAAATGTTGCAACAACTTATCGTTAATCGATGAATAAATCAAGAAGTAAATTAAAATCTTGGTTTGTAAGTGAATGTTGCTTAGGGTTATAATTATGTGATGAAGACAACGTGGATCCAGATTTTAGCCAGAGACCTAGATAACAACTAGCTGTGTGCGTTTTCCGTGGTGGAGCAAGCCAAGTTTAGCAGGATGCGAGCGAACAATGGGTAGAACGAAGTTTCAGAAATGTCGGCGTGGCGCCCTCGGGAGCACCCCGCTTGCCCTAAAACCCCAAGTTTGGAGGGGTGATGGTGGGGTGGGGGATCAAGCCACTGGCACGGCACTCTAAACTTAGGACGATGGCTCGTTCAACACCCCCCGGCGCCTTCGTCCACACTTCGTTGACGCTGCCCTTCGACCTTGTGGTGCTGATGCTGTGCACTCTGACTTGGACGCCGCGACGCGGATTTCGTTCCTTCAGGTGGAACAGGTTGAGCTCAGGAAGCCGTAGATCGAGGGGTTGATGGATCCATTTTTGAATTGAGACGCAATCAGTGGCTTATGATGTTTGTGTTTTTGGTAGGGTTCCCAGTGTAGTGGAATTGTTGTTGTTGTGTTTTGTTTTGTTAGTATGTTTGTTTGTGGATGAATGCGTTTCTGAATTGAGTGGCTTGGAGCTTGAAGGAGGAGGCGGGCGACGCGTGTTGTGGGACATGAGCTGGTCAGATCTGGACAGTGACTGGAGAGATTGGTAGGGGGTACAAGACTAGTAGTGTAGAGGACAGGAGTAAGACATGAGAGCTTCGGCATGGATTCTAGTGCGAATAAGAGCGCCGCGGCTCTTGGAAGTGTATTGCAAGCGGAAGCGTAGCAGGACGAGAGTTTCCACGACCATTTTATCTCATCGTGACTTCACTCGTGTAGCATAATTCACTTTGATTTTGGGCGAAGATATTCGCACAGAAGTAAGAACAGTAAAATGATCTGGAGAAGAAAAGTTTCGCGAGAACGTAGCTTGTGTTTGAGAATTCGTGAAACGCTGGATCAGTATTGATAGCGGCAGGGGTAGATACAAGTGTGCGAAGGTTTGAGATCTCAAAGTTTGGAGGAGGAGTCTTGTACAGAAGGACGTCTACAATCTTAGCAGCAGTTTTGGTACGAGCTTACGTGCGGCACTGGCAAGGTTCGATTGACGCGGTGCACGCGACGTGTTGGATTCCAAGGAAGGACGATTGTTTTGGCACCAAGTTTTGATGTCCACTGACCGAGGTGAGCTCACCAACATGAATCTATAACTTGAACCATTCATCTCAGTTGTGAAACACGCCCTTCCGACAGCTGATAGCTCAGTAGCGAGTGCTGCGATAGCATCAAGCTTCCATGTTGAATTGTTACGCAAGGCAATGTCTTTCGCAATGCCCAGCTCCGGATTTGGAGATTGATCGCAAGTCGAACTAGGTCACGATGTCAGCAGGGTGCTGTCTGAATCCCTCTTCCTTTTTAAATCTTGCGTGCAGGCCTCCTTACTTACCGAGTCGAAACATGTGACTGATCAACCAAATGCCTTCAAAGTATTCCCTAATTTTCATGAATTGCAAACGTCTTCTTTTCTGGACGTTGTATTCAAGTCTCACAATGTGACCACTAGTCCGCGAGTTGTGCTGCAGGAGGAGAAACGATAGTACGTGGAAGTAGCTAGTGACTTCTTCCGACTGTCTGTAGCAATTATGTTCTGGACATGGTGTGTAGAATTCATTGCAGCGAAGTTTGACTGTGTTCGTGCGCCTGAACTGATGAATTTTGTTGCAGGGTAACGTTAGCCATTAAACTAGAGCAGGCAAGATGTATCTTGCAGGACTTGTTAGCTCTACGTTCGTGATGCCCCATCGGCCAGCAGGAAATGTAGAGCTTGTGGAGCTCTCGCTGGAGGATGAGTATCTCCCGCCCAAGCCCGTGGAGAGACACAAGGAGCTTCACAGAGATCATCTCAGCAACGGCAATGGGCATCTGAATGATACTACAATCTGTGACTATGGTGTTAGTAATCAGACTCAAGCTATCTCTGAGATTAAGAATGGCAATACCAGCATGATACCTGCCGCGTCGAATGTGAAATCGAAAGCTAGAAGAAGACGCAGGATTTCTATGGAGGATCTACCCCCAGACCTTTACATGGAGCCTCTGAATCCTCTATTGTTGAGGTCGCCTGAAAGTGGTGCAACGTCTCTTGGTTCGCAAGATCAGCTCCAAATTAGGTCGGCTTTGCAAGAGAGAGCGGTGCGTGTGTTGCGAAAGTTAGGTTTGGAAGAGCAGGGTTTGGATCAAGAATGGTCGTTCTGGATGTCGGGTGTGGCGCAAATAGATAAGACCGTGACTGTAACAGAGGTGACGTCGAGAATGACGACAGTTAGCTTGAGGTCGAAGCTTGGATCACCACTGTTATCAAGTAGAGTTCAACACCACCCGTTGGAAGTGGCCCAGGAGTTGCAAGAGTACAGACTCTCAGATGCAGACGCAAGCACAAGTGATGCCGAGCCTAGAGAGCCATCGAGGGAGTCTTGTGAGGAAATTGGGAGGAATGTTATCAATGTAGAGCGTCTACCAAAAACAAACGAGGCCTTCGAAAGGTTTTTGCAAGAATTGGAAAGGATAGAGGAGAGTGAATCCATGAAAGAGCGAAAGCCATCTACGAAGAAAGTAGAAGCTGGAGAGGTTGCGCCGCAATACTCTGGTCGAGAGACAGTGAGGGTTACACAACTACGTATTGAGCAACCAGATGAGTCAAAAAGGGAGGGATCGCGAGATTATGAGGCGCCAATTGTAGCATCGGAGAATTCGAACTTGGAGTGTGGAAGTGTAGCTCTTCATGGTCTGGGCAAGCCAACTCTATCACCTATACCATCTCTGTCGAGCCCTATGATGGAGAGGTCCTCTCCACAATCTCTGTCACCTTTACCATCTTTGTCCAGCCCTATGATGGAGAAGTCATCCCTTATGTCTCCATCACCTTCACAATCTTTGCCTAGCTCTGTGATATCAAATTCATCTCCACAATCTCCATCTCCTCTACCATCTTTCTCTAGCCCCGTCATGGAGAAGTCGTCTCTTCCAAGTGTGTCACCTTTGCCGTCTCTCTCAAGCCCCGCGATGGAGACGTCGTGCCTTCCAAGTCTATCCCCTATGCCATCTCTGTCAAGCCCCGTTATGGAGAAGTCATCTATGCAGTCTCTGTCACCTCTACCGTCTTTTTCAAGCCCAATGATGGAAAAGATGCAAGGGGATTGTGCTTCGACGGAATCACCTTACTCGAATAATACAGAACTTCCGAACCTGCCGAAATTGGTAGTGAAAGTAGTGGGAACTACGGCTGTGAAGAAGGGAAAAGTATCAAGGAGCTCCTCGTCGAAACTGATAGAGTCGGATAATCAAGGTCTTTCATTTCGGCGATGGAAGCGAGAGTCTCCTCCTGAACGAAAGCTGACTTTAGCCTCTTCGAATTTTCAGGATCTTGATATTGGAACCTCACAGGACGTTGAAATTCCTGCCGATGAGTACGCGAAGACTATAGATGTAAAATCGATTCTAGCTAGCTCAGGACGCAGGCTTTCCAAACCTCGCGATAAAGGCATAGACGAATCCTTGGAGGATGATAAGAATATCACAACTGACCAAGCCAAGTCTTCTCCACCAAACTTTGAAGCTTTCCTGAATCTCAAAACCTTCGATCTGGGTCTTAGAAGAGCAACGGCCAATGTGGATTTGGATGTCCGGAAGTGTAGAGACGAGTCGCAGCCTGATTATCATTCTCCGTCATCTTTCACGTGCAGACTTTCGCCTCTGTCTTTATTCTCAGACGACCCTGAGCCATTTCAATGGAACCTGTCCCCGTTCCATGACAAGTTTTCCGACTTAGGCCAGGCTCATGAAGAAGCGTCGATGCGCAGCAAATCTCCCCGGTCAGTGCTGTCCCAGGAGCCGGAGGATGTCTCCCATTTTACGCGACGCGCGAGAGGAAGCTGCGAGACGCGATTGAAGACTCGTCCGCCTTGGGACTCTTCGTGCACATACTTATATAAATATAAATACGAGTCTTCAGAGGTGGAGTCTCCGCCAAAAACCGGGTACAGACAACAGCCATTTTCTACGTTTCAATACAACGTGACCGGGGAAATGGGAGTGACGTCGTCAGATGAGGATCGAGATGACGCTCCTGATACTGCGACCCTAGTTAACGAAGATCGGTACCCTTCAAGTTCTCCTGAGTTGCGATGCTTTCGAGATGCAAATCAACGGGAGCCATGGCTTGATGAATTAGACGACACGGACTTGGAATTCCTTTTCCCCCTTGATTTCAAAAATAAGAATGAAGTTCTAATCACAGCAGCACTGCGGGCGTGTAAGCAGGTTTCGGCGAATGCAAACCCCCAGACGCCTCAAGAAAGTCCGAGGAGACTTAGTGAAGACATGATCACAGCAGTGCTGGAGGTGCAGAAGCAGATTTCGGCAATGGCAAGCCCCCGGACGCCTCAACAAAGTCCGAAAAGGCCTAGTAAAGACATGATCGCAACAGTACTGAAGGTTCGCAAGCAGATTTCAGCAACGGCAAGCCCTCGGACACCTCAAGAAAGTCCGAGGAGATCTAATGAATACGTGGTTACAACAGTACTGAAGGTACGCAAGCAGGTTTCAGCAATGGCAAGTCCCCAGACACCTCAAGAAAGTCCGAGACCCGATGAACACAAGGTCACCGCTGTACCAGAGGCGTGCAGAGAGGCATCGGCGACGATACTTTCGTCGTCACCTCAAGAAAGTAAGAAACCACCTAACACAGACATGATCGCAACAGTACCAGTGGTTCGCAGAGAGGCATCGGCGATGAAACTTTCATCGTCACGTGAAGAACCTAACATAGTAACGATCGCACCAGCACCAGATGTGCGCTTGGAGGATTCGGAAATGGCAGGCCTCACAACACCACAGGCAGGTGTAAGACCTACAAATCAGAAGGCCTGGGTACCACTCATCCCCAGCCAGCTCCACAGCGCCAATTCAACTCCTGTTCGTAGCCCTACGAAGAGAGACACTTCCACATCACGGCGCCTAAGGTTTCAAGAGAAATCTTCAGATGTTTTCGTCGCAAGCCTCTCCAGAGGTGTTTCTTCTGAAAGGCAGAGCCCTCTTCCTCCGAAGCCGGCTCCTAAGCGCCATGTCAACTTCGCACCCGACCTGGTGACAGAATTCCCGATCCCAACATCGAACTCAGACCGGAAGTCTAAGCTGTCTCCGCTTCAGGTTCCTCTTCCGCGTGGTGGTGCAAATCATGAGGCCAAACCTTCCAACGCGAATAGCTGGCAAGTTCATGAAGAGGACGGTCCATCTATTATGACATCTAGACGACGGTGGAGTTGCCGATACGAGAGTTCAACTGCTCAGGGGAGATCAACGAAATCGGGGTGGGGCACCGTTGAACGGCCTCCTAAAGGCCGCCGACGGCAGAGAATAGCGACCTCGTTGCCGTTTTGTTCTGGGAGTCTGTTCTCGTGGCCACAGAAGTTCGCATTCAAGGTGAGCAAGAACAGGCCCGCAGACAGCAGCGACGACGACGACATGGTTGTCGTCGACGCGCACAGCTTTGGTAGGTCAGCACGTACAGACGCAGATGCGGTTCGAAGGATACTTAGAGGTAGTCAGAAGAAGTATGCAAACATGTCTGGCTGATATAATGACACGATTTTCAGTAAGGCACAAACAAGTCTACTCTTGTACGATATTGCAACAGACAACAAACCCACATAATTTTTTTCCTGTCACTGCGATTATCTGTTCAATGAATGCATATAAGTAGTCAGAACTTTTCATTCTGTTTATTTAGGCCTACATATCATTACCAGTCATATTTTCAAATAAATTGTAATTATATCAGTTTCCAACAGAGGATAAAATATGCTACTGGTTTAAGAAACTTTTCTACTCAATTTGAGAGATAATTAAATGCCTGCTTTGAGATTCCAGGTGCACTACTCAATCCATTGTCACGTCTCTGAAAGTGTGTATTTGCGTACATTCGTGTATTACAAGGCGGGCTTCAATGGTGAAGATATGAACACGAAATGAGTCTGGCCTACAACTATCTCTCAGGCAAGCATTAGTGTCTGAGGACAGCTTATTGCACCTACAAAGAATGAATTGTAATTGGAGTAGAACCTCACTATTTTACACTCCCAGCTTGTGGGAAAACCGTTCGGTTAGATTGGCGATCACAAAGCCCGCAAACACCTGCAGGAGTGACGACAGCCGTGAAAGGTCAGTTCCTTGGCATGACCTGAATATACACCCCACAAACTAAAGTCTTCTTGTATAGGATACATGAAGAGCAGTGAATGTTAGCTAGAAATTTCACTAATGGAGAAGCCTAGAAGAGAAGTGAGTCGAACCTGAGCAGAACCCAGGATGTAGATGAAAGAATAATGGCGTCCATGCACCACCATGTCGGCCATCATAGCTAGTGGGATAGTCAAGGACATGCCGAGGGTTGCGACAAGAGGGTTCGTCCATACAACAGACATGGCCCTGCACAGTAACCATCGTCTCATGTTATTGTACACAACTTATTCCTCCGCAGCACATGAGGATATATAAGCGTTTGAGTACCCATGTAGCAATAATAAATGATGCGACCAATTCTGAAGGAGAGGAGTAATACCAAAAATAATCTGAAAGAACGCTTCCAACGAAGCCGTTCGCCAAAACAACCTCATCTACTTTCAAGGAGGTTGGGACGCTAAATGCAGGTTCAAGCCCGAATGCGTGTAGAGGGTAAACTACACACCCAACCATCGATCATAGATAAAAACATCAGTACAAATGCACACACCAACATTGTAATGCAGCAAGCTTTTCCAATCCAAAGAAAAGCCAGAAGACATTGAAGACCTGCAACGATGGTTTGAAGTGGAAGTTGGAGAGGATGAAAATCCCCTAAATTTTTTAAGTAACTCGACAGAAAGCATCAAAATCGTAATGTACTTACTGCACCACCAAGCGCCTATGAGAGTGAAGAGCCCAATGAAGCCGAACATTTTTTGCATGTCAACACCATGGCCCTCCTCCCCTCCATACTTCTTTAACATCACTGCAGATGCAAACATAAGATAACGAAAACCTTGGGCTTTAACTTTTTGCTCGATACAGTGTGCAAACAAAGTTTATGTCAAGCTGGACAACGTAGGTTCGACAGAATTTGCAGTTTCTGGACATGTACCTGTAAACAGACCATACATGACAGCTGAGAGAAGACCAAGGAAATCTCCTGCCAAAGAATGTTGATCAAGACTGTCACATACCACTAACATACATTGTTACTCTTTGTGCAAAACCTACACGCTCAAGAAGTTGAGCAATGATTCGTCAGCTCCATGAACATAAAATAAACTGCATGACCCGTCTCATCGTGGGCAACAGAAATATATCTTCACAAACTGTAGGAACGTAATAGTTTCACTCCATCAAACCAACGAAATCGGAAGATTATGCCAGTGTAACGGCCACATGGATCCTGGTGCGAATTAGTATTGAAAGTAATCATCTCTGACAGGATAGAAACTTACTCATTCAAAGACTCGCTGCTGTCGTTCGTCGACCAAGTCTTGCCCAAAGTAGTCATGGCCACTCCAGTAATGCTGACTAGCACTGCAACAACCTTAGCAAGGTTGAGGGATTCCTGGCCAAAAAGCACTCCAAATAGGAGAGTAAAAAGCCCTGCTGTTGATGACAAAATTGTGGTGCTAGCCACACTTGTAAGGGCCAATGCCGCGTTGGACAAGTACTGCAACACAATCACTAGCCGATTCAGACGATGACCAGAAGACGGGCAGTTCATTAACAAGTAAGACGCATTCGGATTCCTTTTGCAATTGCAACATTCAGATCTTCAACCAATCGTACATGCAAGAGTGGTTGGTGGATTTGAGGTTTCGCAAGTTTCATACCTCGGTTATAACCCAAAGAGGGGCCATGATCATGCTGATCTTCGCTATTTCCCAGGTTGTAAAGACAATTTCATCCTTAAATTCGTCTAAACTGCTGCTAGCCTTGGTCAAAAAGGGGTGGATGGACTGGGGATCTTGTTTCTCAGAGTTTATCTCCTTCATGAGGACCATCTTCTCAAGATCGATCTCGGAATTCTTGTGCACGCCATTTGACCGCATAGGCGATCCCGGCAAGGAAGACAGTCTAATCCCATGGGCATTTGAGTTCTTGGGTTTCAATTTGTTTTTTCTTTGGTAGTGGTCACAAATGTAATCCTTCAAGTACGACACAGGTAGGTAGATAACTAATAACGAGGCCCCTAAGTAGGTGAGCACGAAGGGATGCTTGTAGGCTTCAAAAATGCTCTGCGATACATTCCCATCCCTCATTTTAAATCAACAGAAAGTGTTTGATTTGAAGCTACGTTGAAAATACTATGACTGAAGATCCTATTAACAAGTAATACAATTTGCACATGACATAAAGCAGACGTTTCGACAACATTGACGAGCCCACTTCCTACTTGATTCAACGAAACTCTAGTCTACCGCTCAAGTCCTGCTTAAGGTTCCTTTTCACTAATTCTCAATGTACCAAACAATGCAAAGATCCTGCCACCGGCAAACTTGAAAATTACAGGAGCTAGATTACTTGAGCTGAATTCACGAAAATTATTTTCACCAAATATGACCAAGATAGCAGTAGGAGGTTTAAAAATTTGTAAGCATTTGTAAAATCTCAAGAAAAATCTAACGATTAGATCTGGAAGGAAAATAACATTTGAAGTGAAAAGAAATTGAAAATCTCTCTGGATAACTTCATTACAAGGGATAATCGCGTAACGTGAAACTGAAACATTTGCTCGTTTCATGTCTACCCAACGGAAAAAATATCGAATACACACATGCATGAGAGGCATCTGGACCACGAACCTGCGTAACCTCGGCTGAGGTGACCCATATCAAAACAACGGAAGCGATCAGAACTAAGCCGGCCTTATATCGCCACCCCATTGTCGACGTCCTGGCTATCAGCCCTCTCTTGCTTGTGCAAATTCACAACCCGCTGGATCCTCCACCACTACGTCCACAAACGCGCACTCCTCCCCTCAATCTCCCTTCCTGGAACCCAGATCACAACAAAACCTCCGGCTAAACCCCTATAAAATCACAAAAGCCACAAAACCAACCACAAACGCATCGCCACGAACGAACTCCTCGCTCCCAACCCCAGATTCCCTTCCACCACACCCTACCGGAGCAAATCCCACGTACAGATCTGTCAAAAACACCGAATGGCTAGGGTTACACCTCCCGGACCGACCAAACGCCACGGGTGACCTCCCTCAACGCCGCAAAATGCAACGAAACGCGGCAAGAACCAAACTCAAGGTTCACGAGTGGCTCAGAGGCAGCCTAGGAGGCGAACCCGCAGCCAAAACGGAGCAAACCGAGGGAAACGGGGATGCGAGCAATGGGTCTGGTGTGGTAGAGCTCGCGCTGCTACAACCCTTCGGCGAATCCCACCTGACCCCGAATGACGATGGGTCCGAAGGTAGTGACCACCGGTCGCCGACCTGGTCGACAGGGGACCTACCGTTGGTCTTGAGTCCATATCCAGTTCCGAATGGCATGAACTACATATTGCATCTTAGCCGTTGAAATTCGAACTTAACTGAATCTCGGTTACTAACTTCGAAAATAATTCATTATTACTCGAAAGGCTCGGTGTGTTTTTTCTTTTTTCTTTTTTCTTTTTCTTTCCCTCATCGTCAAGCACAAAGATGAGCTCCATTGTTGCCTATTGTAGGGTGCGGGTATGGGATAGGGAAGCGGTGATAGGTGGACGGATGCTCTTTCCCCCGAGGTCTCATCGAACGCCGCCTCCAGGTCTTGATTGGGGTCCTTCGCACTCCGTTCTAGGTCTCAATTCAAGTTGCATCTTCGATTTGAATTGAATGTCTACCTCCAAAAATTCCATAGTCTATGCATATTCCGTATTCATATTCTATAGAATATGCATGATTACTGATATGCTGTTGAGAGACCAGCATTGGATTGCATCATGGAGATTAAGGTTTGAGTTGCCTCTTCATACTCGGTATTGGCATGTCGCAATGCATGATTCATCATTCGAAGGTGATCCGCTGCTTCTTTCGGGACGCCAACATTCATGGAGATCAAGGTTTGAGCTGCCATCTTCATACTTGGTGTCCTTTTCCTGTACATTACAAAACATCAAACTCGAGCTTCATTACCTTCACATTCCTATCCTATCAGCATATGCCTCGACAAAGGCTTGCACATATCCAAGAGCTGAAGAACCTCTACAAGTCGCATATTCATGCGGTTAGCAATTGTTCAATGCTTCACAACACCATGATCTGCTAAACAATCAAATCAAGCCACATTCGGAAACACATCCAAGGCGACACTAGCATATTCTCCAAATTTATCTACTTTGATAAATAAATTATTTTTTAAAGTTATAATGATTTTTTTTTATAATTTTCAAACTTATTTTTATAAAATTAGAAAGTAGCATCTTGATCAATGTCCTAAAGCCATGTAACTTTACAAAAATAAACATGTCAAATCCAAAAAAAATTGTCTTTTCTTCTTTTCTAAGGTCTCCAAAACTTCGCTTTAGCCTTGTCAAAAGGTCTTTATTATCTAAACATATATTAGCTCTTTTTAGTCTTTATAAAGTTTGCTTCTATACATGAAGTCTTGCTTGTCTATTTAAAGAAGAACCTATAATTTTTGAAGTTATAGGATGTCTAGCATAAGCTTTAAATACTTCTTCAGAGAATTCATATAAATGTAGTATATAAAAGGATCCATCTTTAAAAACATGTTTAAAAAATATTTCCATACTTGTATTCTCATCAAATAGAGTAAATTCTATTTTGCTTGATTTACTTATAAAATTTCCAAAATATTCCACTCACAATTAGTGACTATAAATTTGCTCCTTGTGTCACAGACATACGCATGTAAGCCAATAATTACATATATAAATATGTAGAAGTAAGTAAAAGTAGGTAAAAATAAGTTAATTCTATAATATTTGTTATGAAAGCTTCCTAGAAGCTTTATAGATGCTACTTTGACTTTATAGGTATCTTTAATTAACTTTTTGGATTAGAAATGTGGTCAACAAGTTGGCCATGTGCCACACATGTTGTTAGCTTGAAGACCAAAGTAATTATGTAGCCCACATGTAGAAAAACTTGCCTTGTAAGTTAAGGCATGTGTCCTACAAAGTCAACATATATTGCACGTCCTATAGAACATCGCCATGTAGCCCCTAGTTAAATAGTATATATAGAAACAAGAGTGAAGCCCTCTTCACTCTTGTCAACTCTTTTCTTGCTTCTAGTCTAGTTTCAAGGGTCTCTAGTTTTCTTGTCTTTTGGCAATAGCCATTCGAGTTTCTTTTTTAATATACATATTGAGTTATTTCTATTTTGTCATCTTTTTTTGAGAGAAATCTCACTTGTTTATTTGTCTTTATCCAATTCTTGTCTTTGATAGATTGACAAGAGTATACTTACAATATCAAAGCTTTGTTTAATCTTCATTAAGAGTAGATTACCCCTTTCTCTTCATAAGACATAAGCATATTAGAAATTGCGGATTACCTTCTTCTAAACTGATATTGTCCTTAGTATTTTTTTTGTTTTCAAGTCCTTTCATCTATTTGTCTTGAGTGATATTATACATTTTTTTTTTTTTTTTTTTTTTTTTTCCTAAGTGTTATCATGGTAGAACTTGGTGAAATGAAGAGTGTAATGGCACAAATGTAAGAATAATTGAGAGAGTTAATACTTGTGATGCATCAACTCAATTTACCACCACAAGGAGCAACAAGATTAGCAGGAAGTGAAGATATAGAAATGATTGGAGCTGCTTCAACATCTGCATCAAATCATGTCCCTTCTCCTATAATGGAACATCCTTCTAGTGTTAGAGAACCTAGAATTACCCTACCTAAGAAGTTTGATAGTACCAGATCAAAATTTAGACGATTTATCAATCAAGTATAATTTGTGATTCAACTTCAACTTCAAAGCTATCCAACTCCAGGATTACAAGTTAGATTCATTAGTATGCTTTTTTTAGGTTTAGCACTATCATGGTTTTCATCTTTTCTTGAACGACGAGATCCGATATTGGATAATCTAGAGGCTTCTTTGGCGGAGTTTCGATCCATGTATGGAGAACATGATGCAATTTGTGTTGCAACCAATAAGATTCGTACTTTGCGACAAAGCAATGAATCAGTCAAATTGTATGCTTCACAATTTTGACAACTTGCAACTAATATCATGTAGGATGATGCTGCACTTGTTAGCCAATTTCTCTATGGATTACAATATGAGGTAAAAAAATTAATGGTCAACTTACCTGATCCTCAAACATTGAGTCAAGCAATTGACTTTGCTATGAAGTGCGACAATCGCCTTTTTGAATTTTGATCTGAGAACCGTACAAGTGGACCTCAACATTACTATAATTCAATGGCAATACCAATATCTTATACATACATATATTCAAAAATAGAGGATATGTAAATTGATGCAGTACGTTTCAAACCTCTTATTGAGCAAAAAAAGACTCATCGTTGTCAAGAAGGATTGTGCTTATATTGTCAAAAATCTAAGCACACTACTCAACATTGCCCAAAGAAAAGATGTAACTATAAATGAAGAGTACGGCAATCAAAGAAGATAGCATGTCGGAAAACAAATTTGTCCAGTTATAATAGGGATTGTGCGGCTGGAACCTTGTACAACACGTAGTGAAGGTCCTATTCTCTCCTTAGAATCCTTTCTATATTTTACATTAAATATTATTCTAGGACCTAAACATTACAAAGCCTCTACCTTGTTAGATTCAAGAGCCTCAGCATGTTTTTTAGGTGAAGAATTTACTAAAAGACATAACATACTTTTAGTGAAGAAAACTAAACCTGTTCATGTAGAAGTCATAGATGGTCGTCTATTATCTTCAAGAGATGTTACTCATGAAATCCTTCCTATAGAAGTAGCAACTAATGGTTATAGTAGCTTTATAATATTTAATATTATTAGATCTCCCTCTAATCCAATCATTTTAGGTTTATCATTGCTAGAAAAATATAATCCTAAAATAGATTAGACTTCTTATAGTCTTGACTTTTTTGAAAGTATAACTAAGAGCATAGTTAATCAAATAGAAATTCATAAGTCTAGTACAATTAAATCTATATTTGTAGATACAAGAGCTTTCTTGCATGCTGCAAAAAAATGATCACCTTGTGTCATTTATGCCATACTTGTTTCTACTGATAGAAAGACTTCAAGTGGCATTTCAAGCCAATATTAAGATTTTTAAGATGTATTTGAGAAGAAAAATGGGAATACTCTTTCGAAACATCATTCCTATGACTGGTCAATTGACCTTCAAGAAAGAGCACAACTGCCATTTGGACCAATCTATAATTTATCTTAAAATGAATTGGATGAATTCTAGGAGTATATTGAAGAGAATTTGGCTAAGAATTTCATATGCCATTCCAAATCTCTAGTAGGAGCTCCAATTTTATTTGTGAAGAAAAAGATGGATCATTGTGGATGTATGTTGATTATGAAGGATTCAATAAAATCACCATCAAGATGTCACGAATTTAAAATACTAACTGGAAACAAGAAGCTCAAGAAGAATTGGCAAGAATTAGATTAATCATATGAGTACAAGAATAACACTAAAGAGGTGAGCTAAAGCTCCAAGAGATGTATTGTTGAGACTAAGGATCCCCTCAATCTCAACTCCTACATATACTACCAGCTAGAAAGCTTCTCAAGTACCTTCCACAAACTAGGAAGCTTCTTAAACAGCTTTTATGAGTTAGGAAGCTTCTCAAGTAGCTTCCACAAACTACAAAGCTTCTCTAAAACCTTCTAGAATCTTCTACAACTTCCTAATATATGTTCTTGACATCACCCCCCTCCCTTTAGCTTCAAGGTCTCCGAAAAATACTCCTATTACAAGTTAGTACCATCGTAAGAAGTTAAAAATTTGTCGCATAATATCTGCAATATACTCCCATTGTTGTTCGTGCGACAAGTAGTTCATTGGTCCTTGTAATCAACGATAGTGTCCTACGCCTTCAATTTCCAACCAAGCATGAACTTTTGTATCTTCATTGTGAAAAAAATCTACAAACACTCCTTTGGGAAGATCATCGTAGTCAAGTTCTACCTCAAATACAATCACTAGCGACCTGTTACTAGGTATTCTCCGTCATCTTTGTGGTACAGGCAGTTCTTCATCTCGAAATCATCTTCATGAGATATTCTGTTGAGAAGACATAACTTGTATGGTATCTATCTCCTAGCTATCCATATCACATCAAAAAATACAAGCACTTAACATAGAAGAATGGGCTCAAGTTACAGATTTATAGTCTCTAACTATGTCTTTTAGAGGTTCCTTCTCCCCCTTCTTTGTAAGGTCAAGGATTAAGAAGCTTCAAGGAGAAGGAACTTCACTGAAAAACTTTCATCGAAAGAGCTTAGGTTTTTGAGGATAGCGTCGATGAAACTCCTGTACCTTTTGCGATGCATTGATAAGATTTTTTGCTCGTTCGCATGTATGCTCATGATATCATAGCCGCTCTAATACACTAGGTACTCCAATTTTTTCCACTTACGCCACAAATCTAATACCTTTTTCACCTCGTATTTCTCGTGGTTTTCAATTTCATTACTAGGTGGTAGACATTGTACTCTTCCAAGAAAAGATGACTCTCGATAAGATTCCAACAAAGAAATATGAAAGACTGGGTGTACCTTCATAGCAGCCGATAACCCCAGATGATACGCCACTAGATTGATTTGCTTTTGGATGACAAATGGTTCCAATCTCCGATAGTCCAACTTATCACATGGCTGCTTGGTTTTGATATTCCATCAAAGCAGCCATACTTTATCTCTAATTTTGAAAGTAGGTGCCTGATTCCGAAATTTATCTGCGGATGCCTTGTAAGCTTCTTGGGCAATTTGCAATTGAAGTTTCAATGTAGTTTGAAGCTCCTATAGTTGTTTCACAAATCCTTTAGCAACCGGGTTGTTATTGGTTGATGGACTCAACAAATCAAGCTATGGATGATATCCATAGTTAAAAAAGAATGGTGTTTGTTGAGTCGAGGCATGAAGGGTGTTGTTATATGTAAACTCGGCTAACGATAGATATGCAGTCCAATCATCTAGTTGATAGTTGATGCTGTATCGTATATACTACTCCAAAGTTTGATTCACCTATTCCCTTTTGCCGTCAGTTCGAAGATGGAAAGTCAAAGAAAGCTTGATATCTATCTTCAATATCTCAAAGAGAGATCTTCAAAACTTTGATACAAATTGGGTTCCTTGATCTGATATGATATCATCTTATAAATCATGATATCGATACACACTATCTAGGAAGAGCCTTGTTGTATCTTTGCTTGATGATGTTTTCTTGCAAGGGACAAAGTGTGCCAACTTTGTAAGCCAATCTACCACAACAAAGATGCTGTCAAATGAATTCGATGGCGGCAGGTCCGTAATGAAGTCTATGGAAAGTGAAGAACATGGCTGACATGGAATAGACAATGGTTGAAGAAGACCATAAGGACGATGCTGAGGGTTCTTAGATCTTGAACAAATGTCATAGGAGAGGACAAAATCCTTGACATCCTTCTACATTTGGGGCCACCAAAAATCTCGAGAAATAAGTTCAAAGGTCTTATTGAATCCAAAATGTCATGCAACTAAAAAATCGTGTCTAGATTGGAGAACTCGGAGTTATGTTAGTCCCTTTGGAATATACAACCACTCCTCAAAGCATAAAAGATCTCCTTCCACCTTGAACTTGTCATTATTTATACGTTGCATGATATTGAGGGCTATAGAATCTCAAATAGTCATAATACGTATCTGATCGAGGAAGTCAGCATCAATTTGCACTATAGTAGAGCAAAGCTTGAATTGTTTTGACTTCAACAATGTTGTACACTATTGATCAAACGGTGCTTCTCCAGCCTTTGGTGCTACATATGATCTCCTTGATAATGCATCGCATAGTCTTTGTTGCTTCCCAAGTCGATAAGTAATAACAAAGTCAAACCTGGATAACAACATGTTCCATCAAACTTGACAATAATTCAAAACCCGAGCCAACATGAAGTATTCCAAATTCTTGTGATCCGTGTATACGGTCACTAGATGCGCAGCTCCTTTGAGAAAGTGTCGCCATTCTTGGAAAAAATCGACTATCGTAAGAAGTTCTTTATCGTAGATCTTATAGTTGATCTCGACAGCAAAAAACTTTCGAGAGTAGAATGCAATCGGATGAAGCTTCTCATCTATGCCTATCTGCGAAAGTACAGCTCTCATAGCAAAATCTGAAGCATCAGTCTTCAAATAGAAGGCCTTTACAAAGTCCGGATGTACCAAGATTGGAGCCATAGTAAATGCCGTCTTAAGATCTTGAAATGTTTTTTTTGCTTGAGGTCCCTATTCGAGTTTATCTTTACATGTCAACCAAGTGAGCGGAGTAGCAACTTGAGAGTAATTCTTGATGAAGATTTGATAGAAGTTAGCAAAGCCAAGAAAGCATTGTACATCTCTAATTGTCTTTGGAACTTTTGATGATACAATTGCTTCGACCTTCTTAGGGTCTATCTTCAAACCTTCCGTAGTTGCAATGAATCCCTAAAATTCCATCTTAGTTTGGTGAAACAAACACTTCTCTAATTTGGCATAAAACCCTCGCTCATGGAGTTTTTCAAGGACCAGACAAACATGTCTCTCATGATCTTCTATGTTTTTAGAAAATATCAAAATATCATCTAGATAGATGACAACGAAATTATCAAGGTGCTCTCGAAAGATGTCATTCATCATGTATTAAAAGACCGTCGGAGCATTAGTAAGATCGAAAGGCATGACATTATATTCAAAATGGCCATACCTTGTACAGAAAGTTGTCTTCCATTCGTCTCCTTCCTTGATTCGCACAAGGTTATAAGCTCTCCTTAGATCAATCTTTCTAAAGATCCTTGCACGCCCAAGTTGTTTTAGAAGATCTCATATCAAAGGTAATGGATAACGATTCTTCTTTGTCAGCTTGTTGAGACCTTGATAATCCATGCACATCCGCAACAAGCCATCTTTCTTTTTCACAAATAAGATTGGTGTTCCAATTGGCGACTTTGAATGATGAATGAAGTTCTTGGCTAGATTATCGTCAATGTACTTTTGTAATTCCACTAACTCTGTCTGCGACAAATTGTAGATTAGACCAAAAGGTGGTTGTGCTCCTTCTGGTAAGTCTATGGCACAATCGTATCGTCGATGCTTCGGTAGGATGTCGGCATTCTTCTTTTAAAACATGTCTTCAAAATCTTTATATTGCTTCGATATACTTGCTGTCAAAATCTTCTCTCTACTAATTGGAGTCGCATAAATGATAAATGGTGTCCCTTCTTTGGATGATGTTATAAAAGCTTTTGCTCCAATAAATAAGGGTTTTTTTATTCGAAATCTTTTAATAGGCTTACTCTCGGGATGTTCTATAAGAAATGTCATCTTTCGTAACCTCCAATCTATAGTTGGATTATGCATTTCTAACCAAGAAAGACCAAGAATAATAGGATTTGATGGAGTTTGAATAATATTAAAAATAATATAACTACTATGGTCTTTAAACGTCACCTCTATATGTTCTGATTCATGGATGACACTACCAGGCAATGAAGGTCGTCCATCTATTACTTCTACGTGAACGGGTTTAGATTTTTGTACTAGAGGAATCTTATGATGCTTAGCAAATTTTTTGTCTAAAAAGTAAGCAGATGCTCCTGAATATAATAACGCTAAGATTTTTAGTTTTTGAGGGCCAAAAGATAGAGGAATAGTAAAGAAATGGGTAAGGTGAGCAAAAAGAGAGGAACCAGATTGTTGTTGTGGTATTGAATTGTCCAGCCGCACGATCCCTATTATAGCTGGGCATCTTCATTTTCTTGAATAAATGCACCTCTAGTCTTGACAATGCATCGATTTTGCTTCTTGGGGCAGTTTCTAGCTTTGTGGCCTTCTTTACTATAATACAAGCATATGTCATGGATACAGAAATACAAACTCGAGATCTAACAAGAAGTTCAAGAAGAACTGGCAAGAACTAGATTAATCAGATGAGAACAACACCAGAGAGGTGAGCTAGAGCTCCAAGAGATGTGTTGTCGAGACTGAAGAACTCTTCAGCCTCGATTCCAATATATACTCCTATTTAGGAAGCTTCTCAAGCAACTTCTATCAACTAGGAAGCTTCTAGAAGGTTCCAGAGACTTGCTTCTAGAAGGTTCTAGAAACTTATCTCTAGAAGGTTCTAAGGACTATGTTCCTAACATCTTCTACCAACTAAGAAGCTTCTAAAAGGTTCCAGAGACTTGCTTCTAGAAGGTTCTAGAAACTTGTCTCTAGAAGGTTCTAAGGACTATGTCCCTAACATCACCCCCTCCTTTAGCTTCGAGGTCTCTGAGAAGCAATGTTGTCAATCAGTACCAACGCAAGAAAATGAAAATCTGTCGCATAACGTCTGCTATGAACTCCAACTGGATTGTTATTTGTTGATGGACTCAATAAATCAAGCTTTGGATGATACCCATAGTTGGAAAAGAATGGTGTGTATTGAGTTGACGCATGGAGGGTGTTGTTATATGCAAACTCGGCTAGCGGCAGATATGTGGTCCAATCGTCTTGCTGATAGTTGATGCTGCATCGTAAGTATTGTTCCAAGACTTAGTTCACCCGTTCAGTTTGACCGTCAGTTTGAGGATGAAAAGCCGAAGAAAGTTTGATATCCACCTTCAGTATCTCAAAGAGAGATCTCCAAATTCTTTGATACGAATTGGGTTCCTCGATCTGATACGATATCATCTGGTAGTCCATAATATCGATACACATTATCGAGAAAGAGCCTTGCTATGACTTCACTAGATGATGTCTTCTTGCAAGGAACAAAGTACGCCATTTTTGTAAGCCGATCTACCACGACAAAGATGCTGTCAAATGAGTTCGATGATGGCAGGTCCATAATGAAGTCCATGGAAATTGAAGACCATAGTCGACGTGAAATCGGCAATGGCTGTAGGAGTCCATAAAGGCGATGCCAAGGATTCTTGGATCTTGAACAGATGTCGCAAGAGAGGACAAAATCTTTCACATCCTTCCACATTTGGGGCCACCAAAAATCTCGAGAAATAAGCTCCAAGGTCTTGTTGAATCCAAAATGTCCCGCAGCTGGAAAATCATGGCGAGATTGAAGAACTCGGAGTCGTGCTGGTCTCTTTGGGATATATAACCGCTCTTCAAAATATAAAAGATCTCCCTCCACCTTGAACTTGTAGTCATTGGCACGCTGCTTAATATCAATGGCTACCGAATCTTCAATGGTTACGGCACGTACCTGATTCAGGAACTCAGCATCAATTGGCATAATAGTAGCGCAAAGCTGAAATTGCTCTGGCTTCAACAATGTCATACATTGTTGATCAAACGCTCCTTCTCCAGCCTTTGGTACAAGATACGATCTCTTCGATAAGGCATCAGATAGTCCTTGCTGCTTTCCAGGTCGATAAGTGATAATAAAATCGAACCTAGATAGCAACATACTCCATCGAGCTTGACGTCCATTTAGAACTCGAGCCGACATGAAATACTCCAAATTCTTGTGATCCTTGTATACGGTCACTGGATGTGCAGCTCCTTCAAGAAAGTGATGCCATTCTTGGAAAGAATCCACTATAGCAAGAAGTTCCTTATCGTGGATCTCATAATTGATTTCAGCCGTAGAAAACTTTCGAGAATAGAATGCAACCAGATGGAGCTTCTTGTCTTCTCTCATTTGTGAAAGTACAGCTCCCAAAGGAAAATCTGAAGCATCAGTTTCTAAATAGAAGGCCTTTGTAAAATCTGGATGTACCAAGATTAGAGCCGTAGTAAATGCGATCTTCAGGTTTTGAAACGCTTTCTTTGCTAGAGGTCGCCATTCTAGCTTATCCTTGCATGTCAACGGAGTGAGAGGAGCAGCAACTTGAGAGTAATTCTTGAAAAAGATCCAATAGAAGTTGGCAAAACTAAGAAAGCATTGTACGTCTCCAACCATCTTCAAAACCTCGCAGGACACGATTGCTTCCACCTTCTTGGGGTCCATCTTCAAGCCTTTCGTAGTCCCAACGAACCCCAGAAACTCCATCTCTATTTGGTGAAATAAACACTTCTCCAACTTGTCATATAGTCCTCGCTCGCGTAGTTTCTCTAATACCAAACGAACATATTTTTCATGGTCTTCCTCATTTTTGGAGAATATCAAAATATCATCCAAATAGATGACAACAAAATCATCAAGGTACTCTCAAAAAATATCATTCATCATATGTTGAAAGACCGCTGGAGCATTGGTAAGACCAAAGGGCATGACATTATACTCAAAATGGCCATACCTTGTACGAAACGCTATCTTCCACTGATCTCCTTCCTTGATTCGTACGAGGTTGTAAGCTCTCCTTAGATCAATTTTTGTAAAGATCCTTGCACGTCTAAGTTGTTCTAAGAGACTAGAAATCAAGGGTAACGGATAATGATTCTTCTTTGTTACCTTGTTGAGGCCTCGATAGTCCATACACATCCGCAATGAGCCATCTTTCTTCTTCACAAATAAGATGGGTGCTTTAGCTGACGATTTTGAATGAGGGATGAAGTTCTTGGCTAGATTCTCGTCAATGTACTTTCGCAACTCCGCCAACTCCATTTGTGAGAGATTGTAGATTGGGCCAAAAGGCGGTTGTGCTCCTTACTGTAAGTCTATGGCGCAATCATATGGTCTGTGTTCTGGTAGCATGTCAGCATTTTTCTTTTGAAACACGTCTTTAAAATCCTTATATTGCTCAGGTATACTTGCTGTCGAGATCTTCTCCCCGGTAGTTGGAGCCGTATAAATGGAAAACGGTGTGTCTCCCTTGGACAATCTTATAAACGCTCTTGCTCCAATAAATAAAGATTTCTCTATTCGGGGTTTTTTTACTAGGCTTGCTCTTGGATGGTTTTGTGGAAAAGGTCATCTTCCGCAACTTCCAATCTATGGATGGATTATGCTTTTTCAACCAGGAAAGACCAAGAATAATAGGATTTGATGGAGTTCTAATAATATTGAAAATAATATGACTACTATGGTCCTTAAACGTCACTTCTATAGGTTCTGATTCATGGGTGACACTACCAGACAATAAAGGTCGTCCATCTATGACCTCAACGTGAACAGGTTTGGATTTTTGTACTAAAGGGATCTTATGATGCTTTGCAAATTCTTCGTCTAAGAAACAAGCACATGCTCGTGAATCTAATAATGCTAAGGTTCTCAGTTTTTGAGGGCCAATAAGCAAAGGGATTGTAAAAGAAAGGGCAGGTTGAGCGGAAAGAAAGGAACTTGGTTGTTGTTGCGATATTTCACTGTCCAGCTACACAGTGTCGTGTTGTGATTCGGCTACTATATGAAAATAATGTAATTATGTACTTAATATATAATTTATTAAGTAACATGGTAAGAGCCATGTTAGTAGATTTTAGTTGGTTGTAGGATATAATTTGATTATTACTTTGAGAAGATGTTGTTTAAAAAGGTTACTATAGAATTTTTATAACTTTGATTTATTTTTCATAGTGGCTTTTAAGATTGGTTTAGTTCATAGTGACTTCTAAATAATTAGAATCACCTTTGTTAGACATTGGTGACCTTTGAAAACTTCTTTTGGATTTTTTATTTGGTGTCAAAAAGACTCATTGTAAAAATCTTATAAGAAAAGGGATGAAGAAGGGGGTTTTGGTAGCAAAAAGATTAATTAGGGCACCAATATGGATGAATGGAGATGAAAAATAAAAATCTCCATTCCTATTGGTCAAAAATCATGACCAATGGGCTTTGAGGAGGCTGCCCGAGGCCATATTAGGAATTAGGGTTAGTTTCTCGAGGCCATTCGAGTTTTTGAGGCTAGGATCAGAAGGTTTAGATTTTTGGATATGGTTTTGGTGCAAAATTTGTGTCATTTGGGGTTTATATGAAGAAGTTATAGGCGCTCAAAGTTAAGGTGTAAGTTTTCGACGTACTGTCACTCTTTTGAGCATACCGCACGCGTACAGACAGCAAACGAGGATCTGCGACCGGATTTGAAGAGAACACTTTTTCGGCTACAGTTTGTGCATACTGTTTATCGAATTCCAAGCTTTTATAAAGGAGATATTGGCAGTTGAAGTCAGCGCTTGATATCTAAGGGTAGTAAGTAGCCCGAATTACTTGTGCTTGTGATTTGAGCTATATCTTAGACAATTTGATGAGGTTTTAGCTCAAAATTTTCAAGATTGAGTGTAATCTTGTTATAAAGCTTTCTATATAAGTTTTGTGTGATTTGGAGCTTGGGTTTAAGAGATATAAGGAAAACAGTTTTCGGGTGCTTGTAAGTTAGGGTTTTGTGCACCTGCTAGAGTTTCTTAGATGCCGAACGATCGGTGATAGATGTACCGTTCAATTTTTTTGTGGTAAAAGTTAAGTATAGCATCTAGCTTATGTAGAAATTTGAAACAAAGTGAACGGTTCGATTAGCTTTTATGAATTTTCAAAGTCTGATGTAAAAAGGTCCTTGGCGGGAAGAAATATATTTTGAAGAATTTTAATATATTTTGAGTTTTTATACAAAACAAAGAGCTTTTGTTTTTGGGAGCTAAGGCATTATATAAAAAAGAAACCTAAACTCTCTACAACTAGATACCCGGTGTATTCCCAGATAGAAAAACACGCCATACGACAACGGTTCCTATTGTGGCTGGACATCCTTGTTTTTGTGAATAAACGTGCCCCTAGTCTTGATAATACGTCGATTTTGCTTCTTGGGGCAGTTTCCAACTTTGTGGCCTTCTTCACCGCAATACAAGCATAGACCTTCTTCCATACGCCGCTTTTTTTCTTCTAGATTAAGAGATTTGATACATACTGCATCAATTTGCATGTCTTCTACCTCTGAATGTGAATTCACGCTGCTTGTCGACATAGTTGGGGTGTGGCAAATTGTATGTTGTCTTGAACGTTGGTCTTGGCCACGTTGGAATAGGCGGTTATCGCACTTCATAGCTTGGCTAATAGTTTCGTTGAGCGTTTGCGGATCAGGAAGAGTTAACAGCTGTAGAATAAGTAGTTATTTGTTGATTTGTAAATACTTAGTTTATAGTGTAAACAAGGATAGATGACTGTTAGAAAGGTAGTTCAGTAGTTAAAATGGATGAATAGTTTGGAAAAGCAGTTTTCATTAGAGATGTAGCAGTTGGTATCTTGTGGTAGGATAAGGAGGATGAGAGAGAGGAAGAAACCGCCATTACTGTGATAGTGTGAGCCGAGGTAAGCTTGGTGCTACCTCTTTTCTTTTGTTGTTATGTTCTTTGAAATAAGAGTATTGAGAGTTTCTGAATATTGTGAAGTGAATCATGGAATGAAAGTGTGAATGGAATTATATGTTATTGAATGAGAAGAAGAGACATTGAATGCTGAAATCTAAATGTAGTTCAGCAGAAAGAGTGAATCTGTGGTTGTGTGAAACACTGTAATGTGAATGGTAGTTCTGTGTGAAGAATTCCAGTAATTGGAATGAGGGTAATTCTGTACTGAAGCTGTGATGTTGAGGTATTACAGTTGGAGATTATAAGAGTGAAGATATATTAGTGGAAATAACAGTTATTGGTATGACTGAATTGTTGCAAAGAAGAGAGTGATAAGGTGAAAGGAGAGATTATCGTTTTCCTATGTGCTTAGACAATGAAAATAGTGACGATACATTGGAGGTAATTAATTGTGTGACCCTAACGTGAACGCTCAAGCAACTAGTCACTCCCCGTGTTCGAATTCCCCTATATGGGTTTATTCTGGGAAGTTTCTTCCGGAATAAGTAAAACAAGAAATCACAACAGCAAATCCTTCACATCATCCCTTAAACCCCAATAGAATTGACTCATCAACGCTTCTTCGTCCCAATTGATGTCACATGCTAATTGCCTGAAGTCTGATGCATAGACTGATGTAGAACGCATCCCTTGTCGTAGTGACCGGATCTTTGTTGTAGCCCATCAAACCTTGTCGTGTTCACCAAATGCTTTCGCAAATGCCTCCAAAAAGGTTTCAAAGTTATTTAGTATGGATGATCGTTTCTCAAACAAAGGAGCAAACCATGATAGAGCTTGTCCTGTAAGTAAGGTTTCAACAAGCCCAACACGTGACTCCTCCGTTGGATAGCGTTCGGGCTGTAAGGCTGTTATTAACCTGATTTGGTTGACGAATCCTCGAAACTTAGAACGCGTACCATCGAACTTGTCCGGAAGGCTAACTTGGGGTTCCTTATGTTGTAGAACCAGCGGTGCTTGTCGAACCTGAGGTAAAGTTGCTTCTCCAAGTGTTGAAGTTTGAGGCTGGTGCAACCTAGATTTTGCCATCCCAGATGCTCCATCATTATGAAGCCTTGCTATGACTCCTTCAATCTCTGCAGTTCTTTGCGATAACGTAGCGAGGGCATTCATGATAGCATCTAACTTGGACTCTGAACTTTTCGTCATACTAATGTCTTGGCCCCCGACTATTCTAAGAGAAGGACAAAAATGACTCTACAAGAAGACAATATTGGTTTAGAGGAGGGTACTCCGCAACCTCTAAAATACCTTAAGAGGTTCAAGAAAAGGGGTAATCCACTCTCTCCAAGAAGAATAAGACTCCAATATTGGAACAAAAGAAGTATTAGTTTAGAGGAGGGTAATCCGCAACCTCTAAAGTGCTAGTACACTTCCAAGTAGAGGGGTAATCCACACTCTAACAAAGAAGAAACTAGCTCTGATATCTGAGGTGAGTGAAGTCTTGACAAACTGTCACGGACACAGAAATACAAGCTTGAGATCTAACAAGAAGTTCAAGAAGAACTGGCAAGAACTAGATTAATCAGATGAAAACAACACTAGAGAGGTGAGCTAGAGCTCCAAGAGATGTGTTGTCGAGACTGAAGAACTCTTCAGCCTCGATTCCAATATATACTCCTATTTAGGAAGCTTTTCAAGCAACTTCTACCAACTAGGAAGCTTCTAGAAGGTTCCAGAGACTTGCTTCTAGAAGATTCTAGAAACTTATCTCTAGAAGGTTCTAAGGACTATGTCCCTAACATCTTCTACCAACTAAGAAGCTTCTAGAAGGTTCTAGAGACTTACTTCTAGAAGGTTCTAAAAACTTGTCTCTAGAAGGTTCTAAGGACTATGTCCCTAACAGCATAGTCCTTCCTCCATACGCTGCTTTTTCTCTTCTAGAGTTAAGGATTTGACATGTATCGCGTCAATTTATATGTCTTCCACCTCTGAATGTGAATTCAGGTTGCTTGTTGACATAGTTGGAGCATGGTGAGCCGTATGTTGTCTTGAGCATTAATCTTGGCGACGTTGGAATAGGCAATTATCGTACTTCATAGCTTCGCTAATGGCTTTGTTGAGCGTTCACAGATTAGAAAGAGATAATAATAAATCCTTCATGTTGTCCCTCAAGCCTCAATAAAATTGATTCATTAATGCTTCCTCATCTTAATTGATGTCGCATATTAATTGTCTAAAATCTAATGCATAGACTGACGTAGAGCGTGCTCCTTGTCATAGTAATCTGATCTTTGTTGTAGCTCATTGTGCCTTGTCATGTTTGCCAAATGCTTCCGCAAACGCTTCCAAAAAAGTTTCGAAGTTGTTCAAAATTGACAATTCTTTCTCAAACAAAGAAGCAAACCATCATAGAGTTTGCCCCGTGAACAAAGTTCCAACCAATCCAACACGTGATTCCTCCATTGGATAGCGTTCGAGCCATAAAGTTGTTATCAATCTAATTTGATTGACAAAACCTCAAAACTTTGAACGTGTACCATCAAACTTATTAGGAAGGCTAATTTGGGGCTCTTTTCGTTGTAAGACCAACGGTCCTTGTTGAACTAGAGGCAAAGTTGCTTCTCTTGGTGCTAAAGCTTGAGGCTGATGAATCCTCAATTATGCCATCCCGGATGCTCCATCATCATGAAGTCTTACAATGATTCCTTCAATCTCTGCAGTTATCTGTAATAATATTGTCGTGTTGTAACACGACTATATGGTGAAAATATAAATGAAAAAGATTTACTAATGTTTAATCATCTTGGATGTTAGAAATAGTGGCCAATTCAAGTGCCAATATTCAAGGGCCACTGAATGTCACCCCGTTGGAAGCTGTATCACCGAATGTGATAACAACGTATGCTCTACTAGCATCGTCGAACCAAGTATCCATCATACCAATGACACGACCAGGATCATTTTCTAATCCTACGTGGAACAAGCGTAGGTGGAGACATCGAATATGCCAGATGGGAGTACAAGAAGAACACTTCGTTGTTTTTGTTGCAGACAGATTTGTCATTATGCTAGTGAGTGTCCCAATCCCAGAGCCAGTAATAATTGTGCGCTAGTGTGTGGGAATAGCAAGCAGTCGAGGCACACTTATCAGCAATGTAATGCTCCGTTCAATTTCAATAATCGGGATCAGCAGATCCAAAGCCAAAGGAAAATTGAGGAGATAAATCGAGGTCCTTAAGATGCTCTAGTCAATCGGGTGGAATATGTCCAAGCCATTCTTACTAGGAGTCGACAAAAGGGGAAAGGACCAATTCAATGTTCGGATGAATCTGATGTGAAAGGCCAATTTGATCCAATTATGGGGACATCCAATCCTGTTCATGTTACGGGCCTCTTATCCAATATGAGACTTCATTTGGTTGGGCAACCCAATGAGGTCCCGAATTCGGAGGCTTTAATTCCATTTCAAGCTGTTTTATTCTCTATGCCATTTTGGGAGAAACGTCCTTTTGATGGAAAGATTCTCTTAGAGGTGGGAATTCCATAGAAGTGTGGTCTGTTGTTCCAATTCCGAATCCAGTGCAGAAGAATAGGAGACCTCACGGAGTTAAAGGAAAAGAAAGAAAAAGGAAGAGGGTATTCGAAGATCGAAATTTTTGGGATCGGAGAGCTAGCTTCAAGCTCCTTTGAAAAGTATAAGACTTAGTTTCATAGGGTATGGGAGGATTTTACAATCGTTGCTCAAAGTCAGTGTTTATATTGGTGATTTGGATTTTTTTGTAATAAAGTTAAGGCTAGTACTCTTGTCTATTTTGTGAAATTAGAGAAACATCTGCAGTTGAAATTTTAGAGTTATCTACATGGTTGAGTATGCCAAGTGCTTGCAAAAATTTGTGTTAATCTAATGGTATAGATAGAGGATATTTCATCATTAGTGTAAAGAGGTATCAGAAGTTGGCATATTGGGGTCATTTAGGATTTCTATAATATCTAGAGATCTATCAACTGGAATTTAGTGAATTTTGATGTAATAAGTCGAGGACTTAAAGGCGGAGGTACACACAAGGTTTGAATGAGAATTAACAATTGGAGAAGGAGAAATTGCAAGTCAAGGTTCGTCATCAACTTTCTAGGTGGCGGTCAAAGGACATCAGTGTGGATTTACAACGTTTTCTTACAATTTGTAAGTTAGATTGGATTGAAACTTCTTGAGTATTTAGAAGACTTGGAAAGATACTAGCGATAGAAGTTTTATAACAATCGGACGGTCAGATTGAGAATTTCAGCTTGTCGAAGCTCATTGTCTAGGATTAGGGTTTAAAACTAAAAAACTAAAAAATAAAAAATAAATAAAATAAAAAATAAATAAAATAAATAAAATAATATATATATAATATAATAATAATAATAATAATAATAATAATAATAATACTAATAAAAATAAAATAAAATAAAATAAATAAATTACAGAAGAAATTGTGCTTGTAATATCTCAAAGTTATTAAAAATAGTGTTTTTAAGCACTTTGTATTGGGAGTATGCTTTTATATTGAAATCCGAAATAGTTTGTATTTAGATGGTTGAAACCCACTAGACTACTCGAATACTTATAAAACATCATTTTATCTTCCACAGCCAGATGCACGATGCGTTCTCAAGCAAGATAGCACGTAATACGACATAAGTAGTCAACCTGACGTGAAACGCTTGAGGTGGGAGATATTAGAATTTGTTTATTTTTATTTTTATTTTATAGAAAACGAGAATAAAAATTTTGAAAGAGCTTTGGGAGGAGCTTCAAATGGAGCTTCTGGTGGGGTTTCTTCTAAAGGACAAGGTATGTACATGGATCCGTCCGTTGCTAATATGTTTTAAGCCTTATCATTATCTATGTAGCAATAGCAAAGCAATGATTGCAAAGAAGTTTAAACAACCAAAGTATTGCAAGGACTAATCAATAAAATTGATCAATTTGATGGAAGGAATATTTCAAAGTATTTAAGATGTTATATTCGGGAAATGGAATTAAATCGGGTTTCTCAGAAGAAGACGGTTGAATTATTTGGACTTGCCATGATACCGGAAATAAGAGAGCATATTACATCAATTATAGAGCATTATAGAAATTCATGGAAGATTTTTTCACATGCATTAAAAGACGAATATTTCTTGGAGGACACTGATCGTGTTACTAAGAAACTATTTCAAGAATGGATTGAGCAGCCTAATAAGAATTTGCAAGCAACAGAGCTACTAAAGGAATTTGAGAGGTACTATTCTCAATTATCAAAGGTAGAAAAATTGACATTAGAGCCGAATAAGGTTGAATTATTTCTTCAAGCTACTCATGGAAAATTATAAGAGAAATTGGGGTTGATTCTTGAAGATAAAGAAGAAGATGAAGGATTGACAACAAAGTAAAAAAATATTGAAAATACAGTGGATTTACTTACAAAAAGAGAAAAGAGGAAGGATAGGAGTAATATTCCAAAAGCAGTACAAGTATCTAAAATTCCAGTATATACAACACGACTATTATTCTCATTGTGTTCAAGCTTCAATATACCAAAGCAATTGAACTAATAGAGGTGGATTCGAACACGGGAAAAGACTGGTTATATGAATTGGATCTGTTAATGTTACAATTGATTATACTCTAGTGATCTAAAATCAATTATCAAACTACAAAACATGAAGGCTTACTACTTCCATCTTAATTCAACACATAATCCATTCTATGACTATTAATTCAACAATACTTCCATATTCTTATCAGTTCATCTCTCACTTACTCTCTTTGCGGTTTATATATATTCAATTACTGATCTCCACTTTACCTACTGTATTCAGTTTCTCAATTCATCACACAGAATTCAATATCTCGACTTACGACTCTCACAGTCTGGCACTCCAGACTAACTTCTCAGTATTCAGAAAATATCCATTACTCGTCAATAATAAAGAAATAAAAAGAGGTAGTACCAAGCTTACCTCAGCTTACGACTCTCTTAGTGTGGTCCCTCGGCTTATGACTGTCACAGTCTGGTTCTGATGTCCCACTTCTCAACTTCTTTATCCTACCAAAAGATGGACCGTTGGCAAGCAGATTCCAAAGGTTATGATCTTTTGAATTCTTAACCATTTATTCCACTAACAACCTATTGTTATCAACTAAACTGCGTAACTATCAATCTAATTCTCAAGGTTATTAATAACCAACCAGTAACTTACCACAAAGTTTATTTGTCTATTGTACATAGCCCCACTGCTATCTGTGCAGCGTCTTCGCAAACATTATTTAGCCTCAACTTATAAAGACGTAGTAGCGTTAGCTTCTTCAGTCAATGGCGTTGGCTTACCACTCTTTGAATTGGTGACCTTCTCCTCTTTACATCTTCGTCATTTGCCTCAGTGTTCAAGGGTTCTCCATCCAAACGCATCGTCAGATCTTCATTCAACAAACCTAATTTCTGTAACTAAGACTCAAGACGGTAATTTGGTTGTCGTGTTCTTCCAACATCTTCTGCCATTCTTCTGTTGGTTTCAAAGGTATCTCCAAAGGTGTTGTTGCTAAAACTAGCGTATTCGTCCGTACTAAATTATTGGTCTTCTTTGCTAATGCGGCTAGTTTAGTCTGCAACATGACAACCTCTACCTATAGCTGTTCTTGTTGTTCCTTCCAATCGATCTCCATCCTTACTTTCTCAAACACCATATTTTCCATCTTTTTCTTTTCCGCCATCCACTTCTCTTTAACCACAAAAGAAAACACGATGCTTGTCAAGAGCCCCCCTCCTACTTCTTACTATGGTCTAATCAATTGGGTCGACTCTTTCTTTTGTAACAGAATATCCGTCTCGGATTTATGTATAATAAAGTTTAAGCCGATTGCCATTGATCCATGTCATAAATTTAGTACCCATAAAATCTTCTAATTGTGCTGAACCATTTGGAAATCAATAACTCGATATGGCCTATGCCATCGAACTTGAAATTTTCTTAAATTTTTTTTAAATCGACTATCATAAAGAAGTATCAAATCATTTGGCATAAAAGCCTTTGGTCTAAGCTTACTATTATAATAAGTCTTCCTTTGTTTTTGTGTAGTTTCGATTATCATTAATGTATTGGCTCTAATTTCATCTAATTTTTCTAATTCTTCTAAACGATGCCGTAATGAATCATGATCTCCCAATCTATTATCTATAGCAATTCATAAACTTTGGACTTCCAATTCAATAGGTAATATTGCTTCCTGGCCATAAACCAATTGAAAAGAGGTAGCATTGGTAGTAACTTTATATACAGTACGGTATGCCCACAAAGCTGCGAACAACTTAGTATCCCAATCTGTTCCCACTTCTGAAACTGTTTTTGTTAGGATTTTACATAAAATTCTATTAGTCTTTTCTATTTGTCCATTAGCTCTAGAATGATACGATGTAGTCTTACGATGTTTCATCTCATATTTAGCCGTAAGCAATTCGATTGTACTATTTATAAAATGAGTTCCTCGATCACTAACCAATTCTCGTGGACAACTAAACCGTATAATAATATTTTCATACAAAAAGGTTGCTACTATACTTGCACTATTGATTTTCGTAGCTACGGCTTTAGTCCATTTTGTTATATAATCCATTGCTACTAGTATATACTATTTTTGTCTATTTCTCGAGGTTGGTGTAATTGGTCCTACAAAATCAATTTCCCATTTTTTAAAAGGCGCTTGAACCAAAATTGGTACCAATGGCATTGCTGAAGTTCCAGTAGGTCGACCTGTTCTCTAACATGGGTCACAATGACGGACGAATTGGTAGGCATCTACAAACATTGTTGACCACTAATAACAAGCTTGTAAAGCTTTACGAGCCGTGCTGTTCCTCGAAAAATGTCCACCACAACTGTCAAAGTGGCAACCTTCCAATATAATACTCACTTTAGTCTGATAAATACAACGTCGCAAAATTCCATCCTTACCTTGTTTATATAAAGCTTCACCAATCATCGTATAAGGTATACATTTTAATATTAAGCGTCATTTAAGCTTTTCATTGAAATTGGATGGGAAGGTTTGAAATGTCAAGTATTGAATTATTTCATTATACTCCGGAGTAATTACATCTACTGCAAACAGTTCCACATCGGATAGTGCATCGTTAATGGGTTCAGTATCCAATGTATTGGATAAATGAGATAAATGGTCCGCATTGGAATGTGATTTTTTTGGTCTTATCTGAATAGTAAAGTCAAATTTCTGCAAGAATAAAATCCATCGTGCAATATGACCACTCAATTGAGGCTTATTAATCATATATTTTAAAGTATCATAGTCAACATGGAAAATAAATTTATAACCAAGAAGATAATGTCGAAACTTTTGTACGAAATAAATCATCTCCAATGCTTCTCTTTTGGTTGTTGTATAATTTCTTTCAGCTACTATCAATTGACGACTTGCATAATAAATAGGATGATCAAAACCTCGGTCATCTTTCAGGCTTAGCACAAAACCAATCGCGACATTAGATGCATCCACATAAACTTCGAATGGTTTTGTCCAACAAGGTGCCACCAATATTGGTATTGAAACCAATTTTTGTTTCAATGTTTCGAATGTAATTGTACATTCTTTTGTCCAAAATGGACTGGTTGGATCAGTTGGTGGTTTCTTCAAGAGATTTGTCAAGGGAAGGTATATAACTATGAATAGATAGATAAATCACCGATAATAATTGACATGGCCAACAAATGCTCAAACACCCGTAACAATGTCTGGTTGCTTTAATTCTACTATAATCTTTATTTTATTTGGATTTGTAGCAATGCCTACCATCAAAACTATATGACCCAACACTTTATCAAAAGGCACACAAAATTGGTACTTTTTCGAATTTAAAGAAATTTCATATTTGGCACATTGATTCAAACATTGACATAGATATTCTAAATGCCTGGCTCTCATACTAAATGTATAGAAATCATCTAAAAATATTTCTATTGAAATTTATAGATAATCTTAGAATGCTTACATCATTGCCCTTTGAAATGTAGCTGGTGCATTACAAAGCCCAAATGGCATAAACTTATAAGCAAAGGTCCCCCAATCTGTAGTAAAAGTAGTTTTTAACTGATCTTCTTTTGTAATTTTAACTTGATTATAACTAGAGAATCCATCAAGAAATGAATAACATTCTTGTCCAGCGAAAACATCCAATATACTATCCGTGAATGGTAAAAGAAAATAATCTTTCTTGGTAGCCGCATTTAATTTGCGAAAATCTTGATAGATGCAAAATTTTTCATTCTTTTTTGGTACCATAACGATTAGTGAAATCCATTCATTGAAAGGAACTGGATAGATAAATCCAACCTCCAAGAATTTATCCAACTCTTCTTTTACCGTAAGTGAGTATTTTGGATTAAGTCGATGTTATCTTTGGCATATTGGTATAGCGTTGTCATGTTGTGATTCGGCTACTATATGAAAATAATGTAATTATGTATTTAATATATAATTTATTAAGTAACATGGTGAGAGCCATATTAGTAGATTTTAGTTGGTTGTAGAATATAATTTGATTATTACCTTGAGAAGAGGTTGTTTAAAAAGATTACTATAGAAATTGTATAATTTTAATTTCCTTTTGATAGTGGCTTTTAAGATTGGTTTTGATTGATAGTAACTTCTAAATATTTAGAATCACCTTTATTAGACATTGGTGACCTTTGAAAACTTCTTTTGGTTCTTTTATTTGGTGTTTAGAGCATAAATTATGTAAATCTTATAAGAAAAAGGATTGAAGAAGGATTTTGGTAGCAAAGGGAGTAATTAGGGCACCAATATAGATGAATGGAGATGAATAATGAAAAACTCCATTCCTATTGGTCAAAAATCATGACCAATGGGCTTTGAGGACGCTGCCCGAGGCCATATTAGGGATTAGGGTTACTTTCTCGGAGCCATTCGAGTTTTGAAGGCTAGGGTTAGAAGGTTTAGGTTTTTGGCTATGGTTTTGGTACAAGTTTTGTGTCATTTGCGGTTTTTATGAAGAAGTTATAGGTGCTCAAAGTTAAGGTGTTAGTTTTGGACCTTTTGTCACTCTTTTGGGCATAACGCACGCATACATATAGCAATTGAGGATCGGCGACTGTGACTAAAGAGAGCACTTTTGCGGCTATACTTTTCACATACTGCTTACTGGATTTCAAGTTGGCATAAAGGAGTTATTGGATTTTGAAGTCAGTACATGCAATCTAAGGATAGTAAGTAAATCGATTTACTAGTGGTTGTCTCTTGAGCTATATCTTGAGCAATTTGACAAGGTTTTGACTCAAAATTTCAGAGAATGTGTAATTTCATGTTAGTAAACTTTGTGCATAAGTTTTATGATATTTGGAGTTCGGATTTTTGAAATATAAGGAAAATAGTTTTTCGAGTGCTTGTCAATTAGGGTTTAGAGTGCCTGCTAGGGTTTCTTAGATGCCAAAAGATCGGAAGTGAATTTATGGTTGATTTTTTTTGATAAAATTTAAGGATGAATTCTACCTATCTTGTAAATTTGAGACAAACTGAACAGTTAGATGAAGAGTTATGATTTTCTAAAGTTCAAAGCAAGAAAATCCTTCGCAAAAAAAATATGTTTTGAAGGGATTTTGTTATACTTGGAGTTTTATACAAAAATAAAGGAGTTTTGGAAGCTAAGATAAGAATCATATAAAGATTTAAGTTACATTCTCTACGGCTAGATATCCAATGTATTTCTAGATAGCAAATCATGCCATACGATAGCGTTCTCCTCCAATATAATTCAATGCTCACAAACTTCAGTTAGAATTCCTTTAAAATCTGCATACAACCATGCGAAAATAGTTTTATGCATTAAAAAGTAATCCATCCAAATTTCTTTCTCCTTGCCTTTTCTACTGTCATAAATCTGAATGATTTGGGGAGCCTCTCCTGTACATAAATTAATTGGTTGACATCATGGAATTTCAGGAGTATTTGAAATAATATTTTGCTCAATTCCAAAATCTTTCATAAAATCTGACAAATTAGAACTTTTCAACTCTAGTTCCATAGCACTAACGTGATTAACATCTTGTCTATTCATCCAATATGCAACCATATGATCTGAATCGTCAATAACATCTGGAGGAACTAAGTACTCCCCCGGTTCCCTACACTGGTAGTTCATTCTAGTGTGCTCGACAACTTGCCTTGTATCAGCATAAATTGGGTCAGGTGCACCAATTTCTTCTTCTATAGACTCATCTTTACAATCTGACGTGAATTTTAAACTAGCCAATTGAGTTTCTCCATGATATTGGATAGAGTACATTTGAAGCACAATTTTATCATTATCTTTTCCGATTGTCAATGTACCACCGCCTTAGTCATTTTGAGCTTTAGTTTGATACAATTACAGTCACCTCAATAAAATTGGGTATGATAACATAGAGTTTTGCGATTGAAAAATAATATAATCAATTTTGTAGATAATCTCTGTAATTACTATATCAATACTTCATAAAATATCTATAGGTTTAATTCGATTGGAGTCAGCTATTTTCAAAACTACTGTAGTAGGCAATAAGTGATCCAAATCCAACTCCTCCATTGTAGTGATATATATAAGATTTATACTAGATCCTTTGTCTACTTGCACTTTTGATAATAACACTCCATCAATTGAAACATCAATCATTGGTGCACCCGGATCAAGATTCAAACTTACTTCTTGGATTTCTTTATTTTGAGATCTGCGACAAATTAATGAAAAATTCAAGGTAGTTCGACACTCAAGTACTACCGCCAATAGTTGCTTTATAGAGATCGTAGACTGTATGGTGCCCAAATCTTTTAGAATATTATATGGTTTTAAATTAGTCATAATTTCCAACGTCTGTTTCTTCTTCTCAATTCTAGACACTGACATAGATAAATTGGTTTTCTCTATATTCAAAATTGATAAAGCTATTAGAACTAAATTTGACGGAGCCTGTAAAATCGATTCTTTCAACGAGTAAGTTTGTTCCCCCAATTGGGCTAATATTGGTTCCTTTGAATTCACGCCTCTGAGAGGATCTTTCAACAGAAAGAACGTTTTTCAAAACTGTGTAGAGAACGGAACAGTTTGACATAGAACCGAAGCCTTCATAATTGGTATCTCATTGGGATGCACAATTGATTCAGGTCTTATACTGAGTAAGGGGCCCATGTCAAGACCTGGATTGGATGGCCCCATAATTGGGTCCAATTGGCCCTTCGCTTTAGGATCACCCAAATGTTGAATTGGACCTTTCCCCTTTTGCTGATTGCTTGTATGGATAGCTTGGACTACTTCTATCCGATGAACTGGTGAATCTTGAGGACTTTGATTTATCTCTTCCATTTTTCCTTGGCTTTGGATTTGCTGATCTCAATTATTGAAATTAATCGGAGCATTACATTGCTGATAAGTATGTCCCGACTGCTTATAATTTACACACACTGGTGCATAATCGTCATTTACTCTGGGATTGGGACATTTATTGACATAATGATCAATCTGTCTGTAACGAAAACAATAAAGTGGTCTTCTTGCACCTCCATCTAGCATATTGGGTGTCTCCACCAGTATATACCTACTAGGCTTGTTCCATATAGGGTTAGAAAATGATCTTGGTTGTCCCATTGATATAGAGAATACTTGATTCAATGATGGCGGTGGAGCATATTACTGATACCTTTGCTACTCCTTCTCATAGTTTTAGGGGTTTGATGCAGACCTCTGATTAAAATTGGAACTTTGAAAGTTATTGAATATTCAATTTTATCGATTAGATCGATTTCCATTCCATCCATACATATTTCCTATTTGAACTTAATTGACTTCCTATTAAGTCGGTGGGAGCATGGTCTGATTACTGAATTGTTGTTGCCTTTGTAAATGCCAACAGTTTTGGGTAGGATGCTTTCCTCCACAAAATGTACATTGAACATCCGTTTCTCTGGGTGATGGAAATTCCATATCAAAATGACCTTATCCCTTACAATTATTACACCATACATTAGGTCTCGTATTAGAAGGTTTGTATCATTTCTCCTTATCTTTAGCCAAATTCATAGCCAATTCTTCCATCTTCTTTGTTAGATTTAATAACAAGGCTTCATTTGGATCTTTAACAGTTGCATTTGTGAACAACTCCGGTTGTTGATAAGTTGGCAATGTAAAATAAGGTGTCATTGTTATTAGTGCTATTACTTGGAGTGGTGTAGCATTAATTGATTTTTGCAATATAACATTCTTCATATTGGAGTCAGCCATTTGTGGATAATTATCCATCAACATATTTTCCGATTGTATTTGTTGGCTTCTTAAACTTGGAATCATCGTAGCCCCCATTGTTAAAAATTGGTCATAATGACATTCTTTCCACACCTTTTCTCATGCCAACGATGCCTCTACCGTAGTTGGTCAAGCCTCTTTTACAAACATTTTTAATTCTAATAGATGCAAACCATTGATTAATATCGACAATATAAATACCTTTGGAATTTGATTATTTAATCATTTATGAAGTATATCCACGATTCGGCCATAATAAGACTCTACTGATTCCCCCGCAAACATCTTGCTATTCATAAAACTTTCTAGAAGCCGACCTTCAAATCCAATTGGTCTAAAATGGGTTAGGAAGGCATTCCTCAAGGCCTCCCAATTGGAAAATCTATCCACTAGTTGCTGATTATATCATCCAAAAGCTGTATCTTTTAAAGTTACTGATAACCATCTCAACCAAATGTCTTCAGTTCTACCATTATTAGCCATGTAAGCTGTCAAGAATTGAGATATATGGTGATCGAGATCAGAGCCCGACCAACCACTAAAAGTAGGTAATGGTGCCACACTTGTAGTTTGGTCTCCTACTACTTCCATTTGTACTGCAATTGGTATTTTCGGCACTCCTGCGACCATTGATGTTATCGCTGGCCTCTTTGTTATTTGAATTTGAATTTTTCTTCCTTTGATTTTACTGGACCTATGATTCCTTTTTCTCGTTCCCATAGGAGATTTCTTATGCGTAATTGCTCCTGTCTTTCTTTTGCTTGTCGATTAATTCTTTGATAATCCTCTCTTTCATGATTATCACTCATAATCTTTCATTCTTCTTTATAAAATCAATACTGCCTTGAAATATAACTCACATATTTCTAATCCTAAAACTGATTCTTTTCATGTTCTCATTCAACATATAATTCCATCTCCCATACAATCAATTTCTAACATTTCATATTGTTATCATTTCCCCGGCATCGGCTCAAAAATGTTGTTCTCGTTGTGTTCAAGCTTTAATATACTAAAACAATTGAAATAATAGAGGTGGATTCGAACATGGGAAAAGACTAGTTATATGAATTGAATCTGTTAGTGTCACAATTGACTATACTCTAGCGATCTAAAATCAATTATCAAACTACAAAATACGAAGGCTTACTACTTTCATCTTAATTCAACACATAATCCATTCTACGACTATCAATTCAACAATACTTCTATATTCTTATCAGTTCATCTCTCACTTACTCTCTTTGCAGTTTATATATATTCAATTACTAATCTCATGCTTACCTACTGTATTCAGTTTCTCAATTCATCACACAGAATTCAATATCTCGGCTTACGACTCTTACAATCTGGTACTCCAGACTAACTTCTCAGTATTGAGAAACTATCCATTACTCGTCAACAACAAAGAAACAAAAAGAGATAGCACTAAGCTTGCCTCGGCTTACGACTCTCTTAGTGTGGCCCCTCGACTTATGACTCTCACAGTCGGGCTCTGATCTCCCACTTTTCAACCTCTTTATCCTACCAAAAGATGGACCATTGGCGAGCAAATTCCAAAGATTATGATCCTTTGAATTCTTAACCATTTATTTCACTAACAACCTACTGTTACCAACTAAACTGCCTAACCATTAGTTTAATTCTCAAGATTATTAATAACCAATTAATAACTTACCACAAAGTTTATTTGCCTATTTTACAATGACCAACAATGCCTAGTATTCAACCTTCAACATCTTTATCGAAGAAAGGAGATATAGAGATTGAAGAAATTATACGTGGAATGCGAGATCTTCAAATCAAATTAGCAAGACTTGAAGAAAATACTTCTACAAAAAATTTGAAGAATGTTTCAAAACAAGGGTATGTACAACGATGTATGTGGTGTGATGGTGCTTCATATACTAGGAAGGATTGCAATGAATTTAATAATATGGTATAGCAAGGAGTTATTTATTGGAAAGATGGAAAAATTGCATTAAAGGATATAGAGGATCTCCTTCAAACCAATTTTGGCAAAGGAGGTATGAGAACATTGATTCAAGATTATTTAATAGAATATGGAATAGCAACATGAGAGAGTGCAAGTTATGGTTCTAGAGTAGATGATAACTTTGGTGGAAGTATAGAAACTAGTGAATTTTGGATTTCTGCCATTTTTGCAATGCAAAAAGGAAAAATGCCTAGGAAAGCGTTATTGAGGAGTGCAGCTACAAAACGAGGTGGAACAAGTTGGAAAGATCCAATTGAATCTCTTTCAGTTCATGCATATATTGCTAAGAGCCAATATGAAGCTTTGATGGAAGAAAAGAGACAAGGAAATTTTGATGATACAAGAGAAGGAAATTCTTCTAAGAGGCAAACTCGAGGAGACGAGGCTCGTGAGGCGGTTTCACAAGAATTCCCTATAAAAGATACTTCAGCATTATTGGAAGAAAAAACAAAGGAGACAAAAGATAAGGGTAAATCAATTACTTATAAGCTACTTTCTCATATTGAAATGACAACAAATTTAAAAGGGGTACTAAAAGAACGTATATTAAATGCTAATATGGAATTCACATTGAAAGAGATTTTGGGAATTGCAAAGAAGGAGTTTCATGATGTTATCATTGACAGCATTAAACAAAAGAGGTAATTAATGGGCGAAGCTGGAATGAGTCATGCTATTGATGCAAGATTATATAAAGATGAAGAAGAGGTTGATAATGGTTACAAGCAATCAACAAATGAAAAGAATGGAAATAATCAACAAGTACGTTTCAAAGATTATAGTGATAAGGAAATAGAAGCTTTAAGCCATTATACTCAAATCATTGGACAAGGGCAAGTATTGAAGTATTGGTAAAAGTAAGAGATATAGAAGAACCAATAGTTACTTTAGTCGACCATGGTTCTGAAATAAATCTTATGTCTAAGGATCTTTATAAGAAGCAGAAATGGTCAATTGATATGGTACATGGATGGGTTATACGAGCAGCTAATAATACACAAGGTAAATTATATGGAGCTTGTGCAGATGTCAAAATTTGAATTGGAGATGTTACAACAGAACAACATTTCTTTATTCAAGATACATCGTCTTATCCATTGATTTTAAGATAACCTTATATTTCCTTAGATGGAAACAAAAGTACTTGACGATGGTTTTTCTTATGCAAAGATATATAGTGAAGATGGAAGAAAAGCTATATAATTTCTAACAGTACCTCTTAATCATGAACGAAATCAAGATAGGTTGAGGCAGAAACCATTGCTAAGGATTGTTGAAGAATTTAAGGATTTTGGAGAAGTACCACTATAAAGCGGGATTATGGAGGTACAAAAGAGGAGGTACTCTTGTAAGATGTAGGTGCCTTTGATGTAAGTTTTATTGATATTTTTAAAAATAGAAATATTATATATAAGAAAGTTGATGATTTTAAAAGAAAAAAAGAAAAAGATTATATACTATTGAAAGGAAATTATGCAAGTTAGGGACATTAGAAGATGATGAAAGGATTTTAGGTATTCATGAAAAAAATGAATTGGAAGATTTTTTGGAATTAATTGCATCTATTGGATTAGGAGATAATGATAAGATTGTGGAAATTCATTCGAGGGAGGTTTATACTATACTTGAATCTTTTCAAGTACCAAAAGTTATTGTAGAGACAAAATATAAAACAGTAGATAAAAAAGTAAAATCTGTTGCTGGACCTGTATCAGAAGATTCTAAGAAACAAATAGAAGAAGCATCGAAAGAAGAGAGTTTAAGAAATCCAAAGAAGATTGGACATCAGTTTAAAAAAGAGACTTTTGAAGAATTGAAGATTGGATGTGATGGTTCTTTATTTCCAACAGAAATTGAATATTTTAAAAAAGTCCTTACAAAACGAGGTAAATTATTTATCTTTGGGTCTCGTAAAATAGGATGTGTAGATCCTAATGTTGTTGCTCCTATAGTTATCTTTAAACTATCTCATGTGCCTCGAAACTTAAGGCCAATTTCCATGCTAAGGGTACATTTACCTAAATTGGTAGAATTATTAAAAGAAAAGATGCGAATGAAAATTTTGGAGCCTTCTTTTGCTCCATATTCTAGTCATTGGTTTACAGTGCCTAAGAAAAATGGATCATTACGTTTTATTCAAGATATGGAGCCGATGAATGCAGTAACTATAAGAAATACAAGTATAGGACCTTTAATAGATGAATTTGCAAAAGCGTTTGTGGGAAGGGCAATTTATTCAATGGATGATTTATATTTGGATTATGATCAATTTCAACTTGCACATAGAAGTAGAGATCTAACAACTATGAAAATGCCACTTGGATGACTTAAAATGTATACTCTCTTACAAATTGCTACTAACTCAGTTACATATATGATGAATGGGATGAACAAGATATTAAGAGACTTCATTCCTAAAAAAATTATGCCTTTTTTACATGATGTTCCTATCATAGGATGTAAAGAAGGAGAAAAAGATGAAACTTTAGATGAGAGGAGGTGTCGCAAATATGTTATTGATCATATACAAGATTGTAAAAAAATTTTAACTCAACTTGAAGAGGTTCATCTTACACTTTTAGGAGCAAAATCTACATTTGGAGTGCAAGAAGTTCTTAGTGTTGGGTATTTTTGTGGATTGTATGGAAGAAAGCCAGATCCAAGCAAAGTTGATGCAATTGGAAGGATGAAAGATTCATGTGACTCTTCAACAGAAGTATGTAGGTTTTTAGGAGCTTGTGTATTTTATCGTATATGGATTCCTCATTATGCTCATATAGCCGATCCATTTTATGAATTATTACTTAAGAGTTATTGATTTAAATGGAAAAGAAAGCATACTAAAGCAATGCAGAAGCTAAAGGTGTCATTGATGACACCTCCAATTTTAAGAAGAATTGATTATGACTATAATAGACAAGTAATTCTTACTGTGGATACTAGTCCTATTGCTATTGGATGGATTGTGGATCAAGATGATTCAAGTGAAAATAGATTTGCAGTTTGATTTAGAGCAAAAATTTTAAGTACTCATCAACGCGCATATTCGCAAGTCAAAAGAGAAATTTGAAAAGTTGTTTCGGCTATGAAAGCTGAAAGGGATTATTTGATTGGTGCAGTAGTAGTAATTGAAACAAATTGCTTGCCATTGCTTGGAATGATTACTAATTGTTCAACGCCAGATATTATAATGTTAAGATGGATTGCTTATATTAAGTTATTAAATCCAAAATTTAAGCATATTGCTAAAAAAGACAATTTAGTAGCAGACATGCTATTTAGAACAAAATATGAAAGAGAAGACGAAATGGTTGAAGACATTGATGATGTTGGATCAAAATTCTATTCAGTATCAAATCTTAACAAAGAAGACAAGCTATTTTTTGAAGAATTTTATGAAGGAGAATTATTGGATATTCATCATTACTTGAATACCTTGACTAAGCAAGAAAATTGGTCTACAAAAAAATTTAAAAAAATAAGAAAAAAAGGCATATGGATTTTTACTTCAAAAAAGATTTTTATAGAAGAGACCAAAGAAAGGAATTGGAATGCCACAAAGAGTGATAGGCAATAAAGAAGAAAAATAAAAATTATTAAAGGTATTTCATCATAGTTTATGGGTAGGACACAGAGGAATTTGGGCTACTTTTGCTAAACTTTAAGAATGATATTGGTGGAAAAATATGTATCAAGATGTGCTCTTATTTGTAGAGTCATGTGAAATTTGTCAAACTTATTCTAATATACGACATCGAGATGGTCTTCATTCTACATATTTTCTAGCTATTCATTTTAAATGAGTTGTTGATTTGGTTATTATGCCAATCGGGTTATGAAAAATGAGATATTTGATCTTAGCTCGTGAAGATTTATCAAATCAAGTAGAAGGAAGAGCATTGAGAACAAAATTTACAAAAGAAATTTGTAGATTTTTGCTTGAAGATGTTATTTGCTGCTACAGATGTGTAGAAAAAATCACTGCAGATTGTGGAGAATTAAATGCACAAGAAGCTCGTGAATTCTTTGAAAGATGTGGAATTAAACTATCACTGACTACTGCTTATAATCGTGAAGGAAATGTAAAAAGTGAGCATGGTCACCCATCGATTGTGAAAGCAATAATTAAAGCTTATAATGGGAAGGTTAGAGAATGGCCACGACTTTTGTCATTTGTATTATGGGCTGATCGAACAACTCATAGCTCAATAATGGGATATATGCCTATTAAACTTATGACAGGTCAAAAATTAATTATGCCAATTGAAAAAAAAGTACCTACTTGGAATGTGCTGCCATGGGAAGATAGATTGACAAGAGAAGAACTTCTAGCTATTAGAATTCAACAATTAGAACAAAGATTGGAAGATGTGTAAATAGCATTAGAAAGGTTAAAAAGAGCAAGGTTATAAAATAAGGCATGATTTGATAAGTAGCATCGATTGAGGCCTAAAGCAATTGAAGAAGGTGATTGGATTTTAGTCTATGATAGTAGCTTGGACAATCAACATAGTACTTTAAGGAAGTCTTCTAAGCAATGGTTTAGATCGTATGTGGTAACAACTATTCATGATAATGCAACTTACTCATTGCAGGAGTTAGATGGAACAAGGTTAAAAATACCAATTGTAGGGAAGCGAGTAAAAATATTTAAACAAAGATACACATAAATAAATAGAAGACCTTAGTGAAGACATAGATATTTCTCAATAGGAAGATGAATTTGACTTGGATAGCAAAAGTGATGAAGAAAATTTGGACGAAGACTTGGAGAACATATTATAAATCAAACAACAACTAGGTTATTTGGTGCATATCAGAGGATGCACAGGGGGTGGATGTCATGTTGTAACATGACTATATGGCGAAAATATAAATAAAAAAGATTTATTAATATTTAGTCATCTTGGATATTAAAAACAGTGGCCAATTCCAGTGCTAATATTCAGGGGCCAGTTAATGTCACCCCATTGCAAGTTATACCACCGAACGTGATAATAGCGTATGCTCCACCGGCGTCATCAAACCAAGTATCCTCCGTATCAACGAGACGACCAGGATCATTTTCTAACCCTATATGGAACAAATTTAGTAAGTATATACCGATGGAGACACCTAATATGTCTGATGGAGGTACAAAAAGACTACTTTGTTGTTTCCATTGCAGACAAATTTATTATTATGCTAGTGAATGTTCCAATCCCTGAGCTAGTAACAATTATACGTTAGTATGTAGGAATAGCAAGCAGTCGAGGCATACTTATTAGCAATATAATTCTCCATTCAATTTCAATAATCGGGATCAGCAGATCCAAAGCCAAGGAAAAATTGAGGAGATAAATCGAGGTCTTTAAGATTCTCCAGTAAATCAAGTGGAATGTGTCCAAGCCGTTCTTACCAAGAGTCAATAAAAAAAAAAAGACCAATTCAATATTTGGGTGAGTCTGATGTGAAGGACCAATTTGATCCAATTATGGGGACAAACAATCCAGTTCATGTTATGGGCTTCTTACCCAGTATGAGACCTCATTCGGTTGGGCAACCCAATGAGGTCCTGAATACGGAGGCTTTGGTTTCATTTCAAGCTGTTTTATTCTCAATGCCATTTCGGGAGAAACGTCCTTTTGGTGGAAAGATCCTCTTAGAGGCGGAAATTCCATAGAAGCGCGGTCTGTTGTTCCAATTCCGAGTCCAAGGCAGAAGAATAAGAGACCTTACGGAGTTAAAAGAAAAGAAAGAAAAAGGAAGAGGGCATTCAAAGATCGGAATTTTTGGGATTGGAGAGCTAGCTTCAAGCTCCTTCGAAAGGTATAAGACTTAATTTCATAGGATTTGGGAGGATTTCGTAATCATTGCTCAAAGTCAGTGTTTGTATTGGTGAATTGGATTTTTTTGTAATAAAGTTAAGGCTAGTACTCTTATCTATTTTGTGAAATTAGAAAAATATTTGTAGTTGAAATTTTAGAAGTGTCTAAATGATTGATTATGCCAAGTGCTTGTAAAAAATTGTATTAATCTAACAGTATAGATAGAGGATATTTCATCATTAGTGTAAAGAGGTATCAGAAGTCGGCATATTGGGGTCGTTTAGGATTTCTATAATATCTGGAGATCTATTGACTGGAATAAAGTGAATTTTGATGTAATAAGTCGAGGACTTGAAGGCGGAGCTGTACACAAGGTTTGAATGAGAATTAATAGTTAGAGAAGGAGAAATTGCAAGTCAAGATTTGTCATCAACTTTTTAGGCAGTGGTCAAGGGACATCAGTATGGATTTACGATATTTTCTTGTAATTTGTACATTAGATTGGATTAAAACTTCTTGAGTATTTAGAAGACTTGAAAAGATACTAGCGATAGAAGTTTTACAACAATCGGACAATCAAATTGAGAATTACAGCTTGCCAAAGCTCAGTGTCTAGGGTTAGGATTTAAAAATAAATAAATAAAATATAAAATAAATAAAATAAAATACAAATAAAAAAATAAAAAATATATATAATAATAATAATAATAATAATAATAATAATAATAATAATAAAAAAATAAAACTAATAAATAATAGAAGAATTTGTGCTTATAATATCTCGAAGTTATTAAAAATAGTGTTTCTAAGCACTTTGTATTGGGAGTAAGCTTTTATATTGAAATCTGAAATAGTTTGTATATAGATGGTTGAAACCCACTAGACTACTCGGATACTTATAAAACATCGTTTTATCTTCCATAGTCAGATGTCCAGTGCGTTCTCAAGCAAGATAGCATGTAATACGATAACATAGCAAGAACATTCATAATGGCGTCTAACTTGGACTCCAAACTTTAAGTCATACTAATATCTTGACCTTTGGCCATTCTAAGAGAAAGAAAGAAATAACTCTATAGGAAGGTAGTATTGGTTTAGAGGAGGGTACTCCGTAACCTCTAAAACTCCTTGGAATCTTCAAGAAGAGGGGTAATCCACTCTCTCTAAGAAAGATAAGACTCCAATATTATAATAGAAGAAATATCAATTTAGAGGAGGGTAATCCGCAACCTCTAAAATGCCAGTACCTTCAAGCAGAGGGATAATCCACACTCTAACAAGAAGGAACTAGCTTTGATATGAAAGATGAGGGTGGTCTCGACAAACTGTCACGAATTTAGAATACTAATTAGAAACAAGAAGCTCAAGAAGAATCAACAAGAACTAGATTAATCAGATGAGTAAAAAAATAACACTAGAGAGGTGACCTAGAGCTCCAAGAAGTGTGTTGTCGAGACTGAGGATCCCCTCAATCTCAACTCCTATATATACTACCAACTAAGAAGCTTCTCAAATAGCTTCTACGCATTAGGAAGCTTTTCAAGTAGCTTCCACAAACTACAAAGCTTCTCAAGAATCTTCTAGAATCTTCTACAACTTCCTAGTGTATGTCCTTGATATAAGAATAGGTATTCGTTATCTTTGATATTTGAATTCCTTGATCACTTAAATCAAGCTAAGATCTATACAAAAATAGACCTATGAGGAGCATACAATTTGGTACACATCAAAAAAGGAGATGAATGGAAGACTACATTTTAAACAAGGTATGGACATTTCGAATACAATGTCATGCCTTTTGGACTTATAAATACATCAATAGCATTCCAACATCTAATGAATGATATTTTTAGAGAGTTTTTAGATGATTTTGTTGTCTGTTACCTAAACAACATCTTAATCCAATCTAAGAACATAGAAGAATATGGACTTCATGTTCGTTGTGTGTTACAAAAATTAAGAGATGCGGGACTCTATGCCAAGATAGAAAAGTGTATATTTCAGACTACTCAAGTCGACTTCTTAGGATACATCATTTCAAATGATGGACTTATGATAGATCTTAATAAAGTTCAAACTATTATGGATTGAAAGATCCTAAAAATGGTAAGAGATGTCCAATACTTTTTGGGATTTGCCAACTACTATCAAATCTTCATCAAAGACTTCTTGAAAGGTGAGATTATGTTTCACAAGTAGCCAAGAAATCCTAATAGGTTTCACATATGTGAGAAGAATATAATCTAAATTTCAATTCAAAGGTACTTAAAATATTATTTTTAGTAGTCTTAACTATACATAAATCCCAATTACCTTATTACTTTCATATTTAAGACCTCCAAAAATTGCACCAATGTCACTCGACTGCCAACTTCAAAAGTGAAGCAGAAATCCCAGCAATGATTTCTCCTTCTTCAACCATTAACTTTATTTCAAAATTGGTGTGTAGCTTAATCTTTAAGTCCTCTAATACCATGCCAATTTGCAACTTAATCCAACTAATAGATCTTTAGATATCGTAGAAACCCTATCCAACCTCAATTTGCCACCTTCTAAAATCCTCTTGTGCTAAAAACTAGATATCTCTAAACTACATGTGATTGCTCGTTTTACTTATTCTGGAAGAAATCTCCCAGCATAAATCCGTATAGGAGGATTCGAATATGGAGAATGACTATTTGCTTATGCATTCACGTTAGGGTCACACAATCAATTACCTCCTGAATGTATCGTCTCTATTTCCAATATCTGAACACACAAGGAAACTACAATCTCTTCCTTCACCTTATCAGTCTCTTCCTTATATCAATTCAGTCATACCAATAACTGCTATTTCTATCAATATATTCACCCTCATAATCTCCAACTGTAATACTATGCCCTCACAACTTTCAGCACACAATTATCCTCGTTCCAATCATTGAAATTCTTCACACCGATTTGGTTCCAACTGCAAATCTTCGTCTTCCTCCAATCCTTCCATCGGCTCCTACCTCAACTGAGCTAAAAGGTCTTCATTGTACTCGCCGAGTTTACAGACTTGAGCTTCCAATTTCAAGATCTGGGCATCTCTCAATTCCAACTGGCGCTGAAAGTGACTCCTCTCTTCTGGAACTTCGGAAACTAGTAACGTTGATACTTGTGCTTGACCAATACTGACTAAATCCTCTGCCAATCTTGTCACCTCGGCGTTCAAGGCCTCAATTTCAGTCCTTAACTGCTCCGTTTTACATCTGTATTGGTCACTCAATACCAATTTTTCTTGAGCCAATAACTCGGTCTTTTCTTGTTCCATTACCAACTGACCCTTCACTTTTTCCAGTTCCAAAATTGAATTACTATAAGCCCGGAATAGTTCTTGCCTGTGGGTCTCTACCATGCGCTCTCTTTCTTGTGGCTGGCTCCTCACTATTAACTCTTAACTGAAACTACTACTCTCGAAAACACAAGAAATACCAAAAAATGGCACTCAAGCCAACCCAAAACAACACCATAGAATGACTTTAACTGGTGCTCCACTCCTATTCTTTTATCTAGTGGTGATAATGACAACATGTTATCCATACTATCTATGAAAGGTAATGAGAAGTAATCTTTCTTAGTGGCCGCATTAAGTTTTCAAAAATCCTGACAATTCCCATTCTTTTTCGATACCATCACGATTGGAGAAACCCACTCACTATTTGGTACCGGGTAAATAAAACCAACTGCAAGAAGCTTGTCCAATTCCTCCTTTATCATGAGGGAATATTTAGGATTAAGGTGATGTTGCCTCTGCCGTACTGGTTTAGTGTTCTCCTCTAAAATGATACGATGCTCACAAACTTCAGCGGAAATACCTTTTAAATCATTATAAGTCCAAGCAAAAGTGGATTTATGATGCAAGAAAAATTTGGTCCAGCAGGTCAACTCTTGTTCCTTAATACCTTCGTAGACCTTAATTATCCGAGGTTCTACTGTGGTCGCCAAGTTGATAGTTTGACATAAAGGTGCAATGGCGATGTTCTGTTTCAACCTCCGCGCTGGTTTAAAGTCAGTCGCTAAGTTCGACATGTATGAAGTACTGAATCCTATGTCTAGGGCACTAACATGGTGCACATCATACTTAGTCATCCAATCAGTACTTACATAATCCAAGTTTTTCGAGTCTGTCGGGTATATCAAGTACTCTCTCGGACCTCCACATTGGTACACTACTCCAAGGTGTAGTGCTGTCTCCACGTGCGCCTCCGTAATTAGTGCTACTGCATCGTCATTGGAGCTAAGCTCATCATCCGATGTTAATTCAGATGCTGGCAATAGAGACTCCCTATGATATTGTACCGGGTATATCTGTAACACCATTTTGTCTCTGCCCTTGTCAATTGTCAAAGTACCCTGACCCCAATCATTCTTGGCCTTTGCTTGATAAAGCCAGAGTCGTCCCAATTAAATTGGATATGATAAAGTCGAACATTGTAACTGAAAGATGATATAGTCGATTTCTTATGCAATATCGGGAATCATAGTTTGAACACTCCATAAGATATCCATTGGTTTAATCCAGCTATGATCTGCCATCCGTAATACCAATGTCATGGGTACTAAGTGTTCCAAATCTAAAGCATCCATTATATCAACGTTCATTAAATTGACGTTGGAACCACCATCCACTTGAACATCTGAGATCATAATACCGTCAATCGAAACATCGATGGTTGGTGCACTTGGGTCAGGGTTCAAACTGACTTCACAAACTTCTTTATTACGGTGCCTATGCCGTATTAACGATGAATTTAATGTAGAACGATATTTCAGTGCTACAGTCAAAAGTTGCTTCATTGTAATTGAAGGCTGAATAACATCCAAATCTCTCAGAATATCATAGGGTTCCATATTTAGGATAATTACCAATATCCTCTGTCTTTTCATTGGTTTGACTTTAACTCCATGAGGTAAGATATTCTTCCCCCCTAGACTCGGAATTGGAACAGCAGTCGGGATTTCCTTGGAATTCCCGCCCCCGAGAAGATCTTTCAATGGATAGGATGTTTCTCAAAACTGCATAGAGATCAAAACTGCTTGGAATGAAACTGAAGCCTCTATAATTGGCACCTTATTGGGTTGTGCCACCGATTCAGGTCTCATAGTGGGTATCGAGCCCGTAACAGGACTTGGATTAGATGGTCCCGGCAAATTGGTACATGGAACTGAATTGGGTTCCTTAGTTTGTTGAGGTGTCAATATTGGGATACGTCCCAATACTGATATTGGTTTGTTTGGCCCCGTGGATGTCACTACTTGCTCTCCTGCGATTGGTTCATCCATGTCTTGAATTGGATTCTTGTCTTTTTGTTGGCCTCTAGTAAGCACTGCGTTTACCACCTCGACACGATGTACTCGTGAGTCTCGTTGAATAGGGCCTTTGTCCTCTGCCGGTTCGCTTGTTTGCATTTATTGGTCCTGGTTATTATAATTAAAGGGCGCATTGCACTGGTGATAAGTGTGATCAGACTGCTTACAATTTCCACATATTGGAGCATAGTCATCATTGGCCCTTGGATTAGGACATTCACTCGCATAATGTCCAATTTGTCTACAACGATAGCAACGAAGTAGTCTCCTGCCAACTCCTTCAGGGATATTGGGTGTCTCTACTCGTATATAATGGCTAGGTCTATTTCATGTCGGATGAGTAAAGGATTCTGGTTGACCCATTGTTACTATAGAGTCTGGCATTGGCTTCGTCATGGATGGATATTGATGGTATCCTAGTTGGTTCATCGCCAATCCGTGAGTATTGAATATACCTTCTTGGTAAAATTTAGAGTTGAGAAAATTAGAATAATTCTTGTTTTGCTTATTCGCTCGATTTACATTCCAGCCAAACCTATTATTCGTCTGTACTTGATTGACATCCTACGAAGTTTGTTGAGTCATTACCTGGTTATTGAGTTGTTGTTGCTTCTGTAAATTCCAACAATTGGTGGTAATATGCTTACCCCTGCAAAAGGTACATTGTACAGTCATTTGGGGTGGTGAAGGATATTCTGTTACTAAATGACCTTGTCCCTTACAATTGTTGTACTAGACATTGAGACGCATATTGGTTGGTTTATGCCTTTTTTCTTTATCCTTGGCCAGATTCACAGCCAATTTATCTATTTTTTTCGTCAATATTAACAGCAATGACTCATTGGGATCCCTTGATACCAATGCATTTGGCAATTCTTTTATAGGTATTGGTTTTTGATACGCAAAATAAGGTGCATACGGATGTGATGATGATGGTGGTACACCTTGCAATGGAATGCCATCTACTATTCCCTGTGGAATTGTACCATAATCATTCCTTCCCAGATAACTTCCCGATGCGTCATTCCAATTTGTCATTTGATAACCTCATTGAGATGGAATCATCGTGGCTCCAACTATTAAGTTCTGGTCATAGTGACATTCCTCCCATACTTTTGCTCGCTCAAGAGATGATGCAATGGTAGCTGATTGGACCTCCTTTACAAACATTTTCAATTCTGGTGGGTGTAGTCCATTAACCAATATGGACAACACAAATGATTTTGGCATTTGGTTATTTGACCATTTTCGAAGTATATCCACTATATGACCATAATATGACTGTACCGCTTTCCCTGGTACCGTTCTGCTCTTCATTAATTTTTCTCTAAGACGTTCTTCAAAACCAATTGGTCGAAAATGGGCTAAAAATATATTTTTCAATGCCTCCTAATTGATAAATTGTTCCACAAGTTGGTGGTTATACCACTCAAACGTTGTGTCTTTCAATGTCACTGGCAGCCATCTCAGTCAAATGTCTTTTGTTCTTCCATTATTGGCTACACACGCCGTCAAGAATTGAGACAAATATTGATCTGGATCTGCACTTGGCTAACCCCAAAAAGTAGGTAATGGCACGACGCTAGTCGTTCGATCACCCACTACACCCATTTGAACTGCAATCGAAACTGCTGGTCCTCCGGACGTCATTAAAGATGCCAATGTTTCACTCAATTTCTTATTAAAATAAAAATTATCTCCCGCAAAAGTCTTTTTCAAACTTCTAGGCCTTCCCTATTGACTATTATTATCCCCAAATAATTTTACTGGTTGAATATGAGGTGAAATTGACAGGTTTTGATATACTCTGAATTGGTCTTTATTGACAAGTGATTTATGCCGATCTTCAGAACCAGTCTTGTTAAGATCGGACGTATTTTTAATTGAGAAGATACCTAGTGGGGTACCTAATTCCTCTATGCCTTCCTCGTTTTCCATTAACGACTTCGAGAGGTTTGCTGGACTATTAGCAGCGCTCCCCACGAGTACTCTTGGTAATTTCTTTAATGGTATGTACTTCTGAAATATTAGAGGTCGATCATCTTCTGGGTATGATCGAATATGCTGACAGGCATGCAACCACAGCTTAATCCAACTTTGTTGATGCTTCTTTTTTAATTTGAGATCTCGCTTATTACGCAACAAATTTCTTGCTTGTGATGTCTCTGTTCTTTCCTTTGATTGCTTTATTCTCTTTGTTGTTAAATTCTCATTCTTAATAACCATATTCTTTCTTCAAACACTACTGAAATCATCTTCCATTGCCAATTTTTTCACACGTTTGGTAATTAATTCCTAACACTCAAAGCTATTATCACTCCCCGACAGTGACGCCAAAATATGATTGCTCGTTTTATTTATTCCGAAAGAAACCTCCCAACATAAACCCGTATAGGGAGATTCAAATACGGAGAATGACTAGTTGCTTATGCGTTCATGTTAGGATCACACAATCAATTACCTCCTGAATGTATTGTCTCTATTTTCAATATCTGAACATACAAAGAAACTACAATCTCCTCCTTCACCTTATCAGTCTCTTCCTTACAACAATTCAGTCATACCAATAACTGCTATTTCCACTAATATATTCACCTTCATAATATCCAACTGTAATACTATGCCCTTACAGCTTTCAGCACACAATTATCCTCATTCCAATCACTGGAATTCTTCACACAGAACTACCATTCACATTACAGTGTTTCACACAAACACAGACTCATTCTCTCTGCTGAACTACAATCAGATTTCAGCATTCAATCTTTCTTCTTCTCAAATAATACCAATCACATTTCTATTCCATAATTCACTTTACAATATTCAGAAACTTTCAATCCTCTTATTCAAAGAAAATAACAAACAAAAGAAAAAAGATAGCACCAAGCTTACTCCAGCTCACAACTCTCACAGTCTGGCCCCCGGCTCAGCACTATCGTAGTCTGGCATTTTTTTCCCCTCTCCCATCCTCCTTATACTACCCCAAGATACCAACTCCTATACTACAGATGATAACTACTTTTCTTGACTATTCATCCATTCTACCTGCTAAACCACCTTTTCAGCAGTTATCTATCCATGTTTACACTATATACTAGGTATCTACATTCTGAAAATAACTACTTATTCTACACTAGACCATTAGATTATCACAAAATTTTGCATACACTTAGCACACCTAATAATCCAAACAATATAAAATTTTCAACTATCGATGTCATGCCAATTGCATGAACTAGCCAAAATTGCTAGCCCTAATTATATTATATAAAATCCAAATCACTTATACAAATCCTAACTTTGAACAACAAATATTAAGTCCTCCAAAATCCTCTCAAAAAAATTCTTATGTTTCTAGAATGAACTTCAATTTAGCTCTCAAATCCTAACCTTCGATCTTTGAATGAAACCCTATTTTATCCTAGGTTGTCGTTTTAGTGGCCAAAGGTCTGATTTCGACCCTATCTCACAAATGGTCGACCCCCGAGTATCAATCTATCCTATCCTAAGGATTTTTTAACCCAATCCTACTCTCAACTTAATCCTAGTACCAACTATACTAATTATTTATGTCTTCTAACCTGATTTCATCAATTTATGGTCTTTTTAAGGTAGTAGAAGAATCTCTACAACCTAGAAGGTAAAATTACTAACTAACCTTCAACTTACTAATTATTAAGATGAGAAAATAACCTAAGAGGCTTTTATAAAAGCCATATTTAGATACTTCAAATTATAATTAAACTAAAATAATTAGATATTAATTAAAAATTCAATTTTGATTATTATATCACTATATAGTTGTATTACATTTCGACATCGAAGTCAATGAAAATCCAACCAGTATTCCATGTGTCTCTTCTTGAACCATACAAGACAGTGGATATACTAAGAAGAAGACAAACTCCACCTCCTCCTATAGAAGTAGACAATAATAAAGAGTTCAAAGTAGAAAAAGTCTTAGACTCAAGGTGGCACCAAAATGAATTAGAATATCTTATCCATTGGCATAGATATGATATTAGTGAATGCACATGGGAGCCAATAAAGAATCTTGTAAATGCAACAAAGGCGGTGGAGGCTTTTCATCAATGACATCCATCAAAATCTAGATAAAAATCTTATAAAAAAAATAAGATTTAGATAAGATAACATTCTACTTTCAATCCTTGTTTATAGCTTCTTTGTAGTTGTGACGCTGTGGAGATGGAGAACCAATAACCAATAGATTCGACTCAAGAGCCTTCATTTCTTGACCTACCAAACGAGATATTATAATTGTCACGACCTTCAAGACAATATAATCGAGATGAAGATCTTCAAGAATGACATGTTCTTCCTCGAAGAGATGGTAAGATATAATGCGTTTGGTATCACGACCTTCGAAGGGACTTCCGATGTATGGTGATTTTACTAGATGTAAGAACAACTCTTGATGGTGTTCCAAATGTTTTATTTAAAGGAAGTTATGAAGGCCTCAACAACGATCAAATAACTGGGTGGTCTTTCTGCCTTGGTATAGGACACTATCGATGGTTGAGAGGCCCTATTAATCATCTTCAAAAAGAATAAAGATCAGAGTATGTGGCAAATACAATTCATTGCATCATAAATTTTCTCAACATATGATGACCGCTCCTTGTGGAACTCGTTCCTAAAAGGGAAGGTAATGTCACAGACATACATAGGTAAACTAGTAATTACATGTATAAATAAGTAGAAGTAAGTAAAAATAAGTAAAAATAAGTTAATTCTATAATATTTGCTATGGAAGCTTTCTAGAAGCTTCATAGATGCTGCTTTGACTTTATAGGTGTCTTTAATTGATTTTTTGGATTAGAAACATAATCAACAAGTTGGCCATGTGCCACACATGTTGTTAGCTTGAAGACCAAGCTAACTATGTAGTCCACATGTAGAAAAACTTGCCTTGTAAGTGTCACGGACATACTCATGTAAGCTAATAATTACATATACAAATAGATGGAAGTTAAGTAAAAGTTAGTAAAAGTAAGTTAATTCTATAGTATTTAATATAGAAGCTTCCTAGAAGCTTTATAGATGCTGCTCTGACTTCATAGGTGTCTTTAATTGACTTTTTGGATTAGAAACGTGGTCAACAAGTTGGCCATGTGCCACACATGTTGTTAGCTTGAAGATCAAGCTAACTGTGTGGCCCACATGTAAAAAAGCTTATCTTGTAAGTCAAGACATGTATCCTATAAAGTCAACACATATTGGAGGTCTTATAGAATGTCGCCACATAGCCCTTAGTTAGATAATATATATAGAGACAAGAGTGAAGCCTTCTTCACTCTTGTCAACTCTTTTCTTGCTTCCAATCTAGTTTCAAGGGTCTCTAGTTTTCTTGTCTTTTGGCAATAGCCATTCTAGTTTCTCTTTCAATATACATACTTCTTTATTTATATTTTGTTATCTTTCTTTGAGTGAAGGCTCACTTGTCTGAATTGCTTTTTCATCAAGTTCTTGTCCTTGACAGATTGACAAGAGTACACCTACAATATCAGAGCTTTGTCTAATCTTGATTAAGAGTGGATTACCCCTTTTTCTTGATAAGATATAAGCATATTAGAAGTTATGGATTACCCTCTTCTAAACTGATATTGTCCTTAGTATTTTCTTTGTTCTCAAGTCCTCTCTTCTATTTGTCTTGAGCGATATTAGACATCTTCTCTTTTCTAAGTATTATCATGGCAGAACTTGTTGAAATGAAGAGTGCAATGGCACAAATGCAAGAGCAATTGAGGGAGTTAATGCTTGCGATGCATCAACTCAATTTACTACCACAAAGAGCAACAAGATTGGCAGGAAGTGACGATATAGAAATGGTTGGAGCTGCTTCAATATCTGCACCAAACCATATCCTTTCTCCTATAGTGGAACGCCCTTCCAGTGTTAGAGAACCAAGAATTATCCTATCTGAGAAGTTTGATGGCACTAGATCTAAGTTTCGAGGATTTATCAATCAAGTATAACTTCTAATTGAACTTCAATCTCAAAGCTATCCAACTCTAGGATCGCAAGTTAGATTCATTGATACGCTTCTTTCAAGTTCAGCATAATCGTGGTTTTCATCTTTTCTTGAATGATGAGATCCAATATTAGATAATCTAGAGGCTTTTTTGGTAGAGTTTTGATCCATGTATAGAGAACATGATGCAATTCATATTGCAACCAATATAATCCATATTTTACGACAAGATAATCGATCAGTAACGTTGTATGCTTCACAATTTTGATAACTTGCAACTCATATCAAGTGGAATGATGCTGCACTTATTAGCCAATTTCTCTACGGATTACAATATGAAGTAAAAAAATTAATGCTCAACTTACCTGATCCTCAAACATTGAGTCAAGCAATTGACTTTGCTATGAAGTGCGACAATCGCCTTTTTGAATTTTGATCTGAGAACCGTAAAAATAGACCTCAACGTTACTATAATTCAATAGAAACACCAACACCTCTTCAATACATACATTTGGAAGTTGAGGATATGCAAATTGATGTAATACGTTTCAAACCTCTTACTCAACAAGAAAAGACTCGTCGTCGTCAAGAAGGATTATATTTATATTATGGAGAACCAAAACACACTACTCAATATTGTCCAAAGAAACGATGCAATCACAAAATGAGGAGTATGGCTGTGAAAGAAGACAATATGTCAGAAAACAAGTTTGTCTAGGTATAATAAGGACTGTGCAGCTGGAACCTTGCACAACATCTAATAAAGGTCCTATTATTTCCTCAAAGCCCTCTCCTTGTTTTATATGAAACTTTATTTTAAGACCTAAATATTACAAAGCCTCTACCTTGTTAAATTCAGGAGCCTCAGCATGTTTCTTAGATGAAGAATTTACTAAAAGACATAACATACTTTTAGTGAGAAAACTAAACATGTTCATGTAGAAGTCATAGATGGTCGTCCAATGTCTTCTGGAGATATTACTCATGATATCCTTCCTATAGAAGTAATAATCAATGATCATAATAGCTTTGTAGTATTTAATATCATTAGATCTCCCTCTAATCTAGTCATTTTAGGTTTATCGTGGTTAAAAAAATACAACCCTCAAATAGATTGGATTTTTGAAACTCTTACTTTCTCTAAAATTATAACTAATGGTGTAGTTAATCAAGTAGAGAGTCATAAGTCCAATTCAGTTAAACCCATATTTATAGGTGGAAAAGCTTTCTTGCATGCTGCTATGAAAGAATCACCATATATTATTTATGCCACACCTGTTTCTACTAGAGAAAAGACTTCAAGTGGCATTCTAAGCCAATATCAAGAATTTCAAGATGTATTCAAAAAAAAGAATGCGGATACACTTCCGAAACATCGTCCCTATGATTGCTCAATTGACCTTCAAAAAGGAGCACAACCGCCATTTGGACCAATCTACAGTTTATCACAAAATGAGTTGGTTGAACTCAAGGAGTATATTGAAGAAAATCTAGTCAAGAATTTCATACGCCATTCTAAATCTCCGGTAGGAGCTTCAATTCTATTTGTGAAGAAAAAAGATGGATCATTGCGGATGTGTGTTGATTATCGAGGACTCAACAAAATTACCATCAAGAACAGGTATCCACTACCTTTAATATTTGGACTTCTTGATCAGCTGAATCAAGCTAAGATCTATACAAAAATAGATCTTCGGAGAGCATACAATCTAGTACGCATCAAAGAAGGAAATGAATGGAAGACTACGTTTCGAACTAGCTATGGATATTTTGAATACAACGTCATGCCTTTTGGACTTACAAATGCACCAGCAGCTTTTCAACATCTAATGAATGATGTTTTTCGAGAGTTTTTGGATAATTTTGTGGTCTGTTATCTAGACGACGTCTTAATCTATTCTAAGAATCTAGAAGAACATGAACTTCATGTTTATCATGTGTTAAAAAAATTAAGAGATGCAAGACTCTATGCCATGATAGAAAAGTGTGTATTCCACACTACTCAAGTGGATTTCTTAGGTTACATCATTTCAAATGATGGACTTATGATGGATCCTAAGAAAATTCAAACTATTATAGATTAGAAGATGCCAAAAATGGTAAGAGATGTCCAATGTTTTTTGGGATTTGCCAACTACTATCAGATCTTCATCAAGGAATTCTCTCGAGTTACAGCTCTACTTATATGTTTGACTTGTAAAGACAAACTCCAATGGAATCAAGAAGCGGAAGTTGCTTTTGAATCTTTGAAGACATCGTTTGTTTCTACACCAATCTTGTATCGTGTTGATTTTTCCAAAGCATTCTTTATAGAAACAGATGCATCAAACTTTGCTCTGGGTGCGATTTTATCACAAATGGGAACAGATGACAAACTTCATCTAGTAGCCTTTCATTCAAGAAAATTCTCAATAGCAGAAATCAATTATGAGATCCACGACAAAGAACTTCTTGTAATTATGGATTCTTTTCAAGAATGGCATCATTATCTAGAAGGCGCTTCTAATCCAGTCACCGTGTATATGGATCACAAGAACCTCGAATATTTTATATTAGCACGCGTATTAAATCATTGCCAAGCTCGTTGGAGCATGTTTTTATCAAGATTTGAGTTCATCATCACTTATCGGTCAGGAAAACAATAAGGTTTATCCGATGCCTTGTCTAGACATTCTTATCTTGCACCAAAAGAAGGAGATGCAGCTTTTGAGCAACAAAGAACGATTCTCTTAAAGCCGGAGCAATTTCATCATCGAGCAATAAAATCAACATTGACTGTTGATTTCACTTTTTTTAACAAAGTCCAGTTAAGTATGTCTTCAGACCCTCTTCTTTATGATATCAAGAATAATTCTTCTAAATCTCATGATCCCTCTAAATTTGAATTCAAGAACAACTTACTCTATTTCGAAGAACGCTTATATGTTCCAGAAGGAAAAACACGTTTACGTATTCTTCAAGCTCGTCACAACTTTCCAGCAGCAGAACATTTTGGATATAATAAGACTTTAGAACTGATATCTAAGGATTTTTGGTGGCCTCAAATGTGGAAGGCAGTCAAAGATTTTGTACAATCATGTGATGTTTGCTCAAGATCAAAAACTCCTCATCATCAACCTTTTGGACTTCTTCAGCCATTATCCATTCCAAAACAACCATTGTCTTTTGTTTCTATGGACTTCATCACGGATGTTCCAATCTCAGATTCTTATGACTCTATATTCGTGATAGTAGATCGTTTTACCAAGATGGCACATTTTGTACCATGTACAAAATCTATCATAGGTGAAGAAACAGCTAAGCTCTTTCTTGACAATATCTATCGCTATCATGGATTATCCAAGGATATTATATCAAATAGAGGAACTCAATTTGTATCAAGATTTTGGTGGATTCTTTTCAAGATTCTAAAAGTGGATATAAAACTATCTTTGGCATTCCGTCCTCAAATTGATGGACAAACGAAGCGTGTTAATCAAGTTTTGGAACAATATTTAAGATGTACCATTAATTACCAACAAGATGATTAGACAACTCTTTTGCCATTGGCAAAGTTTGATTACAATAACACGGTACATTCTTTTACAAAACAAACACTTTTTTTTGCTAATTATGGTTATCATCAATGACTTGATACTTTTGACTTTTCAAAAGTTGATAATCCTACTTCAAAAGATTTGGCAATTCGTTTATCAGAGCTACATGCAACGATGAAAGTGCAGTTAAAAGAGGCTCAAGAATAACAAAAGGTCAATGTGGATGTCTATCAAAAGGAATAACCACCATTCCTCTTAGGTGATAAGATATCGCTACTTCGTTGCAATATCAAGACCACTCATCCTTGTGACAAGTTGGACTATCGAAGACTTGGACCATTTTCTATTTCTACATAAATCAATCCAGTTGCATATCGTTTACATCTATTGGAGTCAATGAAAATCCATCCAGTATTCCACGTGTCTCTTCTTGAACCATACAAGACAGTGGACATACCAAGAAGATGACAAGCTCCACCTCCTCCTATGGAAGTGAACAATAATGAAGAATTTTGAAATAAAAGAAGTCTTAGATTCAAGGCGGCATCAAAATAAATTAGAATATCTTGTCTATTGGCACAGATATGATATTAGTGAATGCACATGGGAGCCAATAAAGAATCTTACAAATGCAGCAAAGGCGGTGGAGGCTTTTCATCGACGACATCCATCAAAATCAAGATGAAAACCTTCTTTATAAAAGAAACATCTAGGCAAGATAACATTCTATTTTCAATTCTTGTTCGTAGCTTCTTTATAGTTGTGATGCTCAGGAGATGGAGAACCAACAACCAGTGGATTCAACTCAACAGCCTTCATTTGCTGACCTGTCGGACGAGACATTACGATTGTCACAACCTTTAAGACGACGCAATTGAGATGAAGATCTTCAAGAATAATATGTTCTTCCTCAAATAGATGGCGAGATACAACACGTTTGGTATCACGATTTGGAAAGGAACTCCTGAAGTTTGGTGATTTTGCTAGAGGTAGGAACAACTCTTGATGGTATTCCAAATGTTCTACTCAAAGGAAGTTATGAAGGCCTCAACAATGATCAAATAACTAGGTGGTCTTTCCGCCATGGTATGGGACACTACCGATGGTTGAGAGGCCCTATCAATCATCTTCATAGAGAACAAAGATCAGAGTATGTGGCGAATACAATTCGTCGCATCATAGATTTCCTCAACATATGATGACCGCTCCTCATGGAACTCGTCCCTAGAAGGGGGGGTAATGTCATGGACATACTCATGTAAGCTAGTAATTACATATATAAATAGGTGGAAGTTAAGTAAAAGTAGGTAAAAATAAGTTAATTCTATAGTATTTAATATAGAAGCTTCTTAGAAGCTATATAGATGCTACTTTAACTTCATAGGTGTCTTTAATTGATTTTTTGGATTAGAAACGTGGTCAACAAGTTGGCCATGTATCAAACATATTGTTAGCTTGAAGATCAAGCTAACTATGTCGCCTACACATAGAAAAACTTGTCTTGTAAGTCAAGGCATGTGTCCTACAAAGTCAACACATATTGGAGGTCTTATAGAACGTCGCCACGTAGCCCTTAGTTAGATAGTATATATAGAGACAAGAGTGAAGCCTTCTTCACTCTTGTCAACTCCTTTCTTGCTTCCAATCTAGTTTCAAGGGTTTCTAGTTTTTTTGTCTTTTGGCAATAGCCATTCCTGTTTCTCTTTCAATATACATACTTATTTATTTATATTTTGTTACCTTTCTTTGAGTGAAGGCTTACTTGTCTGAATTGCTTTTTCATCGAGTTCTTGTCCTTGAAAGTAAGTCAAGGCATGTGTCCTACAAAGTCAAGATATATTGGAGGTCCTATAGAACATTGCGACGCAGCCCGTAGTTAAATAGTATATATAAAGACAAGAGTGAAGCCTTCTTCACTCTTGTCAAGTCTTTTCTTGATTCTAGTCTAGTTTCAAGGGTCTCTAGTTTTCTTTTCTTTTGGCAATAGCCATTTCAATTTCTTTCTTAATATATGTATTGAGTTATTTCTATTTTATCATCTTTTTTTAAGAGAAGTCTCACTTGTTTATTTGTCTTTATCAAGCTCTTGTCCTTGACATCTTGTTGTACTTAATATTTTAATATCCATTACCTTTTTCATATCTTATGATAAAAACATCATCAAAGATCATAACAAGTTTTTATTTTTTATTATTTTAGAATTTTTAGAATTTTTTAATTAATAATTTTTTTCTTTCTTTAAGACTCATGGCTTTGCTTTTGTTGTTTAAAACTTATAAAGTTTTAATTAACTCTATTAAATAGTTATTTTTTAGATTTCATAAGATTGTACCATGTAAAAAAATTAAGCTTCCAAAAGACATTTTCTTTATATTTTTATTATCATTTGATAAGAATATTTATTTGTTGAATAATTTTTTTATCAATATGTTCTTTAAAAGCCTTCACCAATTTAGACTTGCCTATGCTAGCTATACCAACTCACTTATGACCTATAATTTTAAAAAAATTACTTCTCTAATTTTAAAGTTTTTAATATAAAACTTGAATCTTTGAATTTTTATTTATTTATTTTTTTTAAAATACTTGTCAATCTGTACATGTATACAATAATATAAACAATAAATTCTTCTTACAATATATTAGAATGTAATATATTTTTTAATATTTATATTATTTTATAATCAATAAAATATATTATAATATATATATATATATATATATATATATGTATAAATAAAAACTTAATATAAATAAAACTAATTATATATAACTAATCATAAAAAAAAAAATTCTTGATCATCAAAATATATGCTTCTTTTTGAAATATAGTTTTGGCTTCAATACTTCAAATGTGATAATCTTTGTGATACTTTCAAAATCTAACCACATTATTGCATATACCACTATTTTCATATCTTCTTGCAACTTTTGAAAATTGTTTCTATAATTTGGTTCAAAAAAATCTTTGGAAAAAGACATAAACTCTTTTGCTCTACATTCAAACTTTTGAATATAAGATTGTAATTCTAATATATAATTGATCAATTTGAAATCATAATAATGATTACATATATTCTCAACTAAATTATTTAATTTTTTAGATAATAATCTTTTACCATCTATAACATCTTTTAAATTACATGAATCAAAGTTTTTTCATTCATTAACCTCCATCTTTTGAAATACACCTCTTTTGACAAAACCTTCATACATTATATTGTAAAAATATTATAATTCCAAGAATAATTCTCTAGTGTTTATTGATGTTAAAATCTCTATATTTTTAAAAATATTCATATCTATTATCTTTTATAAATATTACATAATATTTCATGAATTAATTCTTATGAAATTTAAAATTCTTATAACATCTAATATTTTTATATTTGATCCATGTTTATCTAACTTGTAACTATTATCAAAGCTATGTGATAGAATAAATAATATATAATTTTGGTATCAACTATTTGCTTTCATTAATCTTAAGACATTGTATTTTATTTAAAATATAATATTTTATTATAAAATAAAATCTACTATTTTTTATTAAACTAAAACTATAATTCATCAATTTACTAGCTATAATTATCAAGTTAAAATATTTATTATATTTCATAAATAAAAGTAACCAAATTTTTTTTATAAAATTTAAAATTCAAATAAATATATTATAAAGATAAATATAATTCAAAAATAAATCTTTTATATAAATTTTAATATAAAATATCTATAATCTCTTTTATATTCAAATTTTAGATTATTAAAATATCTATAATTAGAATTTAATAGACTTTAGTAATATAAAATAGCTACAATCTAAAAATTGAGATTTGAAAATTGTATCTCTTCCAAAGTTAGAAAATCTAAACTATCCACTGAATAGACTACTTATTATTTGAATTGTTGTTGGAAATTCTTCTTATCTTTGCTTTTGATAATTGATAGCTAATGTCAAACAATTTTCATCTAAAACAAACTCCACTTCAAATATCTACTAATCTAAGACATTGATTATAAAAAATTAAAGGCCCTCCAATAATAAATTGTCTCACAACCAATGGCGTACTCCAATTGTATTAAAAGCTTATATAGAATCCTACTAAATCTTTAAAAAATGATTATCAAAGTTCACATCAAGGGCTCAAAATATAGTAATCTTATATACTTATTTATGATATTTAAATCACAATATTCAACATGTGTTCTATATGTGTAGCTTTAATATTGATCCAACAAATGCGTCCATATTAATGGATTATGATTAGAATTTGATAGGAATTTGATTAGGATTTATTTAGGATTTGATGTTATATTATGTATATTCTTACTTAAGAATGCACTAGGTACCTAGCTATGGAAGATAAGTAAAAATGCAACAAAAAAATCCTACTAAGTCTAGTAGAATCTTAAATAAATTCAAAATAATCTTTAACAATCCTAATAAAATTCTTAACCAATCCAAAAAAATAATTAAAAGAAGTTACAAAAAATAAATAAAGAAGTTATAAATTAATTTTAAATAGAATAATAAAGAAATATTAAAGAAATAAAAAATATAAATATCAAAGAAATAAAATAATATTAAAGAAATACTAAAAATATAAAATTTAAAAGAAATGATAAAAAATCCTTAATAAATATTTTAAATAGAAATTCTAAATAAATTCTAAGTAAATTTTAGATAAATCCTAATTAAATCTTAAACCAATTTTAATAAAATCCTAATGAATTTTAATCAAATTCTAAGTAAATCCTAAATAAATCTTAAATAAATCCTAATCAAATCTTAATCAAATTCTAAACAAATTCCATGGCAGAATAAAATCTCAATAACTAATAATTGAATCATTGATTTTGACTAGTACTTTGCATACTTTTTAATAAATATGTTGGCAATAAGCACAAATAATTTGAAGAAGATCGAACATACCAAATAAAAGATAATTCCTTAAATCTGCTCCAATGTTAGCTAGCCTCCTTCTTCAACCTTGATTCTAATATTTTAGAGCAAAAATATCCTAATTTTACCATTTAATAATTTTCAAACTTTTCTAAATTATTGAAAATCAAGTTAACTATATATAAATAAAATTTTATTTTAATTCAATTGACAGATTGACAAATATATTAGAAATACTTATCGGTCCTTTAAACTCCAAATTTGAAGACTTTAATAGGTTTGAGTTTTAATAAACTTTGAATAAATTATTAGATTGAAATTAAACTTATAATATAAATTACACATAATAATAATTTTTCAATTACAAAATTTCATCTCTAGATTGACTTCAAATTTTACACAATTCTCTAGAGTATAAACCCTTTGAATTTTTCAAAATCAAAAGTCACTCAAAAATAACCTTAACTTTGCAAAGTCTTTACAAAATTGTTACAAATTCAAATCACTTGAAACCAATACTTAAAAAACTTTTTTCTTGTTTGCTATCAAATTTCACTTCCTAATTAACCAAAAGATCTCAAAATTGCCATAGATGCATGATTTTGTGCTTCAAGATCTATTTTTGCCCTTGGTTTATAATTGGTCTTCTTAAGGTATCAATTTTTTATAATTTGAGATATTTTTTGCTTAAATCTATTGTTGAATTTCTCCTAAAGATTCTTGTCTCAATAAATTATTTTATTTACTTTGATTTAGCTTATTTATATCTATACAAAGTAAATAGAATTTTTTTTTACAAAAAAATAGCATTAAAACTAAAGTTTTTACTATCTTCTTATTATTTATTCTTATTTTTTTTATTATATCTTTTTATTAGGCTCTTCTATAATAATATCCATATTTTTATTTTTTACCATATAATTGCATTACTACTTGATACCATAGCACAATTAGAATCATATGTGTCAAGGCTTTCGAACAACGTAAGATACCACCATCTACCACTCCTAGCTAAAACTCAAAAAATTCCTCATTCCACTATTCAATTCTTGCCAACTCTACTTCCTCAATCTTGTAATGTATTTGTTTATGCTAATCTTGCATCTAAAAAAACACTCACAACATTCCAAATGGAAGCTTTGCTATTCTCTTGTTGCAAACTCTACTCTCTCTCTTAACCTCTTTACATAAAAAATCTCCTATCTAATGAGCTCCCTAGCACTATTATTGCAAAAGTGTATGCTTTTCTGCAGTTTAATATCACACGATATCAACAACTATATTATGCCTTCATTGTTGTTGTGAAAGTCATCTTTTATTGGCAGGAGATGATATTTGCTTGGTCCTCCAGCATTGCTTAGTTTCACAAATCCACATCTTCAACATTGTGGCCACATTCCACAATAATGGTTCCAATATAAAAAAAACATATTCATACACAATTTGATGCCATTTCTTAGCATGTCCAGATATATATATATATATATATATATATGTGGTATTCAGGGATCTCCATAATCTGGTGCTTTTTGCCTTACTATCCTTGCCCTTTTTAACTTATATTAGTTTTTTATAATTTTTGAATATACATTCATCATATATTATATATTTTTTTACATGTATCAATAAATATAACTGCAGAATAAATGATTTTTCATATAAATCAAATCGTTTGTATTCATCTTTATAAATGTTATATACATAGTATCAAAAAAAGCCAAACATGCATTCTGTTATTCTTGAGAGTTGAGGTAGGTTTATCTTCTACAAATCAGATAAACAATTGTAGTTATGCACTATAGTGTGTGTATATATATATATATATATATATAACATTCTAAAATCAATCATTTTTTGTAATAGAATGTTGAATTTTTAAAAAAAAATACTTATATTTCTTCTTGCAACATGTAACTCAATCTTATTTGCATGAATACCATCATTATTTATAAATGGTACTTTTTATATTTTATTACAAAATAATCACTACATTGTATGTAATTAATATGTTATCAAGTTTAAATGGCTTAAAATTATCAAAATTCTCACTTTTTTGACAAAATTTTGATCAAATCCAACATACATTTTTTTTTCCTCACACAAAGTCCTAACTATTTCAATATATGGACTTCTTTAGAAGATCTTTTATTTATTTATTTATTATTTTAAAGAAAATTATGTATAATTATACTTTCAAATCATCTAATTTCCAATCTTCTATTTAATAATATTTTAACTTTTATAATAGATGATTTTTTATTTTATAAAACTTGAGATCTTCTTTATAAATTTCATAGAATAGCCAATCATATAGATGTTTATTATTGCCTTCTAAATCATCACATATTCTAATATTGAGAAAAAGAAAAAATTTTTGTTTACAAATTTGTTAGAATAGTGCTTTGAAAGTATATCAATTACTGTTTTATAATATTTGAAATCTGAACATAGATCTTCCATATTTTAAAAGCTTAAAAAATTAATATTCTAAAAAATATACCTTACATATTAAGATATATAAATAAAAAAATCTTCTTAAAAATACCCAAATATTCATTATTATAATATAATTTTTAAATAATTTTTAGAAATATGTCATTATATAAGGTTGATAAACATTCAAATCCTTTACTTAAAGTATAAAATCAATATAATTTATTAATTTTACTTTAATTTTATTAATGAACATTCTTACAAACTTTCTTAAATATATTAAAAAAATATGTAAGTAATATATATATATAATTATTATTTTAAGTTTAAAAATAATTTTTTTATTTAAGACTTAAAAAAATAAAATTTCTTAATAATATTCATCAAATACTCTCTAAAATTTAGCTTTACAACATTATCTTCCTAAATCTCTTTGCATACAATATTTTCCCATCTCTAGTTTTCTAACATATGCTTGCTAAATGATGATTACTTTTAAGAACTGAAAATAAATAAAATATTTTATTATAATAATAAAATTTATAATATAATAAAAATACTACCTTTCAATTTATTGAAATAAGAATAATTCTAATAAAAATGTAACATAATTAAAAAGAGTATAATATTTACAAAATAAAATTTATACAAAAAATTACACATGGACTACTATTAACAAAAAAAAACTTGCAATGATTAGATTTTTAATTTTAATTTTAATTTTTTATTATTTAATAAATGAAAAAATTTAATTGCAAATAATTAGATATAATAAGAAGCAAATGAAAACCTTGATTTAATTTGAATTAAATTTGACACTAAATTTATATGGTTATTTTTATAATTACATATTATATTCTATTAATATATATATATATATATATATATATATATATATATATATATATATAATCAATTAAGTTGCTCAAAGTATAGTAATGAATTGAATAAGTATAAGTTCCTAAAATTTTATATTAAAAAATTTAATCATTTAAGCTTAAGAAATTTTCTTCCTAATAACTATATTTACAAAATTATATGTCACTTCTCTACTTTAGTAATTTCAACCTCTAATTTATTTAACATATAGAATTTACATCCAAATTGTATTATTATTAAATTTTTTGTATAATATTTTCTTCTATTATACACTGAATATGTGGTTTATGTATTACTATAGAAATCTCCGTATATACAAACTTGGTAACATTTTAATATTGCCATTACAATTTTATCACATTTTTTTAACTTATTCTATTCTACAAAATAAATTTTATAATATGTCTATCCAAACATTATAATTTGGATGCACAATGTAATTATGTATTAGAAAAAAGTCATAGATATACTTATTTTTAATATCCTTATATATTATCTCTTGAGATATTCATAGAAAATCTTCAAAAAACACAGTTCAAAAAATTACATTCAATTTTTTTAGAATTAAATTTATCATATTATTATTTATAAAATAAAATTTGAACTCTTGAAATCTCAATGCAAACATATCTTAACAATGCTACTAACTAAAGTTTAGAAATTATAATTCTGATGCTTAAAATTCATTAAAAAAAACATAAAAAAAGGTAGCAGCAAAATATAAAATTACAATTGAGATTTGACTTACTCAATTTTTAACTCTATTTTGTGTGCAAATCATGGAATTATTCAAAGGACAAAATAAATTATAAATTTTCAAACATATAAATTACTTGTATTTTATTAATTTTTTATATTAATTGCAAAAAATTTAATTAATAATGCTAAATAAGATGAAAACAAATACTATACAAGTTTCTTGCATGGTACTAGCAAAAAAGTAAAAACAATCGTTACTAAATATAAAAACGTAATTTAGATTTTTTTTAGATATCTAATATAAATATATATAATTTTATTAATTAATTAAAAATTTATATAAAAATATTTATTCAATAATAGATAATAAATTATGTAATTTTTATCTACCACTAATGTTTATATTAATGTGTTAAATCTTCATATCATAAACAAACTTATGAATAAAGAAATAATCCTAAAAACTTGATTTTTTATAATGATAAATTTTTTTATATAATATATTAAACTGTAATTTTGGATATTTTAATCATTATTGGATTTTTACGTCATCTCTTAAAAAAAAAGGACTAAATCATCTATAATAATAATATAGAATATTTTACATATTTTATTTACTAGAATATATCTTATTATAGAAGTTTTTATACTATCAGAAATAGAATCCAAAATATTTTTTTAGTAAATAAATATAGAATTTTTAAGTATAAATATTTTTTCAAATCATAAAAATAAATTTTAATGAAAAATAATTTTATATCACAATTAATAAATCTTAATATGCACTTAAAAAATAATTATGTCTTCATGATTTATTTTTATTTTTATTTTTTTTAGACCATTCTATATTATGTTTTACAAGAAAAATCTAAATAAAAAATTAGTCTGATATATGGTGATAGATATTATTAATATATTACATAAGTCATTTTTTACCATGAAGTATTTGAAAGCTAAAATTTATGTTTTATATTCCAATTTTCTCCAAATAATCAATTTTAACATGGTATTCCTTAAGAAAATCAAAAGGCTCTTATAACTTTTAAAAGTTCTCAACTCTCTAAAACTAGATTTTTTAATTTATTCTTATATATCTAACATATTTAAATAATTGATGCTACATGTAAAGTAATAGTTGAATTTTATATATTATTTTATATATTTCTATAAAAATTATCTAAATATATTATTTAAAAATACATTTAGATTATTTTATATATTTCTATATAACAAAAATCTTATATATATGCATATCTTACATATATACAAATATATATATATATATATATATATATATATATATACTTTTGTTAGTATTGATGAATCTCGAGAAAAAACCAAGAGCTGGTACACTATATAAGATATTCAAAAAGAAATGGACAAGGGGAGTAAGAAATCTTTGCAACACCTCATAAGGGATATTTCTTCACTTTTCTTTTTGAACTACAATGTGAAATGTTCTTCTATAAGAAAGTAAAATGTATCATGTGGTAGCTCATCTTGGTGTACTTGTATTATATGTTATTCCTACTACCATAGATGTAATTATAAAAATGTAACATAAATAAAATATAAAATACATAAATTCATTTTTTTAATTTGTAGTAAAGTATTAAAAACATACTTGCTTCCAAAAAGCAAAAATTATTATTAATATTTTATCTAAAAATATATAAATCTAGAGTTTGAATAGAAATGAAGGTACAATAATGCTTTGACAAGCTCCTCAATAAGGAGTGAGGTTTGCGGCAAGCAAGTGTAGCATCACATAGCATGTCTATAATCAATTGTTAGATCCAATTCTTAATATTTTTACATAATACATAAAAATTTGATGACTTTATTTATTCTAAAAAATACAAGTAAAGTACCAAAGTAAGAGTAGGATAATTTAGGATCAAAATTTATTGTTGATGTTATACAAGTTTTTTACATCAAGGCATGTAGTAGCACACACATAGTCATACAAAAGAAGGTGAGGATGTAATAATAGGAGATAATATAATGACAACAATAACTTATGTTGTAGTACTAAAGAATTTATTGGTGTATGTACTAATTTCAGCTATTGCTTTTAAAGAGCGTTGACATGTGAAACACGTTGTTGCATTGGAAAGTATAATATGTAAAAATAAGATGAAATATTATGAAAGTTTGGATTGTAATTAAAAAAATAAAAATAAAAATAAAAATAAAATAAAAAATATTTATCTAATTTATATAAGTTTTTAGTTTAAATTTAATAATTAAAGATAGAAATTATAAGATTTATTAATAAAAAATTTAGAAGGGCTTTGGAATCAAAGATATAGTATTTTGATTCTTATACCATCCCATGTGGGAGGATAAGTGACAAAGGACTTCATTTCTATTGATTGGAAGACATGCCCAAGGGCTTTGAAATGTTAATTGGAACCACACTAGAGTTTGGAACCACTTTAAGGCGATCCATTTAAGGCAAGGCGGACCATTTAAGGGAAGACGATCCATTTGAAGTGTAGAAGCTGGATTTTAAAAGCTTGTATTTTGGGCTAGAATTTGGATGAAAAAAATGTGTAATTTGAAGTGGTAATGAGAGAGTTATAGTTTTTTGAGGTTAGGGTGTGTTTTTGGTGCCTATTGTTACTCTTTTAAGAAAATAAAGATTTGTAGGAAAGCTTTGAAGAATTAAAAAGTGAGGTTAGAAAGTTGACTTAAAGATCTATATTTTATATAAAAACATGAATACATTCTAATCTAAAACAAAGAAGAGAGAGTTGTTGGAAGTTAGTGTTAAAAACTAGGATTTGTAAGTGAATTATTTTTAATGGAAGTTTCGGCTGTTACCATATCTTGAGTTTTTGATTGAGTTTTTGGCTAAACATTTCCACAAATGTATATGACTATGTTAAAAAGTTGTATATAATAAATTCATAGTATTTGAGCTTTGGATTTTTGAAATATGAAGGAATTAATGCATAAGTGCCTAAAAATTGATATGTTTAGTACATGCTAGAAATTAGGCAATATCCAAAGACTTGTAATAAATTTATGGTTGATTTTTTATGTGGAGGTAGTAAAAAATATAAGTTAACTTTTGGAGAATTTTGAATCCAACTAAACAATTATATTGGAAGTTATTGAGTGATACATATATAAAAGGAATCTCCATACGAGTAGAAGTGATTTTAAGATATCTAGTCACACCTTGGATAATCTTGTTGTGAGGAACATAGTCCTTAGATCTTTCTAGATACAAGTTTCTAGAACCTTCTAGAAAGAAGTCTATAGAAACTTCCAGAGGATTCCTTGAATATTCTCTTGGAATATTCTTCAAAGATTCCCTAAAGATTCTTTTAAGATTCCCTTAGAAGGCTCTAGAAGATTCTTAGAATATTCTAGTAGATTCTAGGAAGTTACTTGAGAAGCTTCCTAGCTCTTGGGTAGTTGCTCGAGAAGCTTCATAGTTCTTGGGAAGCTTCTTGATGCGCTTCCTTAGAACCATAGGCCAGTAGTATATATAGGAGTCGAGGCTGAAGAGTTCTTCAGTCTCGACAACGCATCTGTTGAAGCTCTAGCTCAATTCTCTGGGCGTTGCTCTTGTACTCATCTGATAATCTAGTTCTTGTCATTTCTTCTTGAACTTCTTGTTTAGATTTCTTGTTTGTATTTTTTGGTCCGTGACAGTTTGTCAAGACTACCTTTATCTTAATATCAGAGCTGAATCCTTCTTGTTTGAGAGCGGATTACCCCTCTTCTTGAAGGTATTCTAGCGCTTTAGGGGTTGCGGATTACCTTCCTCTAAACTGATATTTTCTCAATCACAATATCAGAGCTTAGTTCTTTGAGGCAGAGAGTGGACTACTCCTTTCCTTGGAGATACTTGAGCGTTCTAAGGATTGCGGATTACCCTCTCTTGGACTGATATTAATTCCTTCTTTTTGTTTAGCATAGCTAGTAGAAAAGACTGTTAACATCGATTTCAGAGCTTTGCCTTCTTGATAGAGTGTGGATTACCCCTCTTCTCGAAAGCATTGAGGCATTTTTAGAGGTTGCGGATTACCCTCCTCTAAAACTGAAATCGTTTAGTGTTTTTTTTCCCTTTTTTCCGAGTAGGTTTTAGTGACAAGTAGTGCTACAATTTTCTCCAAGAGACTTAGCAATTTCTTCTTCTCTCAAAATTTTAATCCATCTATTCTCTAAATATGGAAGTAGACCAGGTCATAGACAGTGCATCTCCACAAGTAGACAATAGAGTGGCAACTCTTGCAGATCTTCAAGCTCTTATGAATAGTGTATGAAAGGAGATTGCATTTCTTCGCAATCCAAGTAAAGAACCTCAAATTGATCTAGTGACCGAAGAAGCTAGACGCGAAATTCATAGCTTACAACAAGAGATTATTCGACTGAGAGAAGCAAGACATGTGTCACATACGACCCCTATGGATACTTCAAGGATTAGTACGAAAGAACCAAAAGCGAGTATGCCAGACAAGTTTGACAGAACAAGAGCCAACTTTCGAGGTTTTGTGCAACAAGTATGGCTTTACCTATGCCTATACCTTTCTCGTTATCCGAATGGATTTACCCAAGTTGCTTTCATAGGTACTCTTCTATCAGGAAATGCTCGCTCTTAGTTTGCTCCACTATTGGAGAAGGATTCTCCAATATTGTACGACCTAGAGGCTTTCATAGAGAGACTTACTACTATGTTTGGAGATAGTGATGGAGAAAGAGTGGCTGAAAGAAAGATACAAAATCTGCGACAAGGATCACGTTCTGCTGCAATCTATGCTGCAGAATTTCAACAGCTTACATGTGATCTTGATTGGAATGATAAGGCGTTCATGACACGATTTCGATATGGACTGAGAGATGATGTCAAGAACTTATTGATCACTGCCTAAGGCGGATACTTTAGAAGAACTTATATCTCAGGCAATTATTTGTGACAACCGCCTCTTTGAATTACGACAAGAAAGATGATCAGGCTGGAGAAATCATGGAGCATTTGCTACATTTTCAAAAGGTCTAGAGAATCACTCAACAGATCCTGAACCCATGCAAATTGATGCGGTACGTTTCAAACCCCTCATAGGTGAGGAAAGGAAGCGACGGTTTGAACAAAACTTGTGTTTATATTGCAGAAAAGCGGGCCATAAAGCTGTAGATTGTCGGAAGAAACAGAAGCCTCAAACAACAAGACTCAGGAGTACAAGCATGCAGGAAAAAAAGGACGCCCAGCCACAATAGGGACCGTGCGGCTGGACATCTCAACATCCAAAATTAATCAAGGTCCCTTTCTCTCAGCTCAACCTTCAGATTGTTTTATGGTACCTTTACATCTGGGTATTCAAGAACTACAAGTCGATGCTTTATTAGACTTGGGTGCATCCGCTTGCTTTATAGATGAAGAGTTTACCAAGCTTCACAATATTTCTCTTGTAAAGAAACTTAAGCCTGTCCATGTAGAAGTCATAGACGGACGACCATTGTCTTCGGGCAATGTTATCCATGAAACTAAACCATTGAAGGTACGTCTTGAAAACCATGAGAGCAATATTGTGTTTAATGTTATCAAGACCCCTTCATGTCCTATCATTTTGGGACTATCTTGGCTTGATAGATATAATCCATTGATAGATTGGAAGTTGCGGAAAGTGACATTTCCAACAAACTCCTTGAAGGTGGAATCTGCCAAGACAATGTCTAGAAACAAATCCTTGTTTATAGGTGCAAGGGCTTTCATGAAAGAAGCCAAACAAAATACACCTCTTATCATCTTCGCAACTCCGACTCGAGAAGATGCAACTCCGACTTTGGTTATTCCAAAGCAATATGAAGAATTCAAAGATGTCTTTGAAAAGAAGAATGCTGATATGCTGCCAGAGCATCGACCCTATGACTGTGCCATTGAATTGCAAGAAGGAGCACAACCACCTTTTGGACCAATCTACAATTTGTCGCAGACGGAGTTGACTGAGTTGCGGAAGTACATTGACGAGAATCTAGCCAAGAACTTCATCCGTCATTCGAAGTCGCCAGTTGGGGCACCAATCTTATTTGTGAAGAAAAAGGATGGCTCACTACGGATGTGCGTGGACTATCGAGGTCTCAACAAGGTGACAAAAAAGAATCGCTACCCACTGCCTTTGATCTCTGGTCTTCTAGAACAACTTGGGTGTGCAAGGATCTTTACAAAGATTGACCTAAGGGGAGCTTACAACCTTGTGCGAATCAAGGAAGGAGATGAATGGAAGACAGCTTTCCGAACAAGGTATGGCCATTTTGAATACAATGTCATGCCATTTGGTCTTACTAATGCTCCAGCGGTCTTTCAACACATGATGAATGACATCTTTCGAGAGCATCTAGACGATTTTATTGTCATCTATCTAGATGATATTTTGATATTTTCTAAGAACGAAGAAGAACATGAGAAGCACGTTCGTCTCGTACTCAAAAAACTACGGGAGCGAGGACTCTATGCCAAATTGGAGAAGTGCTTATTTCACCAAACTGAGATGGAGTTTTTGGGATTCATCGCGACTACGGAAGGCTTGAAGATGGATCCAAAGAAGGTGGAAGCAATCATGTCTTGGGAAGTTCCGAAGACGGTTAGGGACGTACAATGTTTTCTTGGATTTGCTAACTACTATCGGATCTTCATCAAGAATTATTCTCAAGTTGCTGTCCCCCTCACTCGATTAACGTGCAAGGACAAGCTCGAATGGGGACCTATCGCAGAAAAAGTATTTCAAGTTTTGAAGATGGTATTTACTACAGCTCCAATCTTGGTACATCTAGACTTTACAAAGGCCTTTTATTTGGAGACAGATGCTTCGGATTTTTCTTTGGGAGCTGTACTTTCACAGATGGGCATAGATGAGAAGCTCCATCCAGTTGCGTTCTATTCTCGAAAATTCTCTGCTGCTGAGATCAATTATGAGATCCACGATAAGGAACTCCTTGCTATAGTAGATTCTTTCTAAGAGTGGCGCCACTTTCTTGAAGGAACTGCACATCCAGTGACCGTATATACGAATCACAAGAATTTGGAGTATTTTATGTCGGCTCGGGTTTTGAATCGGCGTCAAGCTCGGTGGAGTATGTCGCTATCCAGGTTCGACTTTGTTATTACTTATCGGCCTGGGAAGCAACAAGGGTTGTCCGATGCATTATCAAGGAGATCATATCTCGCGCCAAAGGCTGGAGATGCAGCATTTGATCAATAATGCACGACATTGTTGAAGCCAGAGAAATTTCGGCTCAACGCAGCTATTGTACCAATTGATGCTGACTTCCTCGACCAGGTACGGGCCGCAACCATTGAAGATTCTCTAGCCCTTGATATCAAGCAACATGCTAGTGATGATAAATTCAAGATGGAAGGAGATCTAGTATATTTCGAAGAATGGTTGTATATCCCAAAAGGGCCAACACGACTCCGAGTTCTTCAATCTCGTCATGACTTTCCAACTGTGGGACATTTCGGATTCAATAAGACCTTGGAACTTATTTCCCGCGATTTCTGATGGCCTCAAATGTAGAAGGATGTGAAAGATTTTGTTGTATCTTGTGACATTTGTTCAAGATCCAAAAATCCTCGACATCGGCCTTATGGACTTCTACAGCCATTGCCTATTCCGCGCCGACTATGGTCTTCGGTTTCCATGGACTTTATTACGGATCTACCACCATCGAATTCATTTGACAGCATTTTTGTTGTCGTAGACCGGCTTACAAAGATGGTGCATTTTGTCCCTTGCAAGAAGACATCGTCAAGCAAAGACACAGCAAGACTCTTTCTTGATAATGTGTATCGATATCATGGTCTACCAGATGATATCGTATCGGATCGAGGAACCCAGTTTGTGTCATAGTTTTAGAAATCTCTTTTTGAAATATTGAAGGTGGATATCAAGCTTTCTTTGGCATTTCATCCTCAAACGGACGGCCAAACAGAACGGGTGAATCAAGTTTTAGAGCAATATTTACGTTGCACCATCAACTATCAACAAGATGATTGGGTCGCATATCTACCGCTAGCCGAGTTCGCATATAACAACACCCTTCATGCGTCAACTCAACAAACGCCATTCTTTTCCAATTATGGATACCATCCGAAGCTTGACTTATGGAGTTCGTCAATGATTAACAATCCGGCAGCTGAAGGATTGGTGAAGGAGCTTTCGCAGCTTCAAACTACATTGAAGCTTCAATTGCAAACTGCCCAAAAATCTTACAAGGCGTCCGCGGACAAATTTCGGAATCAGGCACCTAAATTCACGATTGGAGACAAAGTTTGGCTGCTTTGAGGAAATATTAAGATCAAGCGACCATGTGACAAATTGGACTATCGGAGATTGGGACCATTTGTTATCCAGAAGCAGATCAATCCTATAGCGTATCGTCTGATGTTACCAGCTACTATGAAGGTACATCCTGTCTTTCATGTTTCTTTGTTGGAGCCTTATCGAGAATCGTCTTTTCCTGGAAGAGTACAATGTCTACCACCTAGCATAGAAATAGAGAACCACGAAGAATACGAGGTGGAAAAGGTCCTGGATTCACGGCAAAGACGGGGTAAATTAGAATACTTTGTGTATTGGAGCGGTTACAATATTAATGAACGAACATGGGAGCCGGTCGAAAATCTCGCGAATGCGCTGCAAAAGGTACAGGAGTTTCATCGACGATATCCTGAGAAATCCAAGCCGGTTCGACGATAGCTTCTTACTGAAGCTTGCTCATCCAGAAAATAGAAAAGAGGAGAGAGCACCACCAAAATCCATAGTTGAGGTAGTCATTCTCTCCAAGATAGCGTAGAACTTTGTTAGTAGCCCAAGTTTGTTCTTATTGTTTTAGCCTTTGAATATGGATAGCTAAGATACTACACTTGTCATGTCATCTCAAGCAACTAGCTCACAAAGACGACCGCGAGATGAAGAACTGCCTGCACCATGACGACGTCGAAGGATTCCGAGCAACAGATCGCTGGTGATTGTATTTGAGGTCGAGCCTGCCTACAATGGTCAGCCAGAAGGAGTGTTTGCAGGACAATTTCACAATGAAGACACGGAGGTTCATGCTTGGTCAGAAGTTGAAGGCGTGGGCCACTACCGTTGGCTTCAAGGATCATTGAATCACTTGCCTCGTGAACAACAATTGGAGTTCATAGCAGAGGTTATGCGACAGATCTTCATTTTCTTACGTTGGTATTGACTGACGATAACATTGCTTCTCGGAGACCTCGAAGCTAAAGGAGGAGGTGATGTTAGAGACATAGTCCTTAGACCTTTCTAGATACAAGTTTCTAGAACCTTCTAGAAAGAAGTCTATAGAAACTTCCAGAAGATTCCTTGAATATTCTCTTGGAATATTCTTCAAATATTCTCTAAAGATTCCCTAAGAAGGCTCTAGAAGATTTTTAGAATATTCTAGTAGATTCTAGAAAGTTACTTGAGAAGCTTCCTAGCTCTTGGATAGTTGCTCGAGAAGCTTCATAGTTCTTGGGAAGCTTCTTGATGCGCTTCCTTAGAACCATAGGCCAGTAGTATATATAGGAGTCGAGGCTGAAGAGTTCTTCAGTCTCGACAATGCATCTGTTGAAGCTCTAGCTCAATTCTCTGGGCGTTGCTCTTGTACTCATCTAATAATCTAGTTCTTGTCATTTCTTCTTGAACTTCTTGTTTAGATTTCTTGTTTGTATTTTTTGGTCCGTGACACTTGTGCATCTTAGACTTGTGTATTTGATGTAATTGTCTTCTTGAAGACAAATTATAAATCTTATTTGTATTTTATAATCTTGTAGCTTGTTTGAGCATTTAGTGGCAGCTAAAGGCTGAGCGCTTTCTTCAAGCAACTCTCTCTACTACGTCAATACATTGTGGAAGGAAAGATTAGAACTAGAACTTGTTGCCATAGCTATCCAAATGGAGAGGCATGTAGAAATTCATCCTATACAAGCTTTTTTAAATGAGATTCTTTGTAACGAACTTTTTTTGGGGAATCAAAAAATTCTTATTAATAAAGTAAGTAATTTTTTTTATACATATGCCTCATATTTCTACATTGCTTACATCTTTTAATCATAGATTTTATGCTTTAATATTTTTTAGCTAGTTGAAATAAAGATGCTATTTTGGATCACATTAAAAGCTATTTTTTACAAATTTTGGAATAATACATAAGAATTGTTATAAATTTTAGGCTCAAATATGAATAAATATAGTGATAATATACATAATTTGAATCAAAAAAATTATATTATATCTAAGATAGGAATGCCATTTGATTTAATATCAAGAGTTATAAATCTAATTATGGATGAGATGATATTAATCAAAATAAATTATAACAATCTATCAATTAGATATTACTACTATTTATTTATTTTTTATCTTATGAAGGAATGTATTACCTTACAAGGACCTTTGCAATCTGAGCTTCTATCAATAATATATAAAGGTACATAAAAAGAATCTATTTGGTCTCACAACTACAAAGAAGCTACAAACAAGGATTGAAAGTAGAATGTTATCTTATCTAGATCTTGTTTCTTTTATAAATAAGGTTTTTATCTTGATTTTGATGGATGTTGTTGATGAAAAACCTCCACCACCTTTGTTGTATTTGCAAGATTCTTTATTGGCTTCCATATGCGTTTACTAATATCATATCCGTGCCAATGGATAAGATATTTTAATTTATTTCAGCGTAGCCTTGAATCTAAGACTTCTTCAACTTCAAATTCTTTATTATTGTCCACTTCTATAGGAGGAGGTGGAGCTTGTCTTCTTTTTGGTATGTCCATTGTCTTGTATGGTTTAAGAAGAGATATGTGGAATACAAGATGAATTTTCATTGACTCTGGTAGGTATAAATGATATGCAACTGGATTGATTTGTGTAGAAATAAAAAATGGTCCAAACCTTCGATAGTCCAACTTGTCACAAAGATGAGTGGTCTTGATATTGCAATGAAGTAACTATATCTTGTCACCCATGTGGAATGGTGGTTGTTCTTTTTAATAGACATCTACAATGATCTTTTGTTGTTCTTAAACTTCTTTTAACTGTGCCTTTATAGTTGCATATAGCTCTAATAAATGAATTGTCAAATCTTTTGCTACAAGATTATGAATTTTTAAAAAGTCAAAAGTATCAAGTCGTCAATAATAACCATAATTGGCAAAGATCGGTGTTTTTTTTGTAGAAGAATATGTCATGTTATTATAGGTAAACTTTGCCAATGGCAAAAGAGCTGTCCAATCATCTTCTTGGTAGTTGATGGTATATCTTAAATACTGCTCCAAAACTTATTTAATATGCTTTATTTGTCCATTAGTTTGAGGATGGAATGCCAAAGATAGTTTTATATCCACTTTTAGAATCTTAAAAAGAGTCCACCAAAATCTTGATATAAATTGAGTTCTCCTATTTGATATTTTATCCTTGGATAGTCCATAATAGCGATAGATATTGTCAAGAATGAGCTTAGCTGTTTCTTCACCTGTGATGGATTTTATACATGATACAAAATGTGCCATCTTGATAAAACGATCTACTATCATGAATATAAAGTCATAAAAATCTGAAATTGGAAGATCCATAATGAAATCTATAGAAACAAAAGACCATGGTTGTTTTGGAATGGGTAATGGCTGAAAAAGTCCGTAAGGTTGATGACAAGGAGTTTTTGATCTTGAATAAATATCACAAGATTGTACAAAATTTTTAATTGCTTTCTACATTTGATGCTACCAATAGTCTCTAAATATTAGTTCCAAAGTTTTGTTGTACTCAAAATGTGTTGCTACTGCCATGTTATTTTAAGTAAACTCTGCCAATGGCAAAAGAGCTGTCCAATCATCTTCTTGGTAGTTGATGATATATCTTAAATACTGCTCCAAAACTTATTTAATATGCTTTGTTTGTCCATTAGTTTGAGGATGGAATGCCAAAGATAGTTTTATATCCACTTTTAGAATCTTAAAAAGAGTCCACCAAAATCTTGATACAAATTGAGTTCTCTTATTTGATATTTTATCCTTGGATAGTCCATAATAGCGATAGATATTGTCAAGAAAGAGCTTAGCTATTTCTTCACCTGTGATGGATTTTGTACATGATACAAAATGTGCCATCTTGGTAAAATGATCTACTATCATGAATATAAAGTCATAAAAATCTGAAATTGGAAGATCCATAATGAAATCTATAGAAACAAAAGACCATGGTTGTTTTGGAATGGGTAATGGCTGAAAAAGTCCGTAAGGTTGATGATAAGGAGTTTTTGATCTTGAATAAATATCACAAGATTGTACAAAATCTTTAATTGCTTTCTACATTTGATGCTACCAATAGTCCCTGGATATTAGTTCCAAAGTTTTGTTGTATTCAAAATGTCCTACTATTGGAAAGTCATGACAAGCTTGAAGAATACGTAATCGAGTTTCACCTTTTGGAACATATAGACATCCCTTGAAATATAATAGATTGTTCTTAAATCCAAACTTGGAAGTATTATGAGACTTTGAAGGATTTTCCTTAATATCATGAATAAGAGGATCAAAAGACATACTTGACTGAACTTGCTTAATGAAAGTTGAATCAACAGTTAGTGTTGATTTCATTGTTCAAAGATGAAGATGCTCTAGCTTCAAGAGAATTATTCATTGTTGATCAAAAGCAGCATCTCTTTCCTTTGGTGCAAATTAAAATTATCTAGAGAATATATCTGATAAACCTTATTATTTTTCTAATTGAAAAATGATCTCGAATTCGAATCTTGACAAAGACATACTCTAATGGGCTTGGTGATGATTCAAAATATGTTTTGACATAAAATATTCAAGATTCTTATAATCTATTAATATGGTGACTAGGCTAGAAACACCTTCTAGATAATGGTGCCATTTTTGAAACAACTCTACGATTGCAAGAAGTTCTTTGTCATAGATCTCGTAGTTGATCTTGACTGCTAAAAATTTTCTGGAATAAAAAGCTATTAAGTGAAGTTTATTATCTATTCCCATTTGTGACAATACAACACCCAATGCAAAATTCGATGCTTCTGTTTCCATAAAAAATGGCTTAGAAAAATCAACGCCATTCATGATTGATGCAGAAACAAAGCTTGTCTTTAAAGCTTCAAATGCTACTTCCGCTTCTTGATTCCATTGAAGTTTGTCTTTACAAGTCAAATGTGTAAGTAAAGCTGTAACTTGAGAGAAGTCTTTAATGAAGATTGGATAGTAGTTTGCAAATTCCAAAAAGCATTGGACATCTCTTACCGTTTTTGGGATCTTCTAATCCATAATAGTTTGAATTTTCTTAAGATCCATCATAAGTCCATCATTTGAAATGATGTATCCTAAGAAATCGATTTGAGTATTATAAAATACATACTTTTTTATCTTGGCATAGACTCTTGCATCTCTTAGTTTTTGTAACACACGACGAACATGAAGTTCATATTTTTTGGAGTTCTTAGAATATATTAAGATATCGTCTAGAGAACAAACAACAAAATCATCTAAAAACTCCCGAAAGACATCATTCATTAGATGTTGGAATGCTGTTGATACATTTATAAGTCTAAAAGGCATGATGTTGTATTCGAAATGTCCATACCTTGTTTGAAATGCAGTCTTCCATTCATCTCCTTCTTTGATGCATACCAGATTGTATGCTCCTCATAGATCTATTTTTGTATAGATCTTAGCTTGATTCAATTGATCAAGGAGTCTAAATATCAAAGGTAGCACGTATCTGTTCTTGATGGTGATTTTGTTGAGTCCTCGATAATCGACACACATCCGCAATGATCCATTTTTTTTCTTCACAAATAAAATTGGAGCTTCTGCTCGAGATTTGGAATGGCATATGAAGTGCTTGGCCAGATTCTCTTCAATATACTCCTTGAGTTTAGCCAACTCATTTTGTGATAAATTGTAGATTGGTCCAAATGGCAATTGTACTCCTTCTTGAAGGTCAATTGAGCAGTCATAGGAATGATGTTCCAGAAGAGTATCCACATTTTTCTTCTCAAGTACATCTTAAAAATCTTGATATTGTCTTGGAATGCCACTTAAAGTCTTTCCACCAGTAAGAACAAGTGTGGCATAAATGACACAAGGTAATCATTCTTTTGCAGTATGCAAAAAAGCACTTATACCTACAAATATAGATTTAATTGTATTAGACTTATGACTTTCTACTTGATTAACTTTGCTCTTAGTTATACTTTTAGAAAAGTCAAGACTATAAGAAGTCCAATCTATTTTAGGATTATATTTTTTTAGCCATGATAAATCTAAAATAATTAGATTAGAGGAAGATCTAATGATACTAAATATTACAAAGCTACTATGACCATTAGTTTCTACTTCTATAGGAAGAGTTTCATGAATAACATCTCCTAAAGACAATGGACGACCATCTATGACTTCTACATGAACAGGTTTAGTTTTCTTCACTAAAAGTATGCTATATCTTTTAGCAAATTCTTCATCTAAGAAACATGTTGAGGCTCTTGAATCTAGGAAGGTAGAGGCTTTGTAATGTTTAGATCCTAAAATAATATTTATTATAAAACATGGAGAGAGTTATGAGCAGAGAATAAGATCTTTATTAGGTATTGTACAAGGTTCCAACCATATGGTGTCGTATGGCATGATTTACTATCTGGGAATATATTGGGTAACTAGTTGTAGAGAATTTAGCTTAAACCTTTATATGAATCTTATCTTTGCTTCCAAAACTCCTTTGATTTGCATAAAATTCAAAATATAACAAAATTCCTTCAAAACATATTTTTTCCACAAAGGATTTTCTTGTCCCAAATTTTAGATATTCATATCTCTTGATCTAACTATTTAATTTGTCTCAAATTCATAGGATAGGTAGAATTCACCTTTAACTTTTATCACAAAAAAAACAAACTACATATTCACTATTGATCTTTTGGCATCTAAGAAATCCTAGCAGATGCTCTAAATCCTAATTTACAAGCATCTAAGTACTATTTTCTTAATATCTCAAGAATCCAATATTCAAATATCAATAAAATTATGTATAAAGTTTATCAACATGAATTTACACATTCTTTGAAATTTTGAGCCAAAACTTTATCAAATTGCTGAAGATATAGCTCAAGACATAACCATTAGTAAATCAGGTCACTATTACCCTTAGATTGCATGTGTTGACTTCAAAACCTAATAACTCCTCTATGCCAACTTGGAATCCACCAAAGAGTATACAAAAAGTATAGCTGAAAAAGTGCTCTCTCCAATTGTAGTTGTCAATCTTCAATTGCCATTGGTATGCATGCGTTATGTCAAAAAGAGTTATAGTAGCTGCAAAATCAATACCTTAACTTTGAGCGCCTATATCTCTTTTATATAAACAATAAATAATACAAGATTTATACCAAAACCATAGCCAAAAACCTAAACTTGCTAATCCTAGCCTTCAAAGCTCGAATGGATCCAAAAAACTAATCTTAATCTCTAATATGGCCTTAGGTAGCTTCCTCAAAGACTATTGGTCATGATTTTTGATCAGTAGGAATGGAGATTTTCATCATTCATCTCCATTCATCTATATTGGTGCCCTAATTACTCTCTCTGCTACCAAAATCCTTCTTCAATCCTTTTTCTTATAAGATTTATATAATTTATGCTCTAAACACCAAATAAAAGAACCAAAATAAGTTTTCAAAGGTCACCAATGTCTAACAAAAGTGTTTCTAAATATTTAGAAGTTACTATCAATCAAAACCAATCTTAAAAGCTACTATCAAAAGAAATTAAAGTTATACAAATTCTATAGTAATCTTTTTAAACAATCTCTTTTCAAGGTAATAATCAAATTATATTCTACAATCAACTAAAATCTACTAACATGGCTGTCACCATGTTACTGAGTAAATTATATATTAAATATATAATTACATTATTTTCATATAGTAGCCGAACTACAACACGACAACGGTTCCTATTATAACCGGACAAATTTGTTTTTCGACATGCTATCTTCTTTGATTGTCGTACTCCTCATTTTATGGTTGCATCATTTCTTTGGACAATGTTGAGTAATGTGCTTAGGTTCTCCACAATATAAGCACAATCCTTCTTGACAACAACGAATCTTTTGTTGTTCAATAAAAGATTTGAAACATACCACATCAATTTGCATATCCTCTACTTCCGAATGTATGTATTGAAGAGATGTTGGTGTTGCCATTGAATTATAGTAATTTTGAGGTCCACTTTTACAGTTTTAAGATCAAAATTCAAAAAGACGATTGTCGCACTTCACAACAAAGTCAATTCCTTGACTCAATGTTTGAGGATCAAGTAAGTTGAGTATTAATTTTTTTACCTTATATTATAATCTGTAGAAAAATTAGCTAACAAATCTAGCATCATTTCACTTGATATTAATTGCAAGTTGTTAAAATTGTGAAGCATATAATGTTATTAATCGATTGCTTTGTAGTAAAATATGGATCTTGTTGGTTGTAACACGAATTGCATCATGTTCTCCATACATGGATCGAAACTCTACCAAAAAAGTCTTTAGATTTTCTAATATTGGATCTCGTTATTCAAAAAAAGATGAAAACCATGATAATGCTAAACCTGAAAGAAGCATACTAATGAATCTAACTTGTGATCTTGGAGTTGGATAGCTTTGGACTTGAAGTTCAATCACAAGTTGAACTTGATTGATAAATCTTCTAAACTTTGATCTGGTGCCATCAAACTTCTCGGGTAGAGCAATTCTAGGTTTTCTAATATTAGAAGGGCATTCCACTATAGGAAAAGGAATATGATTTGGTGCACATGTTGAAGCAGCTTCAATCATTTCTATATCTTCACTTCCTGCTAATCTTATTACTCCTTGTGATGGTAAATTGAGTTGATGCATCACAAGTATTAACTCCTTCAATTGTTCTTCCATTTGTGCCATTAAATGAGCTCTCAATTATACTCTAAAATTTAAATTTTTATTATTTTCCTATTTTATGATAATTAAACATGTTAGATTAAGATTTATATAAGTAGAATTTAGTTTTATAGAATTTTTAGGATTACAATCCTTGATGGTATAAATCATAGCCTAATTCCTTGAATTATGTTAATTAGGACTAAAGTGATAAGAGTTAGAAAATTAAAATAGTAACTTAGTTAATTTAATAATTTAGAGGTTGCTAGTCATTACTATAAGGATTGACTAAAAGCCTATGAATGCGTCTATAATCATTCACATGATTTAGGGGTTGGAATTATAATTCTCTAAAAGATTTAGGGAAGTTAGCAATGGTAATTTTGGATTTTCCTCCAAATTTGACAAATTTAAGCGGCATGGTGGTTCTTCAACTTAATGGGAGTCTTTTTAATGCAATGGTGGCACCAGATTTACCTCGTGGAGTGAAGAAAACAAGATCAGCAACCTCTCTTTCAAAATACAAGAGAAGCAATGAAATTCTCATTTTGAAGAATTTCACAAAAATTGCTAAGATCCTTGTAAGTAAAAACTTCCATGAAAATTATAATTGAGCATGGATTGAGGCATGTGAGTAGTCGATCTTAGCTTAAAAAGGTGTTTTGAACACAATAGTGAAGTTAGATTTACAAAAAAATGCTTTCTTGACCACTTACAAGAGCCATCAGCCTTGATAATAAGATTGGCTCTTGGATGAATGAAGGCCATAGATCTAGATTAGGGATCTTAAAAATCAAGGGTGGAGATGTAGCCACCCTTCTAAGAGCCTCAAATCAATTGCATAAGAGAGGCTTGGTTTTCCAAGCGCTCTCTCTCTCCTCTTTTGAATGAAGGGCAGAGCCATGCCAAAATTTGGCCGAAATCCTAATCTTAATTTCATTTCAATTTTTAATTCTCATTGTGAACCTTGTGATTGTGTATGTATGGATTTTTCATTGTGAAGGATGGTCATTAAGTTTTAAAATATGTTTCATTGAGGTAGATATCTCCTCGGCCTTTCAAATATCCCAAGGGTTTCAAGGGCATCGGAATTTCTTCAATCAGTCACTCAATTTCTGTTGTTCCAATGTGATATTTTGAATAGTTTTATCTTTTGTTGTTAGCATTCCAAAAAAATAAGACTTGCTTGATTTGGAATAAGAAGGAATTTTTGGTGAATTTTTGAGTTTGAGGGAGTTGACTACCTTTGCAGTTTGAATCAATCGAGTTTGGAAAGGCATTTCTCAGTGCTTGGTAATTCGATTTATTTGAAATTTTGGAAGCATCAAGATTTATAAGCTAAGCTCTGAAAGGCACAAGTTTTGGTGAATTTGAAGACAATCTGAATTTTTCGTGAATTTCTAAGTGAAGAGGATTGGTCACTGAGGCAGTTTGGATCACTCAACTTCAAGGGAGGAATTCTCAAGACTAGATCATTAGATTGCAACGAAGATTATTGGATGAAAAGCGTCTTCAAGTCAACCTTGCCACAAACTAAGAATCATTCAAATTGAAGCTCATTACAAATTTTGGACAATTTTAGAGTAGAAGGAGGTCGCTGCCCTCAATCCTTACGTGTTGTCAAGGTACCTTTGCTTTCACCTCTCTCACTTTATTTTTACTGTCATCTTCACAGTGACTTATAAGCTCCACATTTTACTTTTTGGCTAATAAATTTTAAGTTTAACTTTTAACCTTTAATATTTTCACTTTAACTTTTAACTTTAACTTTTAAATTAAAATTTTAATTTTAATTTTTCACTTAACTTTTAATTTTAACTTTTAACTTAATTTTTTTACTTAAACTTTTAATTTTAACTTTTAACTTAACTTTTTAATCTTAATTTTTAACTTAATTTTTTTAAACTTAAGTTTTTATTCTTAGAGTCAACTAATAATAATAACTTAGTTAATTATTTTTATTGTGTTTATATAGTAAATTTTATTTAACATGTTAATTTAATGTTGGTAACTATTACTTAGAAAGCCTAAAACTAATTGAATTTTTAATATAAATATTTAAATTAATCTAAAAATTACACAATTGGAAGCTCTTCAATTCCACCTCTTGGACTTATTGTGTGGCATAGGTTTCATCAAGTGGTGAAATTTGGCCTCACACATTACACTCTTCATTTCAGCAAATTCTACCATGATAACACTTAAAAAAAAGGTGTCTAATATCGCTCAAGACAAATAGAAGAGAGGACTTGAGAACAAAGAAAATACCAAGGACAACATCAGTTTAGAAGAGGGTAATTTGCAACTTCTAATACGCTTATGTCTTATTCAAAGAAAGGAATAATCCACTCTTAATCAAGATTAGACAAAGCTCTGATATTGTAAGTGTACTCTTGTCTATTTATCTAGGACAATTACTTGATAAAGACAAATAAACAAGTAAAACTTCTTTCAAAGAAACATGACAATATAGAAATAACTCAATATTTATATTAAGAAAGAAACTAGAATGGCTATTGCCAAAAGACAAGAAAACTAGAGACCCTTGAAACTAGACTAGAAGCAAGAAAAGAGTTGACAAGAGTGAAGAAGGCTTCACTCTTGTCTCTATATATACTATCTAACCAGAGGCTACATGGCAATATTCTATAGGACCTCCAATATGTGTTGACTTTGTAGGACACATGCCTTGACTTATAAGGCAAGTTTTTTTACATGTGGGCCACGTAATTAGCTTGGTCTTCAAGCTAATAACATGTGTGGCACATGGCCAACTTGTTGACCACGTTTCTAATCCAAAAAATCAATTAAAGATATCTATAAAGTCAAAGTAGTATCTATGAAGCTTCTAGGAAGCTTTCATAGCAAATATTATAGAATTAACTTATTTTTATGTACTTTTATTTACTTCTATTTATTTATACATGTACTTACTAGATTACATGTGTATGTCCATGACATCAACAAATTTTTCAAAGCATTAAACAAGTGGCATAAGACAAATAATCTATATTTCATGATTATTGATACGACTCTAATCCATCCTAGCAACACTTTATTTCCCAAATTTATTGAAAGACCTATAGTTATACCCCATAATAGTGATGCAAGACAAAATGGATTTAAAGATGGTAATTAAAGATAATTGTATAATTCTAATAAAGAGACTCATAATTTATTAGTACCAACTACACATATACAATAAATTATGCATACAATACAAAAAAAATCTTTCCTATGGATATAAGACAAGCTATTAAAAGAAAAACAAAGAAAGATATTAATATGAATTGGTTGATTAATGGACATTTTAAAAGAGTAGTAATTAATAATAAGACTACAAATAAGTTTACATCAATTGAAATAAGCATTGACATAATAGGAATAGGCACAAAAAAATATCTATTATACATGAGAAGATATAAAATAAGCATAAGATTTTTTTGGCATCAACCTTAATAGAAGAATATCATGAAGATTTTTTTTAATGGAACTCATATTATTATGGCTATGAAGAATGATATCAATATAGTCTAATTAGCAACCAAAAAAAATTCAAAAGAGATGCTCTACTTTTTTAGCCTCATACCTTAAAATCAAAGAACGAATACATATACACTCCCTTCTTAGCTTCAATTAATGGTTACACAAGCAAAGATTGAAAAATTCTCTATTAGGCTCATCTGTGGCACATTGTCTTTCATTAAAGATAATTCCTCAAGTTAATAAGTAGTTGATATATTCAAGAACCAATAGAATTATCTATCTCTATTTATATTAAAATATAGGTCACTCTATGGCACTCAAAGTCATACATGATAAAACTACACCACCTCTCATCTTAATATAAAAATATGAAGATTAGACATATGTTTTAGAACATGTAAGGCCTCTATGCTCCCAAAAAAATCAAATTAATATGAAACTACATGCAAAGAAACTTAACAACCTTAAATATTTGTACTTATAAGAGCATAAATTATAAAAAAATATACAAATGTACTAAAAGATAGAATTTTGCCTAGTGTAAGCTTTTATAACAAAAAAAAACTATCATGGCATTGTTGTATTATGGTTCAGCTACTATTTAAGAATAATGCATATATATTTAATGTATAATTTATTATACAATATAATAAAAGCTATTTTATTAGATTTTAATTGCTTACAAAATGTAGTTAGATTGCTGCTTTGAAATAATTAGTCTAAAAAGGCTACTATCAAGATTGATTTTTATGTTGATAATAGTTTTTATATACATAGAGCCATCTTAATTAAACATTGGTGATTCTTGAAATCTTGTTTTATTTTTTATTTGATATTTAACAATCATATTATATAAAAATTATATAAAAAAAGATTTGAAAAGAAATTTTATATGAAAAAGATAGTTTGGCCATCTATATAGATAAATAGAGATAGATGATAAAAATCTCCAAGTTATGCCTAATGGACTTCAAAGAGGTTGTCCTATTAGAGATTAGGATTATTTTTTAAAGACATTCAAACATCAAAGATTAAGATTATTAAGTTTAGGATTTTACATATGATTTTGGTAAAAATTTTGTATGATTTGGAGTTTTTTTGAAAGAAATATAGGTGCTCAAAGTCAAGGTATTAATTTTTTATCTATTATTAAACTTTGAGGCATAGCACACAAATATAAAGAGCTATTGAGGATCAAATTATATGATTAAAAAAATGGTTTTAAGGACCATATTTTGCATATAAAAAGCAATAGATTTAGAATTGATTTAGAGGAGCAATGACTAATTGAATACAATACTTCTAATTTGATGTTTTATCAAAGGCATAAATCTCAAAGAAAGAAATCCTCAATACATCCTTGTGACACTGAAAAGAACTAGAAAGCCACTCAAAGATGATATAATATTGAACTAGAATAGCTATTCCCAAAATCAAAAAAGCTAAAAAGTCTAGAAATAAGACTAACGACTGAAAAGGCATTAATAAAAATGAAGAAGGCTTTATTCTTACTTCCATATATAATCTTAACTAAGAGCTATGTGGCAATGTCCTATAGGACCTCTAAAATGTGTTGACTTTATAAGACATATATCTTAACTTGCAAGGCAAGTTTTTCTTTAGTATCCTTATGAAGTATAATTCTTGAACTTCAAAAACTCATATTTTCTAGTTGGACCATTTAAACACACTCAAATTTTATATAAAGTACTAATGTATTTATAACAACTATCACAACAAATTTCAATTGTAAATTCATCACAGATCTTAAGATATCACCAAAATCCTAATAATAGCTTCAAATCCTAGTTTTTATACACCTGTTTGTAATTTTCTTCATATCTCACAAAATAAGCATATAAATGCCATAAAATTTATATGTGTAGTTTTTTAATATAATTATTTTTTTTTTCTAAAAAGTGTGAGCCAAAAATTCTTCCAAAAATTCAAGATATGGCTCCAACCATTATTATGAATAAAATCACTTACTTACTACTTATGATTTGGATGCACTGAATTCAACCCTCTATAATATCTTCATCCAAAGTCTAAATTCATCAAACAATATATGAAAAATGTAGTCAAGGAAGTGCTCTCTTCAATCTTAGTCACCAATCTTTCGTTGCTCTCCATACATGTATGTTATGCCCCAAAGAATGACAATAGGTATGAAATTGACACCTTAACTTTGAGCACCAATAATTTCTTCATAAAAACTCCAAATCACACAAATTTTGCATCCTATCTTTACCCAAAAATCTAAACTTGTTTATCTTAGCCTCCAAAGTTCAAATGACCTCAAAAAAAAAACCCTAATTCCTAATAAGATCTTAGGTAACCTCCTTGAAGTCCATTAGGCATGGCCTTTGACCAATAGGAATGAAGATTCCCATTCTTTGCCTTCATCCAACCATGCCTTGCTTTCATCCCTTTCAATAAGCCTTCTACTAGTTAAGATTTTCTTCTTTAGGCTCTAATTTCCTGTCAAGGCTTCATACTAAATATTTAGGTCCTATAATTTTTTTAAATGCACCTCTGATCTTCTTATTCATGATATTAAGAATCTTTCTTGTAAGTCTCATGATGCTTCTAAGTTTGAATTCAAAAATAATCTATTTTTTTTTAAAAGTTACCTATATATTCTAAAAGAAGAAGCATGTTTATATATTCTTCAAGCATGTCATGACTTTCTAGCACCTAGATATTTTAGATACAATAAGACTTTGGAACCTATATCTAAAAAATTTCAGTGCTCACAAATATAAAAAGTAATGAAAGGCTCTGTCCAGTTATGTAGCATTTGTTCAAGGTCAAAAATTCCTTGTCATTGACCCTATGGACTTCTCCAACGATTACCCATATCCAAACAACCATGATTTTCTATTTTTATAGATTTTATCATAGTGTCATATGGCATGATTTTCTATCTAGAAATATATTAGATATTTTGTTGTAGAAAGTTTAGCATTAACTTATTGTCTAATTTTAAATAAGTGATATATCCTTATTATAGAAGAAAAATAAATATAATAATATCAAAAGATATTTTATTAATAAAAAATCTTCTTAAATTTAAGAATCTTTGTACATAAGGCTTTTTAAAGCATCTGAAAATGCCTTAACATTCTTTGCTATATCAAATCATAATTAATTATTTGTTGGTAAATTAGATTTTTAATAAATTCAAAGAAAATCTATAATCTCCTTTCAAAAATTCAACTTTATATCATAATTTTTTCATAGCTTTATATCTCTATCTTTTACATATATATAAATTCTTGGCTTCCAAAAATCCTTCTACTTTGAATAAAATGCCCAAATTATAACAAAATCCTTTCAAAATATTTTTTTCTCCCAAAAGATTTTTTTATAAGTTTTAGAAATTCATATCTCATGATCTAAACATTTAATTTTTCTTAAATTTTTAGATAATATAGAATTTATCTTTAAGCTTTATCATAAAAATAATAAATTATAAATTTATTAGTGATCGTTTGATATCTTAGAAATCCTAGTAGGTACTTTAAATCCTAATTTACAATCACTTGAGTACTATTTTTTCTATATCTCAAAGATCCAAACTCTAAATACTATAAAATTTACATATAAAACTTAGTTATACAATAATACAAATTTTTAAAATTTTTGAGTTGAAATCTTATCAAATTATTCAAGATATAGCTTAAAACACAACTACTAGTAAATCAAGTGACTAATTGCCATTAGATTACAAGTATTGACTTTAATTTCCTATATCTCCTTAATTCCATGTTTGAATTCATCAAGCAATACCTAAAATATATATCTAAAAAAGTGCTTTCTTTAATTCTAGTTGCCAATCCTTTATTGTTTTTTGTACACGTGCGATATATCCATAAGAATGACAATAAGTACAAAATCAATATCTTAACTTTGAGCACCTATATTTTTTTCATAAAAGCTCCAAATGATAAAAATTTTGTACCAAAATAATATACAAAAACCTAAATTTTTTGATTTTAGCCTCTTAAATTAGAATGGCCTTGAAAGAATAATCCTAATTCCTATTAAGGCCTTAAGCAGCCTCCTTGAAGTCTATTAGGTATATAATTTGGCCAATAAGAATAGAGATTTTCATCATCTATCTCCATTCATCCATATAATTGACTTAATTATTCTTTTCATATTAAATTTTTTTTTTAATCTTTTTTTTAATAAATTTTGCATAATACGTGCCTTAAATATCAAATTAAAGAAATAAAATAAGATTTTAAGAATCACCAATGTCTAATAAAGATAATTCTAAATATATAAAAACTATTATCAACAAAAAATCAACCATAATTAAAGCCTTTTTAAACTAACTACTTCAAAGTAGTAATCTAATTATATTTTTGACTAACTAAATCTATTGTTGTATTGTGGTTCAATTATCATGTAAAAATAATGTATATATATATATATATATATATATATATATATATAGAATTTACTATATAATCTGGTGAAAGCTATGTTATTAAGCAGAGATTATCAATAATAATATAATATATTATTCTACTTATTAAACATCTTTTTTTTTATTATTAATTATGGTTAACATCCACAATTTGATACTTTTGATTTTTTAAAAGTTGATAATCATGCAACAAAAGGTTTGGTAAAGTATTTGCATTCTTCTTTTCAAATACATCTTAACAAGCTTGATATTGGCTTAAAATCCCACTTGAAGTCATTTCGCCATTAGAAATGGATGCAACATAATTAACACAAGATAATCCTACTTTTGCAACATATAAGAAAGCTCTTGCACCTACAAATATAGGTTTAATTGTATTAGACTTATGACTTTTTACTTGATCAACTATACTCTTTGTTATACTTTTAGAAAAGTTAAGACTATAAGAAATCTAATTTATTTTAGAGTTATAATTTTCTAGCCATAGTTAACCTAAAATGATGGATTAAAAGAAAATCTAATGATATTAAATATTATAAAGCTACTATAACCATTACTTCTTATTTCTATAGGAAGAATTTCATGAATAATATTTCTTGAAGACAATAAACGACCATCTATGACTTCTACGTGAACATGTTTGATTTTCTTCACTAAAGATATGCTATGTCTTTTTAGCAAATTCTTCATCTAAAAAGCACACTGAGGCTCTTGAATCTAATAAGAGAGAGGCTTTGTGATGTTTAGGTCTTAAAACAAGGAGAAGATTCTAAAGAAATAATATGACCTTTACTAGGTGTTGTACAAGGTTCCAATTGCATGATTCCTATTGTAGCTGAAAAATCTTATTTTTTGACATACTAACTTTTTTGATAGTTGTACTCTTCATTTTATAGTTGCAATGCTTCTTTGGATAATGTTGAGCATTAAGCTTAGGTTTTCTACAATACAAGTACAATCCTTCTTGATGACAACAAGGCTTTTCTTATTCAATAAGAAGTTTGAAACGTAGTGCATCAATTTTCATATCCTCTACTTTTGAATGTGTATATTGAAAAGACATTGGCATTGTTATTAAATTATAATAACGTTGAAATGTACTTGTGCAACTCTTAGATCAAAATTTAAAAAGTCTCATGTTACATCTCATAATAAAGTCAATTGCATAATTCAATATTTAAGGATAAAATAAGTTGAACATCAATGTTTTTACTTCATATTATAATTCATAGAAAAATTAGCTAACAAGTGCAGCATCATTCTACTTGATATTAGTTTCAAGTTATTAAAACTATGAAGTATATAATATTACTAATCTATTGTCTTGTTACAAAATATGGATGTTATTGGTTGCAACATGAATTTTATCATGTTTTCTATACATGAATTGAAACTCCAACAAAAAAGCCTCTAAATTATTTAATATTAGATCTTATTATTCAAGAAAAGATGAAAATTATAATAAGATTGAATTTGAAAAGAGTATACTAATGAATCTAACTTGTAATTCTAGAATTGAATAGCTTTGGCATTGAAGTTCAATCATAAATTATACTTAATTGATAAATCTTCAAAAATTAGATCTTATATCATCAAACTTCTTAGGTAGTGCAATCCTTGGTTTTCTAATAGTAGAAGAATAGTCCACCATAGGAGAAGGAACATCATTTGGTATAAATATTGAAGCGGTTCTATTTATTTCTATATCTTTGCTCCCTACTATTCTTCTTGTTCCTTGTGGTGGTAATTTGAGTTGATGTATCACAAGCATTAATTCTTTTAATTGCTCTTGCATTTGTGCCATTAGACTTTTTATTTCAAAAAGCTCTACCATGATAATACTTAGGGAAGAGAAGATATCTAATATCACTCAAGAGAAATAGAAGAGAGGACTTGAGAACAAAGAAAATATATTAAAGAAAATACTAGTTTAGAAGAGGGTAATCTACAACTTCTAATATGTTTATGTCTTATTCAAGAAAAAGAAGTAATCTATTCTTAATTAGGAAAAGATAAAGTTCTAATATTATAAGAATATTCTTATCAATCTATGAAGGACAAAAATCCGATGAAAACAAATAAATAAGTGAAACTATTTCAAAGAAATATGATAAAATAAAAATAGAAAATATGTATCTTAAAAAAGAAACTAAAATATCTATTATTAAAAGACAAGAAAACTAAAGGTTATTAAAATTAAACTAGAAGAAAGAAAGGAATTGATAAGAGTGAAGAAGACTTCACTCTTGCTTTTATATATACTATCTATCTAAGATCAATAGGGCAATGCTCTATAGGACCTTCAAAAATATGTTGACTTTGCATGACATGTATCTTAACTTGTAAGGCAATTTTTTTATATAAATGCCACATAATTAACTTATTCCACAAGCTATCTATATGTATTACATGTGGCTAATTTATTGACAAAGTTTCTTATTTAAAAGTTAACTATAAATGCATTTAAAGTCAAAATTATATCTATGAAGCTTTTCAAAAGTTTTTTTTGAAGATATGATGAAATTAATCTACTTTTATCTACTTCTACCTAATTATATAAGCAGTTATTGGAGTAAGTATATATGTTCATGACACTAAAGACTCCTTGAATAATAGTGGGTGCTTAGTTTTGTTGCTTGGGATCTGATTTTGATTCATATTCACAACCAATATTGTATTATACATATTTTTGCTTGAAAATGCACTAGGCACTTACCTATGGAAGGTAAATAAAAATGCAACAATAATTCTATCAAGTTAAATAGAGCCTTAATTAAACTTTAAGTAATTCCTAATAAATTCAATCAAACTAAAGCCTATGAAAAAAGATTAAAGAAGTTACAAAAGAAACATAAAGAAGCCATGATTTAATCTCAAAAAGAAAAAAAAAATCTTAAAAAAATATAAAAATAAACCTTTAAATAAATGATAATAATTTTTAAAAAATATTAAAAACCAAAAATTTAAAGAAATAATAAAGAATCTTAAAAGAGTATTAAAAATAGAAACTTTAATGTAATCTAAATTGAAATCCTAACTAAATCTTAACTAAATCTTAGGTCAAATTCTAATTGAAATCTTAATTGAATCTTAATCAAATCTTAGTTCAAATTCTAATTGAAATTCTAATTGAATCTTAACCAAATGCTAACTCAAATTGTAATAAAATCCTAGACAAATCCTATTGAAATCTTAGTCAAGTTCTAAACCAAATCCAAATCCTAACAAATTTTTTGACCAAATCCTAAATCTTAACTAAATTGTACACAAACTCTAAATCAAATCCTAATCAAATCTAAGATCTTATACAAATATTTAACAAACCCTATAGAAAAATGAAACCTCAACAATTAATATTCAAACCATTGATATCAATTCAAAATTTGAACATTTTTTAATATCTTAGTTAGAAAAAAGTGCAAGAAAGATGAAATTAAACAAACTTAAGAATTGAAAGAAATGCAAGATAATCTAATTAGGTGTTGGGCGGCCTCCTACTCTAATCTAAATATTAAACTTTCAGTGCCAATATTTCTTTTTTGAATTGTTGAATTGCTTTCAAATTTTACTTAAATATTGAAAATTATGGTTAATATTTATATAAAAAAAATCACTTCAATCCAATTGATAGATTGCTAAAGATCTTAGAAATACTTAATAACCCTCAAATTCTAATTTTTAAGACCTTAATCCACAAAAACCTTAATTTATATTTTAATCTGATTATTCGATTGATGCCAAAATTTACATATAAATTTAAAATTATCACATCAACACACTATCCAAATTTCATCCATATATATACTATAGAAGTCAAGAAATCTTCAAATTTATAAATATATTTTTATTTGTCAAAATCTAATCCTATTAAAAATATCATTAATTTTGAAAATCCTTTAAAATCTCAATATTGATCCAAATGACTTAAAACCAATGCTTAAAAATTTCTAATCAAGTCCACCATCAAATTTCACTCTCCAATCTACAAAAGAACTGTAGGATTACTATAGATGTGTAGTTTTGTACCTTCAAATTTGATTTTAATCTAGATTAACAACTGGTCCTCTCTGAGTATCAATTCTTAGTTTTTTGAAGTAATTTTTGCTAATATGTTCTCTTAATTTCTTCCTATATATGCCTATATTATTTAATTTTTTAATCTAATTTATTTTATCTTATTTATGATCCTACAAATTAAATAAAAACCTATTTTGTAAAAAGGTAATATTAGTACTTTTTAATTTTAGTATCTTTTTTATTATTATCTATATTTTTAAGATAATTTTCTACAATATTTAAAAATAAAATCTTTTATAATATATTTTTTTCTTTCATTTATTAATCATGTTATATCACAATACCAATCCTTTCTAGATATCAATTTTTGATAATTTAAGATAATTTAAGCTTAAATCTATTTTAATTCTTTCTTAAAGATGCCTATACTATTCAATTATCTCATTTATTTTGATTTGAATTATTTATGCCTCTATAAAGTAAATAAAAGTCACTTCTATAAAAGACAATATAAAGACTAAATTTTTTTTTACTACCTTCCTATTATTTTTTATTTTTTTATTAGATCTTTCTACTAGGCTCTTCTATAATAATATCCATATTTTTATTTTCATCATATAGTTGAGTTACTACACAATACTCTGTCCTACAATCATGTATTATGATCTTGTAATTTTACAATCTTGTATGATCTTATATTTTATACTTCTTCAATCTAGTATCTACTTTGTCAATTGTATAGTAGCTCCAAGGTTGCTCAATGATATTATGACAACATAGTATCTTAGAATAGTGACCTTGTACAATATTATATTTCAATATAATAGTTCAACTGGTTTCTAGTGTCTAATGTGGTAGTGTTTAGTGTCACAAATATACATAAGTATTTTAGTAAATACCTATATAATTAGGTAGGAATAGAAAAAATTAGATAAAAATAAATTAATTTTATTAGACCTTTTAGAGAAGCTTTCTAAAAGCTTCATAGATGTTGCTTGACTTTACATATGTTTGTAGTTGATTGGTACGTTAGAAACTTAGTCAACAAGTTAACCATGTGTTAGTAGCTTGCGAAACAAGCTAACTATGTCACGTCTATATAAAAAACTTGCCTTATAAATTAAGACATGTGGTTAGCAAGGTCAATATATTTTGGAGGTCCTATAGGACATCGTAACGTAGCTTCTAGTTATAAGTATATAAAGAGGCAAGAGTGAAGCCTTCTTCAATCTTGTCAATGCCTTTCTACTCCTTAGTCTTGTTTTAAGATTTTTTAGTCTTCTTATTTTTGTCAATAGCCATTCTAGTTCAATATTATATCATTTATGAGTGACTTTCTAGTTCTTTTTATTAATACAAGAGTGTCTTGAGGATTTTCTTTCTTCAAGATTCATGTCCTTGATAATTTCAAAAAAGTGCTAACATATTATTTTTGTCTTGTTTTAGAAGTGAGTGGATTACTCTACTTTTATTGTTGTATTTTGAAGGTTGCAGATTAGCCACCTTTAAATAAAAAATATTATTTTTTAATACTTATCTTTTCCTTAAAGAGAGTGGATTACCCTTCTTTGTGAATTTTTTTATTAGATGTTACAGATTATCATCTTTTAATTTAACTTTTTGAATTTTTTTGAGTTGTCTAAAAAAATAAGATTATGGATGCTACTCTTAGCAAAAGTGAAAATAGATTTGTAACTATTATAGATCTTCATGAACTTGTCAACACTCTAAGAGTAGAAATCTCATATATTTTCAACAAGAATCATAGAGGTACTATGCCTACACCTATTGTAAAACAGGTAAATAAATTTTGTGGTAAGTTACTGGTTGGTTATTGACAACCTTGAGAATTAGACTTATGGTTAGGCAGTTTAGTTGGTAACAGTAGGATGTTAGTAGAACAAATGGTTAAGAATTCAAAGGGTCATAACTTTTCGAATTTGCTCACTGACGGTCCATCTTTTGGTAGGATAAAGAGGTTGAGAAGTGGGAGATCGGAGCTAGACTATGAGAGTTGTAAGCCAGGGTAAGCTTAATGCTACCTCTTTATTTTCTTTGCTTTTATTATTTGCTTATAAAGAATTGTGATTGAGAGAAGTAATGTTGAAACTGTGATTAGAATATTATAGAATATGACTTTGGACTGACCGTTTTGGAAAAAATCTGTGACCTTGAGAATTGAGATTATCGAATTGTGTTGTGTTAAGTGAAGATATTGAATTCTGTGTGATGAATTGAGAAACTGAATATAATAAGTAAGCTGGAGATCAGTAATTGAATATATATAAACCACAAAGAGAGTAAGTGGGAAATGAACTGATAAGAATATGGAAGTATTGTTGAATTGATAGTCATAGAATAGATTATGTATTGAATTAAGATGGAAGTAGTAAGCCTTGGTGTTTTGTAGTTTGATAATTGATTTTAGATGGTTAGAGTACAATCAATTGTCACACTAATAGATACAATTTATATAATCAGTCTTTCCCCGTGTTCGAATCCACCTCTATTAGTTCAATTGCTTTGGTATATTGAAGCTTGAACAGAACGAAAACAATACATATAAAAAAAGTTTAAAGTCTATAAAAAGAAATTGTGTAGTTGAAGGAAGCAAGTAGATCAACTTCACAACCAAATCTATCAAGTTTTGCTTTTACAAGTATGACTAGGATAAGGATTAGTATGCCTTAGAAGTTTGATGGAACGATATCAAAATTTTGAGGATTTTTACAACAAGTCAAGTTCTATCTAAGGTTGCATCCTTTGTAATATTCTAATGGATTTACTCAAGTCGGATTCATATGTGCATTTCTATTAAGAAGTACTCTCTATGGGTTTGCACCTTTAATTAAAAAAAATTTGTATTTCTTTTATGAGTTGAATTCATTCCTAGGAATTTTTATTTCTACATTTGAAAAAAATGATCGAGAAAGAATAGTAGAGACCAAACTCTTATCTTTACGGTAAGGATTATAATTAGCCACTATAAATGCTGCTAAATTCTAAAACCTCACTTGCGACATGGACTAGATTGACAAAGCCCTTATCAATTAATTTTGATATGGATTGAAGGATAATCTCAAAGACTTGTTACAAATAATATCAAAGACAGAATCTTTAGAATAATTTATTGCTAAATTTGTTACATGTGACAATCGATTATTTAAAAGATATCAAAAATAAAGATATGGCTAGAGTGGAAAAAATCAAATAATGACGATAGTTCCTAAATCTTTAGAAACTTATTTATCAAAGCCAAAATCAATTCAAATTGATATGATATGTTTTAAATTCCTTATAAAACAAGAAAAGAATTGATGGCATCAAGAAGGTTATACTTATATTATAGAGAAGCTAAATATATTGCTCAATATTGTCCAAAGAAACAATGCAATGACAAAATGAAAAGCATGATTGCCAAAGAAGATAATGTGTCAAAAAACAAGTTGCTCTAGCTATAATAAGAACCATGTAATTAGATTCATATGCAATATCTAGTAAAGGTTGTATTCTTTTTTCTGATTTTTCACCTTATTTTATAATAGAAGTCTATTTAGGATCCAAAAATCACAAAGTCTTAGCCTTGTTGGATTCAAGAGCCTCATCTTATTTTATAGACAAAGACTTTGTCAAAAAACAAGATATATCGTTCGTTAAGAAAATCAAATATGTGCATATAAAAAAAATAGATAGACATTTATTGTCTTCTCAAGATGTTATATGTGAAACTATTCTTGTAGAAGTAGCAACTAGTAGTCACAATACTTTAGTAATATTTAGTATAATTAAATCTCATTTTAATCCAATTATTTTAGGATTATTGTGATTAAAAAGATATAACCCTCAAACAGACTAGATTTCTTACAATCTTAATTTTCCTATAGTTTAGTCCAAGGTCTTGCTAGGCAAGTAGAATTTTGTAAGTCTAGTATATCCAAACTCTTATTAATAGGTATCAAAGCTTTCATACATGCCACAAACAAAGGACTATTTCTTTTTATATATGCCACATCTATTGCCAATGGTGAAAAGTTATCAAGTAATATTCCTAGCCAATATCAAGATTTCCATGATGTTTTTGAAAAGAACAATGGAGATATTCTTTCAAAGTATTATCCTTTTGATTGTACCATCAATCTTCAAGAAAGAACTCAACTACCATTTGTACCAATCTATAATCTATCATAAAATGAGTTGACTGTACTCAAAGAGTATATTGATGAGAACTTGTCTAAGAACTTTACATGCCATTGTAAATCTCTAGCTCGCACTCATATTTTATTTATGAAGAAAAAAGATGGATCTTTGAGGATCTATGAGGAGCATATAACTTAATCTGTATCAAAGAAAGAGATGATTGGAAGATTGCTTTTCAAACTAGGTATGAATATTTTGAATATAATGTCATGCCTTTTGGACTCATGAATGTACCAATTACTTTTTAATATCTAATAAATGATATCTTTTGTAAGTTTCTTAATGATTTTGTCGTCTATTATTTAGATAATATTTTAATCTATTTTAAGAATATAAAAGAGCATGAAGTTCATGTTTGTCATGAGTTACAAAAACTAAAAGATGTAGGATCATAAGCAAAGATGAAAAAGTATATATTTCACACTACTCAAGTTGACTTTTTGGAGTATATCATTTCTAATGAAGGTCTTACAATAGATCCAAAGAAAATTCAAACTATCATAAATTGGAAGATCCCAAAAACAATAAGAGATGTGTAATACTTTTTGACCTTTGTAAATTATTATCAAATCTTTATGAAGAACGTTTCTCAAGTTGCAGCTCCAATTACACATTTGACTTGTAAAGACAAACTTAAATAGAATAAAGAAGCTTAAGTATCGTTTGTTGCTTTAATTTTTTTTTTTTTTTTTTTTTTTTTTTTAGGCAAACTTTGTATATCGTTGACTTTTCTAAAGAATTTTTTATAAAAATAGATGCATTAGACTTTGCCTTGGGTGCAATATTGTCACAAATAAGAACAGATGACAAATTCTATCAAGTAGCTTTTTATTCCAAAAAATTTTCAACAATTGAGATTAATTATAAGATCTTCAATAAAGAACTTATTACAATTATAGATTCATTTTAAGAATGGCATCATTATCTAGAAGGTGCTTGAAGTCCAATCATAATATATACAAATCACAAAAACCTCAAGTATTTCATATCTGTACATGTTTTGAATCGTTGCCAAGCCTCTTTGAATATGTCATTATCAAGATTTGATTTCAAAATCATATATCTGCCTAGAAAAAAAAAAGGTTTATTAGATGCTTTTTTTAGATGCTCTTATCTTCTACCAAAAGAAGTTTATATATCTTTTGATTAACAAAGAAAAATCCTCTTGAAATTAGAGCATTTTCATCTTTGAGTAATGAAATCAACATTGATTGTTGATTTGACCTTTGTCAAACAAATTCAATTAAATATGTCTTTTGATCCTCTTATTTATGATATCAAGAATCTTTCTTCTAAATTTTATAATGTTGCAAAGTTTAAATTCAAGAACAACCTACTCTACTTCAAAAGATGCTTATATGTTCTAAAAGTAAAAGCACATTTACTTGTTTTTTAAACACATCATGAATTTTCGGCCACAGGATATTTTAGATACAACATAACTTTAGAGCCTATATCTAGAGATTTTTAGTGGCTGCAAATGTAGAATGCAATAAAAAACTTTATCCAATCATGTGACATTTATTCAAGATCAAAAACTCCTTATCATCAATCTTATAGACTTCTCCAACTATTGCCTATAGTTGAATAATCATGGTCTTTTATTTATATGGATTTAATAACATATCTTCTAAGTTCACATTTATATGATTCTATATTTGTAATTATAGATCAGTTCAGCAAAATGTCATATTTTGTACCATGTATAAAATCTCTTTCAAGTGAAGAAAAAACTAAGCTTTTTATTAACAATATCTATCGCTATTGTGAATTATCAAAGGATATTATATCAGATAAGGGGACTCAATTTGTATCAAGATTTTGGAAAAACCTATTTAAGATTCTAAAAGTGGATATAAAGCTCTCTTTGACTTTTCATCCTCAAACTGATGGCCAAATGGAATGGGTGAATTAGATTTTGGAGCAGTATTGGAGGTATACCATCAATTATCATCAAAATGATTGGACAACTCTTTTGCCATTGGCAAAGTTTACATTTAATAATTCTGTACATTCTTCTATTCAAAAAATACATTTCTTTGCCAATTATGGTTATCATCCACAACTTGATACTTTTGAATTTTCAAAAGTTGATAATCTTGCGATAGAAGATTTAGTAAATAATTTGTCAAAGCTATATACAACAATGAAGACACAATTAAAGGAAGCTTAAGAATGACAAAAGATCAACATGGATGCTGTTAGAGACATAGTCCTTAGAACCTTCTAGACACAAGTTTCTAGAACCTTTTAGAAGCAAGTCTCTGGAACCTTCTAGAAGCTTCCTAGTTGATAGAAGTTACTTAAGAAGCTTCCTAAATAGGAGTATATATTGGAATTGAGGCTGAAGAGTTCTTCAGTCTCGACAACACATCTCTTGGAGCTCTAGCTCACCTCTCTGGTGTTGTTCTTGTATTCATCTGATTAATCTAGTTCTTGTGACTTCTTCTTGAACTTCTTGTTAGATCTCAAGCTTGTATTTCTGTGTCCGTGACAGTTTGTGGAGACTGAACTCACCTCAGATATCAGAGCTAGTTTCTTCGTCGTTAGAGTATGGATTACTCCTCTGCTTGAAGGTGTACTAGCATTTTAGAGGTTGCGGATTACCCTCCTCTAAACTGATACTTCTTTTGTTACAATATTCGAGTCTTATTCTTCTTGAAGAGAGTGGATTACTCCTTATCTTGAATCTCTTAAGGCATTTTAGAGGTTGTAGAGTACCCTCCTCTAAACCAATATTGTCTTCTTATAGAGTCATTTCTGTCCTTCTCTTAGAATGGCCGGAGGCCAAGATATTACTATGACGAAAAGTTCAGAATCCAAATTGGATGCTATCATGAATGCCCTCGCTATGTTGTCGCAAAGAACAGCAGAGATTGAAGGAGTCGTGGCAAGGCTTCATAATGATGGAGCATCTGGAATGGCACAATCTAGGTTGCACCAACCTCAAACTTCTGCACTTGGAGAAGTAACTTTGCCTCAGGTTCGATATGCACCGCTCGTTCTACAACATAAAGAGCCCCGAGTTAGCCTTCCAAACAAGTTTGATGGTATGCTGTCAGGTTGTAACACGAGTATACCGTGAAAATATAAAGAAAGGGGACTTTTATTAATTTTCAATTACCTCGAATATTGGGAGCAACGACCAACTCCAGTGCAAATACTGAGTGGTCAGGTTCAGTCACCCCATTACAGTCAGCCGGGGCATACTGAAATGCTCCATTCGATTCCAATAACGGGAGTCAGCAGGAAGAGAAAGGACCAATTCACGCGATGGATGAGCCTAGTTTGAAGAGCCAATTGGATCCAATTTCGAGAATCCAATCCGGGTCCTCTTACCCAATATGAGACCTGCATTAGTCGGGCAATCCAATGCAGTCTAGTTACGGGAAAATCCAGATTACTATGGGCATCTTACCCAATATGAGACCTGAATTGGTCGGACAATCCAATGCAGTCTAATTATGGGAAAATCCAGGTTACTACGGGCATCTTACCCAATATGAGACCTGAATTGGTCGGGCAACCCAATGCAGTCTAATTACGGGAAAATCCGGATCTTAGTACTGAACTCTTATCTAATATGAGACCTGAATTTGTCGGGCGACTCAATGTGGACTCGAGTACGGGGTTTCGATTCTGTTTCAGGCTGTCCTATTCTCTGTGTCGTTTCAAGGAAGGTTGTTTTCGGTAAATGGATCTCTTAAAGGTAAAAACGAACGAGAAAGCTCTGACGGCGGGAGCCAATTTCGGATCTAAGCTCTGACGATGGGAGCCAATTCCGGATCCAAGACGGAAGATTGAAGAAATTCAGAGGATAAGGTTAGGGGGAGAATAAGTTTTGGGGGAGGTTTTTTTTTTTGGGAAGATAAGGAAGAACTAGCTTCAAGCTCTTAGGAAGGTTACTAGTTCGGTTTCATTGGAGGTTTTTGAAGATCAAGGGGATTGGAGAGGAGCTTCATGCTTCGGGTCGGGGAAGAAAAGACGGAGAATTGGGTTTTTCTTCTTCATAGAGTTTTGGGAAGACAGAGGCAATCGTTGCTGAAGTCAGTGTTGTAATGGTGAATCGGGATTTTTTAATGAAGTGGGTTTGATTACTCTTGACTGTTTTATGAAATCGAGTTATGTCTGTGATTGAAGGATTAAAAGGATGTCTATAGGATTGAGTATGCGGAGTGAATGAAATTTATTGGGTTAATCTAATAAGACAATCAGTGGATACAAGATCGTAAGTACAAAGCGGTATCGGAGATTAGCAGATTGGGTTGTTCGGGGTTCTCTGTAACGTCTAGAGACCTATTGGTTGGGGCAAAAAGGACTTCGACAAGCAGTCGAAGGGCATCCGTATAGATTTACGGTGTATTCTTGTAGTCGTTTATATTCCAGCAGTCAAAAACTGATAGACTGCTTGACTATTGGCGAATCTCCATACTACCTTCTACAGCCAGATGCCCGGCACGTTCTCGAGTAGGAAAGCACGTAATACGACAAAAGTGGTGAATCCGTTGTGAAAGCTTGAGGTAGGAGGTATTGGATTTCGGTTGATTTTATCTTTATTTTATGAAAAACGAAAATAAAAATTTTGAAGGATTTTTGGGAGGAGTTTGTGGTGGAGATTCTTCTAAAGGACAAGGTATGCACATGGATCCGTCTATTACTAGTATGTTTCAAGCCTTCTCATTGTCAATGCAGCAACAGCAAAGCAATGATCGAAAGGAAGCTTTGGCAACCAAAGCATTGCAAGCAGTGGTCAATAAAATTGATCAATTTGATGGGAGGAATATTTCAAGGTATTTAAGATGTTATGTTCATGAAATGGAATTAAATGAGGTTTCGGAGAAGAAAATGGTTGCACTATTTGGACTTGCCACGATACCGGAGATAAGAGACCACATTACATCGATTACGGATTGTTATGGAAATTCATCAGAGATTTTTTCACATGCATTGAAATACAAATATTTCTTGGAAGCTGCTGATCGCGTTACTAAGAAGCTGTTTCTGGAATGGATTGAACGGCCCAGTAAGAATTTGTAAGCAATAGAGTTACTAAGGGAATTTGAGAGGCAGTACTCTCAATTATCGAAGGTAGAAAAATTGACATTCGAGTTGAACAAAGTTGATCTATTTCTTCAAGCTGCTGATGGAGAATTGCAAGGGAAATTAGAACTTCTTCTTGAAGACAAAGAAGAAGATGAAGGATTGACAACAAAGTGGAAGAACGTTGAAGATGCGGTGGGGTTGCTTACAAAAAGAGAAAGGAGGAAGGATAGGAGCAATATTCAGAAAACAGTACAAGCACCCAAAGCTCCAGTACGTACAACACCACCAACAATGCCTACAGTTCAACCTTCGACATCCTTATCAAAGAAAGCAGATATGGAGATGGAAGAAATTATACAAGGAATGCGAGATCTTCAAATCAAATTAGCAAGACTTGAAGAGAATACTTCTATAAACAATTCGAAGAATGTTTCAAAACAAGGATATGTACAAAGATGCATTTGGTGTGATGATGCTTCACACACTAGAAAAGATTGCAATGAATTTAATAATATGATACGGCAGGGAATTATTTGCTGGAAAGATGAGAAGATAGCATTGAAAAATAGAGAGGATCTTCTTCAAACCAATTTTGGCAAGGGAGGAATGAGAGCATTGGTTCAAGATTACCTAAAAGAACATGAAACAGCAGCACGAGAAAGTGCAAGTTATGGTGCTAGAGTAGATGATGAAATTGGTAGAAGTACGGAAACTAGTGAGTTTTGGGCTTCTGCCGTTTCTACAATGCAAGAAGGGAAATTACCTCGAGAAGCATTATTGAAGACTGTAGCTACAATACGAGGTGCAACAAGTTGGGAGGATCCTGTTGAATCTCTTTCAGTTCATGCATATATTGCTAATAGCCAACATGAAGCTTTGATAGAAGAAAAGAGACGAGGAAATCTTGATGATACGAGAAAAGGAAATTCTTCTAAGAGGCAAACTCGAGGAGACAAGGCTCGGGAGGCAGCTTCACAAGAATTGCCTGTAAAGGATACCTCAGCATCATTGAAAGAAAAAATAAGGGAGACAAAAGATAAGGGCAAATCAATTGCTTATAAGCTACTTTCTGACATTGAAGCGGCAACAAATTTGAAAGGGGTATTGGAAGAACGTATATTAAACGCTAAGGTGGAATTCACATTGAAAGAAGTTTTGGAAATTACAAAGAAAGAGTTTCATTATGTTATCATTGACAACATTAAGCGAAAGAGGCAATTAATGGGCGAAATTGGAATGAGTGATGCTATTGATACAAGAATATATAAAGATGAAGAAGAAGTTGATATTGATTACAAGCAACCAACAAATGAAAAGAATGAGTATAATCAACGAGTGCATTTCGAAGATTCTAGTGACAAGGAAATGGAAACCTTGAGCCATTATACTCGGAAACATTGAGCAAGGGCAACTACTGAGGTATTGGTGAAAGTAAGAGATATAGAAGAACCAATAGTTGCTTTAGTCGACCATGGTTCTGAAATAAATCTCATGTCTAAAGATCTTTATAAGAAGCAAAAATGGCCAATTGATATGGAACATGGATGGGCAATTCGAGCAGCTAATAACACACAAGGCAAATTATATGGAGCTTATCCAGATGTCAAAATTCGGATTGGAGATGTTGCGACGGAGCAATATTTCTTTGTTCAGGATACAACGTCTTATCCGTTGATTTTAGGACAACCTTATATTACAGCAATACGGATGGAAACAAAAGTACTTGACGATGGTTCTGCTTATGCAAGAGTACGTAGCGAGGATGGGAGGAAAACTGTACAATTTCTAACAGTACCTCCTAACCATGAACGGAATCAAGATAGGTTGAGGGAGAAACCATTGCCAAAGATTGTTGAAGGATTTAAGGATTTTGGGGAGGTACCACTGTAAAGCAAGATTATGGAGGTACAAAAGAGGAGGTACTCTCGTGAGATGAAGGTGCCTTTGATGCGAGTTTTATTGGTATATTGGAGAATGGAAATATTATGTATAAGAAAGTTAATGATTTTAAAAGAAAGAAAGAAAAAGATTATATGATATTGAAGGAAAATTATGCAAGTTAGGTACATTGCAAGATGATGAGAGGATTTTAGGTGTTTATGAAGAAAATGGACTGGAAGATTCATTGGAATTAATTACATCTATTGGGTTAGGGGATAATGATAAGATTGATGAGATTCATTCAAGAGAGGTTTATACCGTACTTGAATCTTTTCAAGCACCAGAAGTCACTGTAGAGACGAGATATAAAATGGCAGATAAGAAGGTAAAGCCTGTTGCCGGACCATTATCAGAAGATTCTAAAGAACAAATGGGAGAAGCATCAAAAGAAGTAAGTTTAAGAGATTCAATGAGTATTGGACATCAGTTTACTAAAGAGACTTTTGAAGAATTGAAGATTGGTTCTGATGGTTCTTTATTACCGAAGGAAATTACTTGCTTCAAAAAGATGTTGGCTAAACAAGGTAGATCGTTTGCCTTCGAATCTTATGAAGTTGGGTGTGTGGATCCAAATATTATAACACCTATGGATATCTTCACTGTACCACATGTACCTTGGAATCTAAGACCGATTCCAGTATCGAGGGCACATTTACCTAAATTGGTTGAACTATTAAAAGAAAAGATAAAGATGAAAATATTGGAACCTTCATTTGCGCCGTATTCTAGTCGATGGTTTATGGTACCTAAGAAGAATGGGTCACTACGGTTTATTCAAGATATGCAACCGGTAAATGCAGTAACTGTCAGGAATGCAGGAATTGGACCTATTGTGGATGAATTTACTGAGGCATTTGCTGAAAGGGCGATCTATTCAATGGGTGACTTGTATTCAGGTTATGATCAATTTTAACTTGCCGAAGGAAGTAGAGATATGACAACAATGAGGACACCACTTGGATTGGTTAGAATGTGCACTCTTCCTCAAGGCGCGACCAACTCAGTTGCACATATGATGAATGGGATGAATAAGGTATTGAGAGATTTTATTCCGGAAAAGACTATGCCTTTTCTGGATGATGTTCCTATAAAAGGGTGCAGAGAAGGAGACAAGGATGAAACTTTAGATACGAGGGGATGTCGCAAATATGTTGTTGATCATATACAAGATTGTGAAAAGATTTTAACTCGGCTTGGAGAAGTTCATCTTACATTATCGGGTATGAAGTCCGTATTTGGAGTTCGAGAGGTTGTAATTGTTGGACATTTATGTGGATCTTACGGAAGGAAACCAGATCGGACTAAAGTTGATGCAATTGAAAGGATGAAAGAGGATTGTGATTCTTTAACAGAAGTTTACAGGTTTTTAGCTACATGTGTATTTTATCGAATTTGGATCCCTCATTATGCTCACATAGCGGATCCATTATATGAACTGTTACGTAAGGGTTACCGATTTAAATGGGAAGAAAGACATATTCAGGCAATGCAAAGATTGAAGAAATTATTGATGTCACCTCCAATATTGAGGAAGGTTGATTATAAGTGCAATAGACCAGTGATTCTTACTATGGATGCTAGTCCAATTGCCATTGGATGGGCTGTGGGTCAAGATGATTCAAGTGGGAATAGATTTGTAGTTCGATTTGGAGCTAAAGTTTTAAGTATTCGTCAGCATGCATATTCGCAAGACGAAAGAGAACATTGGGGAGTTGTTTTGGCTATGAAAGATGAAAAGGACTATTTGATTGGGGCAGTAGTAGTAATTGAAACAGATTGCTTGCCATTGCTTGGAATGATTACTAACTATTCAATGCCAGATATTGCAATGTTGAGATGGATTGTTTATATTAAGTCACTAAAACCAGAATTTAAGCATATTACTGGGAAGGACAATTTAATAGCAGACATGCTATCTCGAGCAAGATACGAGAAGGAGGACGAAATGGTTGAAGACATTGATGACGTCGAATTGAAATTCTATTCAATATCAAATCTCAACAGAGAAGACAAGCTATTTCTTGAAGAATCTTATGAAGGAGAATTATTGGATATTGGTCATTACTTGAATACCTTGACTAAGCAGGCGAATTGGTCTACAGAAAAATTCAAACAAATAAGAAAAAAAGCATATGGATTTTTACTTCAAGATGGATTCTTATGGAAGAGACCGAAGAAAGGAATTGGGATGCCACAACGAGTGATAGGCAAAAAGGAAGAAAAACTAAAATTATTAAAGGAGTTTCATGATAGTTTATGGGCAGGGCATAGAGGAATCTGGGCTACTTTTGCTAAACTCAAGGAACGATATTGGTGGAAAAATATGTATCGAGATGTGCTCTCATTTGTAGAGTCATGTGAAATCTGTCAATCGTATTCTAATATCCGACATCGAGATGGTCTTTATCCTACGTATCCTCTGGCTATTCATTTTAAATGGGTTGTTGATTTGGTTATTATGTCGGTTGGGTTATGGCAGATGAGATATTTGGTTTTATCTCGTGAAGATTTATCAAATCAAGTAGAAGGAAGAGCATTGAGGACAAAATCTACAAAGGAGATTTGTAGGTTTTTGCTCGAAGATGTCATTTGCCGTTACGGGTGCGTAGGAAAAATCACTGCAGATCGTGGAGAATTAAATGCATAAGAAGCTTATAAGTTCTTTGAAAGATGTGGAGTTAAACTATCACTGACTACTGCTTATAATCTAGAAGGGAATGCAAAAAGCGAACGCGGTCACCCACCGATTGTGAAAGCATTGGTTAAAGCTTGTAATGGAAAAGTTAAAGAATGGCCACGGCTTTTGTCATTTGTATTATGGGCTGATCGAACAACACATAGTTCGAAGACAGGATATATGCCAGTAGAACTTATGACAAGTCAAAAACCAATTATGCCGATTGAAGAAAAAGGTACTTACTTGGAGTATGCTACCATGGGAAGATGGATTGACAAGAGAAGAACTTCTGGCTATTAGGATTCGACAATTGGAGCAAAAAATGGAAGATTTCCAAATAGCATTGGAAAGGTTAAGAAGAGCAAGGTTACAAAACAAGGCGCGATTCGATAAGCAACATTCATTGAGACCAAAAGCAATCGAGGAAGGTGACTGGGTACTTGTTTATGATAATAGTTTGGATAATCAACATAGTACTTTGCGGAAATTTTCAAAACGTTGGTTTGGACCATATGTGGTAACAACAGTTCATGATAATGCGACTTACTCATTACGGGAGTTAGATGGTACAAAATTGAAAATACCAATTACAGGGAAGCGAGTAAAAATATTTAAACGAAGACACGCGGAGATGAATATGGAAGACCTTAATGAAGGTATAGAGATTCCGCAGTAAGAAGATGAAAGTGATTTGAGTAATGAAGGTGACGAAGACGAATTAGACAAAGACGTAGAGGATATATTCTGAATCAAACAGCAATTGGGTAAATTGGTGCATACCGGAGGATGCACAGGTTCAGAGGGGGTGGATGTCGTATTGTAACACGAGTATACCGTGAAAATATAAAAAAAGAGGACTTTTATTAATGTTCAGTTACCTCGAATATTGAGAGCAACGACCAACTCCAGTGCAAATACTGAGTGGTCAGGTTCAGTCACCCTATTACAGTCAGCCGGGGCATACTGAAATGCTCCGTTCGATTCCAATAACGGGAGTCAGCAGGAAGAGAAAGGACCAATTCATGCGATGGGTGAGCCTGGTTTGAAGAGCCAATTGGATCCAATTTCGAGAATCCAATCCGGGTCCTCTTACCCAATATGAGACCTGCATTGGTCGTGCAACCCAATGCAGTCTAGTTATGGAAAAATCCAGGTTACTATGGGCATCTTACCCAATATGAGACCTGAATTGGTCGGACAATCCAATGCAGTCTAGTTACGGGAAAATCCAGGTTACTACGGGCATCTTACCCAATATGAGACCTGAATTGGTCGGGCAACCCAATGCAGTCTAATTACGGGAAAATCCGGATCTTAGTACTGGACTCTTATCTAATATGAGACCTGAATTGGTCGGGCGACTCAATGTGGACCCGAGTACGGGGTTTCGATTCTGTTTCAGGCTGTCCTATTCTCTGTGCCGTTTCAAGGAAGGTTGTTTTCGGTAAATGGATCTCTTAAAGGTAAAAACGAACGAGAAAGCTCTGACGGCGGGAGCCAATTTCGGATCCAAGACGGAAGATTGAAGAAATTCAGAGGATAAGGTTAGGGAGAGAATAAGTTTTGAGAGAGGTTTTTTTTTTTGGGAAGATAAGGAAGAGCTAGCTTCAAGCTCTTAGGAAGGTTACTAGTTTGGTTTCATTGGAGGTTTTTGAAGATCAAGGGGATTGGAGAGGAGCTTCATGCTTCGGGTCGGGGAAGAAAAGACGGAGAATTGGGTTTTTCTTCTTCATAGAGTTTTGGGAAGACAGAGGCAATCGTTGCTGAAGTCAGTGTTGTAATGGTGAATCGGGATTTTTTAATGAAGTGGGTTTGATTACTCTTGACTGTTTTATGAAATCGAGTTATGTCTGTGATTGAAGGATTAAAAGGATGTCTATAGGATTGAGTATGCGGAGTGAATGAAATTTATTGGGTTAATCTAATAAGACAATCAGTGGATACAAGATCGTAAGTACAAAGCGGTATCGGAGATTAGCAGATTGGGTTGTTCGGGGTTCTCTGTAACGTCTAGAGACCTATTGGTTGGGGCAAAAAGGACTTCGACAAGCAGTCGAAGGGCATCCGTATAGATTTACGGTGTATTCTTGTAGTCGTTTATATTCCAGCAGTCAAAAACTGATAGACTGCTTGACTATTGGCGAATCTCCATACTACCTTCTACAGCCAGATGCCCGGCACGTTCTCGAGTAGGAAAGCACGTAATACGACAACGCGTTCTAAGTTTTGAGGATTCATCAATCAAATCAGGTTGATAACAGTTTTATACCACGAACGCTATCCAATAGAGGAGTCACGTGTTGGGCTTGTTGGAACCTTACTTACAGGGCAAGCTCTATCATGGTTTGCTCATTTGTTTGAGAAGGGATTGTCCATACTAAACAACTTTGAAACCTTTTTGGAGGCATTTGTGGAAGCATTTGGTGAACACGACAAGGTTTGATGAGCTACAACAAAGATCCGGTCACTACGACAAATGATGCGCTCTACATCAGTCTATACATCGAATTTCAGGCAATTAGCATGCGACATCAATTGGGACAAAGAAGCATTGATGAGTCAATTCTATTGGAGTTTAAGGGACGATACGAAGGATTTGCTGTTAACTCTTCTTGATCCACGAACGTTCAACGAAGCTATTAGCCAAGCTGTGAAGTACGATAACCGCCTATTCTAACGTTGCAAAAATCAACGCTCAAGACAACATACGGTTCGCCATGCCCCAACTATGTCAGCAAGCAGCGTGAATTCACATTCAGAGATAGAAGACATACAAATTGATGCGATACGTCTCAAATCCCTTACTCTAGAAGAAAAAAAGTGGCACATGGAGGAAGATCTATGCTTATATTACGGTGAAGAAGGCCACAAAGTTGGAAACTACCCCAATAAGCAAAATCGACGCATTATCAGGACCAATGGTATGCTTTTTTAGGAAAACGAGGATGCCCAGCCACAATAGGAATCGTGCGGCTGCACAGTGAAATATCGCAACAACAACCAGGTTCCTTTCTTTCTGCTCAACCTGCCCTTTGTTTTACAATTCCTTTATTTATTGGCCCTCAAAAATTGAGAACATTAGCATTATTAGATTCAAGAGAATCTGCTTGTTTCTTAGACGAAGAATTTGCAAAGCGTCATAACATCCCTTTAGTACAAAAATCCAAACCTGTTCACGTTGAGGTCATAGATGGGCGACCTTTATTGTCTGGTAGTGTCATCTATGAATCAGAACCTATAGAAGTGACGTTTAAGGACCATAGTAGTCATATTATTTTCAATATTATTAGAACTCTATCAAATCCTATTATTCTTGGTCTTTCTTGGTTGGAAAAGCATAACCCATCCATAGATTGGAGGTTGCGAAAGATGACCTTTCCCACAAAACCATCCAAGAGTAAGCCTAGTAGAAAACCCCAAATAGAGAAATCCTTATTCATTAGAGCAAGAGCGTTTGTAAGATCGTCCAAGGAAGGCACACTGTTTGTCATTTATGCGGCTCCAACTTCTAGAGAGAAGATCTCGACAGCAAGTATACCAGAGCAATATAAGGATTTTAAAGACGTGTTTCAAAAGAAGAATGTCGACATGCTACCGGAACACCGACCATATGATTGTGCCATAGACTTGCAAGAAGGAGCACAACCACCTTTTGGCCCAATCTACAATCTCTCACAAACGGAGTTGGCGGAGTTGCGAAAGTACATTGACGAGAATCTAGCCAAGAACTTCATCCCTCATTCAAAATCGTCAGCTAAGGCACCCATCTTATTTGTGAAGAAGAAAGATGGTTCATTGTGGATGTGTATGGACTATCGAGGCCTCAACAAGGTAACAAAGAAGAATCGTTATCCGTTACCCTTGATTTCTAGTCTCTTAGAACAACTTGGACGTGCAAGGATCTTTACAAAAATTGATCTAAGGAGAGCTTACAACCTCGTACGAATCAAGGAAGGAGATCAGTGGAAGATAGCGTTTCGTACAAGGTATGGCCATTTTGAGTATAATGTCATGCCCTTTGGTCTTACCAATGCTCCAGCGGTCTTCTAACATATGATGAATGATATTTTTCGGGAGCACCTTGATGATTTTGTTGTCATCTACTTGGATGATATTTTGATATTCTCTAAAAATGAAGAAGAGCATGAAAAGCTCGTTTGTTTGGTCTTGGAGAAACTACACGAGCAAAGATTATATACCAAGTTGGAGAAGTATTTATTTCATCAAATGAAGATGAACTTTTTGGGGTTCATTGCAACTATGGAAGGCTTGAAGATGGATCCTAAGAAGGTGGAAGCAATCATGTCCTGGGAAGTTCCAAAGACGGTTAGAGACGTACAATACTTTCTTGATTTTGCTAACTTCTATCGAATCTTCATGAAGAATTATTCTCAAGCTGCTGTTCTTCTCACTCGGTTGACATTGAAGGATAAGCTGGAATGGGGACCTCTAGGAGAGAAGGCATTTCAAGACCTGAAGACGGCATTTATTACGGCTCCAATCTTGGTACATCCAGACTTTACAAAGGCCTTTTACTTAGAAATTGATACTTCGGATTTTGCTTTGGGAGCTATACTTTCACAAATAGGAGAAGACAAGAAGCTCCATTTGTTTGCATTCTATTCTCGAAAGTTCTCTGTTGCTGAAATCAATTATGAGATCTACGATAAGAAATTTCTTGCTATAGTGGATTCTTTCCAAGAATGGCGTCACTTTCTTGAAGGAGTTGCACACCTAGTGATTGTATATACGGATCACAAGAATTTGGAGTATTTCATGTCGGCTCAAGTTCTAAATCGATGTCAAGCTCGGTGGAATATGTTGCTATCTAGGTTCGATTTTGTTATCACTTATCAACCTAGAAAGCAGCAAGGACTATTTGATGCCTTATCGAGGAGATCGTATCTTATAACAAAGTCTGGAGAAGCAGCGTTTGATCAACAATGAACGACATTGTTGAAGCCAGAGCAATTTTGGCTTTGCGTTACTATTGTACTAATTGATGCTGACTTTCTAAATCAAGTACGTGCCGTGACCATTGAAGATTCAGTATCCATTGATATCAAGCAGCGTGCTAATGAAAAGAAGTTCAAGGTGGAGGGAGATCTTTTATACTTTGAGGAGTGGTTGTATATTCCAAAAGGACCAGCATGACTTTGAGTTCTTCAATCTCGCTACAATTTTCCAGCTGCGGGACATTTTGGATTCAACAAGACCTTAGAGCTTATTTCTTGAGATTTTTGGTGGCCCCAAATGTGGAAGGATGTAAAAGATTTTGTCCTCTCCCACGACATTTGTTCAAGATTCAAGAATCCTCGACATCGTCCTTATGGACTTCTACAGCTATTGCCGATTCCACGTCGACCATGGTCTTCGGTTACCATGGACTTCATCACGGACTTGCCATCATCAAACTCATTTGACAGCATCTTTGTTGTGGTAGATCGGCTTACAAAGATGGCGTACTTTGTCTCTTGTAAGAAGACATCGTCTAGTGAAGTCACAGCAAGGCTCTTTTTCGATAATGTGTATCGATATCATGGACTACCATATGATATCATATCAAATCGAGAAAATCCAGTTCGTATCAAAGTTTTGGAGATCTTTCTTTGAGATACTGAAGGTGGATATCAAGCTTTCTTCGGCTTTTCATCCTCAAACTGACGGCCAAACGGAACGGGTGAACCAAGTCTTGGAATAATACTTACAATGCAGCATCAACTATCAGCAAGACGATTGGACTGCATATCTACCGCTAGCCGAGTTTGTATATAACAACACCCTTCATGTGTCGACTCAATACACACCATTCTTTTCTAACTATGGGTATCATCCAAAGCTTGATTTATTGAGTCCATCAACAAATAACAATCTAGCAACTAAAAGATTTGCGAAGCAACTATCAAAGCTTCAAACTACATTGAAGCTTCAATTACAATCCGCTCAAGAATCCTACAAGGCATCTGTAGATAGATTTTGAAATCAAGCACCTACTTTCAAAATTCGAGATAAAGCATGGCTTCTTCGATGGAATATCAAGACCAAGCAACCATGTGATAAGTTGGACTATCGAAGATTGGGACCATTTATCATCCAGAAGCAAATCAATCCAGTGGCGTACCATCTAGAATTACCGGCTTCTATGAAGGTACATCTAGTCTTTCATGTTTCTCTGTTGGAGCCTTATTGAGATTCATCTTTTCCTAGAAGAGTGCAATGTCCACCACCTAGTATTGACATCGAGAACCACGAGGAATACGAGGTCAAAAAGGTGTTGGATCCACGGCGAAGGTGGGACAAGTTGGAATATCTTGTTTGTTGGTGCAACTACGACATTAATGAGCGAACATGGAAGCCAGCTGAAAATCTCGCCAATGCGCCGCAAAAGATATAGGAGTTTCATCAATAACATCCTCATAAACCTAAGTCGCTTTGACGATAACTTCTTTCTGAAGCTTGCTCACCCAAGAATATAAGAAAGGGGGAGAGCACCACCAAAATTTATAATTGATGTAGTTATTTTCTCCAAGATAAAGAAGAATTTTTTCAGTAGCCATAGTTTGGTCTTCTGATATGGATAGCCAAGAGATAGATACTATGCCAGTCAGATTATCTCAACCAACTAGCTCACGAAGGCGACCCCAAGATGAAGAACCGCCTACACCATGATGACGACAAAGGATACCAAGTAATCAATCACTAGTGATTGTATTGGAGATCGAGCTTGCTTATGATGGTCAGTCAGAAGGCGCATTTGCAGGACAATTTTACAATGACGACACGGAAGTTCATACTTGGTCAGAAGTCAAAGGTGTGGGCCACTACCGTTGGCTTCAAGGGTCGATGAACCACTTGTTTCGTGAACAATAGTTGGAGTTTATAGTAGACGTTATGTGACAGATTTTTATTTTCTTATGTTGGTACTGATTAACAACAACATTGCTTCTCAAAGACCTCAAAGCTAAAAGAGGGGGTGATGTTAGGAACATAGTCCTTAGAACCTTCTAAAGACAAGTTTCTAGAATCTTCTAGAAGCAAGTCTTTAGAACCTTTTAGAAGCTTCCTAGTTGATAGAAGTTGCTTGAAAAACTTCCTAAATAGGGGTATATATTCGAATCGAGGCTGAAGAGTTCTTCAGTCTCGACAACACATCTCTTAGAGCTCTAGCTCACCTCTCTGGTGTTGTTCTTGTATTCATCTGATTAATCTAGTTCTGGAACTTCTTATTAGATCTCAAGCTTGTATTTCTGTATCCATGATAGATGCCTATCGCAAGGAGCAACTACAATTCAACATAGGTGACAAGGTATGATTTCTTTGTCACAATATCAAGACTACTCGTCCTTGTGATAAGTTGGACTATTGTAGACTGAGATCTTTTCCTATTTGTGAACAAATCAATCATATTGCTTATCGATTACATCTAGCAAAATCTATGAAGATCTACTCTATATTTCATGTATTCTTTATTCAGTCATGTAAGACAATGAATATCTTGAGAAGAAAATAAATGCCACCTCCTACTATAGAAGCTGATCATAATCAAGAATTCAAGGTAGAAGAAGTTTTAGACTCAAGGTGGTGCCAAAATAGGTTGAAATAAATTGTTCATTAGTATAGATATGATATTAGTGAATGCATATGGGAGCCATCAAAGAATCTTACAAATACAACAAAGAGAGTTAAAACCTTTCATCAACAGTATCCATCAAAATTAAGATGAAAAATAAAAAATCTTTGTTATAAAAGAAACAAGATCAAAAGAAGATAACATTCTATTTTTTATCATTCTTTGTAGCTTTTGTATATTTATAACACTAAATAGATGAAGAACCAATAACCAGTAGATTCAACTCAAGAGCCTTCATTTGTAGACTTATTAGATGAAATATTACGATTGTCACAAAATTCAAGACAATGAAATCAAAATGAAGATCTTCAAGAATGACATGTCCTTCCTTAAATAAATGGCGAGATACAATATGTTTGGTATTATGACTTTGGAAGAGACTCCCAATGTTTGGTGATTTTATTAGAGGTAAGAACAACTCATGACAATGTTCCAAATGTTTTATTTGAAGGAAGTTACGAAGGCCTCAACAACAACAAAATAATAGAATGGTCTTGTTGCCTTGATATAGAATACTATCAATGATTGTGAGGGCCTATCAACCATCTTTAAAGAGAATAAAGATTGGAATATGTAGCAAATATAATTTGCCACATCTTGAATTTCTTCAATATATAAAGACTGCTCCTTGTGGAACTTGTCCCTAGAAAGAAGGATAATATCATAGACATACATAGGTATTTTAATAAATACTTATATGATTAGATAGGAATAGATAAAAATACATAAAAATAAGTTAATTTAATGAGACCTTTTAGAGAAGCTTCGTAAAAGCTTCATAAATGCTGCTTGACTTTATATGTGTTTGTAGTTGATTGGTAGGTTAGAAATTGGTCATCAAGTTAATTACATGTTGATAGCTTGTGGAATAAGCTAATTATGTGGCACACATATAGAAAACTTGCCTCGTAAGTTAAGATATGTGTCTTGCAAAGTCAACACATTTTGGAAGTCATATAGGACATCACTACATAGTTCCTAATTAAGAGTATATATGGAGGCAAGAGTGAAGCCTTCTTCATTCTTCTCAATGTCTTTTTAGTCCTTAGTCTTGTTTCAAGACTTTCTAGTCTTCTTGTTTTTAGCAATAGCCATTCTAGTTCAATATTCTTATTGATATGAACAAAGTCAATTAACAAAAAAATTATCAATGGATGAAAAACCACTAACCAAACTATATTACATACATTTGATGAGATTTAGCACCCAATACCATATTATATGATAATATGAATATAATGGATGCTAAGTTGTGGTTTAGTAGAATAACTGCTAAAACAACTAACAATTCTTTATATAAAATGTAATTTTCTTTAGAATTGTAATTGTTGAGTGTGTACTTTGGATTAAATTTGATGTCTCTTAAAATCATAAGTTTATATTAATTGAAAATCCAACAACAATAGCCTTTAGTTTGATCATTAAATCCAATAAGTATTCCTTTGAATAATCTTTCTAAGAATTTATCCATTGAGAGTTTGTCTATTATACCATGTTTTTTAAGGATGTATACTTTTGATCTAAACACTTGAATATAAAAGAAAGACAAAATTTTACCTATAAATTACTTATATGGCATTATGAATAGGAATTTGTAGTTGTTGGTGAATAATTTATAAGATAGATAATGGTATTTATAGCCTTGCTCTAAAAAATATCTAAATTATAAAGGCTAGTATTTTTTCAAACAAAGTCTTATTCATTTGTTTAGCAACTTTATTTTAAGAAGAGCATTTGGTGCTAGTAAATTCTCATCAAATTCCATAACTTTAATAGAATTGAATCTTAGCTTTGAAAATAAATTTATTACGTCAATCAAATTATAATGTAATAATCTTCTATTTTATTTGATTTTTGATGATTAGTACATAATGTTCAAAAATTTTAGTCGCTTTGAATTTCTTGCAAAGATACTTTATCTATAATATATAACTATAGTCATTTATTATCACCATGAAATACAACAATCTAATGAGTGATAGCATTGGCATCAGCCATACTAAGTCTATACACAAAAATTTGGGAATCCTTGTAGTTCATCAATTGCTCTTATTCGAGTAGAATAATTTTGCTCATTTAGCCAATTGATAGGACATATATTTTTTGAACCACTAGAATATTTGAAATTCTAATGGCAAGTCCAATAGATAGTTTGTATAAATTTTGATTATGGATGTGAATCATTTGGTAATACCATATGTTTACTAAATTCTTTGTTGAAGATGGTGTTATATTGACTTCTATCATTGATTTTCTTATTATTAATTGGTATAAGTCATTCTTAGGATTTCTAATCTCTTTTATTATTATTTGTTTAATCTTTTTATTTAATAAGATGTAACTACTTGTGTCAAATGAAGCAATATAACTTGAGTCAATGAATGTTCTTAATAAATGTAGGTTTTTTCTAATTTTAAGAACATAAAAAGCACCATTTTTTATTAATCCTTGTGCAAGCTAAAAACCAATAGCTTTGTTCTTTGCAATAGAATGTGACTATCTACTAATAATTTTAATGTTTCCTATGACTTCTTGTTTTAAGCTATCAAAATATTATTTTTGTCTTAAGATATGTTTAATTAATCCTCTATCTAATTACTCCTTTAGTCTAAATCTTCTCCATTAATATTTTGGTAACTATGGCAACTTCAAAGGTAGTAATGTCTTCTACAAGATCTACTTATAAGTTTTGATTTGTGAGATCCTCTTCATTCTTCCATGAATTACTTTTAATGATATGAGCTTAATTTATCTTCTTTTATTGTAATATTAGACTTCTATTTGTTTGAAGTTTTTTGATGTTAGAGAGACTTTCTTGACATAAGTAGATCTAATGTCAAATGCTCCATAGTAGTTATATAATCTATTTTTTTGCATTGTATTAAATCTAAATCAAAGAAATAATTCTCTTGGGAATTGCTTTTGAGGTCGAGCTAGATATCAATCAACACAAAATTAAAAGTGCTTCTAAATGAAAGATATTTTTTGGTGAAATGATTTGTCTTTTATTTTTTTCAAATATGAAATTAACTTAAAGTTGAAACAGTATAAAAAAATGGTCATAACTATCTAAGACAATCTTCATAATAATTTGGACAAGATCATTATCAATAATAATTACTCCAATAGTAGCCAATTTAGTATTAATTCCTTAGAATTCTACAAAATATTTTTCAAAGGACTTATCTTTGGTCATAGTGATCTGAGATAGCAAGTTTTTCTATTCAAATTTTTTACTACTAGATGAAATCTTGAGAGTAGCCTTTAATGTTTTCTATAGAAGTTTTGGATCCTTGAATATAGTCACATTCTATACTACTCCAAGTTTAATCAACATAATCATAATATATTATAGCATTTCACGTTTATCATCAATATCTTGATCTTCAAGTTTCTTTTCTTTAGAGAATCTATTACTAATGTCTTTTAGTAAAAATCATAGCCTCACAAGTGAGCATATATTTTTTACAATGAAAGTTTTCAAATCTAGTAAGCTTGACACCTTCTAGTGAGCTTGACATCTTCTAGTAATATAGAATCTTTTGGCATTGTACATATGGTATATCTTTTAGAAACTTAGACAGTCCCTTATCCAGTTTAGAATGTAGTGAATGCAATAAATAAAAAAATATTGATTCAAACAAAAGTTAACTTGAGAATACAAACATACCTCTTAAAATCAGGCTCTTCTTTGACACTCTGATACCATGTTGAAATCAATTGTCATTCATTACTGATGAAAAATAATACTAGACAAATGAGAAACAACTGACATGCTTTACTCAGATTCAACGAGGTATATAAGTTCTTTCAAACTACCACATTCACTGTCAGTATTGACGGTGTCTCTGAGTTTCCACCTTAGCCTTATCTTTACTTTTCTAATATAAGATTTTATCTACTGTACCTGGTTTATCTAGTTTTTATGCTAACAGAATTCTTATGCTAGTTTCAGCCATTGTTTCTATAAATAGGCCGTGCTTCTATTTTCATGCTGTCTATAATATTTTTAGCGTCCGAGTTGACAACCTTTCCAAAGAACAATATTTAGACAACGTGTGGGTCTACCGAAGAGGACAGTTTACACCAATCTCATGCTGTGTGGTCTTGGTTAGTTTACAAAGTAACTGGAGTATGCATTTTGATGAGTTTTGAGTAATTCTGCGTTGTAGCTGAACATTTTTCAAACCTGCATGAGTATGTGGTTTTAGTCCTGGTAACTATGAGGGAAAGAGTTTTCAAGCAGGAAAAAACATCAAGTTAATCTGGTTCCGTAGATTTAGTTTCATTGTGTTCACCAGTCAAATTAGTTTTTATTTTGGCCTTGTCATTTTGGGATTTTGTCACTCATTTCGCTGCAACAAAAGTCTCTACAGTCCATGACGGATCCACATAGTGTAGGTAAGCACCCAGAACTTTGATTGTCAAAAATCTGTCACAAGTACGAAGACAACGATTTCCGTGGGTTTGGCATTGCACTCACCAAATAAGACCACAGGGCACATTGCCCTTCACTGGCTTCATTGAATATCCCGTTCAATCGGAACCCCTTTCTCACACTACTGCAATCAATTTAGGATTGTTGCACGCTAGAATGAACATACAAATTAGGTTGCCAATTATGTGGTTGGAATGACAAACGCTGCGAAATGACTATCTCTCGCAAACTGTGAGCCAGTTTGCTCACCTAAATTATGACGCTGAAACCATAAAAGGAAACAGATGTTGGAGGTTTGATGGGTAACTTACTGAAGTGACTTATGAGCAACTTATTAAAGTGGTTAAAGATATGTTGAATCTCTTTCAGTTACAGTCGTTGTAATAGTAAATGTAGATTTTTTTTTTCGTTTGTGATTCAAGCCAAGAGCATAACCAATGTATTCTTTGCAACGTTTACTCCAACTCCAGGACTTCTGAAACTTGGTGCAAATATATCCTCCTTTTCACCTAAACCCATGACCTCTGAGAATCACTGCAATCACGGCCCATTCCATATGTTTGCTCAGAAAATCATCCATATCTTGGGCACTTTCGCAGATTTTTGAGATCTCTTGCTAAAATTGTCAATATGGCCGTTTGGATTGTCTACAGAGGCCGAAGTTAGGTAAATTTCACAACGATTCCATAGTTTGGATCAAATTATACCGGCAGCAGAATTCGTATCCGACATTCCTGGGAATATTCAACCACCAGTACCTCAGACGGACAGACTGGAATCCTGAATGCATGCCAGTAAATTCCAGTATGCGAATGAATCCCAGTAAATTCCCATGTACGTGCCGTAAGAAATGAATCTCTTTGACAACTCACACCCGGAAAGCATGGAAAACAATGTATTAGTCAATTCAAAAACATGTCAAGACCGACAAAACTTCACAAAACGTTAGGCAAAACTTCACAGAATTCCTGTTGGAATAATGCTATTTTGAAGTGTCCAGTCCAACTTGACCATTCAATCTCCAATTTATTGTTTCTGAACTTTTTAAAAGCAAGTTGACTGACAGCATTGCAGTTTCCCAAGTGTTGATTCTTTTCATTCTGGAACCTACGCTACGGCACCACTGACTGAAGTCGTGCATCCGGGCAAATGAGTTTCTGGGAACCAATTATCACCAGTCCATCTCTATTTGTTTCTGATAGATCAGCAGTACTTCGACAATATTCATAACTATCATGTGGTATTCAGCTGATATGTAACCATCTAAGGCGCTTCCAAACAACTGCTGCACTAACGCAAACGATGTCAGAGTTGACAAATTGCATATAAACCCACTGCTTTTGTACATTGCTTGCATTATTCACCCTCATTGTACAATCATTGAATACACTACCCCCTTGCAATCAAGGTCAAACTGCACGCTGCATCAGCCTCAGACACAAATGATAAATTCTTTTCTGGTCTACAAACATACGAGAGCTGCAATAAATGACGTATGAAATATATTTTTTGCATTATTTTTCTATCTTCAAATTAAATCCCAAGGTTGTGAAACTAAACGAATCTAGAGAGCGACGGTGGGCCGCTTATCATTATTCTTTGAACCGTGGTTGGTGATGTCCATCTCTGAAGCACCATGTACTGAAGAGTCATACTTCTCACCATCGCCCCACAATGCATAAGCTTCCTCCCCGTGCTCAGCGTCGTCACCAATGAGAAGGTGCTCGTCATCCATGCGCAGCGGGATCACCAACTTGATGACGTTGAGGATTATGCTCGTCACCACGACATTCCATCCTATGATAAAGAGAGCACCCGCGATTTGCTTGCCCAGCTGCTTTCCCCCGATTCCTCCATAGAAGGCGCCCTGCAAATCCAGGACCGGAAGGAAATAGTTGCATAGCGTTGGCTCTGCAAGGCATCCAGACAGAATTCCACCCAAGAAGCCCGCAACTGCATGAGTGTGAAACACGCCTAACGTATCGTCCACCTTTTGAAGCAGGCTGGATCTCTTGTGAACCACCATCATTGTAAACCAGGGGATTGATCCTGCAAAGACTCCCATGACGAGCGCCGCCCATCCTTGGACAAGTCCTGCAAAACAAAAGAAAAGTTCAGTGGAAATGAGTCAGAGCTGCAAAAGCTTGATGTGGCGATCAATTCAGTTTCCGTACAGGATAAATCATTAGACACAGTTAACTAATAATTGCAGATACTAAATTACCTGCACCAGGGGTGATGACGACAAGACCCGTGATCATTCCCTGCACTGCACCGATCACGGAAGGTTTCCCAAAGACAACCACGTCCAGGAAAGTCCACACCAGCACGCTGGTCGCAGCGCAAACGTGGGTGTTGATGATGGCAATGGATGCAACCAAGTTGGCGGAAAGAGCAGCACCGCCGTTGAATCCCGCCCATCCCATCCATAGAAGACCGGCCCCAGCCAACATGAGCAAGACGTTGTTAGGAGGAAACCTCTCGCGATCCTTTGACAGTCGTGGTCCAACCTTCAAAAAAGAGAAACAAGCTCAGCATTGGAAGGCGCAAGCAATGAATATTGCTTAGCGAACAAATATATATATATATATATATATATATATATTTACATATTCATCACATGCTTAGCAAGTAATTTTGCAGCAAATTAGAACCCGGAAAATGATTCTTGGAAAATCACCACGTCGATATGGCGTATCCTCGGCTAATTAAACAAAAACAACGAGTTGGTTCTCACCCAATAAGCGGCTGTGAAGCCAGCAACACCAGATGAGAGATGAATGACATAACCGCCGGCGTAGTCAATAATCCCCCATTGCCACAAGAATCCGCCACCCCAGACGCTGAAGCAGCCGACTGTGTATGAGCACGTCAACCACAACGGGACAAACACCATCCACGCCCGGAAGCTCATTCTCCCCAGGACAGATCCTGCCAAAAGCACCAGGGTAATTGCCGCAAAAACGAACTGGAAGTAGACCTGCGTCGCCATCGGATACCACGGCATCAGAGTTGCAACTTGCACCGATCCGTCACTGTAGTATGTGGCACTTGCAGGCAACTCTGCCTGCGAGAGAAGGTAATTGAAGTTGAGCGTGGTCCCCGCTTTGCCCCAGATGGGAATCAGCTTCTCTCCGAATGACATCTTGTATGCCCATCCCACCCAGCACAATAACACGGCGGCGAAGGCATAGAAAGCCATGAAAGCAGAGTTCACCGCCCATTTCTTCTTCACGATACTCCCGTAGAGGATCACTAGTGCTGGCACCGTTTGCATGCCCACAAAGGTGGCGGCCGTCAACTGCCATGAATTGTCGCCTTTGTTCAACCAGTCGGGGTTCACGCCCCCTGTCGACACATATGCAGATGGAATCGCTGGCGTCGCGTCTGCCATTGTGTCGATCCGCTTTCCTGACTGCTTTATGCACTAGTCTTCTTTGCAAGCTCTTCCTGCTTGAACCTGGCACACAAAACCAGCAGCTCGAAGTGTCAAAGACGTATGTCCACAGAGTTCTTTTTACACTGTACAAACTTATGAAAACATTAATATTTCAGCAATTAGTCTGTGCGACACAAAGAGTGGGTAGCAATGGTCCCTTACAGTTCTCCAGGCACCTCAAATGACTGCTTCTGCACACATCATAGAAGATGAGGACCCAGAAAAAATAGTGGGAAACAACAGATCGATACGCAACTATGGGAGATGGTGCTGCACAGTTGGAGGTCGGGGATTTAAGACTTCTGAGACCTTGTAAATAAAGCCTGAGGCTCGTGTCCAAGGGACGGTCCTCGTTGCCTCCGAGAATTTTGCTCAGGTCACGGGGCTTTCTTGTGCCAGCGGCAAGTTGCAGAAAAAAAGCAGGTAAAAGAACTTCTGAGAGAACGGTACACCTAAATTAGGGATGATGCTAATAGATGCTGCATCCTTTCGCACCGAAGCATCACCCGTCAGTTTTTTGTCATAAGTGGGAAGACTTTGTGTTGCACAGACCGTCCAACGAAAAGAAAGCCCTCCGCGCGGGAGGGGGGAACCAAAAAACCCAAAATGAAAGGACAAAATCAGTCGCGGGGGCTACGCAAGCTGCAATTGTGAGGGATCTTGACTTGTGACGACGCCCTACCCTACAGCCCTCCGACGACCCTTAAGATCCCGGGTCCTAAATGTGGGCAACGTCTTCCCACAATCTTGGATCCGCCAACAAGGCAGGTATCTTTGGGTGAGTTGGTGGGTGCCGAATGCGTCCACACACAGCGGCATTGAGCGACAGATAAATTACCGTGGATGAGAACTACGAGCAGCAGCAGCAGCTATTGTCCGGGGTAGAAATGAGAAGAATAGGCCAACAGAACAAACTTTGTGCAATGTGTATGTAGGTAGTGCTTTTATTCTAGATGTGGCCTTCGTCTTACACAGCATAAAAAACCTTCGTGAAAGTGATTTCGGTGGTCGTTCCGAAACGTCCATCTGTAACTAAACTCGAATCTTCTCAAACTATCAGGAGGTTCATTCACCTGGTTGATCTCTATCGGGAAGATATGGTCCAGGTTCGTCAGACAAAAAAACTTGTATTCAAGGTGAGGCTGGTGTGATTTAATCGATAACCTAGCTACAGAAACCAGCTTGAATCTCACCTGAATGCCAGATACTGGTGGACAGAAACATTGCGAAGATTCCAGAGACCTTTGGACTTGGGTTCTGCCGAGATTGCTCGGAGACAACTCTCTGGACTCGACGAATCTTTCCAAAGTCTTCAAGTCTATGAGTGGTGTGATGTGGTGCACCGCACTTCAAGCATGCGTAGATGCGTGATTTGGCCGGTACAGATGTACAGACTCGTACAGGGTCGTGGTCCCCCTTCACGAACGCCCTTATCCCCACTCTTCCCAAGCGCCATCTTTATCTTGTCAATTTTTCTAATATTAAAGATCGCACCACCCGTTCTACAGTTGCACTCCTGTGTGCAGGCAGATGGTTGCGAAACCACCAAATCAGCCTTCGCAGTCGAACGTAACACCTTTCTGTATCTGATAAAGGACGCATGTTGAAGTGGCTACATCAGATCATCGTTTTTCGGCCCTTGGGTCAACGGCATGCGAACTGGAGGATTTCCGACTGCAATTCTAGTTGCGGTGGGGTCACTTTTTTTAAAAAGTTCCAATTCGCGGCGTGGTTGCTTGACAAGCTTCGCCGGTGACATAGACCACTGTCCTGTTCACAGCCTTGTTATTACGTTCCACCGGAACTTTAGAATTTAGTGGATGTGAGGCAGGTGACCCACATGAACATGTACCTGAAGGCGCTTTTCAAGTTCTACATTTAAAACCTCTCACCCGCAGATGATGATCACATCAAGTGACGCCGAAGTCAATGCTGTTCTAGTTGCGTTACCGCTCGTGCGATTGATGGCAACGCCAGGTTCCTGGCAATGCACAGCGAGTTTCCTTTTAATGCTAGAATGCTAGTCTGCAAGGTCCCACACCTTCCCACAAAAGTGACACAAAAATCATGTCAGTGAACTGTTCGACACACAGTTCTACTGCACTTACGACCACTACGAGATTCTGAACATATCTCATGTTTATTGTATTTATATATTTACTCTGTTAACACTGCATATTCCTTCAGTTAGAAATCAAATTTAGATTACAGATGTCTTCATCTGTGTCCACTCACTGTGAAAAACTAGATCATGGGCTTAAATTAAACTTTAGAGAGTTGGCATCACGTGTAGTCTGTGAAGAATAGACTACACATCTGCAAGCTTAAGTCATACTTTACTGCAACGTTTACTAAAATGTTTTTTTATTTTTTTGTGTGGCACAAATGAAATATACTTTTATTGCAAGAAAGTAACCAGTACAAAGCTTGACCAAGACAGGATTATTGAGTGAAGATACAGTGAGTTCAGTCCAGTCCACCATACTTTTAAAAAAAATTATGGTTTCTGCAAGCCTAAATAAAAAAAAAAATTACAAGGTTAAAATAAGAGTGTATTTTTATTTATTTATTTATGCTCAATCCAAACCAGAATTTAAACCACTCTAAACCATGAATGATGGATTTTTAAAAACTACATTTCTATACATTTAGGAAACTCAAAACTTTAATTTCAAGCAAATCTCCAAACCAATTTCTTTCGGCCGACGAAGATGACAAATAGCGGATTCACGGCGATCCATGATCCACTGCAAGCTTTGATCCAAATTATTCCAACCCTTCCCCCCACATGATCTCTTTCAGGTGTGTGTAAATACCACCCAACATTCCTTCTCACAACAGAATTCGGCATTCCGATCCATGATCAATATCATCACAGTCGGCGAAGCATTCACATGCCGAAGCCAGGTTTATTAAACTCTTCCAAAGCGGAGAGAATAGTTAATCCATGCTCTGATCCTCACATGCTCACTTCAAAACTGCCAATTCCTCTTTTGCTCGGACAATGCGGTGACTGTCCAGCTAGAATTTTCGAACCACTGAAGTAGAGCTATCTACACAACAGTGCTCCGATGGTCCCACCACCTCGGAGGAATACCCGCCCTTGCCCACTAGGAAAAAGCGTCTCTGATTTCCAGCTGATTCCCGGAACGCTATTTCACTTGGCTTGATATGGCAAACATTCAGGTGCTGCAACTGTTGAAGCAATTCTATAAAGTTCAGAAGACAGTACGACCGACGAGATTGAACAATCGATGGTAAAGACTGGTACTGGTTCAGGAGGGGCCGGATCGCTCATCACGTGACTTAAATGAATGGCTTAAAGCGATGCAGTGCTAGTTCCTCAATCCAGCTTCTGGATCCAAGTGATAGAGGAAATAAGGGACCCAAAGACAAAACTGGTCTTGCAATGATGCGGATGGGGATGGCGATGGAAAAACTGTGTGTGGACTTAGTGGTGCAGCAGCAGCTTGAGTTCCCCTTTGCTTGCATTGCTGCTGTTGACGCCCACAGTGGAATTCCGTGTGCTTGGTAGGCTCGCCGGAGTTGCATGAAAACACAAAAAAGTGCTCTTTTTCGGTGTCGTAAGTAAACGCACTCAATGCCACATTTGATGCTTGTCTTCATTCGACTGGATGATATGGGATTTAGAAACCTCAACGAACACTTTTGCATGCGACTGAACAGGGATCTCAGAATGTGGTTCTACATTATAATTATGATTTGAAAATTTGACTTTAAAAAAAAAACAAACAAACAAGCAAACAAAATTGACAAATATTGTGTGTGCTATTTGGTTAGAGAAGTGAACATGAAACAAAAGCATCCCAAATCCTAACCCCTATAAAAGGTGCAAAAGAGTTTACTATGTACAACTCTTTTGTAGTATGTGTTAGTTTATGTAGTATGTGTTTGTTTATTTATTTCAAACATATATAGATGTGTTTGTTACTATGGTTTAATATTTTTAGAGTGTATTAATATCTAAAATTTAAAGATTTTTTTTTTGGAACAAAAAATTTAACATTTTATTATAATTTAGTTACAATTTTATATTAAAAGGTTTCAAAGTTTCCATCTTGTTTGTGGATTACTAATTCACTATAAAAAAAAAAAAAAAAAAAGATTTGGTACTCAATCTGGTCTTGGTTTTTTTACTTTTTTACTTTCTTAATTTAACCAATTTGTTTCTAGTTTATTTCTAGTCAATAGATTAGATTAATTGGTTTAAAAAAATATTTTATTTTTCATATGTTTTCATTCATTTTTATAATTAGATTTAAATCATCAACATATTAACTTATAATTTTCTTAAACTCCTAATTTTGAAGTTTGATTTTGTAGATTTTTGTTTCTTGGATTATAACTTGTAAAATTATGTTAAAAACTTCAATAACAATGAAAGAAGATTATGGAACCAAAAGACATCATTGTTTTATTTCTAATTAATTCATAAAGCATTTTATTAATCTGTAATTAGTATTAAAATTTTCTTCAATTCAATAAAATAACATTTTAATCAAGCCTATGATTTAAAAATAAAGTCCTATATTTTTTATAATTTGTAAAAAAACAATCTATGCCATTGTGTCATAGACTTTTTAAAGTATATTTTTAGTATATTTCTCTCTCTCTCTCTCTCTCTCTCTCTATATATATATATATATATATATTTTTATCAATTACTGGTTTCTTGCATATCTAACATATCATGTAAGATGAATTTGGATGGTTTTTATTCTTCTTTTTTTTCTTTTTTTTTTTCTTTTGTTTTTGAAACTTGTAGCTTCTATAAACATTAGTTGGAGCCTTATTAAGCGCATTTGACCTAATATATTGTGATAAAAAAAAAACATCGATCTCTAGTTGTCTAAATGAGATTTATTTCTTTATTTGTGAAGTAAAAAAAATATTAATTCTAACAATTTGTGGTAGAAATACTCCTATTTATCTTATTTTGTTGATCATGTGTGTAAAGTCTTGATCTATTTTAATCCAAAACATCTTAAGAAATTATGTTTCTACTCCTTCAAGCCTTGGTATTTGTTTTATAGCCATGCCTTTAATGGCTTTAAAATTATAATGTTTTTAAAAAAGATATCTTAAATTCATATACATATAATTATTTATTTTTTAAATATCTTATTTAGAAATATGTTTGTAGCTATGTACATGTATAAATATATATGTATTTTTAAATATATATTTTATTTTCTAATATTAATATAAATTCTGATTTCTAATTTTTAAATAAATAGAAATAAATAAAAATAAATAGAATTATATCTATGTTTTTAAACCTAAAAATCAATAAATATAGGGGTTCTTTTTTCTTTTCTTTTCTTTTTTTTTAAAGGCCAATAGATCTGCTAATAGGTTTTTATTTTTATTTTTATTTCAAAGCTCTTATAATACGTTTATTCTTTAATTATATTCTATTTTTGTAGAATTACAAGACACATTTAGCTATTACTTAATCTAAAACCAATCCTGAAATTTTCTTCTAGTTTCTAATGTAAATATTGTTTCACTTAAGTTTAATTATAAAATTATCTTTTTATATATAATAAAGATGCTTTTTAATCTAAACTAATTCTAAACTATGTTATTTTATTATTATTAATTATTATTTCTTAATTGAAATTGGGATTTTTTAATATTAAATTTATTTAGATAATTCTAGATATTTAGAAAAAGTTGTTAATAAAATTAATACAGAGGTGGTTTTTTGCCCATAAAATATGCAATATTGACACAACTAACCAATTATATTATTCCTACTTATACTATATTTTTGTTAATCTCTTAACTTGTGTGATTTCTTAAAATAAAACTTTGATAAAAAATTACTATGATAGTAAATAGCTAATTATACCTCTCTTGTCATTTTTTTAGTTTTATTTTAATGAAACTAAAAAGCATCTATAATTTGGTATTTATCTTTATATTTTTTTTAGAATTGTGGCTAAATCAACTTTAGATAGTATCTTTTCCACTACATGACAAAAATTGAACATAATTTACTACCTAATTTTTTTAATGTCTAAATTCTAAATTTTTTTAGAGATATTTGGATATTTATTTTATTAGTTTTTAATTTTTAATTATATATATATATTAATATGAGCCAATATGTTTTTATAAATCTATAAATTGATAATAAAATATTATAAAAATACATGATCTTCTTATCCTTACACCATTGGAATCTAATACATAATTAGATAAATTTTCTAAAATGAAATATCTTACATTTGACTATAAACAATTATCAAGGTCTTACTCTCATATTCCACAAATATATGAAAAGTTTTTGAACCATTAGAATATCAAATCTAAATATTATGCTATTATTATAATTATCCATTCTAAAATTTTACATGTACCTTTCAGACTTTTAACACTACAGAATATAAGTTAAAGTTAAAATTAAAATATAAAATATAAAAATCAAGGTAAAAAAAATCTAAGATCTTATAAAATAGCCTTTCTTAGAAATAACTAAGATTTCTTGATTGTTCTAATAGATGAGCTCTTATCACAATGTATACTATTCTAATAGGTGAGCTCTTACTATAATGTATATTATTTTAAAAACATTGGTTTTTTTTTTTTTTTTTTTTTTTTTTTTATACTCTTAGGTATGATTCTTTATAATCTAAGTACTTAGTTTAGAAGGAGATAAATTATTTAAGTCAATTAAAATCATTTGAGAAGTGATAACAAATTCTCTTATATAACAGTCTTGGCAATTTAATTGGAAAATTGTACTCACCTTCATTTGTCTATCCACCTTTAATATAAGCATTCCAATCCTACATATTTGAGGCACTAAGTTATCATAGACAAGACTCTAAGAGGACAATTTATGCATATATCACCAAGAAGGAAAAATTTAAGCAAAAAAGAGATAGATATAAAATAAATCAAAAAATCAAAATATCTATTGTCAAATACAAAGAAACTAAAGAATCTTAAATTTAGAAAAAAATATAAGAAAGATGTTGAAAAGATTAAGAGTGGTCTTAATCATACCATTATTTATACTAATTACTAAGAAGGTTGTATTGAAGTTTTTTAAAGAAAATTAAGATTATATTGAAGTTTTTTAAAGAACATTAAGATTATATTGCAAGCATTTAAATTGTAAGATGTATCTAATATAATTATTAAAATGTAAAAAACTTATAAAATAAGTTTCAATTATTATATGACATATTTAGAGAAATTTATGGTTTAATCTATTTTTATAAAAAAAATCAATATTATTTAATAAAAATATTACCATAAAAATATCTTATAATTTTTTTAATGTTATAGTTATTTTTTAAAAGAATTGTGTTATATAATCATGCTACTCCTATGAGGATTTTGAAAGAGGTGGATTCGAAGGAGTTTGATAAACAATCTTCAGATTAGAAAAAAGAGAAGCAAAGGCAATATTCTCAATAAATCAATAAATATCTTATTTGGTAGGCACTTAGGATTTTTCTATTGAATCATCTAGATGCAATTTTTTTAAAAATAGTCTAAAAACATTCTATAGTGAGGTTGATTGATTCACTAAATTTTTTGTTAATGATTAGCTAAGATTAAGTATATTTACATTCTTTACAATGTTATTTTTTTCTAATTCTATTACTTACAAAAATCCAAGAAATTAAAAAAAATATTTTAATTTATAGCTGATATATCCATGCATCTTTATTGTTGATAATATTTTGCTTATATACAAGCTTGTGGTTTGTTACGTGTTATCATAGGGCAATTTATAATTTTAAATAAATATATTCTATTTTTTTTATTCTATTTTTTTTAATAACACCTATTGTACTTTATATAGATTATCATGACATTTATATGAAAAAGTTGTAGGCTTTACATATATTCATTGCTTATATTTGGTCTTTTTATCTTAAAAGTGTAATTATTAGTAGCATTCAATGGTCTTATAATTATGCCTATATTATTTTAATTAATATAATAAAATATTAATAATATTAGTATATTAAATTTATACCTTACATTCATTTATTCTTCTTTTTAAAGCTAGTAAATGACTAATAGAATCTATGCTATTAGCAATCAATCTTAGTTTCTAAGTTCTTTTGATTTAATAATATATCAATAATTTGTAGCTATATTTTCCAAGTTATTAGGTTTTTAATTATATATTTTTTTATATGTGATGTTATTTTCATAAATTTTGGGATTGCATTAAGTATTATTATCTATTGGTTTATTCTTGCTTGTATCTTTGTTTTAATTGTTTATTTTAAGAAATTATTCTTAATAAAAAATAATTTTTTTAATTATAACTTTTTAAAATATCATATCTAAAGATTTATTTTTAAAAAATTGGAATTGAATTAAGATCTTATTGTAATAAATTAAAATTAATTTTTAAAATCTCAACTAGATTGACAATGAACTATACAGTGACTCTCATTAATTTACTTTAAAGTTCTTTTAAAATAATCCAAGTTGATATTTTTATAACTTCAATATTTTATAATTTTGGATATCAAGCTACTTTAGAATAAAATTTTGCATCCTCACTCATAGAAGGTGTATATTTCAAAAAATATTAAAAATAGAGACTAAACTCTTCTTTTTATCATGCACTCTTTAGAAGTCAATTTCAGATAAATATAATACCTTTTTGTCAACATTCTTATTCACTGTAGTTGGCCCTTCAATCACTTGCTCTAAATAACCTAACCAAATAACAAACTATTTGGAGACATATTTCCTTCCATCAAAATAAGCAATAACAATATTTATTTATTTATTTATTTTTGAAAACTCTATTACAACTATGTTCAACTATGGACTACCATATTACCTGTGTTCAAGTCAATTATCACCAAAAATCCTAAATAACTCCTTTAAAATTTTAACAAAAGATTCTCTCTCAGCGTTATTTTCACATAATCAAGTCTCTTAATTTGTCTATGAACTGCCAAAGTTTTGGTGATGCCTTACTCTTCAACTAGGTTCAATTCTGTTATTGATGCTCCAATGCCCTGTCCAGTAGCAGTAATGAAAACACAAAATTGAGCAAAGCAAGGCTTGATACTTCTGTTTCAGCTCTTTTAATCGTGCAGTGCTGGGGCTTAAGATCTCAACATTGCTCCTATTTAAGTCACCTATTGTGGGTGTGTGTGAGAGTGAAACTTAAAACTCATTTTTACTCATCCAGCTGGTTTAAATGTTGCTGCGTGGGGTGTTACGCATTTCATGTAAATCCTTTATTCACTAGTTGGTACAACAAACTTTAATTGGTTCCAACTGAATACTATAATCTACCCAGCTTTACATGGCCTGAAGAATCGCCGAACTAGAACTTGGGTGACATTAATCAGGAGGCCGTGCAGGAATCCATATCCTTCATTGAATTCACTGAGGAAAACTCAAGGTTTCTAACTATTAGAAAGTCCATTTCGTCTTCTCTACAGTTTCAACCACCAAATTATTGAGAAAACGAGGAACGTGGAGATACAAATCTATGATAACTAAGATGGATGCTGCAGTTAATGCCGTAATACAACTCTTTAAATGTTTGGCAATGGAAGTTGAGAAAACAATTAGTGCTGTATTCTATCTGAGAGTATCTTCATTTACATTAAAAAAATTAGGTGAAACCTCCGCACGCTACTGCACAAACATCATGGTTCAGACTCATAATTCATGAGGAATCCATCTTGCAGTTAAAATTACAGATCTGGATCCTCAATTTGGCGGTGATATACACTTAACTTTACAAGATGGAGAGTGAGAACCATATGAGAGCCTGTGCTGTACACCCAATACTTGGAGTGTGAATACTCTGTCTCATTTTCTTTTGCTAGGCTGAAGATGTTAGATGGACGGATTGCACGATTGATTTTACTTCAATTTTTTTTTAAAAACCTCAAATGTTGAAATGCATAGAAAATTTGTAGACTACAGCTTCAGTTTCTCACGTTTTGCATTTTGTTCATGTCCTTGTGTTTGTGCAGCTTTCGTTTTCTTTAATTCTTTTTTTTTATTTTTTTTATTTTTTTCTTTCTTTGCTTTACAACCGAAACCTGAATCGTGCTGTTGTTCCTGGTTCTAGTTAAATGATATTATAAAATTTGTGAATTCGTACCGGTTGAACCGATCTGATATGCCCTGAGGTTAGGATCTGACCCCAAAGAAATCAGATTAGTATTTATGTGTGCTCAGATCCTAAATTGCGACGACAAGAGAAAAAAGGTGCCACATGATGCATGTTATAATCAGAAATGATTGTTTATCAGGGCTAGTGTTTTCTAAGATCTGATATATCTTTGGTCACGTCCGATTTCGGTGCTCACTATCTTTGCATTAACCATCATATTCGCTGCTGGCATCAGGGTGTCAAAACACTCCTGGCTCTTTGTTAAATCTTCCAAGTCGAGTTTATACGCTTAACTCTGCTTATTCATGGTTTTTGATATAGTACCGTCTCGGAGAGCCTCGTGCCCGGCAAGCTTTGACGATGTGCTCACTGCTGATGGAGTATTATTTAAGAGCCCTAACTAGATTTAAAGACACGAAGATGGACGTACAGAAAGCCATTAGAATTTGTCTCTTCATATACCAACGCCATGAGGTTGCGATCATGGACCAGAAGATACGCCACCAAACCAACCACATTCAGGTTTGTATGTAGGTCGCAGATACAACACCAATTTATTTGCGACTTTGTGCCGAAAAACTTTGTTTCCCGTGGCTCAGATGGCTTCCTTGATATTAGCCTATATAACAAGGTAAAATGTTACGGAGATTAGTCCGCTTCTTTGTATGTTTCCTGAAGTTACCACTGTGTTCATGCAGTTTTTGCTTCAATGTCCAGTGCGACATAATAGCAGACTAGATGCCACCGATCATCGCCTGCCAGCATAGAGCGTTAGGAATCTCGTGCTCGAAGTGATTTCTTAACATTTACGGTGGAAGTGATTACTTAACACCACCGTAAATGTTAAGAAATCACTTCCACCGTAAATTATGAGCTTGTTTGTAAGAACAGAGCATGGACTGCAGCAACTCCACGCCGACTCCGCAACAAGGTGACTAGGAAAGGCACAGAGCCTCCCACAGTTCAGGAACAGACTAAAGAAGCGTGTTTCTTAGCTGATGCTTCGGAGGGAATGGCAGGAATCTTACCGGCTTGGAGGGGACTCAGAGAAAGCTAGATCATGGTCATCGCTCATTCATCAAAGCTCAGGCCCCACCAGCCTTGCCTCCCTAAACATCATGCCACCTCTCGCTACCCACTCGTAACAACCCAGGTATGCAAACTTCCTGAATTCATCAACACACTCCTGTCTGCCAGTATAATATTCGTCAAAATTCTGTTGTTTGCAGATTATTAACACACACACACATATATATATATATATATATATATTCGTATATACGGATGCCTTAGCGTTAAAAATGACATGTTGTACTCGTGCCGTTAGACTATTACCAACATCACCCCTGCGTGTATATTAACATTTTGAGTACACGAGAATGTTGTGAATGTTGAGAGTCGGTGGACTAGTGATCTAGCAACAAAATTTGGGTTTCCTTCATCGTCAGTCACAGAGTTGAAGGCCTTTGGGTGATGCAATTCTGGCTCCGGGATCAGTCACAAACCTGCTGCGTTGCTGATCACGCCCCTTTCTTACTTGGAAGACTGTTAGAAAAGCTCGTTTAGCGTCGGTTTTGTTCAGTTTGGTTGTTTTCTGTGTCCAGTCTTCACCTCCGAGGAGGCAGAGAATTCCAGTCAGGTTTTCAGCATCTGTTGAATTCAAGTTAGAATAGTGGGTTGAAGAAATAGACCATGTTAGTTGGACTGAAGACCCACTCTTTATTGTTTCAAACATTCCAAACCCACACTTTTGGTAATCATATGCGAAGAAGGTGTTTGTGGACGTCAAATATTGTGAAGAAGAAATGAATTCTTATTGGTTGAATTCAAACAAGATCTTTTACTTGTTTATCTTCAAATTTGGCCTAATTTTTAGTTATTAAAATTTTAGTTTCGGCTTTTACATAATTCATAAAAATTAAATGTATTAATATTTAATTATAAAATAAAAAATTAATTATATATATTATTTATGTATAATTTTTATGGAATAATCAACAAATTTCATTTTTTCAATTCTTTATATTTTAATTATTTTTTTAAATTAAAAAGATTAGAATATTATATTTTTTTTACAAACGTAAAATGAGTTTCTTCCCAAATAATTGTTAATTATTTGTACAAAAAAATTAAAATAAAAAAATCAACCTAAATTTTTAATAAATTAGATCTTTTAGTTCAAGTATCTTGTTTGATTTTTTTTTTAAGCTTAAATCTCTTAATCTTCTAAAGATAATTGAAAATTGAGTTGAAATTCAATCTTCTTGAAAAACTCTCTAAATCAGATAAACCACTCAATTTAAAATATTTAAATCTTATAATTTTTCTTGCTCTATAAAGTAAGATAATAATATATTATAAATACAATAAATTCTCATATTATATGCAAGCAATATTAGAATCTGAGTATTTTTCTCCCTAAGCAATATTTTTGTACTTTTCTTTTAATTAAGTGAATAGAATATTTTTAAAAATAAATATAGATATCTATAAATTCTTACATTAATATATCAAAAGTAGGATTATTACTATTTTATTACTATTTTATTTATTTTTAATAAATTTAGAAAAAAAAACATTAAATATTTCCTAAGTTGCGTGATTTTAACTTATATATATATATATATATATATATATATATATATATGTAGTTAAAATAAAAAAATTATTGAAGCTTTTTGATATAGTGTCTTAGTAGAATAGAAATTTATACTAACTTCTAAGATACCACATAACTCTCCAAATCTATGAAGTGAAATTTATTATTTTTTAAAATATTTCAATAAGATTTAATAACAACATATATCTTTAATATATATATTATAATTCATAAAAATTCATTGGCATTAAAACAATTTATCTCAACTTATCCTAGATTGCCACAGCAAGAGCAATACTACACCCCACAACATTGTTTACACTTATTCAACTCAGGTGTTTCTTACCAAGTCTGGTCATTTCATGTTGGTCCAGAAGCTGAACAATTCCAGTGACAGCAGGTTGCGATTGAAGGGAGACACAACACGGATTTAGCAGTCCGAATCATGAAGGGGTCCTCTGCAATCTTCCTTCGACTCGGACCACACTGAAATGCTGACAGACCTCAACCTCAACTCTAGTTTGATCTTTAATTCGTAGTAGTAGGCGCAGCGGGTGCCGGCATTCAATAGCAACAACCAATTTGGATTCTCTGCAATGTGTGTGCACCTACGACTTGACCTCCAGTCTAGGTAAATGCAAACTCTGGCAACGTCTCTCTCCCGATATGCATATATGTATATATGTATATATATATATATATATATATATATTAGCCAATCTCATGTCTAGCAAGCCTTCATCCCTCACCACTTCAGTCCCAAACTTTGTTTGACTGCCTCAAGATAGATGCTCTCTCTTCCCAGTAACTCAACCAGGTGCCTAATCACTGGAGGAATGACTCTGGAAGGGTATTGGCCATCTCCTGAAGGATCCACCATGGTGTCTTTCGAAATCATCCAAACCTTCATGTTGACTTGATGCTCAGAAAAGGAGCAAATTGTTCGAAATATCTACAAAAGACGTGGAATCTCTTAAGCTTGACACCCCACCATCGTAATGAACTGTCAACTTGGATGCAATGCAGCTTGTGAAGGAAGTCGGTGATGATGAAGTTGGCGATCAGCGACATAGGTTACATACATACTGGAACTTTCATGTATCGTTAATCTTAAGACATAAATTTTGGAGTGAATTAACCCTCTGAGATTTGATCCCGACATTTTCAAGTGAAAATTGCACAGGTTAACCACAGACGTAAGGATACTGATCAAGATTTGCAAGTTAAAGTTCAGAGGAATTTCGTCAATGTTCAGTTGTTGGAAGTCTTTGGAGGAACTGGAAAAGTAGAAATTTACACGATGATGCAGTCATGATAATAGGAACTCTCACTTTTCGATATTGAAATGAGGGTACGTCGAGAGTTTAAAGCTCGACCATATGAAATCCAGGCTAACTCTCTATTGTAACATAGCAATCATGTTTTTACTGCAATCGTAGAATTATCATGCAACTGACTGTAACTGCATAATTTGCGTACATACATGACTCTTGCATTTGTTGTTTGATTCAAAGATGATTTCATATTCGGGAAGTGGGAGTATTGACATTCTTTTTTCACTAGACTGTGGGTCGTAAAAATTCTATGAGTTATTATACTCGATGTTATCACTGCAGAGATTCAAGTTAAGGTATGAGAAACAAGCCACATTCATTCAACAATGATTCCTCGAAATGGAAGGAAGCTACTGCATCTCCATCGTCAACCATTGCGGAGACTGCCGGAATCTTTTGGTATGTAAACTATGTAACAGTGACATATGAGTTTGGAGCCATCTTCTCGTGATAAACATCCTTAGATCTCGATAAACTTTGATGTATCCAGAACAAGTTTCAGAGTCAATCTGCTCTATCCATTAGAATTATACGAGCAGTTAACACGACATTCCAATGAAAGTAATGAAATAGGGCTGTCAGTTAGTAGATCAGTGCAATGAGTTATTGAAGTCCAGCACTGAAGGTGGCATGCTTGCTATTTCATCTTTGAACTTTCATGCGTTGTGTGTTGAAGTTGAATACGAAATTTGCGTAAAGCAGAGGTAGTGACGTTGTTGAGTGGTTTTCGTTTTCTTCCAAATAGAAATAGAGATTCGCTGACTACAATCATTCTACATCTCTACGTTGATCAACGTCTGCTGACAACAATCATTTCTTCGTTTCTACATGTCAACATTGATCTGGGCTATGGAATATCAGTCTTCTATGCCACACCCATCGAATTAGTTGTCAGTGGTAGTCGGCTTGTTTAGTGCATGGAGTGAGAGAATCATGTGTGAAGATTTCACTGCAACAAGTGGGGATCAACTCATATGTCGCACTTCAGGGGTTAGGCCAATCGTCACCAATTATTATCTTATTGAGTAGAGTTGGTCACCATAACCTCAGTAACTACAAAGAGCACCGTCCTTCAGACAGAAAACTTAGTGCAACTGCAACACATGCATCTCCTAGAGCCAGCCTGGTTGCAAATCAATACGTACCATTCTCCTGGTTCTCTTTCACTGTCAAACCATGTTAAGGGTTTCAGTTCACTGTGGCCACAACATGGCTGCCATCAACTGCCACAGACAATCGTGTACAAAGGCCATCATCTGTCAGCGATTCACTTAGGTTCCCGGAAACAGTTTCTAAAAACCACACGGTCCATCCCACCCCTATCAATTGAAACATCCACTTATCAAGTTTCAAATCAGAACTTTCGAAAAAAAAAAAAAAAAAAACAAACAAAAAAAAAAACAAACAAACAAACAAACAAAACAAAACAAAACAAGAGGTAGTCCCCTCAGGGCAGACCGGAAATTGACTGGGCCAAGATCAGAAAAAGAGATCTGGGTTTCGTATTCGCCATGTCTCGGAGTTCAATAGTAGGCTAGTACTACATACTCCGAAGTCACACACATCGAGGTGCTCAAGATGTGTATATATAATACGTTACCTCTTCCTAGTCAGTAGTATGTTTTTTTGTCGATGAAGACGACATCGCACTTTATAAATTAAAAATTAAAAAAAAACGCAGTTAATATTTCTGATGTCTTCTGTTCCCCAGCTGTACAAGTTGATGAGGAATAAGCATTTTTATTCACACATTCATTCATTCATTCTCACAGCAAAGTGTATGTTTGCAGATGCCGGTGGTGTTGATGATAAAACGGCGATCTGGCAGCCCACAAAGCGACAAAGAGTGCCGCCCATCCAAAGTAGCCTTACGCATTAGGTTGGTTACCGCTTTTGATGCACAGTGCTCCGTTTTATTTTTTCCTCTCTTTTGTTCTCTGCATAAAACTGGACTTTTGTGCAATTGTAGAAAGCAGAATATATGACCCTTCTTGCCAATTATAGTAATAAACGTAGCCTAGATGACCAGGTGACTACGCAGTCCTAGACAAGTGGTAGGGTATATGTCTAGGTTCACATGTACAGGGCCCCAGTTGGAGCGTCCCCACCCATGCCCCACTAAATGGGCACGCCATCCCCCTTATGGGCTTCAAGTAGTGAGCCCCTCAAAGTGAACCCTAAGCCGGTCCGGGGGCGGGGGGGGGAAGGCCCCACCGATCCACACGGTACATGGGCCCTTAGGTGAGTGTTCCTGCCATGTGGTGACTCAGCTTAAGGCTTCCTTCGTTTTTTGGAGATTATTAATGGTGTGTCCTAGCTTGAATCTGGGGAACAATTGCCCACGCCCATTTTGATTTGATCATGTAAATTAATTAATTAATTAGTTAAATAAAATAAACTTTTTCTTGACACAAGTGTGCATTATTCATTGTGTGGATAATTTTTTAGGAGTGATTTCATGGAGCTTGTGTGATTACAACACTATTTGTTATTTTGGAGTGCTGGCCTATTGACATTCTGCTCCTAGAACCTTGGATTTTGTTTGTCGTCCTTAATCTATTTCATTGTTTAAGAAAAATTAAGACTTAAGTCCATGTTTTCTCTTAATTCTTTCTTGAATGATTCTCTTTATAAACTCTGTTAGTTTAGTTGTCACTCCATATTTTGTTGTTAAATACTTTTGCATTGTATTTTAGCCTATGGTCTACATCCACACCTCTCTAACAAAGACCAAATATTATTGGATCTTTTAGTTTTGGATTGAAGTTTGACTACAAAGTTTATCTATTACTATGTTGATGCTATCGAAAGATCTTGGTCACAAAAAGTGTTTGATATTAGTTTATTGATCAATGATGTTTCTAATTTTTAGGTCTGTATATTTTGGTAATATTTCTAAAATCTGTGAAAAACATTTTCAAGAAGAAGAAATAGACAAATTTTACAACTTGCATCAATTTTGTTTGAGGTTTGAAACTTCTAAATATTTAATGATATACTTCTTTGTTGTATGAGTCAAATTAGTATTTATTGTATTTAGGCTTGTTTTTAAAGCCATATATTTGAAAATTAAAAATAAAAAAGACCTATTAGAAGTTCTTTTTTCATACAATTATTATTATATTATGTGTTTTTTAAAATTACTAATTTCTATTCTAATTTATTTTTTTTGTATTCAATGTGTTTTTTGGATGAATTTGGTTGTATCTCTAGATTTTTAAAATATATATTTCAATGTGGAATTTAGGTTTAATTTTCTTCTTCATGTAATAGGAATTTAAACAACCTCTTTTTAAAATTTTAAAACATTTATAAAATAAAAGACATAAATAGGGGGTTTATGTGATAGAAAATCATAGATACATATCCATTCATTAAGTTAAGGCAGTTAAACACTTGCTTTAAGGATGCTTATTCTATTAATTTTAGCAATTGGATAAATTAGAATAAAAACTTGAATAATTATTTTTAATTTATACATGATGAGAAAATCTCTTTGAATGTCAAAAGTAATTTTTTTTATAAAATTTCATATTACATTGATTTTGTCTTCAATTCTTATAAAAAAAATATTGTTTTGTGAATAAAAGAGATGTTATTGTTAATTAATAAAATTTATGTATTTCAATATAGATATTTATTTCATGTTCCATAGAAGGAATATAGAAAGCATATCACAAGGCATATATTTTTAATCCTTACTAATTCTAAACCAATTTGGAGGTTCTATCTTGTTTTATTAGTATAAAAATATAAATATAATATAACATCAAATTAAACCACTACTTGATAATCTTTACAAATATTTTTAGAAAAATCTTTAAAATAGAAATACTTTGAAATCTATATTTGAATATTAAATACTAATCAAAATAAATATAAAATAAAAATAGAAATAAAGTTTCTTATATAATAATATATATTTTATAAATTATATATATATATATATATATATATATATACATATATATATATATATTTGAAGCTTCAAAATTTATATCTTTTAGTAATTGTTTTAACAAAAATAAATAAATATGGTGCTAAAAGATAATCTTAATATATTCTATATTAGAAATTGATAAATTTATTTTTTATTCATAAAAAATTTTAGCTATAATATTGATTTAAGAAGAAAAAAATTGATACAAAAATAGAATAAAGTTCTAAATTTAGCATAAATTTTCACAAAATAAAATTCATAGTAGTAGTTTTTGTATTTATCTTTTAGGTCAATGTGTTATATTTAAGTAATCAGAATTTTTTTTAAACGATATGTAGTATAAAAAATTTCATATTTATTATTTTTATTCATCTCTATTTTACTTATAATTATGTAAAAAAAAGAAAATATAAAAAATATGGTTTATTTTTAGCATTTTATATTTTCTAATATAAAAAATATTATTTAAAATAAATTAAATTTTTTAAAAAAATAAATGTATATATCAGTTGTCTTTTGTGAATCTATACACGTACTAAAAAAATTCATTAAATATGAAGTTTTAAGATAAGGAGAATTACACTTAAAAGTATTCAAAGATTTTAGTACATGATTAGAAAAGACTATCTTAGAATGGTCTTAGATATTTATAGAAGTGGTTAGTTTTGAACTACTTATTTAACTCAATTAATTGCTTTATTAATAACAATTTCTTGCAAGAAGTCATGTTTTTAAAACCTAAATATTATAAATTTATTAATAGAAATATAAGATATTTTTTCTATATAAATTTATATTTTGGACTTGATAGCATATTTATGTTATCAATGAAAGAAAATATTATTCAAAAAAATCAATTGCTAATATAAGAAATACAATAATCAAAGTATTTTTAAATATTACAAAAGTCTACAAAAGCCACTAGAAATGTTTGAATATTTATCAAAAAATAATAAAATTAAATATATACATATACATATATATATATATAAGAATAGAAAAAGATAACTTAAGATAAAAATATTTTTATAATGGTTATTATCTAATATGAGATCATAATACAAGAGAAGTATTGGCAAGATTCTTGCCTCCATATATATCAACAAACATGAGGATTACACTGAGGTTTTCTAAAAAAATGTAAGACTTCTAGAATAACTATTTAAGTTGTAAGAGGTTTCTATGATAATTCTTTGAACCTACAAAACTCATAACAAAACTTTGTGTGACATTAGGATGCATTTAAAATGTTTGTAGTTCTAGATGCATTTGAAAGTCTTTTATAATGTTTCACAATAAAAAGTTAATCACTAAGTTTATTATTAATATTATCATCTATACCTATATGATTCTATCTATTTAAGTTATATGGCTGTTTGTGGAATATTCAATAGTCTTATTTATATATTTTTGTATTGAAAAACCCTTATTATACATTATGTAAGACTACAACCAATTACCCAATCCCGACATGGGGGGGGGGGGGGGGTATGCAGGCAGTATGTGAGAGAGGGAGGGGGTTGATGTGCCCGAGGCGGTGCTGATGAGTGAATGGTGCGCAGCCCCACTGCCCCACCGCGACTTGCATGGCCCAGCCCATTTCTGCACCTGCTACTGTGGCGTCGCGTCGCGTCGCGGCGCCATTCCCTTACTAACCCACTGCTGGTCGCGGCTGACCCAAAATGGCAGGACGCAAAGGGAAGGGGCCAGGGAAGGAAGGGAGAGAAGGGAGAGAGGGCGCAATCCCAGAGGACGGAGGACGAGGACGAGAAGGAGACATGGATGGGCCACACGCACTCAGATTGAGAGAGAGAGAGAAGCCGAGGAATGGTGATGAGCAGGGGAGGGAGAGGGTGTGGATGATGCTCGATCCTTTGCATGCGTGCAGTATTCTGCCTGCCTGCTTCACAGGGGCCACCCACACCATTCATTCATTCATACATTGTGGCCACACGGGACCCGCGACTGACTGACTACCCACCCCCACACGGACCACCTCACGCGCACAATGCACGAGAGAGAGAGATGGGTGGTACCCTCCTCCTCCGCTTCGGGGGACCTCCTTTTCTCGTCCACACTCTCTCCTACCCACATTGCCCAAGCCCCACCTCACCCTCCCTTCTGGAACGGAATGGTTGGTGTGACACGGAATGACGCTGTTCTACCCCCCTCCGCTCCAGCAGCTCCCACACAAGTCTCATTTCAATGTAAGCTCATCGCGTAGCATGAAGCTCCTGCGCTAATCGAACACGCTCTGCTGATCTCTCTCTCTCTCGCTTCCAGCAAGTGGCGTGCTTGTCCTGGATCGAGCTCCGGCTGGGCTCGTCACTGTGACTAGACTCGGTTGTCGAGACAGCGGTGAATCTGCAATGCTGGTGGTGGTGCAATTGGAGACCTAGTACCGAAACGCAGCGTTGATCGGTGAGAGTGTTGAAAGAAGTGGAGCTTTAGCTCGTGAGTGAGACTTTTTGGAGCATGGACAAAAGCGAGGGGAGGGGGTGATCTGAGGTTTGAATGCGTCGCCTTCGTGGCGGAATCATGCCCCGCGGGTGGGGGGTCATCGATGACCCCAAGTCTACCTTTCCTTCCTTGCAAATTTGCTCGCGCTCTCTCTCGCTCGCTCGCTCTCTCCCTCAATGTGGCTCCGTCTTTCCTCCATTCTCCGCTAATTCTTGACGCTTCGCGGCTTCACAAGTCAAGCCTTGTTAGCTTGCATGACATTCAAATCAACACGCTCAATTTCATTACAAGTTGTTTTTTCTTTTCTTTTTCTTTTTCTTTTCTTTTTCTTTTTCTTTTCTTTTTCTTTCATTCTTGTAGCATTTGCAAGTGTACTATATAAGACCATCTCCAAGGTCTCCTCTTATGCAAAGAAAGCATGAATCGTTGTTATCATTGTTTATTTTTTGCCTACATGCACTCATGAATTATTAATATTATTATTATATATTAATTAGTTGAACCCAAAAACATGCAAAAAATTAATTAATTTTGTTATCAAATTCCATAACTGCACCTCACACTTTGTGGTGTACCACATGGTATAGTGTAGTTAGGTGTACTTTTGACCTTGTCGTGATTTGGCCAAGACACCAAAGGACATTAACCTTGAGCCATTAGCCATTGTCCCGCTACCTTTAATACCAAATGTTACTTCTTGTCAAAACCAAGTATTATTGTAAAATATTAACCTGATATTTATTAGAGATAATACACCTTTAAAGCTCCATATGAATCCATTCCAAAATGTCAAGTTCATGAATATGTTTCAAGCATTGCCATGAGAATTTTCAACATTAGAATCAAAGAATTCACTAATGACAAAGGACTCTAAACAAAACTTCTCAACAAATGCCAAAGAGGAAAACACATTCTTTAAAAAAATTCACAATAAATGAAAATTAGTCAACTTCTCAAACAAAAAACAATCTTATTTATCAAAGTTTGACTAGGCATTATTATTAATTATAAAAAATAAAAACCCTTGAATAAGATCCAATCTTGATCAATCATAACAACACATGCCTAATTACTTCATTGTAAGGTTAGCAGGCCAAAACCATCAATCTCTTCACTTATAAATTTGCCAAAAATATTTGTTTGAATACCACAAATTAATTAGAAACACAATCTAAAAGCAATGCATATAGCCGTGAATTTGAAAGCAAATTTTTGAAGCATAGAATCTATGTGTGTTAATTGTCAACATTTCTTTTTGTAATGGATGTTGTGACATCAATTTACTACTCTTGTACTTTCAAAAATAATAACATACACAAACTACCTTTCAATTGATCAAGCTTTGCCAACACAATATGTTGCAACTAAACATTTACTTCTTTAATAAACCATTGAAGTACAACAATTGTCAAGAAGTAACAAAGGCAACAGCAATTGTGATGTATTAACTATCCACAAAATTGTCTTATAACTTGCCATGTTTTTTTACAGAAAAAAAAAAAAAAAAAAAAAAAAAAAATCATGATTGAAAGTACCCTGTTGTATCACTCAATTCTATTTTCAATAGGTGAAACATATGGCCCTATGAATTTGTAAACTTGGTTCTATTAAAGCTTTGAGAATTGTTGTAGTACTCAAAACTTGTTTTGCTTTTGCTTCACTTTTGATGAAAACAATGAGAAATGTAGCTAAGTAGAGGTCAAATATGTCTCTTCTAGTTTATCCCATTGGTGTGCTTTATACAAGAGATATATATATATATATATATATATCATAGGTGTAGATTCAAAGAAATCAAACATGCTTCACTATCACATTGTGAATTGTAAGGATTTGATTTGAATTTCAGTGTATTGATTTGTTGCAAGATGTCAAATTCATGCTTCAAAAGTTTTTAACATGGATCATGGGCACCCACCTTCTTAACTTAGTAGAATAATTTGTATTATTTTATCACAATTGAACCTGAAAATTATATACAAATGTGGATGTATGCACATACCCTGTGCAATTGTTTTTCTCTATTAATCAAACATTTGTAACATATTCATCCCTACCAATAAATAATTCAAATAGTAAAATTCTTCATATTGAAATCTATTTTTATGTTCTTTAAGAAAATTGTTGAATTGGTGTGTCTTGATAAAAAAATTTACTTTTGGATAAAAGACTTTGGTTTTCGTTCTACAGTAAAATGTCCAAACATTATTCTCATCCTTTATGTTTATTTCAAAAAAAAAAAAATACTGCAATTAAATTTAATGCTAATTATGTTGTAGAAAGCCTTTTTATTCTTCTTTTGAATCAGACTTCACAATATTTGAAACGATTATTTAGTCTAGTCATTTTTTAAAATATGTAATTTCACGTAAATTGCATCTTGGTCAAATAAGATTTACATTTACAATACATCAATTGGCATAAAGAATTTCAAAATCTGATTCTCCTTGGTCGCATAACTAAATAATACATGTGAAAATATGAGGCAAAATTGAAATTATGACGAAGTATGCTAGTGCCACTCAATAAAACGAAATGAATGTCAAAGAATGAATATTTGAAGACATTTCTTCAGAATGAAAATAATGTTCATTGAGTGTGAATTTTGAAAAGCAATAATAGCATTTAACATACACACACACACAGACATAAATAAATAAATCAGGATAAGAGTTCGATTTTCAAGACATACAGGATCAGAGTTCGACCACACAATCCTGAAAATGAATATTCCCCGAGTTCTTTTATTGCGCGTTACTAAACAGCGGACTAGTATTTAATGCACAAAATCTTACTTCAAACAAGGACGTAGAAGATTCTAAACCAATCAACACATGGGACTGTTTAAAGTGCTGTGGGTGAGATATTTTTGATGGATTCCTCCTCTTTCAATTATCATTTGCTTAAATCAGCAACATTTCGAAAGAATTATAAAAGTCTGCCCATATTCTAATCAGTTTGAAAAATGATTAGCAACGGTGAAATGGTGGGTTTTATTTTTGGAGATCATCTTCAGTGGTTGAAATTTTTATTTTTGAAAAGAGCATCTCAAAGAAGCAATGTTTCTTAAGATTTTTTCCATGTGCTAGCTTACCTTAAATGAAATTATTGCGTTTAATCATATAATTTTGCTTTAAAATTTTGTATATATATATATATATATATATTTGTACGAATTTTAGTTCATGCAGAACAATGCATTCAATGAAAGTAATGAGTTTTCAATAACTAAAACAACCTTGTACAATTTAACTGTTTTTTTAGTGCAAGGTCAAACACGTTTGAATTTTGAATCTTTGAATAATCAAGAGACTAAAATAACTGTTATTTTAGTGTGATTCTGTTATGAATGAGTCAAAGTTCCAATGATATTTCAATGTCTAAGTAAATCCAAAATTAGAAGTGAATTAGGGCCAATTGCAATTTCTTTTTACAAATGTTAAAGTCATAGTTTTTTGTAGTAAATATTATAATATAATTATGAAGGCCTTCTAACCTTGAAGAATTTGAGACAATAACAATATGGGGTTTTTTTTCTTTTTGTATACATTTTAAGTAATGTATGAATGATCTTATACATAATTTTTACGGAAGTCACTTTTGCAAGTAAAAAAATGTCCTTAAGATGAAAAACCTGTTATAAATATATGATGCGACATATGAGCCTATGTAATAAAATCAATATGATTTGGCTTTTCATCATTCTTATTAATCTTTACAGTTTGCGTCCTGGAATTAAATTCATTACAATATTTTTGAAACTTGTCACAAATCAACATTTAGAGAGTGTGTTCATTTATAGATTGCAAAGAGCAACCCATTCACACAAAAATACAAATATATGTTGATATAAGCTCAGTTCATTATTTAAATTACTTACTAGTGAAGAGAATTCAGGAAACACAAATATTGAAATGTTGAAGTTTTCAACAGTGGAGAATGGTACAGTGGCATGAAAAAGGTATTAATCAACATAACAAAGTAGATCATACAAGCTTCACATTTAACTAAGAACCACTTTTAACACACACACACACACACGTCACATGTTTAACACATCCTCCACACAAAACCCTTCTCAATCATCCCAACTCTATTGTTTCTCAAAGTTACATATCACCTCACATGCACTTCGAATCTCCATGGACATTTTCACCAGCCACTTCAACTTGACCCACCTTTGCTATTTTGCTACCTTTATTTATTTGTTTCGATCACTGAGGTACTGATGCTGTTCTTCACATAAGTAATTGTGAGATATATATAGATATGGGGGTGTGTCATTGTAAATATACATGGGTTGTTCGAAGCCTCGGATGCCATGGCAGACCAGCTGGGCAGGCCACAGTGTTGCCTGGACTGAAGACTCAGATTGTCCCTCGCTAGCCCATTGCCTGATGTCGATGCAGGCAGCTCAAGGCCGGTGCCGCGATTCCAGAATTGACAGGTTGCAAATATATTACGAGTTCAAATAATTCATTTGGCTTTATTTGAACGGAACAAAATATATTTTTATACATGTGTGGACACTTCTCGGAGAAGGCTGAGTAGAACTCGTCAACGCAGGTTTCAAAATCTCTCGTCTATCATTGTGTCCATCTTTAGGTGCCTGTGCACACTGCCCTCGCGCTTAGTTTAGGAAATCTCGACTATTCGGCTTACGACGTTTTCACTTCAACTGATCTGTCCTGTCACAAGAATGACGTTTTTATTGTTGTCTTATGTTTTCTGGGATGCAAAGAATCTGAATGTCTTCTGTGGACGCTGCCTGCATTACTGAATAAATGTCACGTGGGGGCTGCAGAATCCGGTGTGAAGTAGAAAAAAGGTGCTTTAGTCGTCGGCATACAAAATCGGCTAAATTTTTCAAAAATATTTTCATTTGACAATTGACTAGTGATTCAATCTTGTTTTAACAGAAATGTTTGACTGAAATGTTGGAGGTTTTATTTAATGATGAAGATTTGTGGAGGTCGCGTTAGCTTTTTGAAAGTTTACTTGATCCAATTACAGATAGTAAAATTGTTCAGATGAGATGAAGGGTGTGAATCGTGTCGCAAAGTCTCGTCCACAAGTAGCTCAGCGGATATTCGAAGCAGCAGAATTGCACGGAAATTGAGGCCACTATTTCAAAATCCGGAACCAAAGAACAGAACAAAACTATGCATGAACAAAAGGTCATTCTTAGCTATCTCAATCACAGTGCAGGATCATCTCTGACGTAGGTTGAACCCCCTTTTTCTAGGCCTCTACAAGTTTGTCAGAACGATTTCTTGCTAACACAGTCCCATCCACCCAAAACGCTACACATGGTGCGCCACACAAAAAGTCTGTCTACAAGATATTGACGTGGACGCAAACCACACATCAACTATGTCATAGCATAACTCTACAGGGAAGGGGTTTGTTAGCCGTCCAGGGGTGCAGTCACTCATAATATAGCCCCGGGTGGAGCCGGTTAGAGTTGCAATCCGATCTTTTCGGAATCCACAATCTTGTAGGAACAAAACATCACACTAATCAGGCGAGAAAGTGCACACTGCAAGAGGAGTAATGTGGACGAGAACAACTTCGACCGTGAATTCCACTTCCCGAACTATCCACTCGCCAAAATCTCTAAAACCTACAGTCTGCAGGATGACCTAGACTCGCGAGACACGAATGTTAACTCACCTGCACAGTGCATAACAACTTGGGACAGTTAACGTGGAGGATGCTTGCAGAGTCTCCTTAGAGAATGTATTTACAGTGTGCATGGTGATCGCAGGGTCCACACTTTTGCATCGACATAGTGTTCTCGTGTGCACGTTGGAGCTAAGGAGCAATTCATATGCTGAATCGGCGGTTAAAATTTTCCATCCTAGTATGCAACCTACAATTTCTCGCTGATGACCTTGTCGGACCCACTTGATACAGGTGATAGGTAGTCATTGATTGGCCAAGCGCAATACGCATATCCGGCTTGGCAGGGATGTAGGAAATATGTAACGAACGTTATCAAGAGGAATCGTTTGTTGCCACCCAGCCGCTGGAAGTACTAGTTTCCACACTCCGACGTGCTATTGTTGGGTAGATTTCGGGCACTTATGCAGCAGCTTGGAGGCCGCTCCCATGAAGTAACGCGCTGTTAATAATGCTCTGCAAAGTCCATGCAAGATCAGAAAGTTGGTTATTGGCAGGACCATGAGCTGCTGCATGGTATCGTTAACCTTGCGAAAAAAATGGCTTGAACGAAACGCAATGGTGTTTAACGCCTAAGAATGGTCTCTGGAACAAACTACATCCAGTATATGGCAACATCTACAGGATTATGGTCGCATTGGATGGAATCAATTAACCGTAAAGGATGATGAAGCCCGAGAGGAATTCACTTTTGAACACTTTGACTACACATTGGAAAAAACCAGATGCTTTGCACCAGGACGGATAATAGAATAAGTTGGCATAGTTTTAGTTCTAGGCTTCTAAGTTAGCTTACCTACCTTAGTTCAAGGGTAATCCAGGTCCCTACTTTGAGTTACTAATCCAGGTCCGCCGGTCTGGGGTTTTTTTTAACTCTATTCTAGACTGGTTCTGTATTGGTTACTCCCTGCAATTTATTTTTACTTGTGCCAAAAAAAAAAAAAAAAAAAAAAAAAAACTACTGCTATAAAATCCAGGAGCATTGGACTAACGATGTTCCGGAACTGAGGGTGATGTCGACACGCACACCACTCATTCTACAAGTCAGTAAGGTCATGATCCCTCGAAGAAACAGATGTAAACAACTCGTTCCACACAGTTGCGTTCATCGTTTGAAACCCATTTCCTCGGTTCGTCTTCCGGAACTGCAGAAACAGCATTACTAACAACCAGTTTCAGCGAAATACACAAAACGGTGTAGAAACACAGGAGGTAATCTTGTTCCATCTCAGTGCAGGACACATGCACACGTGGTGCAGGAAGGATTGGGGGGGGGGGGGTTTCTTGGGTGAGGGTACATGATTCTCTCTCTTGGTCCGGAAGGAGGGAATCCAATGCAGGGGCTGCAAAGGAGGCACCAGAAAAGCCAGCTCGGAAGGCACATAAAACAAGCAGGGACGGAAGGGTGAGGTGTCGAAAAAGCTGCAGTCAGAGAGAGTGAATGGGCCCTTCAAGCCAGGCTGGGGAGCCAGGCGAAGTCGGCGTCAGAATGTGAGAGAGAGAGAGAGAGAGACGCGGAACTCTCTACACCTGGTGATTCCGGTCTTCTCCACGTGACAATGCCCCGGCGACAGTCCTGCTCCCTTTGTCTCCGAAACGCCGCTTGCCATATCCCTGAATCGATGCCCCGCAACTCCGCCGCACAGAAACACCCCGAAAAACAACAACATCGTCGACGACGCCATTCTTCGGTAGGAGTTAGATGGATGAATTTATGTGGATGGATGTGAGGTATGCGGGTGGATGGGCAAGGGATGGATGGGTGTATTTTTCGTGTATGGATGGATGGAAGTTGTGCCCACTTGATTTCATCGCCGATTTTCCACAAGCTACATGGCTATGTTTTTTAATATTATTTTTAGATGGATTTTTAAATGAAGATTTGGCAATAATGAGGCATGCAGTAGATGATTTTAAAAAGGTTTCTAATGTCAGTTGAAATCGTGTTTTATTTATGTTTTAAGTTTTGGAAATATGTTTATTATGATTGATTATATGTATATATATAAATACAATGATTATGGTACACTTTTACTTTTCTTTTTTCTTTTTTTTAAAGTGTCAACAAGAATGAGAGGAAAATTGAAATTTTAGATTGATGTTTAGACTTGGAATATTGTAATAAAACAACACATGAGAAATTTTAGCTTAAAACAAAAAAAGAAATATATATAGATATATAGGGGTTTTTGTGAAGAATAAATGATCTTGTACAAATTGGTTTCTTGGAAATGGAAATTAACAATATTCTTCAATTATTTTACAAAATTTATAAATATTGAGCAAGTAAACAATTCACAAGCATATGCACAGTAAATAATAATACTAAAAAAGACTACTAATATGATTTGGATGTGTACCTAAAAAAATATTCAGAAGAATAAAAAGTACAGTTGAGAAAATATATATATATATATATTTTTTTGACAATATTCAATATCTATAGAGGAAGATAAAACTAAGAAAGGTTTTTAATAATACATAAGAAGGATCTTGGATTTGTTCTTTAGTAAATTGGAAATGACACTAAAAAATATTATAAAGCAATTTGGATTCTTTTATAGCCTTATAACCAAAAATTAATAAAAAATTATAAAATATTATAATGATTATTTTTGTTAAAAAATTATATAACAACTTGATTTATTAAAGGCTACAAAACATTGATTTGATTGTGTTGTAAATGAATGGTTTTAAGACTAGATATGTTTTGACATCATACTAATCATTGTAAATCAAGAGATAAGATTCAATTATATGTTAAATTATAGATTTCATGATATTGAAAATAGTTTGAAAATAAAGATTATAGTTAAATAAGATATAATACTTTTATAAAAAAATTCAAAATTTTGTTGAAAATATATGATATTATTATAATTTTTATTAGATCTATGCAACAAAAAGTATTTTTATTATTTTATGCAATATTTTTTTTATAGAAAACATACTAAAAACTTTAAAATTAATTTTAAAAATTAAAAATTAAGTTTTATTTTACTAAATAATATATTATATAAAAAATATAACTTTAATACATATTTTCAAGAACAAGATTTATATTGGTAGCAACCAAAACCAAAGTGTTATTAGTTTTTTTTGTTATAGTAGAACTATAATGTTAGGATGGTAGAAGAATATGATGTTTTTATAGAATTTTGAATTATAATAATTTAAAAATTCATAGATATTTTAAACTTTAAATTTTTTTATAAATTTTTTAACAAATCTAAATTAATATTTATAATTATTTTCAACAAATCTAAATTATATACTATTGATGCATAATTATATATTTTATTTAAATTAATAAATTTAATTTATTAAAAAATAATATTTTTACTTTTTCAAAAAAATATTTAGTAAAAAAATTTAAAAATAAGAAAATAAAATTTTCTATCAAATTTGGCAATAATTAACAAATTCCAAATCTCAAAACTTAAGTAGTAATAATGATTGAATGTTGTTTTAGTTATAATACATCAAATTAAGATTGGTATTTTTAGATTTTTTTTGAGAAAATATATCCATATTTTAATATTTTAAAATATGTTTTAGAAATACATTGTTATAATCTATTTCGTAGATAATATTAATGAATTAACATACATTATAAACACAATAGAATTATTGGTTTTATAAATAAAAAATTTATTTATAAAAAATAAATTCTTATGATTTTATTTTTTATTTTCATTTTTATTTTTCCTTGAATATTGCTTTTTTCAAATTTTAATTAATATTGTAATTTATTTCAATCAATTTTTTTGGATATTAAATAATATTGAAGACCATATGTAATTTTTTAATAACTTAATAATGCTTCCAATAGTTTATGTTTTAAAAATAATATTCTTCAATATAACAGACCATTTTTGAAAGTATAGGATGAGTCTTATTTATTAGAAATAAATTAAAACTTATTAGAATAAATATATGAAAAGTTTCAAAATATACTTAGTTAGAAAAATTAATATACCTATTGTTATTACTTCAAAGTTACATACTTATTTCAAAACCAAAAGAAAATTTTCTTTTAAAATTATAGTATTAATATATATATATATATATATATATATATATATAACTCTAAATTTGCAAAATGATTTTAATAAAATTTCAAGAATACACATATATTGTTACATAAAGTCTATTAACAAAGACCAATTAAATAAAGATTACATTCTAATGTCCACACAACTACAATTGAAAATGATATGCTCAACCAAAATTCAATCAACTCTTCCAAATTTGTGGTCAATAATGACAATTTCTAATGAAAATGCAAAAAGACATGAATCATCCACATCCTTCGTATATCCACATAAGATAGAAACACAAAGAGTATCTACAAATATATATATATATATATATAGGAGAATGTTAAATAGACTCATGCTTTTACTAAATTAATCCACCCATCCTAAACAACATGAACAGAAAATGACCTTTGGATTCATTTCTCCACTACTGGACCCAAAACCAATGAAAACCATCCACATTTATCATGAATACAATATTCTTTACCATTGATAAGTCAATTCAGTAAAAATCTGGGTCTATTTAGCATTCCCCTATTAATATATATATCTATGTATATATATATATATACATATATATACACATTCATACAAAAAAAACAAAGATATACTGATTGTTGAAGTGATTACAGATTCCTCCACTTTGAGACATGAATACATGGAACAACGATACATCCAGGGCGTTTAACGCTACATGATATTTACAGTTACGCAAAAACAAAGATCCATTGCTGTTATGCGGAGGAGTCATATCCAAGTACTACTGGTATATTTTAACCTGATTTGTTTAGACTTGGGTTGTTGCTGTCACTCTGCCAGCAAGTAGCTTGCATATGCAAGCTGAGAACATGGCAGCACCAAGCCTGCTACTTTCTACAGCGTTAGAGTTCTATTGATTATTGTTGAGTTACTGATTTACTGTTTAGTTGAGTAATGCCTTGGTTTGTGGTTGTTGTCAAGACTTTCAAAAGAGCACATTGATCAGTGCTTATTCTGGAAATAACATACTCATCCTGCGTCTGTGCTGGTGAAATGCACGCAATGTTAATTATTCGTTGGCATGAGTTGTGTTACGTGATAGTTGTCAGGGACTGTTGACAGTCACACACCAGTGGAAGTATAATTTTATATAGTGGGCTTAGAGCGATCCAACTCCCTCCCTGTTTGTTTGGATAGGAGGGAAAACGAACTGATGGTCGAGAATAGAGTGAATCTTTAGGCTTTAAACTGCCCTTCCCAGTTTGTTTAAAATGATAAAGGGCCGAATTCAGACCGCCACGCCTGGTGACCGACCCCCCAGAAAGGCCGGAGGGAAGCGAGTAAAAGGAAAAAGATGAGAAAAAATCGTTCCCTCGTCTGCTCTAGATGCTACCGCCAAACCTGCATCTGTCCTTAGCTATTTAGAATCTCTTTAGGAATCTATTATTTTTTAGTTAAGGTCTGTTCTACCGGAAGGTGGACATACAATTTTGCTAACGACTGTCTCTACATTGCGCCCCTCTCCTCCTCCTCCTCTCTCTCTCTCTCCCAGGAAGGTCTCCTCCGCCACTTCTCAGGTTTCTAAATCTCATCCCTTCATCTAGATTGTCCATGCATCAGCTAGGATCGCTGTGACGCCCGCTTTTTAGTACAGTCCTGCAAACATTATCTTTCTGAAAAGGCTGGGGCAATTGTAAGTCGACAGAACCAGTTTTGAGTGCAATCGTTTTTGTCGGCCGGCAGGGAGTGAGTGAGCGGAATTGGTGCGATGGTTGCAACTTGGATCTGTGTCTAAGTAAATTTGTTGAACCGTCTGTGAGAGGTTGAGAGTTGAAGGGGAGTGTGAGTGTGAGGGGTAATCGTGGAGGACGCTGTGAAAATGCAGAGTTCCTCATCGGTGTGCTACTCCGTAGCGAAGATCGAGAGCGACTTGGGCGGTCCATCCAGGATGATTGGCAGTGGGATTGGATCACCGGTACCCTCAAACCTTCAATTCGGAATCCGGAAGCAGAGCGAGAGGTTGAGCGCGTCAGCCCTGAAGGTTGGCAAAGAGTCGCACCGGATCCGGAAACCCCCGCTGCCGCTCCCCCAAGTGCAGTACCGCCCACCAATCATCATTCACACGTACTCGCCGAAGGTTATACACACAGAACCAGATGACTTTATGTCTTTGGTTCAGAAGCTCACTGGCTCCAGCGACACGCGCTTACGACTGAAGCGAAATCTATCGGCCAAGAAAGGAGCCAAGTCCGGTGATCGGACCAAAGTTGATACCACCGATCTTGAGCAACAAGGTATGAACTTAAGGCCTTATTCCTTTGTTTGCTTTAAAGATTTTTCTGCTCTCCAACACTTGAATGTAAAATTGGTTGAAAATGTGGCGTCGTTCAGATGTTTTTTGAAAGATTTGAACGGGATCTGGTCTCGTTCAGGCTATTTTACAATCTCGTCCTTAACCATGCACCGGCCTGCCACGAATTCATTACAGGATCAAAAGATGCCCGCTGTGGATCACCGGCTCCAGTCTCCGAAGAGTCGACCTTCCTGACCTCTGATGCTTGCGGGAGTGTCCTTGCGATGAAGCAGTCGGACTCTCCAAAGAGTCCACTAGACTCAAATTTTGAGTTCGAAAACCACGACTTGCTGTTCACTACCTTCGACGTCAAGACGGAGCCGTCGTCGTTCTCATTCAACGACAATTCCTTCAATTTCTTCAGTGACTTCAATCCTCAGCCGGCGTCAGCAGCTTCACGAGCATCGAACCTGCCCGCAAAGACCGGCCAGATAGCTCAGGAGCCTTACAACTCCTTCCCCAGTATTGATATCAACTCTTCCCTTCCCTCTCAGTCTGGATCCTATTTCACTACAGGTCCGATGGCCAGTCTTCCTGACTTCTCCCAGTCGTTTCTCGACTGCTTTACAGGCGCTCCGGCTCCTCCTCAACGGCAAGGCCACTTCAATGGAGGATACTCGTCATCCTCCGAGAGCACCATGGTTGCGCTTGAGAATATCCAGGCTTTCATGCTCCATTGAAGGACCCAGGTTCACCTCGACAGCTAGTAATTTCCAATTAGAGCATTGTTCGATTGCTAGTAACCTGGCAACTCATGGCCAGAGCTTGCCGTCCGGATGGCCGACCAGTGGAAGAGCATCTCCTGCTCTTTTCTGATGAAACTGGACACTGTCTAGCACTGGCTTGTCATGGTACTAGGATCTAACCGCTTGCGTCTGTACAGCAACAGCCAGCACGCCACCACTTTGATACATGTCCATCGTTGGTCGATTCACTACTGGCTTCCAGAGGGAAGCCAAACTTTAACAGAACGCGTGAAGATTCCATAGCCTGCGTTGAACTAGGCATTACCGGTAGACAGTGTTGTGCGGAATTATCATCATAACCACTTAGAATCACTTGTAAATGATAGGTGGCAGAATGAGGATAGTCAACTATAATATTGACGCCGAGCGTAGAAAAGATTGAATCATTGCTGTCAAGCTGAGTCAGATAGATCAGGTCGCAGCAATGACTAGTTGCTTGGGTCTTGTGGAAGTTTTGATAAGTTTTGACCTCTGAGAGTATGTAGAATATCATTCAGTTCAATTCTAGAATGCTACAGGACCAATTAGTGTAAACGTCTAGCAGTGAAGTGTAGAGAGTGGAACCCCTTTTCCTCAGGTCTCCAAACGTAGCTCGTGATGTATCATAACCATGTCACTAACAGTTATACTATCTGACATAGAATATGTAATCTAATGTGTTAATCTTTTAGAGTTTATATTTTGTGGTTTTTGCATATACCTTCCATGTAGGCTTTAGCCAGAAGTAGACACTCATGTAATTAGTGGTACATATTTGAAGTGCATTTGAGTCCTTAGAATGAACATACCATACTACATCTAGCAGCACGCGGGCGGCATTGCTGAAGATCGTCCAAGCAGTGGTCGTCTTGCAAGGTGGGAAGAATTTCATGATTGGATTGAAGCTTTCTCATGGTCCGAAGTTGTAGTAGTTGATCCTCAAACGGAAGGAGGTGGAGGAAATCGGAGGAACCGCAAGTTGGCTCAGTGATTTTTAAATCTTAGGACTACTGTACAAGTGGAAAGACATTCCCGTCAACATCGACATCGACATCTGTAAGATACTTTCCTTGTTTCACATAGTAACCGTTGACGATAGAATGTCAAGTGGCATTCAACTTATGCTCTCGTCTTCTACTTTGATTCCGATATAGTTTAAAACCTTATGGAGCATTGGTGGACGAGTTCTACATCAGCTCCATCACAGTGAAGGCATTACCGGAGGCTCGTCCAACCCTGAATTATTCATTGATCAGCATCGGAAAGGCGACTATCCATCATTTCCCTGGTTGATAGCTACAATTGGTGACTGCCTCTTTCCTTTTGTCGATTTTCCTCCACATTTAGATTAGAGGCGCTCATCCCTTTACTTGACCTCGTGGAGCACCAGTTCTTCCATCGAGGTGTATCCCACAAGACTGATAACTGACACCATCTGTGCTGGATGGCGGCGAAGAAGACGAAGCTCACGACATCACAAGCTTGCCAAACGAGATGAGATTGTTGCCTCTGTTCAATGCAGGGAACTTGTAGGTTTCGTAGTTATATTCACGTAAAGTGGTACTTGATGCTTTTTCGTGATAAAACTGATAATAGATGAGATCCGGATGCCGCATCAAGTTCCAAAATTGATTCAAATAAAGGCAAGATGTTTGATTACCTCACGGTGCCCAGTCGCTCCACCGACTCGATTGGATAAGCCCTCACTCGGAAGTAGCCCACATTTGAGTCGTATAAATGTTTGAAAATTTGTCTTCGAACTGAAGCTGTGTCGAAGACCTCGTCTGTGAAACTTCACCCTCCAATCCTCGAAACGAAGATGGACCGGGCAGTTTTCCAGCCTGCATCCATTGCAGTTCGAGGTATTTTTCTTTGCTACTTTACGATACTTTCATTCTTCGAATGCGGAGCTGTTCGGAAGCACTCCAATCTGGCACTTCGCTTTCTCTTCTTGACATTTCAAACTAACGGTTGTTACCCAAATTGGGAATTCTTCAACACGACAATTCTAGCAGAATTTGCACTGGGTCACTTAGAGAGTTAAAGCTGCTATCTAGTTTTGATGCTCTGGATTCGTTCAATCATTCTAGGTTAAGTTGGTGCATGAATAAGATTATATGTCACAGCATTGCAGGTCTGATCTGAGCTTCGCTTGCAACATCTGAACGCATTCGAGATGATCAGTGTCACTCGCATTTCAAGTGAGTGGACTGCTCTGATATGCTCCTGGCATTTCATAAGCTGATAGATTTGGCATGATTTGCTTGATGAGCTCATTGTGCTAGGGTTTTTTTATTATTATTGTTTTATTACATTTTATTTATAATTTAAAGTTTGTAAGAATGATCCAAACAAATAGTATAAATTTTCAAACATAGTATACAAATTTTCAAACATTTAAAGAAAATAGCAGTGTATATTCAAAAATTGGACAAGTTTTGACATTCTGTTTATGGTATTGTCATTTTCTTTATTAGATAGAAGACATGATTGGCCTTGCCATAGTTCCAACTTAGTACAATTTAAGGTCCAACAAAGATGCTACTTAATCACTCGAAAATCTTAGCTTAGTAAAAATCAAGGGGAACTTGGTTAAGTTTCTGCATGGTCAATTGTTTTTTCTGTTGTGATGAACTAACCATTTAGTAATATTTTCGAAACTTCAACTTATTTATAAACATATTATGTGAATTATAGCAATCCATGTTAAAATAATATAAGTGTTGCAATGATATGAGTGTAGGTACATTTTATAATCTCGAAGTAACATCTCCTCTTCAGCCATCAATTAGTCTTGATTAAAAAAAGTATTTCCAAGGCTCGTTTTGCATCCATTTTTATAATTCACATTTCTTGGAAAGTTATCTTATCATCTCAAAGCTGGTAAAAAGGTAGATCAAAAGTTTATGAAGTAGAGAGAACGGAAAAAGAGACATGGAAACATAGTAATAATGTCAGAACTGTTTTTTGAAGAAAACTAAAGAATTAGAGAGTTGAAGCAGTCATTGAATCTCACACATTGACGTTATCTCTCTCTCTTAAAAAAAAACTTTCAACTTTTACAGCTTCGATGCATGCTTTATTGTTTTGAAAAGATATTTATAAAATAAAAATTGAATGCTTATAATGAGACGTAAGATTCACAAATTGCTCCACAGTGTTTGTGTAAAAACTGCACAGAACATATAAATATAGATGGAAAGAAGTAATACCTCAACTTCAAGGATGTAAATTCACGATTTTTAAGTACTTGTTCTCTGAATCTTTAAAATAACGATTTATGGGGAGGGACAGAAGTACATCTAAATGTGCAGACCAGAAACGATCAAGTTGAGAACACACCCACAGCGAACACAGCAATAGAAAATATGGATTGATGCTGCAGTAATTTGAAATGAAAAGAATGATGTAATGATGCAAAATACAACTAATCTTCAACGCATGTCTTGCTATTGGTGTAAACTAACCTTGAATATCAAGGATTTCTAAGACTTGTACACAAACCCGCTCACCTGTAGCAATCACCACTTCAGTGCACCATGCATCTGCACATACCAGACAATCATCGCAATAAATTAGCTGCTTACAATCACTAATATCTGCACGTCTAAGTTCAGTGTATGATTTACAATGTGTATGAATATTAATACCAGCATATAAATATCGTAACTAACTAACTGCTAAAGATCCGTACCCATTGAAGTGAACCCTCACAATCAACACCCGTCACAGTAACATATTAGCTACACCCCCTTACATTCATGTCTTGTTTCATGACAAAACTGCAAGATTCACTACATAAGCATCCAAGAGACACAAAGATTCGTATAAATCAGTACCAAAAACATGAACTTACGAAAACATTATCAGACAGAAATTACTGAAATGCGATAAATTTCAAAAAGTAGAAGAAAGAGGGCACCTAGACCTAGCAAAAAAAACTCGGTAGATTTTCCCAGATCATTGCACTCCATGCACCAGTACAAGGGAACTAGAAAAAGCTAAAACAGAATTCAAGGAGTAAAAACTTACTGCAAAAAGTACAAGAATATTTCTCCAAGGTTACTAGCGGAAGGCAATATTTCGAAGACATCCTGGAGAGCTTCGTGTTTTCATCTTCAAATCTGCTAACATTTTGCCATACAAATGAAATAATAAGTCTACGTTTAAACAATATACTACGAATACTAAATAAATTTAAAGTCATACACAGTTCCCTCAGCTGGTCGATGCCTCAAATCCACATACGCTCACAAACAGCAAAACATACCATGTGCATCACTCCTGCCCTTCTTTATAAGCGGGAGGGAGGGAGCAACGCAACATGGTATAGCTGTGCATGCTTCGGATTACTAAAAGTGTCATCACTGGGATACATGAACACCACTTCAATTCAAACTAAAAACTTGGGGCTTAAATCATGAGCGCATAAATTGAAATAGACAACTTCTTCTCTTTAAAAAAGTGATATGTTTTTTTGTTTGTGATTGCCTTACCACTGAACGAAAATCTCCTCAAAAATTTAGAAGAATTTTTTCCTTCGCTACTCCAGCGGCCAGAAGTATGTCAGTCACATCCTGATCAGAAGACTGTAGGATTAGCACATTGTGCTACGATTCAAGCTCAAAAGGCAACTTCATAAATGAACTACATGGTTGAACAGAAACCCTATCTTAAAAACAACGAGTTGAAGCCCCAAATAATCACGTGCACTCTCACATGCGCTTCAAAAAGGAAAGCACCATATTTTGTGACGTGAAGGAAAGTATACCAGTGCCATTTGTTTGTGCCCACACAACACCGCACCAGTTTGCGACCCAACTATGCTTCCCTTGTCATTGGAGAAAGCTGCCTGGAATATCATCACCATGAATCAATCCAATACTTAGCACATAGATCCGCATATCATCCGAGAATGCACATAGCCAAGAAACCAAGTAGGCACCACAAGTAACGTTCGATGAGGTTACAAGACAGAGACAGCAGCACAATCACATTCCAGGAGAACAGTCAAGAGTGAATAAAATCACAAGTGTAGTCAAATTAGTAGGAAATTTGCGACTAACACTACCTGTACGTAACCTTGAGCCCCATTCCAGGGGCCGGTAGGCTGAGACAATACAGGGATTACTTGAACACCTGATGCTTCCCAGTCCTTAAATCTATCCTGTAGATTTAGATACCAACTATATTGTCAGATGAAACTAGACGGTCGCTGATGCAAGACGGTTTGGACAATATACTTAAGACTTATTGTATCCCACAACGAAAAAATCAGGAAATCTCGAAATAAAACCTCGATCATATCCAATATGAAAATCCTGAGAATACCTGGTATGACATTCGGTCTAGGTTGCGAGCACCATAATATAGACGCACGTCTTTTCGTTTATGGGCATCAAATCCTGCCTCCAACAACGACCGGATTGGACTGTCGTAGACAATGACGTGTTGTTAGGACTCGCAATCTACTCTTCCAAATCCACTTGAAACAAAATAGATAAATCAAGATCAGATACCAAAGGAGTATGCCTCAAAGCTTCAGGCACTTCTGTGAAACCCACCTAATTCCAGAACCAGTGGCGAAGAGCAGAATCGTGGAGTAGTCTTCCGCAGGTGCAACTTGGTCCATGCGGAAGCCGCTACCCATTACCTGGCTAAGCTCTACCTTGTCACCTTTTCCTAAGCTACATAACATACCGGCAGTGGTGCCTTCCACGGCCTTGATCAAAAATTCCATAGACCCAGACGCAGCTACCTTCGGGGCTGAGGCTATAGCGAGGAATGCTGGCTTGCTGTCGCCGAACTTGACCTGAATGAACAAGAGTTGAAATGGTTCAGCAAAAACCATGGCTCTAGTACATGTTCATCATCACTTGTTAGCAACAATCGAATGCAATACACGTCAAACATTCTCTCTTTCAGTATACCAATCGCAATGTCGGGCTCTTAGCCATTTGGATCTCCCGTCCTCATGTAATGGCTATCCTTCAGGACCTGGACTCGCAAGGGTTAAGCCAAACATAATCATCGAGAATTGACCTAAATTTCAACCACTACCTGATATGAATACGCGACCAATAGCCACACAGCTGCAACACAGCAAATTGATCTTCTTACGTGTGGACAGGAGACCATTACGAGAAACCGACTTAACCTCTAGGAACATCCACGCTGAATAAACTCACAACCTGACAACGACCTAATTCACATTCTCAAGTCAAGGTGATGAAAACAGGACAATCGCTGGATTCCTTTTTTCCAGCACGCCTCCACTCCTCCACGAACAAATTGAGTCCACCAGGGCATTCACCTGAACAAACTGGCCAGCCTTGGTATGCCCTTCCATCAACTCACGGTTCCCACTGACATCCAACACGAAGTGATAATGCTCCTCACAGGCAAGCGCAACGTCGGCCACGGGAGCTTCAGCCCACAGCACCTCCTGTTTCCAGACGGCACGCACGGCGGCGACGCCTCTCGCACCGCGACGCGGCGCTACACCACCACGCAAGCCCCAAGCGCGCTCTTCTGGCACCTTGAGGCGTCGGAAGAGGCCCAGGGCGGGTCTCGCGAAGGCAATCCTGGTGCTGGACATCGCTGGCCGCGGGAGCACCGCGTCCACGCGCAGCGATGGCGCAGCAGAAGCAGCAAATGGGGCCGAGGTCACGGCTATGGCGGCTACGGCGGCCATGGCGAGAGAGAGAGAGTGAGCAATACAAACGGACCTGGAAGGGGCACGACGAGAGGCAGAGAAGAGACGGTGCGAAACAATGACGGGCCGGGTCGGAGGATCAGGGAGTTTCATTGGCCCCTCCGCCTCGCCCGCGCCACCCGTTATTAGGGCTCCCCCTCGATCGCCACATCAGCAAGTCTGGGGTCACGCTATTGGCCACGTCACCTGGATAGCTTTTTCTCCATAATTTTTGCCCCCCCCCTTTCAATGTTTGATGTTTTGGCAAGTGTTTAGATTTTTAGGTTATTAAATTATCTATAGCAATTTCATTTTAGAGAATTATTAAATTGATCCAGCATTTTCTATATTGACCCACCCATCCTAGCCATCATATAACAAATTCCTAACTGCTGGATCTGTATTGGTTGAAAACTAATGAAAAAATGGTTAGATCTACAACCAATGATGATGGGTTAGTTGTTTTAGTAAATGCCTGGGTCAATTTAATTATTCCCTCGATTTTATATCCTTCTTCTTCTTTTGAAAGACTTGTGAACTTTCAAACATGATTCAACTTCTTTGATTTTAGTTTCATTGGTGCCTCTTGGTTTTCAAAATCTACTATGATATTTTTATTGAATATTTAATTTAAAATGTTTAATATTATTAACGTAACTTCCTGGGGAAAAAAAGGGGGTTATTATGTTGAGAAATCTAATAAATAAATAAATGGACCAGAAACCAGGAAATTATTTGTGTTGCATTCTATTTGTGCTTGTAAATCCATCAAAACTATGTTGTTTTAAAGAGATACATTGGATTTTGCGGTTGTGATATTATTTTTCATTTTGTTGTGATATTTATGGGTGATTTAAAATTTACAACTCTGTAGCTTTTTGGCTGCAGAAATTAATCACTGCATCTGTTATATTCAAACATACTGTCAAGCAATACAGACTTTGATGATTATTGATGTTATTGGTGGATGTTGTCATTTTATTTGCAACACAAGTTTTAAAGTATTTTCATATTTCAATTTTATTTTGTATTTTCTTATTTCTTTCCACTATGATCATATAGTACAATGATTTATCTTCTTTAATATTCGCTCATTTGCACAAAGGCTCGAGTTAATCCCTTCTCAGAAAAAGTTGTTGCAGGATTGAAAAAAATCGAAGTTGTTTTCATTTTCAAGTTAAAAAATACATTTAAACACACTAAAGTAGAACCCAATACTTTAGTGCATAGGATTAAGATAGATCTCATAATTTTAAATACACTAGGTACAATTACAAATGAGACATAAAAATTAAATTTGTTGTATAATATTGAAGCACTGAAATGTTGTACTCTTGTTCACATAGATTTATACTTTTATAAAATTTTACAAGAGAAAAAAATCTACGTGACAACAAGAAAAAGTTACAAAAGTTTTTTGAAAATACATGGGGTTAAGCCCTCAACTGTTTTCTACAAATAGTTCACAATATATGATTTCAATGAATTTCATAAGTATATGGATCTTTCCTTATCGTAATACTTAAAAAATCATGTATTTGCCATTTGAAATCCAAGAACAGAATGTTGCATTAATTACCATATCTTTATGGATTACAAGAGTTTATGAATTAAAATTTGGCAAAAATAATGTACAATTGGCATCTTTGATCTGCTGGAAGCATCTTTATAGGACACGGAATATCTTTTAATGCAGAAAATATTCATATTTTTAGTAATTTTGTCTATGCTTATTATTAATATGTTTTTAGAGCAATGTTACAAAATTACCTTCATGCTTGTAGGTTGTCTGTGAAAGGGTGAGACTATTAAAGTCAAGCAGTGCCACAAACAAGTTGTAGATCTGACTACAACTACAGTCTCCATATTTTGACTGCATCTACAAAAGAACTGCACAAAAGTGTTTGTTTTGACTGGAAGAGTGTCGACTATCGCGGCTGTCGGAGGATGTCGATGTCGATGACGACGCCGAGCCAGACGATGTGGATGCGAGGGAGATCTAGAGCAAGATCGGGATCGGGACAGGGATCGGAAGGAGTCAGAACCCGATTGCAGAGAGAGAGCTGCAATCAGACTGGAATTGAGATCGGAAGGGCGGCCATCGCTGCACCAAAGTCCAGTTCCACGCCCATGAACTCGTCAACTTCCTCACTCATGCTTCCGAGTTTGGTTTCATCCTTTTTTTAGCCACTACTTTTTTGGGGTGGTCCTCACACATTCTCCGCTCACTGTAGCTCATTAGTCTGCTTCTTTCCATGTCCCTACAGCTCCTATTCTCGCAAGTTTTGGCCGTGTGGTATCTAGTCTTCCGTTAAACTGGTGTTTCAGATCAGGTAACGTGACTTCCGTACTGTGACTGATTGCATTTGGGAAGAGTTGTGACATTGGGTTGCATATACCTCTCACCAGTCGTGATGAAGGCGAGGGCGCAATTGTTGGCCTGTGTGTGTGTAACGCTGAGTGATTTGCAGGGAGTTTGAAGGTCTGTTGTGGCGGTATGTCCAGATCATTAGTAAGAGAAAGCAATTTTGGTGCAGGGGTGAGATGGTGAGGTCGGGGAAGGAGTAGGGTGCAGTTTCGTTCTGATCCGAGTAATAATTCGATTGTTGCAGCGGATTCGCTTTGGATTCGGAGGTCTGAGATCCTCTATTCGTTACCGATTAGTCGCTTGAGCTGCCTGAAGCTTGTGATCTGCTCGGCGGGCTTGAAGACTATGAAGATTGATTGCTAGCAGTATTGGAAAGCGAACACTTTCGAACTTAGTCCTTTGTGTGCGAGGTAGTAGGTTTGTGCAGCTGACTGCGCCAGGCAGAGTTAAAATCTGCGATTGGACTGGAACAATCGATGCGTTGAGCAATGTTGGCACTTTTCGATAGCGTTCAATTTCGTTTCGTCGTTCCCAAGCGGCGTGGAAATTACGAGATTATAAAGCTATTGAAAACGATTTCAGCAGTTGATCAGGATACAAGGATCGACTGACAGCTATGCCGCATGTTGTTCTTTTTATTTTTATTTTTTACTTCTTCTCCTCTATTTTTGGGTTTCAAGTCAAGCAATAAGGCAGAGCCCAATTGTGATGTCTAGTTCTATTATAATTTCGGTGTGAGGTGCACGCTGGCATAGGTCACTATTAGCTCCGCGCTGGTTGTTGTCAACCGCAGAAGAGGCACCCATCAGGTTTATTTAATGAAGAGCATTCGTATATCATCCTCGTCGGTCGGTACACTTTCCTTGATTGATCGTGTATTGAGTTCTTCTGATTGGGTTATTTCAGGCTCGTAGTTGCAGCGCTGAGTGCTGTCGGACGAGTTGGTTTTATGCACTAGATTTATCTCCTGAAGTTCACTTTTCAGGACATTGAATTTCTGGAGCCAATGCATGTTTTTCTACATTTCTGACTTATGGAATCAAGGCGTGCAACATTTTCTTCTTGCATCGCTCTCAGAGGACGGTCGATTGGGAGGTCGGTACGCAGTTGAAGAGGATTAGAGCTGAATGATGCCTATGATTTTACCCCGAAACTGTTGACGGTCCAAGGAGCTGGCGGTCAGTCATCAAAGAATAGTATCTTCATGTGATTGCAAGAGAGTGCCCGTTTTATGAATTGGCTCTATGGTGGACAAAAAGACATGTCTTCCACTGTATTTCTCGCCGTTGCCACGTTCCAGCTGTATGCCTGCTGCCAATGAACACTTCCAGGCACGCACTCCCGAACATGCACCACCAATTAACTATCTTCAAGTATTATATACGCAAATGCTTTTTGTCGTAAATTTGCACTTCAACGGATGCAATTTGTGACTTAGCCTTTAGGAGGGACCGGAAAAAACAACCCTGTAGAATCCGGGGACAGGTTGGTCTTACGGTGAGAGTTTGTGACGATTGGAGCAGCAGATGGCAGCAAGTCGAAAAGATCAGAACTCCGAAGTAGGGTGTGACATCCATGTTGCCGCTTTGCAGGTAATGGCTCTAATAGTGGTAATACTTGAGAACTATACACATATGAATTTGAGTCCCGCGAATTTTGAAATCGCTTGCCTTGCTTGGCTGAATCGTGAAAGTGGTGGTCAGGATTCGTGCAGCTTGAAGGGATGGAGAAAGGCAACAGTAGTGTGGAAGCTGCTTGTCTTGGTAGTCATTGGAGGCTTTGGTTTGTATGCGTGTATGGTAGGTGTGGAAGACAGGAGATTTTCTTATGAGACTGTGGAGGAGACTACTGTTGTCAAAGATTGGAGACGAGAAGACAATTCTTGTTCTCGGCATGGCTCTGAGGGTTTTCGCCGACACTATCCACTCCCACATTCATACGAGAGGTAGAGTTCCAAAAAGTGGTACTTCAAATGTAATTCCTGAGCCATAATTTAGCCGTCCGTTTGTTTTGGTACCCTTGCACTCTTTAAACATCCTCACATCTTCGTCTGTTTCGCTTTCAGGAATGAGTGCACATGCACCCCTGTGCACTATTTTGTGATATTATCAATGCAGAGGTCAGGTAGTGGATGGTTCGAGACGCTTCTTAACAACCATCCAAACATTAGCTCCCATGGCGAAGTTTTCTCAGTCGGGGAGCGGAGGGATAATTTTTCCTCCATTGCTACAAACATGGACAAAGTCTTCAATCTGGATTGGCTGAACAGCGCTTCGAAGAATGAATGCACTGCAGCTGTTGGTTTCAAGTGGATGCTCAACCAGGTAGATTTCATCGAATCCTACAAATACTTGTGATTCGAGTGCAGTATATGTATATATATATATATATATATATATATATGGTTTTCTTTGCTTTTCTTCTATCTTTAACTGTACCTGTGTCATGTTTTTGTTATGCTGCAGGGGCCGATGGAATACAATGGGGAGGTTCTAGACTACTTCCAGAAGATGGGAGTTTCTGTAATTCTTCTACTTCGACGCAACGTGTTGAAGCGGTTGATCTCAATCATGGCAAACACGTATGACCAGCGTGCAAGGATCCTGAACGGCACGCACAAATCACATGTTCACTCCGTGGAAGAGGTAAGAAAAAAAAAGCGACTCTTCAGTCCCATCCCTGCTGAAAGCCACATATCCAGCGCGTGTCATATCGTTGAAGTGACGTGTTCACACACCGACTTTTCAACCCTTCGGCGTTTGTTGCACGTCACACAGGCTTTGAAACTTGCAGAATACAAACCAGTCATAGACGTGAAACATCTGCCTGAGAGACTGCAGCGAGTAGAGCAGATAGCCAGCGACGCCCAACGCTTCTTCAACAAAACTCGTCTGAGACCCGTTTACTACGAAGACCTCGTAACAGACCCAAAAGTAGGTCCCAGTAATCTCATCCCAACCACACTAACTCTGCCACAGTTTGCTCATTCTGTAAATCGCCGTGCCTTCTTCTAGAAACGTTTTATTCAACCCAAATGAGCTCATTTTTTTTTTTGTAAACTTGTGTTTCACATGTGCAGCAGTTGACTGAGATCCAAGAGTTTCTCAGGGTGCCGCCGCAAAATCTAGAAAGCCAGCAGGTGAAGATTCACACACGCCCTATGAGGGAACAAATACAGAATTGGGATGAGGTGCTAGCTCGCTTAAATGGAACCAAGTATGAGCTTCTGATGCACGATGACGATTACGCATGATGCACAGGAGCACTCAGTTTTGTATCGATGCTTCTTTCTTCGTGTTATTTTTTAAAATATTTTTTATCTTGTCTTTCGAGGTGCACACTTTGTTAAATATAAGTTTCAAGCTCTTAGAAGGTTTGCCAATTGCTGTTTTGTGATGTCTCTTTGAGTTTTTTCTTAAATGTGAGGACCATTCTCTGAATCATTTGCTAGGAATGTAGACTTCATTGAAGTTGGTTTGTTTGTATTTGTTCTTGTTGAAGATGTGTTTTAAAGAATAAAAACTTATTTGAATTGTTTGAATATGAAAATTGAAAATGAATCATAATGTGAGTGGTTAGAAATTCTGGCAATTGTAGGTGTGTGAAACTACCAGGTTTATTTTTCAAAGAATATAAAGACCATGGATTTGCTTTTGGTTGGTAGTGGTGGTTTGATTGTTTTATTTTATATTGTCATTTTACAACTTTTTCCAATTGGAGGTTATTTTTTTCTTGAATGCTTTGATTTTTACTTTCTCTTCTTATTGACTCATAGGAGGTCTGTAGTTCCAGCATTTAATATAATTTTAACATTTTAAACAAGTTTAAACCTTGCGTGTAATTTGATTGTAAAAAGACATAGCTTTTTGATGCAATCATTTATAGGTTTAATTTTTAATTTTTTTTCTAGAAGTTCATGTAACTTTTTTTTTTTCTATAATATTTCACTTTATAATTTCACTTTTTGCAAAAAAAATCCTGTAACAACATATTTCAGACCAAATTTTTTAAGATTTGTATAGTCCTGTTCCTTACTTCTTTTATTTTAATTTATTTATACAATTTCGTTCAACTAGCTTCTAATATATTATTAATTTTAGGCATGATTTTCAGTTTTGATTTCTTTATGAAATTGTTCTTTGGATGGCTTTGGTTTTGTTGATGTAATTGAAGTCAGATTTTTGACATGATTATTTTTTAATTTTTCCAATTTTTTATTAATTATATAGAATAAATTTCCTATAAATTCATTTATCCTAAGTATTATCAGTATCTCCTTTATATCAATTTTTATGATATCTGCTAATATGAAGGTTGTATGAATACGTATTCTATTTTTTAAAGTTGTAGTTGACTGTTATATTATAGATTTGTAATTATTAAAATGTTTTAACATTTTTATTCAATTTTTTTGGTATTGAATTTTCAGAACTTGTAATTTGAGATGCCATTTTTATCCTAACTAATATGCATATTAATTTATGTATTGCATCTTTACTTCTATTATTTGATAATTTCTTTTACAAATATTTTTATTAATGAATTTATTGTTATTCTTGAATTCACATGCATATAAATATTCATATATATATATATATATACTTTTATTTTTTTTCTTATACAAAACCTTTCAATTCAATATTGTCTGTTTGTTCATTTAATCTTTTTTTTTTGTTAGTTTTAAAAAATTAACTATGCGATATAATTCTAAAAATAAATTTAATAATAATATTTATATTTTAAATTTAAAAAATCGGATTTTTTTATTTTTTAGTATTTTGAAAATATTTTTTGATATATTTCAGTTCATTTTTTTGTAAAACAATATAGACTACTATTTCCAATCATAATCTTAGTGTTTAGATAAAATCATATCATTATTAATAGTAATACTATAATTGTGCTTTACTTTGTAAAATTTCACAAATTAATATATGTTTTGTGCAAGTACAAGTAATGCAAGAGAGGATTTTATAACCATGGCTTGACTAAGGCTAGTAACTTTCACACCAAAAAGAGAGCAAAAGTTTGTACAAATTTAAGAAAGTGTAGTTATCTTGGAAGAAATACAAATTAGGGACAAATAAATAAATAAATGGAAAAATCATCCCAAACAAAAGGATTAATCATTTACATGCAAGTTGATGTTGTAAATAGTCATAGACCATACTATTGACCATTTTTATTCTCTTATAATAATTAAAGCAAAAAAATGTATCTTTGTCACAAACATACATATTTACCTCAATAAGAAGTGTCAAGTAAAGAAAAAATATAAGTAGATTTGTTAATATTACCCAACCATACAGGAAGCAGAGGATGTTGCAGTTTAGTTTGATCAGAAACTATGGCCATAGCACAAACTCCACGCTAGAAGCAAAGCAAACACTGCAATCTGCTTTAGAATTACGCAATCTGTTGTTGTGATTTTTGGCGGCTGCTCATTGTGGGTCCACAGTTTCTACATCACCTCTGCCATGTGTTTCTAGGAAGTCTTGTCACTCAATGACAACTTGGGTTTTAGTGAAGGAAATGTAAACTACGTCGTGAATATGCAGAGTCTCATCTTCATTGCTTCTCCACAACCCACCCATAGATAACGTGAATCACCCCATGTAAGACCAGCTCTCAGTAGATTCACGTTATCTATGAATCTACTGAGAGCTGGTTTTACATGGGGTGATTTTTCAGGTAAAGGAAATGTCGAACTCTGTTACGGTGTGCACCGCTCAGTTTCGGAGCTGCGTATCAGAGAGTATTGCGTACTCATTCCTCGTCTCGGCTTTGCTGGAGGATGTATAAACGACCACGATGAAACATTCCGAATGGCAACAGAGCTGCAAACTTTGAGGTCACAGTGTCGTAGTTTTGCGCCAGTGTAGTAGGATGGCGTCACTACGACAACAGGTGGGTCTGGGATACTGGAGTGGGTTGGGGTGTGTTGCCATAGTGTTGACATCCTTCACTGGACCATTCGTGATCAGCTCTGACCCACTGCAATTCGGCATCGCTCTAAGAAGTCATCGATTCGTTTGATTCAGGTGAGGTTTTTGTAAGTCGAGGAGAAAAGCAAAGGCTTCTTCGGTTGTGGTGATGAGCGGAGAGGTTGTGAAGTGGATAAGCAACGATTTGAGCGCATCCGAAATAATCATCTTGGTAGGGTGTGAGGGTATCACCTCGAGATATGTTGTCATGAGCTAGCTCGATCAGGAATTGATCTGAACGCAGCCAATCCACCTTTCCATTTTTTTTTTTTTTTTTTCAGCTGCAATCTGTTGATTGATTTGGATTGGTGCGAATGGAGGAGAGAACAACTGCGTGGTTTCGGTTCCGATGGATATGCATGGTTAGCTAGGAATTGTATTAATGTGATGCGAGAAGGTACATGGCGCTGACGATTTCGGAATTCACCATCTAATTGCCAGCAATGAGTTCTTGTGAAGGAATCGAGAATAAGCTGGACATTTGTGTAGTGGGTGCTGGTCCTCACGGTCTTGCCTCCCTAACGCACTTCCTGTCCTCTCCCGAACACCTCGATCGCTTCGATGAGCATCCCAACAACAGCACTCTATACTTCGATCCTGCGGTGTCGACAAAAACGGGCGCCGAATCAAGTGTAAAGTCGCAGACAATGCCAACACGATCAGGTCGAAGAGAAGCGGTCGTGAAATGTATGAGCATTACATGTCTCGCGCAGCTTCTTCACATATGACTAAAGAACCCCCGAGGACTGATTCCACCGCGATCCGCTCCTGAACTTCACCATGTGCACAAGAGATCGAAAGCTGTGCATACTCAAGCTCCGTCCCTTGCTGATGATTCCACCGCACCACTCCGGCCTGCAAGCGACGCCCACTCTTGCGAAGACTCACACATTTTTGGACGTGACTTTGATCTAGAAACGTTATATTATTTTTAATTATTTTGTGTTTTGTAGGACAAGAATAAGATTTAGACAGTATTTGCATGGAGTTGAGGAATGTGATCAACATAGACTACACGTCAATGCAGGATATGAAGCATCTGTATTGCTAGTGCATGGACTTTGTAGTCTCTTACTTCCTGCATGATCTGTTATGATAATAATGTACAGTAGTTGGTGAATAATATGAGATTGTGGTATCACATAGTTGCGTTTTGTCCAACTCTTTTTTCTCTTTGTAAAATATTAGCTGCGTCGACTGATTTTCAGTTTCCTGACCTGATTAAGAATTCTTAATCATTCCAAGTTACTTTAATTGGGTTTTTTGTTTGTTTTGGAGATGTATGCATGTGAAGATGAATAACGCTAAACTCATTTTTACCGTCAACACTCTTTATTTTCAGTATATTGGGGTTTTCCTTCAGTATATTTTCCTGTAAAAAGAAATTTCTTTCTCTTTCACTTAGATAGTTCCTATTTATTTCTTAATGTCTTTATTTAGTTCGGATTTGTAAGATTAGCTATAATTGAAGTATTTGTGCAGATTATGACCTACTAAAGAGCAACTTACAGTATAAGTGATTTCAATTTTAGAGATTCTTTCTTTTACAAATTTCAAAGGAAAATTCATTTCGACAAATAAGAGGCACTTGATATTCATTTGGATTGAGGTTGAAACCCAATTATAATGAAGTTTGTGTAGTTTATTTTATTAATTTAACAAATTACACAAAGATCTAAAATATGTATGTTGGAGACAATTTAAGCTACTACTAATTTAAGTCTTATTTAATGATTAGATAAGATTTTATTGTTTAGTTATATAATTTAAATGCCAAATAGTCTTTATTTCTGTAGAAATTGACATTAGTTTATATTCTATATGTTTATAAATCTAAAGGTATCAAAGATGCAAAGGCAATAGACCAAGAGATGAAAAAGTACAAAAAAACAAAGATATTTGATTTCAAATAAGTTTAAGTGTAAGATTAGAAACAATTCATTACTTTCATTACTTTCAAAACTTTTGTTGAGAAAATTGAAGTATTTCTTGCCTTTTCTTCTTACTCAAATAAATAAAACCAGTAAAAATTTCTAAGAGATGGTCAAAATAGTATAGAATATTTTATAGGAACCTCTATAATACAACTAAATGTTCCAATTGCATAGAAAAGGATATGGAAGCTTTTCGAACACTGTAGAAGGTTTTAGATGGTTCTAGAGAATTCTAAAGATCTATGTAAAGTAGCATAACAATCTAATTGATTTTAAAAAATTCTAAAAACATTAATAATGTTAAAATTTGTTAAAAACATAAATAATGTTAAATTTTGTTCTAAATATAAACATAATATTATTAAATTTAAGTAGCATAATTATAACTTTATAAAGACTGGTAAAGTCAAAAAATTCATATATACATGTTTTGTTGAATGATTGCTATACAGTACATAGAAAGTAGAAACAAATATATCATGATAAATAAGAATATAGAAATTAAGAGATAGTGTAGAGAATATAGATAAAAATAATAATAATAATAATAATAATAATAAATATATAAATTAACTTTAAAAATTAACTTTAGTGCATTATTCTATTGTTGCTACCATAACATGTTACAAAACCATTAGTTTATACATATTTAATATTACACAATAATGGCCATTCTTTGTGACATCCTTCGGTATAAAGTAAAATAAACTTAATTCTAATGGATTTTTGTTAATTAATTAACTTGATGTTTATGTACTATTAAATTTTCAATACCATAAGGGTGTAAAAAATATAATTTGTTGCACGTAAAAAATAAAAATAAAAATAAAAAATGTATAAAACTAGTAAATTTATTTGAATTGACTAGGAATCTATATTATAATTTACATTTATATCTGAATATACGGATTACTAACAATCTATTAACATATATAAAATAAAAGTTATAATCACAATATATATATATATATATATATATATATATTTCTTTCTTTCTTTCTTTCAAATATTACTTGAATTTATAAGCAACTACAAAAATTCAAAATTTTATTTTAAATATTTGAATTGGTGAAACAACAAAATCAATATAAAAAATTAAAAAACTAAAAAAAATTAAAAAAATGATTTGTACAAATTTTTGAAATTATAACAAAACCATTGATATAATAAATATTTTAATTCAATTAAAGTTATGAATATAAATTTGTATAGTATTTTTGTATATTGTTAGATTATAAATTTTATAAATGATATCGAATTTACACCTACAATTTATTATCTAACATAGCAAAAACAAAGAATCAAACAATCAAAACAATTATTATAGTCTGTAAATAATTGATACATCTTCTTTAGCACTTTAAGCTTGTTTTATGCTACATGCAAATCAATTATTTAAACATATTAACTTTACTTAATGTAGTGACTTATATTTGTTTGGTTATAAAAAAAATCATGTTCTTAAAACGTGTTTCAAAGTTTTTAAAAAGTTTGACATGAGTGGAATACATTGACATGAGCAACATCAAGCAAAATATGCAGAGGAAGCACCAAATCAAGCATAGGTCTTTTAAAAAAAAAAAAAACTCATAATTACCTTAACATTATATATATATATATTTATATATATATATTCAAGAAACAAACTTCTTCCACTGGGAAACAAAAGATTATTTTCTAATGAATTCTCTTTTTTCTATCAGCAATAATAATCTAAAACTTGCTAGCATTGAAGAAAGATATGGAGTGTCGGTACCCAAATCATGGAAAATGCAAATCAGATACCCTAAAACGCCATCTTCCGTGTTGTGATCAGGTTTAGGGTTTAGGGTACATGCACTCCACAAGCAGCTCCGCGATCTTGAAGGCTTTCCACGCAGAGCTGGATTCTGATGTTTGTGATTTGCTGAGTTGGGTGCCAGGATCGTGCATTCGTTAGTTGCATCGCATCAATGGTGCAAAGCGTAAGTGCACAAGAAGCTGAGCTCTTGGACTTGGAGTGTATAATTGTGGACATTCCAATTTCTGAGTTTAATAGAGTGTTGTGTAGTATGCTTAGATAGCACGCAAGTTGCTTTGGTTACCACTTCAATGATCGGGAAGACGTCGTCAGAATTCGCGTCTTCATGGTGCGGAAGCTTGTGTCTGTCTCACGTGGGTTATGGAAAAGAATTGAACCCGTCACATGAAAATCGTACCGCAGGTGCATGTGAGCAATGGCTGGTGATAGTGTTTCCATCCTTTGCTGGGATTGCATTCCACTCCATTTGCATCACCAATTGCAGCATTAACGACGCCTCACGTCCCAAGCTCATCATCCAAACCCCTAACACTAAATTCTTTTGGCTTCGGTAGGCAGAGTTTCCCGGATTCTTTTGCAACAATGCAAATGGCATGAGCAATAGCTCTTCTACGAGAACCTGAGCATGAGCATTACTGCTGTTAAGGGCACCGTTTTCTCCATCGGATTAGGTCTCATACCTCAGGCGCAGACCCGAATCTTCCTCCGGAGGATGATGCAGCGGCCTTATTTGCTGCACTCAACAAATCTCAGAAAAAGTGTCGCTGCGACAAATCGGAGAACCCAATCGCATAGTCTCTGATACGCTGAACAATCTCATTGGCGAGCAGAATCTAACGATCCGTGGCTATAAAGCCGTTCTAAGATAATGGGGGATTTGTCACAAAACCCCAATGCAATCCAAGCATCTGGAGAATCATGGAGATTTCGGACAACTCTCCCATTTGCCGGCACGAATTCGATGGTCGGAAGAGGGCGAACACTTCACGCATTCAATCTCACGCACAAGAATCCTGCTCCATCAACTAACCCACCAGACCAAAATTTTCAAAACAGAAAAAACAATCTCACAAATTCACTCGACATTCGATACCTCCCACCCCGCGTAGGACCCAGTCCAATCGGAGTGGCAGGAACCGATCCCGCAATAACACGTGTACGCCACGTGGATCCGAACTACGAAGAGGGGTGCACCCTACGCGGAAGTCGGGGTCCACGTCGGATGGCTCGATGCCAAGCTGGACCAGAGAATGGTTTCTGAATGGATGGACGAATTCACGTCTCCGTTCGTTGCGACCCAAGTTTGATATCGTCCGTGTGAATTGCCACGTGTCGTTTTATTATTGGACTAGAGGTGGGCTTGTAGAAGATTTTTTTTCTCTAGTCAGAAGCAATGGGCACCACAGCCCTGCTTGGAAAACTGTGGCCCACTTAAATGAATGAAAAATAGTTAATAATATGAATAATAAGTAATTGTACTGGGAGATGCTAGTTAATGCAAAATTCCCATAGCAGGACTATTACCTAACCCCGCTCCCTTACTGTACCTTAATGCTATATAAGTGTGTGTGTTTTCCTAGAAGAATTAAAACCAGAGTAAAAAGACAGAAAGTTACAAAATTGAAGGTGGGGGGGGGGTGCGGAAAATAACAGATGTGTGTGTGTGGTTGGTGTTCGACTCAACTGCAAGCACACAATATCTAAATTAAAAAATTAAAAAAATCGTATGTACTGTGTCTATTCCTACCACAAAAATATAAACTTTTTTTTATTATTAATTTTGTTTTCTATCCTTTTTTTATGTTTTTTTCTTTTACTTGAAAAGAAAGTGTGAGCATGCATATATGCACATGTTATAAGCATATATATAAACATACTTAAAGGTTGTATGAAGTAGATGTGACAAAGAAGGATATGATTTACCTTCCTTCATAATAGGAAGAAGGCACCCCACAACAAAATACCCCAATTGTATGATTCATGATGTTGGGGTACTATATATATATATATATATATATAGAAAAATGTTAAGATGAAGAAGGCTGGAATTGGAGGGAGTGTGGGCCAAGTATTATTGTTATTGTTAACTTTCTATTCAAAAATGCCACAAATATATGATGTGGACATGGTGGTTTATGTGAAGTGAAAACTAATTGAAAATAATCAAAATAATTGAAGAAGGAATGATAGGGAAATGAGCGGCCGTATAGAGTGAATCCCCAAAAAACCTCCGTGGCTTTTGCAATCATAATTTCCATCATAGGTGCTTATTTTGTCATTGTGATTTTCCAATTGTTTTTCTCCTCCCCCCCCCCTTCATGTTTTTAAGTTTTATACATTGATTGGCCTAAAATACATTTTAAAAAGCTTGTATGTTCCAATCCGTCTAGGCATGGTGTTATTTTAAATCATGTTTATAAGTGGATTTGCAAAATGATCTACGGAGTTAAATGTAGCTTCTAAGGGTTGTGTAAGGGAATCTTACAAGTACCAAACACATTCACACCAACCAAATATGGGATGGTCTTGAATATAAAAAAAAGTCAAAGAAACAAATATTTTTAAAAAAAGAATTAAAGAAATAAAATAAAAAAATTTATCAAAGTTGAAGATAAAAGTTTGGTACTTTGGTGCATATATATGGTATATGTATAAATATATAATGAACATTATACGTAGTTTTACAAATAAACTAAAAAAATCTAGAAACTCAAGGTCGATATTAACTAGCAATTCTAATAAAATAAAATAAAAATAAATAAAGGAAACCCACGATTGTTCGACTACCCACGTTGGTCAAACGGGCCTAGATACAAAATTTCAGAGCACCGGGCAGACCAGCCAACAAACCCAAGAGAGAATAGTTTTTTTTTCTTCTAACATGCCATGGGCTGCAGCAGCAGCACTCTAAGAACGTGGCAACGCTCAAAAGGCGACAACGAACGATAACGGAAAACTATGCAACGACGGCGTCCGTCGTCGTCGTGTAATGGACGGGGGACGCACATCGCTGATCCCCGTCCACGATCCGATGCCCCGCCCACCTCCCTCCTTTTGGATTGTGTTGCTGCGTGCTGCGAAGGGAGGACCCGATTGATGGGTGTCAGGATCTGATTCGTGTGAGGACCATCGAGCATGGAGCAGCGTCGGTACTCCGAGTACTATTACTGAAGAGGGGCCAACCTGCAGGTGCCATCTATGCTCTGCTCGGCTTTCGCTTGATTGATTGCTTGCAGAAGCAGTTATTTCATGGCAGTGTCGTCGTTGTAGTTGTAGTGCAGATCTGGGCGGCTTTCTGTAGGGCTCTCGCTCTCCCTCGCTCGGCAGTACAGCCCTTTGTGTACCGGGTCGTACTTGTGTGGTAAGGCTGGGATGCTACGGAGTACTGCGGGTGGGATAATACAAAACGACAAAGAGAGAAAGAAACCCAGCGTGAGTTGGAAGTGAGTGACTGGAACGGACCATATTAATGTGTTGATTGTGGATCGTATCTCAGGTTCCAAAGGAAGAGCAGAAAAGTGTAAAAATATGAAAGAAAAAGAGGGGTACTGACTGACATAAACCCGGACCCTGACTCTGATACCCCCACCAATTTGTGTAAAGTCTGGGCAGTAGACGAGTGGGAGAAACTGTTCCCTGATGCTTAACGTTGCCGTAAAGAGCACTGATATTTTCTACGAGATTGTTTGCAGGGAATGGTTCGTGGCAGGCAGTGAATGGGAGGCCGGTGGACTGTACTCTCTCTCATTAGTGCTTAAGGTGTGGCTAAGACTGGACCATTACTAAAACTCGTAAAGATCAGAATAGAGAGAGAAGAGCGCGGCAGTGAGTGAGTGAGTGAGAGAGAGAGAGTCATATCGATACTGCATACAAACAAGTCAATGAGGCAGTGGGAGCTGGATTTGTTGTGGCACTCGATTCAGTGGGAGATTTTTTGATCCTCGTCTTAAAAAGGGCACCGATGGCTCACAACCACAAAGCATGGATGTGTTAGGTTTAGATTCAGCGATCCCGTTTTACAAGACAAACCCGACCCCACAGCTTCGACCTTTGCCGTGACTATTGCGATTATGCCGTGACTTTGCCGTGACTAACCAGATTTACGGGTTGGTTCGATTACAACGTCGTATTCACTGGATTGCTTCGGGAATGGAAGATTCGAAACTAAAAATCTGAATCAGTTAAAGTGTTCCAGAGAACCCATGTTCTCGATCGTATGCAAAATCCTCATGTTTTCTTAACTCTTACAACAAGAGATGCATAATAATAATAATAATAATCATAATACAATTATTATTTTTATTTTTATCATCTATCGTTGTTATCATCACCGCTTCTGCTTCTTCACGAATTCATGTAAAAGGATGTGGTTTAAAATCTGTTTCTTCGATTAATCAAAACAAATCATGACGATAGACTTTTGTGCTTTCCAGTCTTCCATTTGCATTCCTTCTTCTTCTTCTTTTTTTGAATCTTCTTCCACATTTTTCCCTGTGTTTTTGTATTTTTTTAAATTTTACCTTGCATTATTTTTGTATTTTGTTTATTTTACCTTGCATTATTTTAGTTGCTTCTTACCAAGTCTAAGTTGGGATGTGGAGGGTTGTGTGTATTGAAGATGGGAAGATTGGGAAGAGTCTGAGTCTTAGTGATGTACAGAAATGTCCACAAACACCAAACTGATGATGTCTACTTGCTTGGTACCTTAACCCCAAGCGTCAATTGTTTCATCTATCAAATGCCACAGGATTCGTGAAGACTTGAGTGGAGTGGTCCAACTCTTCCAATATTTTACACAGGTTAAGATGTGTCAGATACTGAGGTTTTCTGTATCATTTTTCAGTTGATTTCACCATCTATGTGTTTGATTATTTTGGATTTCAGTGGTATGTGTATCAAAGTTGAGCACATCATCAAAATTGCTTTACAATCATAAATCGATTACAATCCTTAGAATGATGATAGTGTTCTTTCAAAACAGACAATAGAGATTTAGCAGCATTGTCTTAAAAACATTTATAGATATTTTAAAGTTCACATATCTAAGTATTTGTTTATAAATGGTAATTTTTATTTTATTTTTGTAATGGAATGAGTGATTATACCAAATCTCCAACGTAACCACCTATACATTGATTTGATACTCTTCTTTGTTACTAGTTTTGATTTTTCATCTATTTTGTGTTTGCAAGAGCAAATGGACCAAAGCATATTATCATAGTTTTACAATGTTTTATATATGTATATATTAAATATGTATATATTAAATATATATATATATATATTAAATATATATATATATATATATCATTTTAGCATTGTTAGTAAGAAATTTTGAAAGTACAAATTATGGTTATTCAGTAAGTTCATAGATTACATTAAATTACAAATTTGAACCTGCCAGAGTATTTGAAACATAAAAATCGTGTAAAATAGCTTTTTTAGAATCAATGAGTTGTACGCAACACAAATACCATTGATGAGGTATTATCATGAATGTTTCCTTCATAATGATTTTTATTGAATTTGTGTCAACATTACATGCTTTGCTTGTTGGTAAATATGCCATAATTTGAAAAGATTTTATTTTTCTTTTTCTTTTTCTAATACCTTTTCAAATAAAAGTGAAAAAGAACAAAAATTGTGTATTGATTTTTTCTTCTTTTATTTTCTTTTCTTTTCTTCTATTTTATTTTTTTTGTTGTTTCTTCTTCTTCAATATCAAGGTCCATGCAAGAAACAATGTAAAATTTTGAGCAAGTAGTAAATATCTGGCATTATGTCCAAACAAGAGGAATTGTTTTTTTATTTTTGAAAGTAAGAAAAAAGAAGGGAGAATCCATATTTGCACCAAGTCTCTATTATTGAACCCAAATGATAGAAGAGGGGATTCTATTGTCGTCTCAATGTTCTCTTACATTGTTGAACAACCATGAACTCCAACACAAGGAACAAGATAAAGTGACATGCAAAGTATAGAAAACCTTTTGTTTCTAAAGTACCTCATACTTTGGTTCAACTAATAAGCTAAAAAGCGTGCAAGATAAGCAAAGAGTTTGTTGCCAACTTTTAAATCTTTTGAGTTGAATCTTTTGAATTGTAGGTATTGACTCACCATATCATCATTTTACTTTATTTTTAAATGTTTTTAGTGGGTCGTTTACTTTACTAGAAGTATTTATGTGCCTCTTTCAAAATAATTGCAATTATTTTAAAATAACTACATATTTTATGTATTATTTGACAACCCTTGTTATTTATGAGAATTTATATTCTAAAGTTTTAACAAAATTATTTCGTTTTCAGATTTCAAGATTACATTTCATTTAAACCAAAATTCTAATAAATCTGAAAAAAATTATATGATTTTAATACTTTAATCGCACTGTTTTAAAATAAAAATATAAATATAAAACCGAAATTCTAACTAATTTTTTTTTCAAATTTTCTATTACTTTGAAAATAACATATGGAATTGCTTTGATCATCCTTTGACCCAATTAAAACATTAAAACAATAATACTAGTAAAAGTTATACCTTATACAAGCAAATTCAGACAGCTTGCAAATTTTATAGATTTCAAGATTTTTCTGAAGTTCATGCAAAGCAATAGGAATTTAAATTTATAACAACATAAAAGAAACATGAATAAGATCTAATCTTACCTTTTTTTCTTTCCTTTTTCCTATTCAAAATAATTGTAGAAAAAAAATATGTATCATAAATGCTGAAAAAGAGTAAAAAACTATTGAAATAATACCACACTATCAAATGAGCTCTTACAAATAATGTCACGTTTCCAAAATATCTGTCCAACATTTACACTTGCAGTTATTTGTAGCGTAATTTGTATATCAATGAATAGAAGTAAAATCTTTGTCAGTAAAAAAAACATTAATGCTACCATGTGATATAACCCATTTCATGTGTTTAAATTAAAGGCATGAAGAGGTAATACTGTTGATTCTCTTACCTTGTTACCATACCATACCATCAAAAAAAAAAGAAACAAAAAAAAAAGAAACAAAAACAAAAGGGAAGAAGAAGAAGAAAAATTAAAAATCTTATATATATATATATATCAAAACAAACTAACAAAGTACATAGCAAGCCGTCTAAATGATTCAATGGCAACAAAGAAAATTGTTGATTATTTATTTTATGATGTAAATATAAATAAATACAATATAATATAAAAGTGGGATATTTAACATTAAACTCAAAACCCGTCGTTTGCTTGCAGGCGGAGATGGATGAACGGCCTCGCGGAAGCTTTCGTGGAAGAGGATTTTCTCAATAGGATGAAGGTTGTAGACGGAGTTTGTTAATTCCTTTGTGAAGGGTAAGTGGGTTGAACGTGAGGTAGAGATATACGCAGCCCCCTGGCGATGGAATTACACCTGGCAAAGCTCAGGCTCCATTCCATAGCCACCCCACCTTCAGTACCATGTATTGTTCGGTGTCAACTTTCGGAGAACCATTTTGAGCTGGACTTGTTACCAATACAAGTGAAAGTACAACGCAGGTCCAGGCTGTCTCTTCTACAGTGGATGGTCTTTGGATCTATGCGTTGCTTACATGGATATGGAATCCATGAAGAGTGAACAGATGCGTGGAGCCCGGTGTTTTCATGTTTAAATACTTCTCCCTTTCGGTGTTTTCGCAAATTCATTCAGCAATACTTTCAACTTTCACCGTTGCCGCTTGCTAGCTTCCTCTTTCACCCCCGGCAACGCAATTGAAGCACTGCGGTTGCCATTGTTACTGTTGCGTTTTACTACATTTGGGGTTGTCAGAGGTTGAACACAAGCCATTGGTCTTGAAGCATTGCCCCTCCCTGCCGGATTTTGGTTGGCCAAGCACGGGACATTTTCAATCTGAACGCATCCAGAGGCTCCACATTCTGGTAAACTTCTACAATCATCCGGCTCTGCGTTTCGGACAGACGGCAGTTTACAGAATTGTGTTGTGGGAGGATTCGAGGAATTTCAGGGCGTTTAGAGATTGGGGCGTTCTCGAATTTTGTGTTTTTTTTGTTTTGTTTTTTACTTTTTTTATCGGTTGTAGAATCGCGTGCGCAGACAGGAGGAATAGATGATTGAGAGGTTCATTCCCGTGCTGCCGTGTTTTGGAGTGCGAGCTCCTTGCTTGCAGGACTTGTGCCAGTAGGATGATCACGTCAGCTGTGGCCAGAGGGGACCGTGGGGGTTGTTGTAGGATAAGTTAAATATTGGGAGCTGGGAGTTGAGGTTGAAGAATCGTTTGAAGTCCTCAGGCTGTGTGAATATGCGTAACTGAAAGGTCAAAGTCGAAGAACTGTCCAAAGTGCGTCGGGCTGTGGGAATATGTTGATAGCTGCGGTAATCTTAGTCTTATCTTAACCTCGAGTTATAATTGAGTTGTAGGTACACAGATGTAGGTTGAAAAGCAGTCCTCTCGTTAATGAGGAACCCAAAGCACACTAATTCCGTATTGGGTGATGATCGTAGGTAGGAGCTGGTTTTATTTCTTCGCACTAGCCATTTTGGGTGACACTTGTTCAAGAGGAAGTTTCAAGGTGCTTGAGTTCCTTTTAGCTGTGGTCCCCATTCTGCTCACTATGTAGTGCCCCTTGGAAGGGTGCTTATATGACCTTGTAGCGGCTTTTGTAGGCACCAGTAGCTGATATTGCTCGTCATCAGTTGTGAGTGATTGTGCTCGCTTGCTGCTTTCCCTCTCTCCCTTCGCGTCGGGATCTGAAATTCATTTTGTTTTCTTCCTTCCCCGTTGAACCGAACGCTTGATTGCCACTGATTGTGAAGCGATGTAAGGAGTTGAACGCATTACAGACGGAAGCTTGAGCTTAAGTATTTTGAATCGCCAACCAATATATTGAAGGAATACATGATATTTGCGTCTTCTATGGTCGAGGGTTGGCTAACTTTTTGAGAAATTTCTTTGTCTGTGCTACAATTGCAGTTGCCACTGAAGCCGAAGTGCTGCGTGATTTGTTGGGTAGGTATACCCATGCGCCTCAGTTCTGTTCCTTCGGACCAGCAAGCTCCTGCCATTTTGTAATTGCACGTAGCTGCGAAAAGTAAGCGCAAACTCGTACTGCACACAATCAATTCGGGGCGCCGTGCTTTGAGTAAGTGATCGTTCGCTCATAAGGATCCCCAGTGCGACCATGGCTCCATCGAAGAAGCTTACTAAGTTTTTAAAAAAGGTTCTCCACATCTCCCCACAAGGCCACAAGAAATCCATGTCCCGACACTCTAGCGCTACCTCCAATTCGTTTGATTCTTCTTCTCTCGGTATCAACTCAGGACGCTCATGGGGAAGTAGGACTGATGTTCGCAACTACGACAGCGATGCGGAATGTCCAAGTCCTCCACCTGACGTACCTGCAGGCTGCCTCGCTGTGTACGTCGGAAAGGTGCAGCGAAGGTTTGTCATCCCGACATCGTACCTCTCAAATGGCGTCTTTCGAGCGTTGCTGGCCAAGTCCGAAGAAGAGTTTGGGTTTTGTTGCGACGGAGGCTTGCGCATTGCTTGTGCTCCTGATGTTTTCGAACACTTGCTATGGTGGCTGGAAGGAAACTCCCATGAGTTCGTGGAAGAAACCGAGGCCGTAGGTCAAGACTACTCCGAATAGAAGCAGTTTGAAGCATACGGGTTCTGAGTTGAGAGACATTCTCCCTTGCATCTTGCTACAAAATCGTGGCATCAGTATCTTTTGTGGAGAATTCGATTCAAGTTCTCTTGACCTCCTTGTATATACCGTGAAGAACTTTTGGGGATGTTAGCTCCCACAGATTCGCTACGCCATGAAAGAAGAAACTTACATGGCGTATTTTCATCACCATCAGTCGCTGAAGGGATAATGAGACATACTACAACAAACGTTCTGCAGGCGGGTTCTTTTCAGAAGTTTGCTAACCCCTTCAGCAACGTTGCCGTCGTAACCAGTCGAAGCCCATGTGTTAGAAGCCCAAACAAGAACCGTGGTAGATCATGTTTCGTTCCGATCTATTATGGTGCTCGTTACTTAATCGCTGGACCTGGACAGCACCTGCTTGTTTCATCATTCGTCTTTGCAAAGCCTGCTCTTGAGCAAGAACTACCGACGGAACACGACCAAAGTGATTGGCAGGTTTGTAGCTTCAACGTCGAGGTGCCGTCACCAAGCAGTGTTTACTGCAGCTGACGAGTTTTATGCAGAAAAAGACGCGCCTTTTCGAAGACAGTTCGTTTCTCTACAAAGAGAGGCTACATATTTGTAGTTAAACAGGATTTAATCCTAGTATTCAGAGTGCTAGATGTGACAAGGATGGTGAGGAAAGCCATTGCCGCGCTTCACAGTTTTGACAGCTAAATAGGATGCTAAGGATAACGATGTAGATACGTAGCTAGCGGTAAGGCGGCCCTTCAGCCCTTTCTGTACAAGGGAAAAATAATTTCCCAAGGATTGCAATTTCTTATAAAGTCGGTTATCATGGACTCTCAATCAAAAGATGTTGCGTATGATTGTTGAGTATCAGTTTCTCATATGTTCCCATTGTGAATTGGCAACCAAACTTTCCACTCGCAAACTCTTTGACTCTCTTCGCATATTCTTCATTTTTCGAAGCTGGGTCAGCTGACCAACATATGCTTCAACTCTGACTCCGTCCCTCTTTTCCCTAATAATCTCTGACCCAGGCGCTTCTACATCACTTTGGTATACTCTGGCAATATCTGGTATTCAGTTAGGTGTCGGGAGAACGAGGGAATTATAGCCCAGCTGTTAGCAAACAGTGCTTGCACATAAATGTAACCGAAGCAGAATCTAGCTTCGTCGCTTGTCTTTAGAGGAGCGATAATACAGTTGAATGCTCACAAACCCAAAGTCCATGGTCGGAAGCCCCACAAGTTGCTTGAGTCCAAGTTTGGATAATGTTTCAGGGTATACCCCGGACATTTCAAAGCTCCTCTCAGTTGAGAAAACTGTGATGAAAAGAGGTACTGCGTATTGAGAAGCTCTTTTGCTTGTCACTGACAGCAGGACAAGCACATGATTGTGGTCCCACTACGTGGCCTGCTGAGATCCATGCATCCTTCATCCACTATGCAGAGGATAACAATCACTGACTTCAAGGACGAATCCGAAGTGATGTCTACAATTCAGGTTTTAAGTGTGGTGCATGCTAATCTAGAAATTGTCGAAGGAAATTAGAGTATTGATACAAGGCAATGCACAGGAACCTCCTTAACCGTATGTACTTCTCAACTTTGTTTACAGGTTGCAAGATGACGGAACCTTGAATAGGGTTTGCATTCAGTAATCAGAAATAAATGTTTAGGATTAATGTTGCAAGAGCAAAGATCAATGATAGGATTTGTTGTGGAAAAAGGACACTATTCCCACACGACCATCGTCATCGGTGAAGTCAATGATCTAGCAAGTGTATTGATCCCATAGACTAGAGAGAACACCTCCCATAGCATATGAAGGGGAAGATGTAGAAATGAACTTGGTGAAGATGCGCTACTCCTGTGAGCTCTTCTTGAAAATCACCTTGAGATCACCGTTCTAAGGAGCCACTGTATGTTCCTATGAATTGGTTTCATCCAATGGGCAGAATGCGTCACTGCCACTGTCAATGCGAAGCATAAGAACATGACGTAATCTATAAATCCTGAGGTGCTATTGAAAGTCCAAGAATCAAATATGTACAGAAAATGTTAAAAAGGATAACGTTTGAGAACTTCACGCCATGTACAGTCAAACCCGTACCCAAGTGGGTTGAATCCGAAGGTTCTAAAGAGAACAAGTGTTTAACCTAAGCTGAATACAAATATAATTTTTTTTTCGTTATCTTTGATAAATAAGATACAAAACTTGTCACAGCTTTTCAAAGATTGCCACAACTCTGAAAGCCGAACTGAATCAAGCATTAAGCATCTATGCAGTGAGAGTAGGCGTAAACGCCAACAAGCTCATCGATCTCCGTGCTGAAGAAAGAAGGATTGTTGGTTTCGACGAGGCACAACAGATGCTCGAAGAAGTCCACTTCACATGCAATCTCCAATCCTCTCTTGTGCTCGTACCCGAACTCCTCCGCCGACTTGTTGAGCAAAGCTTTGAAAACAGTGTGACTCAAATACTTCGCTTTTATGACAAATCGACGCCGCCCCTCGCCCACATACACCACAAGATAGCCTTCAGGCACATCATCAGGAGCCCAGTCCTCGCTGTCAGAATCACGATCACTGAGATCACTGACTGCGAACTGACCAGACCTTCCGAAGGCACATCCATTCCTGAGAGAACCTCCCATCTTCGGAGGAGATTTGACATCACTATGGTGGTGCATGCTCTGGTAACTCAGACTGGAACTTGAAATGCTCTTCTGGAGCTTATGGAGGGCCTTCTGCATCTTGCAAGACACTCTGTTTGACATGGTGGTGCTGGGCTGAGCTCTCAAGCCCTAGCACGCAGAAAAAACTTCAGAATGTTGAGCAGAAGCAGAACAACAAAGTACGAGTGAGGAGAGGAGGAGATCAAGGCTATTGCTCGCATTGATCACGTTGGACCCAACATTCGTGAAATCCGACGTTGCGAATAAATATATGCTGTTGATGCTGGGCCTTCATGGAGGAATACAGTGAAGGACGACTCGTAAGATGTTCAACTTTGCAACCATCAATGGATCTGCACAAGGAGAAAAAAAAATTCAAACCCTAGCATGAATTCATGAGCTCGATCAAATCAAAACCAATTCAGACAGTCGGCTAAAAACCCTCTATAAATTAAGGTATATGGCAACCTCCGCCTGACGCCATAAGAAATGAGCGACCAATGCGATGTGGCAACGAAACAAAGCTTGGGAATGGAAAAATGGAGTTCTGAACCTATGATAACTGAACACACGATACCATATTTGGAAGGAAAACGGAAAGGTAGTAAAATTTGTCAAAATAAAAAATTGGGAAAGTTCAAGAGCCTGTGAATAGAAAACGGAGGAATTCTGAAATTTGTGAAAGGAAAAGATAACCTTTTCGAGAATTACAAGAGCTAATTTTAGATACTGAGCAAAACAGATAATGAACTCATCGTCACAAGAGACAGAAAAAGGCATCCAACACATTTACAAGTAAAAATAGACGGAGGACGATAATTTCGAATTGTTCAGGTGTACGATGATTTTGTAGGCATGTAGTTTTCTACATCAGTAGAGGATTCTTCTAATCAACGCCGTGGCTTATCCAAACAGGAAAGCATAATAGACAGAAACGACGACAACAATACATGCAGATAACGAAATATTTTTCAAGAATAAAATACCATCCGCAGCCAAACTCTCCAAGCCAAGTCAATCTGGTCTTAACCATTTCGACTTCGACTTACATTGCACGATTCGAGGAAAGAACTGGGATTCAGAGAAGCAATTATTTGAAATTACGAAAGCCCTTTCCTAAGGTCAACATCGCGCCTACCTGCTCTGTAAAAATTGTCCACCAGAAACCCCGGCAAACGTCAGCTGCGCTCCCGCCACCACGAATTCGAATTCCAAATTCCAGAAACACTTCACCGCCCAGAAACCCCGACCCACAACAGAGAGGAACACCAGATCTCAGAAAACCCAAGGCGACCACCCGCGCCCGCTGAACCAAACGAGAGACACCACCAAAAATCCTGTCATCCGAACAACTCGTGCAATCGGTCTATTTTTCCTCGCAGCCACGCCAAGAAATCCTCCAAAATAAGACAAAAATCAATGACACAAATGCGACCAACTCCACCCACAAGCAAAAACAACACAACAAACTCGAGCGCAGAGTGCTAATGCCAACTCCCAGGGCAACGATCCAGACGAGACAAACGAAAAACCCTGGGTCTAGCGGCGTCGCTCCATTTCAAGCGTCAATCACACGGTGGCGCAAGAGGGGCAAGGAACCAACCCAATGCGCAATTTCCCACGACTTTCGGCAACGAAGTAAATGGAGCCCACAGGAGGAAGAGACAAATTAAAACTTCCTCCGACCCCTCCTCCTCCTCCACCCTCACGGTTAGTTTCCCGCTTCTCCGCCTCCTCCTTCTCCTGCGAGACCTTGACTTTGACCTTGTGACCTTCCCACCTTGCTGCCAATCAACGCGATAGCAGGCTTGTGACGCAACGAAAACCACCACCGCTTGATAAATTGTGGGTTTTTTTAATACGATGCGCAGAGAACAGCAGAAGGATGACGCGAACTGGGATGCGGGCGGAGGGATCCCATGGCGCCGCGATCGCGCTCGCGCTCCTTGCTGCGTCCCGTGGCGACGGCGCGCCGTGCCGTGCCGTGCCGTGATGCGGCGGCTACCAACGGGCAGCCTCGGGGGCAGGTGGAAACGAATCTGATCGCCGCTCGAGTGAAAAGTGTCTTAATTACCTCCGAGGTAGAACCGGTAGGCGTCTTTACCTCGTAGATGAACTTTTAAAGCATGCATCTCAATCCTCCCAATTTTACTTTTAAGTATTTTTGAGATTTTTTTTTTAGTAAGTTGTGTGGTGTTTTGAATGGTGGAGGAACACATGTTTTACACTAATGATGTCATAATAAAATTATATTATATACTAATATAAGATTATTTCTATTCAAAAATAAAATTATAATTATTTAATTTTTATTATAATTTTAAGTTTTTTAAAAGTTTTACTTTTTGATGTTTTTTTGGAAAAAAATATAAAAAATGATTCCAATATGTAATGATTCATACATAAATACCCATGTATTTTATTTTATTTTTATTTTTTATATGATTCTGAGAATTTTCATTAAATTCACTGCTTTAATTTATAATTATTTATAACATACGGTCTCTTTGATCTTTCATAATACATAAATTAAATATGCAATTAAACGAATAATTCATAATTTATACTTACTTGAAATATAGACATATTCAAAGCATAAAGTAAATATTAGTTTTCTTAAACAAATTTTTAACTCCTGGAAGATGATAGGTTTGAAATTATAAAAAGTCCATTCAAACCACCAAAATATGTGGAAGGTGTTCAAATATTTTCAAAGTCAATGAAAGGTTTTAAATGTTTCTAGAAAGTTCCAATAGATTTTGGAGACTTTTCTTTGTCTGTAAAGGTTCTATGGAAAGTTGTAGAAACACACAATTTTTTTGTGATAGAATATGCAGAAATTATACATTTTTTATCTTTTATTATTATTATTATTATTATGCATCAAAATAGGTTTAATTTCCAAAACAGTGATCTTAAAACACTCTAATATTTTTTTCTGCACCATGGTTTTTTAAAGAGCAACTTAATAAGATTATTACTCACAACACAAGTTTATTGATCTTTAAAAAAACAAAAATAAATAAAATAAAAAGTAGTTAATTTATATTGCATTTTGAGAAATTATAATTTCTGTGTTCAAATTTTGCGGAGGTTGAAGACAATTACTTGAAAATTAGTTTATTATGTAATTAATATAATAACTGTTTGATGTACAGAATGTTGAACATGAAAATTTACAATCGATTTACACTCATGTTTATGTTGATTTTTGAATTGTTGCTAGTTAAACCTCTTTAGTATGATTTCGTGTTCTAATTTCTTTGTAAAAAACTCAATAAAAATTGGAATTTTATTACATACTTATGTTCCTTTGTTTAGATGTTGAATACTTATAAAATATACATACATACATACATACATACATAGAGTATGAAAAAGCTAAATCAGTACTGAAAATCAGGTTTCTGAAAACCATATTTACATTATTTATATCACTATTTCTATTTTTATTTCAATATTTATCAAATTTATTATATTTAATATTTGATTTTCCTTATTTAGAATCATGATTATAAAATGGTTTGTCTATATCATGGACTCTCCTCTCATTTTATACTATTTATGATTTATACTATTTCAACTTTCTTTTTCTAAATGGGACCTTCTTAAGACCTTTATATTACAATTGTTGAAAGTGGGTTTGTAGGTATAATAGCCCTTATATATCTTAAATAAGCATGTATATTATATTATAAAGGACATTACACCAAACACAAAGGCATGAATAATTTTAAATTAAATAAAAATATATATAGTTAATCTTAAAATATTTTTTTCAATTAAAATTTTAATTGTGCTTTTGTAATTTTATATTATTTACTAGTGAATATGCTTTTTTCTACTATAATTATATTTATTTAATAGAAGATATCCAATAAGGCAAACGTATGGGTAAAAACTTCTTTAAAAAAATAAGAGACCAATGACATACTGCTAATACAAGATCCAATAAAAAATAATATAACATATCAATGAAAATAAATGGAATTTAAAGAAAAACCTTCCAAAAGTTTTAGAAGAAGGTAGTGGTAGTAGTAGACATGAGCAACAAATGGCCTATGCAATGTTGCCACATACCTTGTTCCAACTTCAAAATCAATCACTCATGAAACCAATTCTCAAACCAATTCTCCAACAAAACTAGATCTTTCTCTATTGGAGAAATCATTTGCAGATTTATTCATTATTTCCTTATCAACCTACATTAATTTTCTGAGGAGCTCTCCTCAACACCATCATTTTTGCCTGATTCCCACAAATATAAAGTGTATTTGCATTGGCCTTACCAAATACAGGAAACTCTTTCTAAAAACAAGCCTCAAAGTCAGCAAGTTACATTATTGTGAAACGAAGCGAGAGAGAGAGAGAGTGTGAGTGGGAGTTAAGCCGAGAATACAGACACACCCATTGCAGCAAACTTACTTGGACTTCAATGAAGTTGGGCCCACTGGGCGGAGAAGGGAGGCCGCACACACATATACTCACTCACCCACACATACCCACAAAGCAAGACTCTCACGAAGTCTACACATAAAGCCACTCTGATGGTGTGGATATACCCACCTAGTTGCTGGCTGCCGTTACTATCACACACTGCCCTTCCTTTCACTGTCGTTGTATACAATCAAAACTGGCTCCCAAATGTTCCGTTGCAGTCGTGCCGGCATGCGTGCGTGAAAGCGTCGTGATTCCAGCCATCGTGACATGGAGAGCTTATGGGCGAATTGGCTGGCTGGCTGGCTGGCTCCCACAGTGAGCGGGCCAGGTTTGGGATCTCAATGGGGCCTGTGTAGAGAATTGTCTAGATTCATGACCCTACTTTGACAGATGTGCCGCTGCCTATAGAAGGTCCTCTCTGTTTGCTACTTTATTTCTCATAATGTGGAGGACTCCACCACCTGGATACCGAAAACCTGAATCCAGGAAGAGAAAAAATTGATAGTTGCGCTTGTGCCGACGTCATTCAGCCAGTGGATTCTGAAAGAGAACATCTGAGAAAGAAGAGTCCATGAGGGTGACTTAGTGGCACAAATAAGGCCAAAAGAACAATAAAATAAAACTCATGAACTTCGAACTGTGCTGACTTTCCGATGCAGCTGCAGTGAGATCTGAAAATGCCGTTTTCATCGTAGTGGGCACAGGGAGTGGCCTCTCATGACATCTGTTTTTTCACTGTGCTCACTTCATTTTTTATTCGCAGAAACGGGTCATGACTCATTGAGTTCCACTTCCACGCTGTCCACCAGATCTTTGATTACTTCTTTATTTAACCCGGGGAAGTGCCACAGGAAGATCATCTATCCGGACATGTGGACTCCGTGAATTGGCGGCACGTGACAGAGACATCGTCAACTCATCCGTTTTGATTCCGAAATTCTAGAATCTTAAGAGTGATATTTCCTCTTTCCCTCGCAAACATACCCCGGGAATGTTCTTCACCCTCGTCTTAAATGCGATTAGTTTTCTTGTGTTCTGTCCACATTTTGCTCATCTGAAGGCCCTTCCTTCGTGCTTCGGGAGGGGTTCACAAATATCAGAATGATATTTGTATTAACTGACATTATTAATGATATCAGATATTAATAATAAAAAACTAAATTGTATTATGAAAAGGAAAGAATTGGTGGCGGCATAACCAGCCCGAAATAGCTCCCTATCCCTCACAAAGAGGAGGGTGCTGGGTATTGCCTGCGGCAAACACACAGCAGAATTGCATTCTGTACCCCAAACTGCTGACCACTGCAAGCCGACGAGAATCAAGGCATTCATGACGCGAAACCCACACCCTCACTGGCGCAGGAGCGTGTCGCGGTGTAGGTACAACAGGACGCCGAATCACGTAACCGCCGCGATGTCCCCCCGCTCGTCCCCGTCATCATAAAAGCAAACTTCACCACATGATCGTCGCATGTCGAGAAAATCAGTCCCCGCGATTGCTCTTTCCTGGTTCCGAGCTGCAGATCCGGACTGGAAGCATGCTGGTCAGGGGCAACGCACACAACCCGAACCAGTCTACGACGTGAACTAGTTCATCACACAATTGCTGCAGTGTTGTCAACGAGGACTGTGCATGAGAGAGATCGATTCACGGTTCTCGTCGACAATGCTGCAGCATGAGGGGCCTCACTATGGCCCCACTATTTCCACCAGCACCGCATCGTTGCGTCGAAGCCTGCCAGTGTGCCGTCGACCTACGATTCTCGATGTCCAGTCGATGTGCATTGCATCACGATTGACCACCGAGACCTTTGTCCAGCGACACGATGTCAGCTATTTTGGTGCTTTCGGTGTGTTTTTCGCCGTCGCACAAGACATTGTTCACAGTTATACATTCACATGATGCGGATCATCTTGCACATCTTGGTTACGAACATGAAGCTGGGCTGATCCATTGTCTTGTGGAGTTGTAGCGATTATGCATTAAACATCGCAGTGAATTGTATTTTGACAACATGATATCGATGTTGACAGTGTTTTAATGGCCCAACTAGTGAAAGCAAGCTGAAAGGATGGTTTGTTCTTCCGAAGAGATGATGCAGGAAGTATTTTGCTAGAGATGCTGATTTACACTTAATTGCTAGAACCTGTGGAGTTGTGTTGGTGACAGTTTTTTGTTGAGAATTGGTTCTGACAGATATAAGGCAAAAGTGGCATTGATATGGAACGTCCCGTTGAATAAACTTTGTACAAAAAAGCACAAGAAGAAGAAGAAGAAGACGATGGAAAGCTTGGCAAGGAACGTGCAGTTCCTTCATTTTGAATAGTATATGGATTGTGCTGTGCCACCCAGATGTAGCAGTTAAAATGATTCTTTTTACATATTTTTATTTTTTATTTCTGTGTGTGTACACGTTTGTGTGTGCATATATATATATATATATAGACATATATACTGATTTAGGGAATGGAACTTTGTTTTTGATGAACAATATTGATGGTTTGGTATTAATGGTTGTTTACATATGCACACATGTGTACCTTTTATAAATATTTGTGTTCTTTAAAATTATTAATAATTTTTTAATCTTATAAATACTTAAATTTTATTAATGATTTTTTTATTAACAAATTTAGTCATACAAATCTCTTGGATAAAATCCCATCGTAGATGTCATTTTAAAATTTTATTCATAGGTTTTGTACTTTATATACAAATAAAAAATCAAGATATAGTCAAGATTATATTTTTTTCAATAAATTTTATATATTTGAATTAGATATATATATATATATATATATATATATATATATATACATTACAATAAATATGTATATTTATTGTGAAATAGTATAAAAAATATACAATAGAACCAAAAAACATAAGAGAAGTTATGTTCATATTATGATAAATACATGGACTAATGTTATATTAAAAAACTCAAAAATTTTATTTAAAAAAAATATTAAAATTATATTTAAATTCATATAAAAAATATATTGTTAAAAATAAAAGAATTTATAATATTTTAAGTCATAATAAATTTATATTTTGTATTTTTTTAATATTTTTAATTTTTCAAATATAAAGATTTATTTTAGATTTTATATAGATGATATGATGTTTTATTTGTATGAAATGTTAATTTGAATATATTTTAAAAAGACTTGCATTTGATTTTTTAAAGTAATTTACTTAAATCATAAAAAAAACCAGATCCATATTACTTTAAAATATGAATATAATAACAAAGTCTTAATATGAAAGCTAATAGAGGTTATAATATGCTAATATACCTATCTATATAATATATATATAATTTAGATAAAATTTTATAAAAACATACAAAATAGAGAAAAAAATAGTGATTCTGAATAAAATAAGTTATAACAAAAGTTATATTGGTTAAAGAGATGAATTACAAGAAAATTCTTAAAATGACAATATACTCTTATATCACCAATATAAAGAAAATAAATAACTAAAATATAGATATAGAATTAGAAAAATATATATATATATATATATATATATATATATAATCAAATATAAAATCATGAGATAGTCTTAAACCAAAATAGAGCACAAAAAAGACGTTGACACAAGTAAGAAATGCCTCACTCTTGCCTCTATTTATACTATCTATTAAAAAACAACATGGCAATATCTTATAGGCCATATGACACATGCCCAACTTGCAAGCAACATATCTAATTTGTAGGATAAGTATCTAACATCTGCACCATATGTCCAACTTGTAATACAAGTGATTAAATGTACAACATGTAGCCAACTCTTTGGCCTAGTTGTTAATCTATCAATTATTTATAAACACATGTAAATTCTTTAATGCTTCTACTTACTTCTATTTAGTTCTATTTTTTTTAAGTAAACATATTATTAAATATGGCTATCCATTGCAACATCTTGTCTTCTTTTGAGTTATATAAAAGTAATCAATAAAATTAATTGCTTGGTAAAATATATATATATATATATATATATATATGTATTAACATAGCTCCTTCTCAATTTTTTTTCAATATAATATCTTGTACATACACATATTTTATAGTATGTCTATTTATTAGACTTTAAAAAATCCATGGCTATATTTTTATTAACCAAAATTTCTTACAAAATATATTATTTAAGAAAAATAGTTAATAAATAAAAAAACATTATTTTTCATTGGATTTTTTTAATAACTTCATTT